>NC_090440.1:465970078-466570078 GCF_031143425.1 Pleurodeles waltl | reverse complement strand
GTCAGTAAATATGCAAAAGTATATGAAACTGCAATAACATTTCAACACACAAGTGCTCCTAACGTGTGGTGAACTGGCCACCCATTTTATCAAGAAAAAAGTATTCCTCAAATTGACGATAAATGGCCACTGCGTAAGGTTAAAAAGTAGTTTGGTTGTACGCTCGGGGAGGGCTAAGCATTGTAAGAGGCATGACGCATGCATGCCCTTCACGAATGGGGATGTCACAAAATAGAGCGACGATGTGCCAGCAAATTGGGTGGCTGTGGGTAGACTGAAGCCCGCGATTTAGATTACATCAGTCTCGGTTCGAGACCTAAAAATGTTATAAACAAAATGAGACCTAAATGACAAAAATTGCATCCGGATTAACTAGAAATGTGAATTTTACAATTTACTAGTAGTGAGACGAATCAGGTAATCTTCCCTACTTGGTTGTGCCCTTTTTAGGCAGCCTAGGCACCTTGTGTTGGTCCTCCTTGAACCACAGAAAGCAGCTTATCTGAGCCCTGACAACAGCTCCAGCTCTTGTTTACAAACGCAAAGTAGGATGTTCACGTCTAGGCGTGTTCAGAAGCATCTATGTGGGAATATTGCATGTTCTTCCCAGTGGCTAATGATTGTAAGTAAGATATCAATCTATCCTCAGAAGGAACACAAACTTCATTTTACTATCTTTTGCAGTGATTTGTGTTTTATTTATCTCAAACAATCCCAGAAACCTTATTAAGGACTATTTAAAGCTGGCAGGAACCCACCTCTCCCTTAGTCTGGCATTGGGAAATTAAACATTAAGGGCCAGATTTACAAGGTCCTTGCGCCTCCTTGCGCTAATGTGGTGTTAAGGAGGCCATTTCCCCTCTCCATATTTATAAAGTGGGGCAAAGCTAGCATTGCGCCACTTTGTAACCCCTTGCGCCACATTATGCCTAAGCCAGGCATGATGTATGTAAGGGGGGGCGTTCCCATGGAGGGAGGCCGCAAAACATGGCGCAGTGAAATCTACAAGATTCCAATGCAACATTTTTTCCATCATTTAAACACCTGCTCGGGACAGGCGTTAAAGTGATGGGCCCATATTAACCTATGGGCCTCCATAGTGCTTTGCTGCACTACCACCATAATTTATGGTGCTAATCCAGCAAAGCACCACAGTAGCGTCATGAATTATGTCGCTATTGCGGAAACAACAGCCATGGTGCGCAGTATTGTAAATATGGTGCAGCCATGATGTTGTTAGGTGGGGTAGGGGTGACGCAAGAAAGGTTAATGTGCCATTTTCTTGTAAATCTGGCCATAAATGTCTTCACTGCATGAGATCCACTTAAATTGGTTCTGGACCAAGGTCAGCTGCAGATTTGATGGCAGTCAGGCTATCTATGGGGAAGGAGTTCTTCAAAGGTGAGTTTACACCAGGTCCCTGCTTAGACTAAATACGCCACTGTCACATTTCAATATAACTAGTGGTTAATGTCATGTAATTAACTTCTGCCAACTCCCTACCAGAGCTTATTTGTTCCCAGAGATCCTTTGTTCTTCCCTGAGAGCGGATTCAAACCTATAGAGCAGGTTTCTGGAATGTAACTACTTTCACTGTAAGGGAGGGAGCCTGACAGAACCAGCCTGTCAAATAACCCGGTTTGAGATAGAGATTACCAACCTATGGAATTATTTTCACCGAGGAAATCTGAGTGGCATCAAATAGTCAACAAGAGTGAAGGTCGGGTTCTCTGTGATGTCACTCAGAATCCTGAAGTGAAAAACATAACTATTATTCTCTTTTTACCCATGTATACAACTATGTAATGAATGACTCCCCAAATCATCTGCCCATACTTTCAAATGCTACCATCACAACCAGCTTCCTCTCCTCTTGTCTTTGATCATTTACAGCACTCTGCAGCCTTTTGGCTAGGTTTGCACCGTAGAAATAACATATGTGTTTATATATATATCTTTGGCACTGTTTGACGAATCTTCACAAAATGTTCCCAAAAAAAGTGTTGCAGTGCTTCTTGTTGTGCATGGAAAGTTTCAGGATGATCCGTTAAGTGGGGGCCAAGAAAAAGGGGGGTCGAAAAAAGGTTGTGTTTCCCATGTTAATTTCCACAGGCTTCTTTAGACACGACTACATGCTGAACCACTGAATGGAGTTACACCAAATATGGGAGAAAGTTAGCTGTTGTTACACAGATTATGCTTTAGCTTATTTGGTGTGAATCTGTTCAGTAGTTTTTCAGATATTGAAGGGAAAATACATTTGTATATCTCTAGCCACAAATAATTCACAAAATTTGCAAATTGTTCACGAATACGCTTGCAAAAAGAAGCGTTGCAATTGACTGACAGCAACCTGACTACAGAGTTACGGCCGACCATTTTATTCCATGGGACACAGTCCCCAGGGGTGAAAATCCAAACTGAAAGGGGCAGAAGGTGTCAGGGTGAAGGTACTCTGACCCCAGGGGTGCCGTATAGGTGTGTTTTAGGTGCAAATTATAGGTTTAAAATAATTTTGCATCACCATGTGTGATATTTGTGAAAATTCACAAATGTTTGCGAATTATTCGTGAATATGGAAAAATTTGAAAGAAAAACCACAGACTCATTCATACACTAATTCATTCACTCATACATGCACTCGGACACTCATGCGTCCACTCACACACCAACTCAGACACTCATGCACCCCCTCACACCCATTCAGACTTACACACCCACTTTCAGACCCCCTCAAACATTCATGCATCCACTCACAGATCCACTGTGGCCAACCTGCGCTGCCCACAGCTAAAGGAGGTGTGTGGCGTCGGGTGGTTATAGGGGCTTTGCTGCAAGGCCTGCCTGTGGGCATCCATGTGCGACAGGGGTTTGAATAACATATAGTAATTTAAATTGCTTTATGTTAAAAAAAACATAGAAATTCACTGAAAGAAACAAATGTTACAGGAACGTTATAGTTAGGATCTGAATTTACTTATACAAAGCCATAGAAATTCAGCAGTAATAGTTAGAGTTCTTTTAAGTAACTATAACTCGCACCCTAAGCTAACTATAACTCATGCCTTCGCCATGCAGAGCTAATTACTCCACATATTATATCATTGATGAGATCTTGTATGGCATCTTTGATGTTATCACTGCAAATTTTGCAATAAAATTATTGATAAGAAAAACTTGCATGGCAAGGGCACAAGTTATTGTCACCTTAGGGTGCGAGTTATGGTTACTTAAAAGAACTCCAACTATATCTGCTGAATTTCTGTGTTTTTGTAGGAGTAAATTCAGAACCTAACTATAACTTCCCTGTAACCTTTGTTTTTTTCAGTGAATATATGTATACGTATGCAGAGGAGGAATAGGGAAGACATACATAACATGGTTTCGCCTCCCTGTCCAAAATGTAAAAAAATACCTTGTCTCCAGCCACCCACCACCTTCATCCTCTATGCTTACCCTCCATTTGCTTGTCAAAGCTTTGCTCTTTGCTCTCCATCGTAGCGGAGAGCCAGCGGTAAACTAACAGCCTTTCAGAGAAGCCTGTCAGAGTGCTGGAATTACTTTCTGACGCAGCAGTAATAGAAAATAACGTTTGTTACCCACTATTGCCGTGGAATAGCAGTTGCTGCAGTGACCTTAGTCACTGACAAAATGCTTTGTTAACATAATGATCAAAGCTTACATTTAAAAATGAAGTGTGCTAAATGCACAATTTGTAGTAGGCAACCATATGTAAGTGGTGAAGGCCTGTAACTCGAAAAGGAAATATGGACACTTACCTTAGCCTAACTGATGCTGCCATGTTGAAAAGAAAAGAAATTAATATTGAAAGGTTTGTTTTTCACATTCAATAGCTGTTGTGCAAGATGCTTTTCTCCTCGTTGCTGCAGATGTTGCTATTTCAGAGGTTACCATTTAATAATTAGTAAATAAACACTTGTTTGTATCAGATAACTAATGCAAGGTTCTCACTGCAAAAGATGCAGACGACAGAAAGGGTGATTAATGTAAAAATGTTTTTGGAAAATAAGAAAGATGTGCCCCAACATTTAAGAACACATGTTTGAGAGATGATTGTACTCTGGTGAAAAGATGGGGAGTAAACCTGTTCCCAGGAGCGCACTGAAATCCTATTGGCCATCATGAAGAAGAAAGAGCAGTACTGTTGCAACATAGAATGTGTATATTTATGTTAGTGCTTGTTCTTAGACTAGGCAGTGCCCCTTCTTTCCTTAGACGAGAGGAGATCCATCCTTTTTTTAGATGACAGAGCTCCTTTTTTTCCTGACTCTGAAAGGAGACTCTTTATTGAGTTCCTTAGACATCGCTTCATGAGAAGTCCTAGCTTATTTCTTGGTCCTGTTTTTTTTAGTTGGGGATACTTTTCAGCTTACTAAAATAAAGTTATATGCTTATGTTCTAGTTATCTCTCATCAGAACTGTTTATGGGTATCTGAACTGACACCTTTACCTTCTCGCATTAAACCTTGATTTATTTAGAATAGCAAGTTTCCTTATGGAACAAGCTTGTTGCATTATTCTCACACTGACTGTATTGTTGACTGGTATATTGATTTACCTAATAAATATCAATTGATTGAGTATTATAACTTTTAATGATGTTATTTGTAAAATGATATTTTAATGAGGATTGATAACTAAAGGATTTGAAAATAAAAACCTTTAACTCACACTAAATCTATTTAATTACTGATATGATAATTGATAATGCTTTTATGTTGATTACAGATCCTTACTGCTCTGTCGACATCAAAGATCCATCAACCTGCAAGCAGGATTTGATTGATGATTATTCTAGATGGTTGAGGTAGAGACAACCCCTGTGCTCCAGCACAGTGAATAATCAAATTTAGAACCAGGTATTCACAGTAGTGGCACTTGATGAGAGCCATGTATATCATCTGCATAAACCATCTTTATTAGCAAAAATCCTAGTTCACAGTGAATTGGATGCTTAATAACAAAGGTGTGCAAATGTTTTTTCTACGGCTTCTGAAAGTCAATTTATGGAATCTATAACTTCTATTCCTAAGCAGGCCATTGCAATTTGAAATGGCTAGCGTAGCCTCAACAACGATTTAGCACTTTGAATCATGTCACTTTATAAGCATGCTAATTCCTTATTTATCAAGCCACATCCCTACATACTATGCACCTGTTTCCTCCAATGTCCTTCTTATAGGTAACTTCGTTGATATTAAAAATAATCTTCTCAACATTTGCAAAATACTTTACTTCGACCTGTACAAGCTGTAGCTCTAGCTACAGCAGTTCAGGCTTGTAATGGTACACCTGGAATAATGACTTTAAAGTCATCCCATGGTTTAAGGTCACACTACAGCAAGCACATGAAATCTATGTTTATATCACTGGTACCCTTTTATGGCATATTGCATTGGCCTTATTAAAACATCATGTACGCCAATTAGAATTCACAATTAATATATTTTACAGGGTAGAAAGCAAGCACCTGCAAGTGTTTTACAGCCAGCCTCCCAGTGTTCAGAGACAAATGCGCCTGTCCATTCAGTCACAAAACAGGGACTGAATGGACGGGCCCTTTTAGACAGCAGGCTTTAAAAAAAAAAAGCTAGTTACTATGAAACTCCACTTTGTGCCGCCGAGAATGAAACTATATTTGCATGGGGATTTCTTACAAGGTCTTTTATCACGGAATTTTGTTCTACAAGCAATGTCCCCAGCAAGACCGAAAGTACAGTTAACTACCTGCTGCTAGTGTTCAGAAGTAGTGAATATAATAAACGCCTGCCATTCTTCCTAGGTCCGCCATTCATCACAACCACATTTGGTTGTTGAAAATATATAAAACTTGCCTCAGGAAGTCAGATGTAAAATGCTTACGGACCGTATCAAACAAATGACATAAACTCAGCGAAATCAGGAAAATCAAAACAGAGGAATGAGTTGTTTAAACCAGACGAAAAGTGACACTAAGGGCTCGTAGAGAAAAACAACTCCTGGGCCATTGAAGACAGAGAAAGTAGGCTGCTCCTAGAAGCAAGGAAAGCTTTTCCCGCCTGTTATAAAGATTTTTTTTTTAGCACTCTGAAAGTAAAGCTGAGATTGGCTCAACCGCTCAGAAGGTTTCGAACCCAGGCATCAACTAATTTTGCCGGTCTACCTTTTAAGTGCAGTGAAAGCGTGGATTGAGGGAGGGAAGCAAATAGGATCCACTGTCACGTGTCTCTGTGTGTGAGCGGATGAAACTGTGGTATGGGAGTAAAGACAGTGACGTAACAAAACGGACCTCTGCAAAATGTGCTGTGCCCTCCACACTCACATCAGTAGAGGCTGAGGGGATCCCCTCCAGTATGAGTAAGCCTGGGCCTCCCTTCCCCTTCCGCGCCACCGGGGCCTCTGTAACGCACCTGAGTAAAGAACCCACATACTACCAATGGTCACGGCAGTAATTGGTCTTTTAATAGGCGCACTCACCTAAAGGCAATAATTTCCAGATGTTTGCTTTTTTGCATTTTCTAATATATGTATATATTATTTTACATATTTTAGGAACCTAGCGGTACATAAGAATGGTCGTAGGGTAAGATTACATATCTGACATTTAGGATGTGTGTACGGCGAGTGTGGCAAGATGATACGATATATAATATTGCACTTCTGTTGTTTCTATGCGGTAAGCACTAGGTGTTAATATTATTAATGCCCTCATAAAAGGTCAATAATGACACCCACCAGTTGCTCGCTTGGCCTTTTTGTGTCAATACCTGGAGAGCAGTATTCATAGCCAACCACTCAAATCAAGTTTGATTGACCTGAGTGTTTCTGAGAAGAGCACCTAACTTATCAAATCCTCATTGTGCATTAGGAAAGCCCCTTTTCACTCTGCATGAACAAGGTGTTCCAGTAGATGCGAAAGCATCTCTTGCTGAAAATGCAAACCACGAGCTCATACTTGAAAAGGAAATCTTTTTATTCCAGTCTGGCTGACTGCGCGGCTTAGTTGCCAGACTCCAAATGGATTCCACTGTGCGCTGATCTACTGATTTCAATTATGAAGGCAGGAAGGAGGGAAAGGTGGGTTACATTCTGCTCAGTTTGCCAGACATGAGCGAATATTGAGGCTATAAAAATCATTGCCCTATGCATTATTTATCGTTTTTCCTACTCTAGACTTGCATTTCAATAATCAGCTTATAGAAACACAGTGTTCCTAGCATCCTCTCTAAAGGCATCACCCTATTTAACCTTTTACCCAAAATGAAATGGTATTTAATTCACAGACCACTGCAGAAGCATACGCCAAAAATCGACTATAATTCTTTTTCTGTACTTTTCAGCTGCGTGGTTTTTATTATTACAAAATTAAAGTAGTGCGGTAGCTAAGTACATCCTATGAAGCAATTTAAAGGCACCAGACACTGGAAGCAACTTCAGTTTCCTTTTTAGTGGTATTCGGTAACCCTTTGCCATAATGCGACACTTTACAATAAAAGCAGGTATACAAATTATTTTAAAGGGAAAGGAGACAAAGCAACTATACACTGGGATTACGAGAAGCAAGATATTTCTTAGTTACAAGGAGGTTCATTTATCTTAACAACCAAATCTTTAGGGCTCTATAACTGGCCATGCAAAAGGGGACACACCTCATAAAGCTGGATCTAGAGCGTGGTCACAATTAGGGTGACCACCTACATCTAGCTTATTACCGATACTGTCTTCAGTCCTATACGTTTGTGTGATAGCTTAATACATTCTGGGTATTGTAGCTTTATTTTGCTTCCTTTGAACTAATTGGTCTACACAACTGAAATCATACATTTGCTAGTAAAAATGTTCGGTACTGGAAGCAGCGTCCTTAACGACCTGAAGTGAAGTGGTCAGTGTAGGAAATCTGCCTTTTTTTGTGTGGTCATCCCAGATTTTTCGTTTTGTGCGGTGCCCTATTTCATTGGTAGTTTTCAGACAGTGCACACTGGAGCATTGCTGTCGAGTGCCCATTGTATGTATTCTGACCATTAAAACATGAACAAATTGGCTAATCCCTAATTGGCGTATTTAACTTTTCTATCAGGTCAAAGTATATGGTGTGGAAAGGTACCCATGACATGAAAAGTTAACTATCACCAGTTTTTGTGCCATCCACTAGTGTAGCAGAAGAAAACATGGCTTTGGGCCTTCCTTGTGTAGCTTGAGTGCTGCAGTGTAAAACATATATTTTTGCCAGGTAAAAAACACACTTATAGAAGTAAGCATCTGTTTTTTTCCCTGCAAATGGCATCAATAAAGGGTTTGCGGTGCTAAAATCACCATCTTCCCAGCTTTCAGGAACAGGCAGACTTGAATAGGAACTCCAAATTTTTCAACACAGTTTTGGCATTTTACTGAGACATAACCCATTTTTACTATGGTTTGTGCTTTTAGCCTCCTTTCAATTAGTGACAGAAATGGGTGTGAAATCAATGGTGGATCCCAGACAGATAAACATTTTTGAAAAGTAGACAAAATTCTGAATTTACCAAGGGATAATTTCTGTAGATCCTTCAAGGTTTTCCTACAGAAAGTAACAGCTGAAATAAAAAAATATTGAAATTGAGTTTAAGAAAACAGCCATTTCTGTCTACATTTTCTTCTGTATCTTTTTCCAGCTATGGCAGATTTTTTAAAGCAATATACCAATGTGTCTGCTGGACTCTTGTGTTTGCGGGGATATATAGGGCTTGTAGGGTCATCAAGAACCCTAGGTATCAAGAGCCAATAAATGAGCTGCACCTTGCAATTGTTTTTCATTGTCTAGAGGGTATACATCAATTCATTTGGTAAAGTATAAAGAGTGAAAAATAGGTATCAAGGAAACCTTTGTATTTCCAAAATGGGCACAAGATGAGGTGTTGGGGAGCAGTGGTTATTTGCACATCTCTGAATATGGGGGTCCCCATACTAGCATGTGAATTAGAGGGCATTTTTCAAATAGACTTCTTTTTTACACACTGTCTTACATTTGGAAGGAAAAAATGTAGAGAAAGACAATGGGGAATAACACTTGGGCCCATATTTATACTTCTTTAGCGCCGCATTTGCGTCATTTTATGACGCAAAAGCGGCGCAAACTTACAAAATACAATTGTATTTTGTAAGTTTGTGCCATTTTTGCGTCAAAAAGCGGCGGAAATGCGGCACTAAAAAAGTATAAATATGGGCCCTGGTACCTCACTTGTGTGGATAGGCCTAGTTCCCGTGACAGGAAACACACCCAAAATTTAACATGGAAACATAACATTTTTACATTGAAATCTGAAGTGCCTAGCTGTGGATTTTGGCCTCTAGCTCCGCCGGAACCTAAGGAAACCTAGCAAACCTGTGCATTTTTTAAAACTAGACACCTAGGGGAATTGAGGATGGGTTGACTTGTGGGGCTCTCACCAGGTTCTATTGCCCAGAATTCTTTGCAAACCTCACAATCAGGCAAAAAACACACTTTTCCCTCACATTTCGGTGATGGAAAGTTCTGAAATCTCAGGGGAGCCATAAACTTCCTTCCACCCAGCATTCCCCTAAATCTCCCGATAAAAATGGTACCTCACTTGTGTAGGTAGGTGTAGGAAAGTACTCTCTTTTTGCCATGGTTACCCCCACTTTCTGCCTGATGTCACTGTGTTTGACTGTGTTCACTGGGCTCCTGCTAACCAGGACCCCAGTGATTATGCTCTCTCTCCTCTAAATTCTGTCACTGCATACTGGGAACCCAGTATTTTACCCAAAATTGGCATAATGGTATCCCCTTATAAGTCCCTAGTATATGATACTGAGGTACCGAGGACATTGGGGTTCCAGGGGATCCCTATGGGCTGCCGCATATCTTTTGCCACCCATAGGGAGCCCATGCAAAGGCTTCTGCAGGACTGCCATTGCAGCCTGCGTGAAAAGCTGCACCAGGTGACTTATAAGTCAACCCTATAGCAGGCCCTTCAGCCCTAAGGGCAGGTTGCACCTGTGTGTGAGGGCACCACTGCACTAGCAGAGGTGCCCCCACAACCTCTAGGACCATTTCCCCGGACTTCGTGAGTGCGGGGATGCCATTTTACGTGTGTACTGAACATAGGTCACTGCCTATGTCTAGCTACATTATGGTAACTCCAAAAATAGACATTTTTGGTATCATACATGTTGGAACCATACCAAGCACTGGTTGTATGATTCCATGCATTCTAGGGGCTCCTTAGAGGACCCCCAGTACTGCCATTACAGCCTTCTAAGGTTTTCCAGGCAGCTCCAGCTGCTGCTACTTCTCAGACAGGTTTCTGCCCTCCTGTTCCTCAAGCATCTCGAGCCCAGGAATGCAGAACAAAGCATTTCCTTCGGGAGAGGGGTGTTACACCCTTTCCCTTTGGAAATAGGTGTTACAGGCTTGGGAGGGGTAGCCTCCCCAAGCCACTGAAAATGCTTTGAAGGTCATATTTGGCACCCTCCTAGCATAATCCATTCTACACCATTTCAGGGACCCCCAGACTCTGCTCTGGTGTGAAACTGGACAAAGAAAAGGGGAGTAACCACTCCCCTGTCCCTCACCATCCCAGGAGTGGTGCTCAGAGCTCCTCCAGAGGGTCCATGGGTTTTGCCATCTTGGATTTCAAGTTGACAGGGAACTCTGGGAGCATCTGAATGGCCAGTGCCAGAAGGTGATGTCAGAGGCCTCCCCTGATAGGTGTTTACCTGTTTAGCCAACCAATCCCCCTTTCAGGGCTTTTTAGGGTCTCTCTCTTGGGTGGTTCTTCAGATTTGGATTGCAAGACTCCAGCAGGAATCCTCTGCATCCTTTACTTCACCTTCTTACCGAAGAAACTGCATCTGGACCCTCCAGGAACTCTACAAACTGCAACAAAGAAGCAAAGATGACTTCTTCAACATTGTATCTTCAGCTCCTGCCAGCAACTCCAACTATTTCCAGGTCGTGCATCCTCAGAGGACAGCCTGTCTTCAGCCTGCACCAGAAGAACTAAGGAATCTCCCTTAGAGTGAAGGAGTCAATCCTCTGCTTCAGCAGGCTCCCCTCTGCAGTGACGACCGGTGGCGTGGACCAGCATCACGGGTGGTGGAATGAAGTGGTTCCGATGGTCCTGACATCCTACTGTCCAACTTTGGTGGAGGTAAAAGCTTGCTTTCTCACGCAAGCCAGTACTCCCCGTGCACAGCATGTTTTCCAATTGCCAGGGCTTGTTGGCATCCTTCCATGATGTTTTTCATGCACCGTGAATCTCTGGCCCCCAGCACTCTATCCTGTGATGCACAGCTTCCTGAGTGGTTCTCCAGCAGCGTGGGATTCTTTGTTGTAGTGCTGCGTGGGCCTCCTTTTGCACCTCCTTTGTCCCCATGCTGTGGGGCTCCTGTGCACTCTGCTTGGTCTTCTGAGGGCTCTCTGAGTTGCTGAGAGCCCCCTCTGACTCCCCCTCCTGGGTAGAGTCCACCAGGTCCCTCCTGGTCCCGGGCAGCACCATTTTCTGCTAACCGCAATCTTTGTGTTTGCCGAGGCTTGTTAGCAGCATCCAACAATGCAAACCAGACTGCAATCATCCATCGAGCTTGGGACATCATCTGCACCAACCAGGAACCCGCATCTATCTTCTTGGATACAGTACTGTTGTTCTTCACCGGTGGTTCCTCTTTTGCACCTTCATCCGGGTTAGCTGGGGCTGCTGTTCTCCCTTGACAATTCTGTGCTTCTTGGACTTGGTCCTGTTCTTCCACAGGTCTTCAGGTCCAGGAATCCACTGTTGGTGGCTTGCAGTCTCTTCTGGTTCTTGCATAATCTTCATTATCGTGTTCTTGTGTGTTTTAGAAAAGTTACTGTGATTTACTCCTGCTTTCCTAGGCTCTGGGTGGGTTCTAATACCTACCTTTGGTGTGTTCTAATACTCCCAGTGCCCTTCTACACACTACACTTGCCTAGGTGGGAAACTGACTTTTGCATTCCACTTTCTTAGTATATGGTCTGTGTTCCCCCTAGTTTGGTTTGTGTTCCCCCATTTCTAACTATTGTTTTTACAGCTATTTCTGCATACTAGTGTATATAATTTGTGTATTACTTACCTCCTAAGGGAGTATACTCTCTATGGTATTTTTGGCATTTGTGTCACCAAATGAAAGTACCTTTTTTTTTGTAACACTGAGTATTTTCTTTCATATGTGTGAGTACTGTGTGACTACAGTGGTATTGCATGTGCTTTGCATGTCTCCTAGTTAGGCCGTGGCTGCTCATCCACACTGCCCATAGAGAGCCTGGCTTCTAGACACTGCCTACATTTCACTAATAAGGGATAACTGGACCTGGTATAAGGTGTAAGTACCTTAGGTACCCACTACAAACCAGGTCAGCCTCCTACAGTAGGCCTAGTACCCGCAACAGGAAACATCCCAAAATACAACATGAACACATCACATTTTTATAATTAAAACTGACCTGTTTTTTGCGAAGTGCCTAGCTGTGGATTTTGGGCTGTAGCTTAGCCAGCACATTGGGAAACCTACCAATCTTATGCATTTTTGTAAACTAGACACCTAGGGCAACCCTGGATGGGTTGACTTGAGGGGCTCTCACCAGGTTCTATTACCTAGAATGCTTTGCAAACCTCAAAATTTGGGGAAAAAACACATTTCCCTCACATTTTGGTGCTGGAAGGTTTTGGAATCTGAGGGGAGCCACACACTTCCTTCCACCCAGCATTTCCCTGAGTCTCCCAATAAAAATGGTACCTCACTTGTGTGGGTAGGCCTAGTGCCCAAGACAGGAAGTGCCCCTAAACGCAACATGGAAATTGCCATTGAGGCACAAAAACAACCTTTTCATACCTCCAGCCACAGGCCCAATCAAACCAATCACTGCACGTACATTAACTTACCACTGCCAGACAAGGGCCCATCACATTCATACGCCACATGACAGAATAAGTTTGACTACATTTTACCACCTATCAAGTAACCGCCTCCTTCTTCCTGAACATTACCGAAGGCATGCGTAACAAACATTTACTAATGACTCCCATGACAGCCACCTGAGGCTCAGGAAAACATGTTTTTCATGCACCTTTAGTGCACTAACTGTATTAAATCCAACTCCTTCCAGTTTGTGGATGCAAGTTGTGGGTGTCTGACTATGCCGTGCGAAGCGTATTCCTCAAACTGAGCAAGCATATCTACCTTTGAAATTAAGGCAGACATGCTGGGGAATTCTCACGATGTTCCCTAAAGAGAAGGTCATAAGCTATGAAAAAGGGTAGTGTTTGGCACACAGGGTAGTCCATGAGAACATAGCATATGTCCCAGCCAACATTATGTGCAGTGCTGTGACTGTAATGCACTTATTATACAGAAAATTGAACATCTACCAAGTTCTAATGGAGGATGAACATTAAAAGCAGTTCAAACACTGACCCATACGTGTCATAGTCCTTCATTGCTGGGATGGCACCAATGGGTTTGAATCCATAGGTGTAGATGATGTACATCTGTACTACCTTTACTATCTGCCTTCTACCTGTGCAATATCCCTGTGAAGGTACACCTACCATAAGCTTTCTTTACCCATTCATGTGTCTGTCCTCATCAGAGTCCTGACTAATCCTATATAATTGCCAAGTGAACCTATACTATTTTTTGGATGCAAGTTGGGGTTGTCTGATATGCCTTGGGAGGCCTATTCCTTGAACTGAGCGAGCATATCTTCCGTTGCAACTAAGGCAGATATGCTGATGAAGAAATCCTAAGGTCTCTAAAGTAAAAAGTCAAACACATATCCTGTGGGACTCATTCACCAACACTTCTACTTTTGCTTTGAAATTGAAGCTACAAATTGAGTTTGCACAATTTCAAACAAGTAGAAATGTTGGTGAATATGTCCAACATGACATTTGTTTTACTAATTACACTTACTCTGGTTCTCGTTGGCAATCATGGTGGTCCTTGTGTAGCATACATAAGTTTCCTAACAAGCACTTCAAAATTCAGTCATGCCTTTAACATTTTGCCACACAGGGTACTCCGTGACTATGTGGCATATGTCCTGTCCACTAATATGTGCAGTGTGGGGACTATAATGCACGTTAATTGAACAGAACACCTACCACTTTCTGACGGTGGACATAGGTGTCAAGCAGGCCATAAGGAAGTCCATGCTTTCCTGAAGTAGATGAAGTAAAATTCTGTGGCTGCTTGCCTAACAAAGCAGTGGCCCATGGGCATTTGGTATTGATGCACAGCCACTGAAACGATTACCCAACGGCAGCTCCACTTCAGTTGATTTCGCAGAACTTTGCTTTAGTATGATACAATATAAAGCAAGTAGGGACACAAAGGCCTGGTTGAGATGGGCACTGGGGACAGTAATACCGACTCTCCTGCCGCTTTCCATGCTTTGAGCACACTTTACAATGATGAAATGGATTATCCTTTTTGGGTGTTTTAGGAATACGATCAGCAAAGTGTCACTCCTGTAGCCTTGCCACATCCTCCAGAACATATGAGGTGGAGGCTGCTGCTTCTGTAACAGCAGTGAGACTTTCAATTGCAGACAACTGGAAGTCAAGGAAAGTCATGAGTCTTCCTGTGGTTGTCTGACAATAAACAACATACGCAATGTATGTTGCCATCTGGATCAGGTGGGTAAACAGTTTCTTGTACCAAGTGCAAGTTTTACAACATGCATTGTATGGTTGAAGAACCTGGTCGTTCTTGTCTACTCTGCCCAGGTACTTATTGTAATCAAGTATACAGATGGGCTTGTGGACTTCAGCCATCTGACCCCCAAACTGTGATGGGGAAGTGCTCTCATCATGAATTGTAGTTCAGCACCTATACATCATGCCTATGCAAGAACTTGACTGTGAGGAGTTTGTTGGAACGCAACACAGTACTCTGGGATTTATGGAGCGTCTTGCAAACAAACTCCTGCAGGAATCCTTTGCGGTTACAACGAACGGTACCGCAGGCCACAGTGCCAGCTTTATAGAGCTCACTGAACAGCTCAGTATAGAAACTTTCCACATAAAGGTTATAACCTTTGTGAAGGAGTGGCTGGACAATTTTCCATGCAATCCTACCTGTGACCCAAAATTGCAGGAGGGCAACCTACAGGGTTTAGGGTAGAGTCATTCCCTGTCTACACTCTCAAGCTGTACACATAGCCAGAGGAGCTCTCACACAGCATGTACAGCTTTATGCCATAGCGAGCTCTTTTGCTTGCAATGTACTGTCTAAACAGCAGCCGTCATTTGTACAGGATCAAGGACTCATCGACTGCTATATTCTTTCCAGAAGTATAGATCTCTGGAAACCTGCCAGACAAATGTTCCACGACAGGCAGAATTTTGAACAACCGATCATGGTCTGGATGTTGCCGGGGCAATGCAGCAGAATTGTCATTGAAATGCATCTTGCGCTGCAGTAGCAAAACATGATCTCTGCTCATGTACCGTGCAAAGATAGGAGGTTTTCTAAACCATGCGAGTCGTCCAGTAGGACTGCAAAAGTGGGTTTCTGCACTAACCCCATTTTGAGCGTAAGGCCCAAAAAAATCATCAACTCAGCCAGCAAAGTGGAAGTCCACTGGCGTGCCCTAGAACGGGGCTGTAGAGTGCCTACATGCTCCCTTAGAAATTGGTCTGCACGCAAATTTGTTTGCTGCACAATTTTCTGAAGGAAGTCAACATCCAAAAATAGATGGAGGTAGTCGACTGGCCAAAAGTTGGCTGTATCGACATTACATCCAGCATCACCAGTAAAAGGTGGAATTTGGGGATGAACTAAATCGGGGGGCTGCCAAAAGAGCACTCTCTCTGTGCTTGCCACCGCTATCACCTGCTCTCTGGGTTGGTCTAACCTGCTGTTGTCCCGCTGCGCAGACTGCGCTTGCAAAGGAGCAGCACGACTGTCCTCATCGTCTCTCCCAGAATCACTGGAAGAGGTGAAGGATGGGACTCGGCCAACTGAAAAATCACTCCCAGATTCTGCCCCATTGTCCTCTCCCTCAGATGATGTCTCAGTCTCTGATCCTGCCTCAGAGCTATCCTCCATAACCTGAGTTAGGGCTTGAGCAGCAGTTATCCAATGAGACGCCATCTCTTCTACTGGCTAAACTGTCCCTCTGAAGTACTAGCCTACGTAGAAGGCAGATAGAGTCACAAAATTGCTTGTGGGTGTGTGTGATGTGCCCAACAGTAAATGTTGTCACCTTACCTTCGCTTCTTCTCTGATTCAGCAGATTCTCTGAAGACACTGAAAAAAAAAAAAAAGACACACTATTACTTCACCTTACCACGTACCCATCATCACAGCCTTTAGTGCTTGTGGTATCTAGTGCGACAGTCATTTTTGGTGCACTGCCTTCCATGACCTCCTCTTCTAATTACCTCAGTTCCACCCAGCAAAAGTGCCCCTCATATCTCCATAGCTCCCCTCCACATATATTTCATTTGTTTTAAAGTGCAGGTAATGCCTGGCTTTACTAATACACTCAGCTAAATACATGTATATCCTTTGCAGCAGGCAGATAAACAAATCTTGCTACTTTATGGCATCAAAACTGCCACTAGACAAAAGACAGATCTATTTCTATATAGAGAGAATCTACTATCACCTTTATATATGTGTGGTTTCCCTAGGAGCCGATCGTGGCTCCCAGAAAACAACACATATATATATACATACATACAAATCTATAGAGAGATTTGTCTCTTGTTACATATCTATCTCACTATATATATATATATATATATATAGAGAGAGAGAGAGAGACTGACTCTCTACATTACTTCTTCGCCCCCTCCCCCGGAGAACCCCAACATGTTTTTTTTTAATTATGCCCCCATGGGGGCTGACCCACCTAAACAAGATCCCTGGTGCCTAGGGCCATTACCTGGCCATGGATCGCAGTCGCGCTGCGATCCATGGGCAGGAAACGGTGCTAGAAGGCTTCAATGGAAAGGTGAGACTCTCCTCGCTCCTTCGATACCTCCCTGGCATCTGGGGAGGCCGTTGTTGGAATTTTTTCCCCACCGGCATGGGGAGAGGATGCTCGTCTGCGCCTCCGCTGCTCTAGTGGGAAAAAATGTGATGTCAGCACACCTAGAGGTGCACTGATGTCACAGATGGGTGTCTCCCGGGATAAAAAATAAAAAACAACATCCTCTGGTGCATTGCACCAGAGGATTTTTAAAACCCCTCCCTGGCATCGGCCACTAGTTGTGACCTGTCACGTGAGATTTTTGGCGTTTATGCACTAAGGAAAACAGGAACTACTGAAAAAAATGGTATAGTTGTCCTACGAAACCTTTAACCCATTGGTTAAGGAGTACCCAGGAGAAACACCCACCCACTAGCTAGTGCCAGTCGTAGATGTGGTACCTTCACACTTTAAACACTTTCTGAACCTGCAGAGGATTAGAAGAGGACAAGATCTGTTGTTCATGACAGGCAAACATGGATCCTTATGGGTTTTCAGCATTCTGATGCCATGAGTTTCATGATCTCTGTGATGATGATGGTTTTCACCCTATTCTTGGATGCTGCACCGCCCCATAGTTTGGACTACTTTATGCTGACACTGAATTTGAGGTGCTACTTTTTCTCAAAACTGAGCAGTGAATTGCCCTGTGAGGTCCATAATTTTTGACTTCCCAATTTTACCCCTTTCACTGTGGTCAAAGTTGTTTAGTTTTGTTTTTTGGCCCTGAAATCTTTTGATTCCTACCTTTCCTCATGCCAAGAGAAAAAGGCATCCGTGGTATCACACTGGTTAGAGAGGCCAGAATGTATATTTCGATGGTGAGCCAATCCCCTTATGTTGAAATTTTCATCACGCAATATACCTCATTGTTCTCCGCATTTCCCCCATTTATTGCTCCTGTGAGATCAGGGACTCTGCACATCCTTTGTGCTTGTACTAGAGTAAGTTCCTGTTGCTTTTCGTGGGTAAGTAGTGTGTATGCATTTTTCCTCCTTAGCTGGAATCCAATATGCAACATGGTCGATAGACCTTTGGATCCATAAAGATGTGTGGTGAATCATCAACAATATTTCAACACCACCCCAACAATTTTGACAACATGACCAATATGGCCACAGAAAGAAAATTCCAGTTGGGAATAAAGTTAAAAGATTTATTACAAACACAAGCTCAAAGTCATGTAGACAATGCGCAAAACCAAATTATAAAGATACATAATACCCAAGGGTTACCTAAGGAAATGGAACAGATTCAGGCGAACTAACATTAGTAACACTACGCATTCAAGAAGAATGATACATAAAGGCAAAAAGAATTTCTGCGATATAAATATTACATGTTGTTCAGAATTTACAATCATTAGTCAATTCAAATTTAGCACAGTCAATAATCTTTGGTTGGGCACAGGTCAATCCTACAGCTAATCAAATCAGAGAAATGCTTGTGTGGGCAGGAACACATATGGCAAAGTATAAAAAGGCAAAAATAATTTGAAAAAAGAATAACTCGGGTTACAGGTCACTTAATAAAAAGAAAAAGAAAATGAGTGTCAGCATAATGGAGTTTCTAACCTAAAAGGGCATTTCAAGGGGCAATGGCAATTGGCAAAGAGGAATATATCTCTTCAAGGGATTCAGCATTCAGGGAATCTTCATCAGCAAAGCATCTGGTCAGCAAGGCATCTGCAAACATCAGGAAAGCGTCAGGGGCGGACTGAGACTGAGACTAACCGAAGTTTGAATGTCTATTGGTATATCAATTCATATTAAGTATTCTGATTTGTCAAAGGTGTCACTTCATATTATGTTGAATAGGCATCCTCTAATCATAAATTATCACCAGACTTCCGGGTTGCAACAGTTCGACAATTTACCAAGTCTGTCATGGAAACATCTCCTTTCCGTGTGACTCCAAGCAGGTTTGAAACAAATGTCTACGATCTCAGTCCATGTGCCTGCACTTCAACGTTTCCAAGGACAAATGGGTATGGTTCTCCACACTTAAACAATGAACTTATTACAAATTAACTTTGCTTCTCATTGGAACATAATGTGAAAGAAGGGTTCACGTGATGAAAAAAATAATTCAACACTTTACATGTCTGCAAAATGCAAACTTTGTAGGTCACAATTATTCTAACACAAGGAAAATATCAAATGCATTTAATGAACACTTTTTAGTAAAACACATATAATATGCAAACTTAATCATCATTAATAATATTTCATCAGTAACATTAATACATTTCATATAAATGCACATCATTACGTATAACAGAGATCTGCATTTCTCTATCTTGCACATATTTTTAAAGTCATTAATCATCAATTAATCACAAGGATTCAATATTGTTTCTATATGTCCTGTTAGTTTAGAGACAGAATTACATTTTAGCACAAGTTTTAACCTTCTAATATGATTTAATTCAAAAGGCACCTATGTCTAACTTTGAAATACAAACAAACTGCACATTTAAAATGTGTCAGTGCAGCTTTCTACTTTAGTTTTTCCACTCTTTAAATTCCATAAATTAAAACTTGTCACATTCTGATGGCTTCGGTGGCAGGGCAGCCCTAAAACTTACGTTGTATAAGTGGCATATGGGAAAAGAAGTGAGCTTTGGTCATGAAGGATTTTGTATACTTTGGTATCTGATAGTAAAAGAATATGTGTCCAGGTCAAAATGGGGAACAAAAAAGCAGTCCAAGCAAAAATGCTCACCCCCAGTCCTGCTCCCTGAAGCAAACATCCCCTTTCCATATTCTTCAATTGTAGCATTATGTCGAGTTCTGACAGTGTCCGACCCAGTACTAAAAAAATGAATTTCATTGATTTTACACAAAAAGCACATCCACTAAATAGACAGCCCAATCTGATTTTATTCCACTAAACACAATTAAATCACGCTGATGTTCCCACCAATCATTCAACACCAGTGTAAAATGGGAGATAATGTTTGTCCTTGGAGCTTGAAACACATAGAAGGGGTTTGCTCTACAAGAAAGGAACTGCCTGGCTCTTCTCACTCTGTCTCTCTCTTTACATCCATGCATCCACCTCTTTCATCTCTATCTTTTTACTCTGATCTTTCAGTCTTTCTTCATCCGTCTGTTCCTCGCCCCTTTATCTTTCCCTTTGGAATAGATCAGTGCCTTCTGCAGTTAACTTCGGTGTACTGGGAAATTGACAGAGGAAGCAGCAATGGCCCTGGGATTTCAAAATTACCCTCTGGTGGCTCCAGTCCAAGTGGAATATGTCTGATGGAATATAAGGGCAGTCTGGTCCTCCTTGTGCTACAGTCGCCACAACCATCTTGATTTCGGCCTCAGCCTTCCTTTCCTTTTAAGTTCTTTCCCCTCCTAGCCCTTCTGCTTAACCGTCTGAATGTGAACTGATTGCAGAATGCATATTTTTTTCGTTAGCCTGTGGTTTTCATTCGGCCAACAGGGAACAAACCCTTTGTAAAGTGACTATGTTAGGGCTCCAACCTTTATACTACCTCACATCTGGGACAATGGGGGAGAAGGCAGGGGGTATTCCCTTTGAGAGTCGCAATCCTTTTAGATTCTGATCTTTTGGTGAAAACAGTTTTGTGCTGCAGCTACTGGAACCTTAAATTTAAAAACTAGAGGCAACCGATCTAACATTTAGCAAATTTGATTTGCCTGGCTGAAAGATCATCTCTTGGCACTCCCTTCTAGTTTGTTCTCCTTCATTTTTAGCTTGGCTGTCTCTGCTAATCATAAAAAAGTCTCCTGTAATCTTTTTTGAGCTGGCCTGGTGGGGGTTAATGTCTTTTAGTGGCATTTAGGGGCAGTGACAAATATTAAGAAGCTGGCTAAGGGAGATGCCATTAACTTGGGATCTATCTGAACATCATTGATAAAAAGAAAAATTAAATGGAACTGGGTAAGATGATATCGATTCATACTACAGTTCTACTCCAGATGTGGAGGTCCACCGGTGGACTGGTGCCTTTGAAGTAAAGCTACAGAAAAGTAGAAGACAGCACTGGCTGGCTGAGTTACTCTGTGTGGTAATGGTAGTCGTAGTGTGTTGTACTAGCCATCACATTGGTCATATTCCCCATAGAGGGGTCTAAATGTCCCCTCTGGAGCGACACACAGCCCCAGCATCCTTCTCAGCTCTGATTTCCCTACACTGCCCCTCCCCCGCTGTTGTCCCTTGCAGGGTGCTGCACTGACCTCTAAGCGAGGTGAATGAGAGATGAGGAACATGCAAATTGCAGTAGTCCCCATGAATGTGCTTGTGCAAGGCCCACAGTACAGGTGTGTGTGCTCATGATTGATAGTTTCTGCATGCATCCAGCCACACAATGTAAGCATCTTAATATGAGTGCTCTTGGGATCACAATAGTATCTGTCTGATTCTTAAGACTGTGCATCACAATAACATGTCACAATGGGGCCTCTGGTTGCCTGGCTTGTGAAATCCTGGAAATAGTGATAACAACTATTTGATCTTGCTTCATTTAAAAAAAACATTTTATGTTATTTTAACACAACATTAAACAGGGTGTATGGAGTACACTGATATCGCCTGGTTCCTTACAGTCAACACTGGATGTCATTTTGCAAAGGATCAGCAAGAGTCATTGGCACATTTTAGTGAATGAGGTGTTACAAATAAACCTACAACATTTCATAGCGTGTGTCTCTGCTGTTTATAACTGCAAGGCCTGTAGAATAGAGAACTGTACGCCAGAAGGAAGTGTAATTGCAGAATACAAGGGACAGGGGAGGAGTGTTGCGGCTGTGGGAGGGACATACTCATAGTGTCTTATGTTGCGATGAACATTAGATGGCACTGGCTATGATGTAACGGTGGAAACGGGGCGCGAAGCAAGGAAGGAGGAGGGACTGTCAGACCACTTGTCTTGTCCCGAAATGGGGCCGGAAGACTTCTACAAGGGCCTAGGGGCACCCATCAGTGTCTGGAGGCCAGCCTCACGTCTGGGAGTCCGTAGGGGGGAAAGAAAGTGTTGAGGCAGCCCTACCTCATGGTGGCATGTTATCATCGGTGGTTCATTGCTGGAAGGGAGCGAGGATCGTCGCCCAATTGGAGGCAAAGGCGAGTTGGTGGAGCCCCTGCATCTCCTCCTTATGTAGCATATCCTCTTCTGCCGCTGACCATTTGCATACAGCCCCCCACACCTCCACTGGAGGGGGGCATGAGGACCACCAATGAAGGGTGATCGCACAGACCACCAGTAGGAGTGGTAGCATTGCAAAGCGAGATTGCACTTTATGTGTTTTTTTGCGTTTGAAAATGCCAAGAGCGCAGGCCTCCCACGTGAAGAGGTCAGGGAATTCCAACACATCCTTCAGGGTATTGTGGACATTTATCCAGTATTGGTATAACACTTGAAAAGACCACAGCATATGTTGTAGGTCCGCCTCCTGTTGGGACCATCGCGGACAGGCGAACTGCACCGTGGGGTAGTATTTGCTCAATTGGACCGGTGTTAAAAATGCCCTAAGTAGAAGATGGAATTGATTATTTTTAAACTGAGAGTCACAGGAGACTCTCTTAGGGTAGGATAGTGCCCTCCTCCATTCTTTGTCACTTAATTCCCTGCCAATGTCTGCCTCCCACCGGCATCTCAACAGGGTTAAAGTGGCACCTAGGATAAGTATTATGACTCTGTGGAGCCAAGTTATAAGGTGACCCTCTGAGCCGCCCAAGGTGTATATATCATCTGTTCCACGGGGTTTGCTGTGTGCTCGGCATCAATGGGGCCCTATAAACTCTGCAGAGAAGGTCACAATTGCTGATAGGTAATATTGACTTTTGCAATGAGTTGGTCAAAGGTGAGCAACTGGCCGTCTGAGTACACGTCTCCTGTTGTATTGGGGTACAGGCCGCATCCGTGGGAACAGAAGGCTGCGGATCATGGCCCTGGATAAGGGGCTATGTGTGCCGACGTCTCACCTACGTAGCGCCCATCGCGACGGCCACTGCAGCTGAGCCACCAGAAAATAGGCCTCAAATACGGGGGCGCCCAAGCTGCCTCAGTCTGGTGGTAGTTGCAATTTTGAGAGTGCTACTCTGGCTTTTGCTTGCCCCAGATCAGCGGTCGGTCAGGGTATCTAGCTCTCTGAAGAAAGCTCAAGGAGAGGAAAGTGGGAGGTAGGAAAAGAAGTAGCCTGGAGAAGATAAGCATCTTGATGTGTGCTAAACTGCCTCTAGGGGTGAAGGGAAGGGATTGCCAGAATGTCATCTATGCTCTGATGGTAGCTAATACTCTGAGGAGATCACCCTTATAGAGGTCTGTCGGTGTGTGATAGAGGCATATGCCAAGGTACCGGACCACCTCCCAACTCCATTGCAGAGGCGTAGAGCCCAGAATAACCACCCGGGAAGGGACCTTTGGGTGCAGTGGATAAACCTATGATATGGCCCACTTAACTTGGAGGCCTGAGGCTGCCACAAAATCCTCCAGTGTGCGATGTAGTGGAGTAAGAGGTATACTGACATCTCAGTGATACCCACAAGTGAATCGCCACTGCCTCCATTGTCATAGCAAACAGGAGGGGGATAACGGGCAGCCCTGACTTGTGCCTCTCTGGACCGGGAATGAGTTGGAGATCAACAGGCTGAGCAGTATTCGGGATGAAGGGCTCTGCGAGAGAAGGTGAGTATAGGCCATGAGACGGTGCCTGACACCAATATGGGCTAACACCTGAAACAAGTGTACGGGGCGGCGACAGCTAATCCGGTCTCGAACGCAAAAATGGCAGTGAAGGTTTTGCGAATTGTTCGTCCTCAGACAAACCTGTTTTGATTGATCTGATCATTCTTCATAACCACATGAAGGTATTTCAAATCATGGTAATAATAACACATTTAAGGGACTTTCTGAAGTGTTTCTGATGTGTAGAATTTATACGTCTACACAATTACCTTGGAGGAGACTTCACAAAAAGCAAGTGTGCTTGAGGAAGGGTCTAAGGGGCATATTTACAAGCCCAACAGTGCCACCGGAGCATCACTTTTTGTGATGCTCTGGTTGCGCTATGCATTATGCATATTTACAAGGCGCCGCTAAGCCACTTTTTGTGGCTTAACGCCGCCTTGTTAATATGCCCCCCTGAAGTATCTCTAAACAAACTGATGTATTTAACTCTTGGCTATCTGTCTCAGGCTGTCTGCCCCGTGTCGCTTTGAAGTAGGAGATAGAATCGAGGCCCTAAATCAACTTCTCAGCCCTGTGACGTACAACGCAGGGCTTAGCTTTCTAAAGCCCTTCATTTCCATTGTGGGTTATGGTGGTATCCACTATAGGCCAGTGACGCTTTTAGCCTCATGGTTTCGGGTGTTGGAGTCTTCATTCCTGAGTGAGGGCAGGCATCAATCCCACCCTTTCCCATTCATCGCACAGTAGTAGTAGATACAAGCACATCTGGTTTAGTGCCTTGTCCTCGGTAATGGTAAGTGTAATAATGCTAATCTTGGGTTATTTTTATTGTAGTGAAACCCATTGTCACTCTAACCTCTCCCACTTTGACACACCAGACCCTGGCTGCAGATCGCTGGCCCCTTCAGAAGTGGAGCTGCTGTATGTGTTCCTCTGCTAAATTGTACCAAAAGACGAGTGGGCTTCTGATTTCCCTTATAACGTTTATCCACATATCCAAGTCAAGCTTAAAGCCAGAAATACGTACTTACAGGAAAGGCAGTTATCTGCTGTATGGGTTAAAACGGGCTCTATCTTCATGCCCCTAACATTAATGCCAAAAACATTGATTGATTTGCGAAAAATGAATTTTAAACATGTTAAGATAATGTGTGTCAGTGATTTTGTTCCTCTCTTTTTTCACTTTTTACTTAATGTTGCATTCACCAAGAGAGTTAGCTGTTTCATCATGCTCTGTTTCTGTATTTTTTTTCATGCATTTTATTAGTCTTGCATAGTGCATACTTTGATATGTGCCAGGTGTTTATTAGGGGCTTTGATTGAGAGTGCTGGTGCTGAGGCCGAAGGCAAAGCAAAGTGCCTGTCAGTGTGTTGGCACCTCTGCAGACACACAGAACAATGGTCATGAATTCCAACTACAATTGAAATTCAGTGTAAATGTGTGAGAAGGTTGTGCAAAGACGTCAAAATATTTAAAAGGCAAAAGGAAATAAAGTGCTCAAATATGTATGAGTGCAGTGTATATTTAAGATGGTAAAATGGGGGAGATGCGAGGATGTGCATTTAGGCGACAGTGAAAAGAGGGTGCTGAAGAGGAAAAAGAAGAGATTGAAAACGTACAGATGAGATATGCAGAGAAAAAGGGCATACATATCTAACATAATGCCACATAATTGAAGGCCATACTCCTTCCACAGGCCTCAATAATATTTAAATCATAGTCTCACAATTTCAGAACTGAAAGATTTCCAATGTTAATTATTTATAAGAAATCATTGTTGTTACTCATTTATATTAAACAGATTTCAAAGACTGACAAAGCCAATGGGGCTGACAAGTTTTAGGTGTATGTCAGTTGTTGTGTTATATTTATGGATGCAATAACATCTCAGAGAGAAACCAAAATACAAGTCAGGTGGCACACTAAGGGAATCACAGAAATGTATTTTACATGTCCCTTTTAGAGAGCCCCCACTTTTATCATCCCACTTAAAGACCTGTCTGCACATATTTCTGTATGACTGATTGCTGCCAGCAGCTGTGGGTGCTTTCCGATTCCTGGTTAGAACATTTTCTTCCAAGTTGAGGCTGCATGCAGTGCAAGACACTGCACAAACAGACACTTTAAAGGGCCTTAAATTGTCACGCTGTAACATTTTCACATTAAAATAACTGTTGAACTCATTATTGCAGTAAGATATGGCGCTGTTTTTAAGGTTATTAATATTTCAAGGCTATACATTCCCACTGCTTTATAAACTTTGCTTTTTCACTAAATGAATTTGCTTTCAAATGCACCATTTGTTTATTGTTTTTCATTTTGTTCTTGGGAGAAGGACCCACCCTGGATCCCAGGTTTGTCAATTAGGCTTGTTCGCTTCACTCTCTACATAAAAGTCAAACCCAACTTTCACACCCTACCACTTTCAAATTGATGTTGCATGCAGTGCAAGACACTGCACAAGCAGACACTTTAAAGGGCCTTAAATTGTCACGCTGTAAAATTTTCACATTAAAATAACTGTTGAACTCATTATTGCACTAAGATATGGGGCAGTTTTTAATGTTATTAATATTTCAAGGCTATACATTCCCACTGCTTTATAAACTTTGTTTTCTCACTAAATGAATTTGCTTTCAAAGGCACTATTTGTTTATTGTTTTTCATTTTGTTCTTGGGAGAAGGACCCACCCTGGATCCCATGTTTTTCAATTAGGCTTGCTCGCTTCACTCTCATACCCAACTTTTACACCCTACCACTTTCGAATGTCACCAGCCACCACTGTCTTTGTGACACTCTACCATTTGTCATATGTGAGGTCCCATTTTGATCTAAAAGAAACTTTTTCTCATGAAATTTGCTTGAAATATAAACACATTCCTCTGCAAAATGTCTGTAATAGACTCTCACACATCAACCACGTTAAAAATAAACTAAAGGAAAAGAGTATTTAAAACAATTTAATCAAGAATTATTCAAGATCATCAGGACAAGATTCTTTGCAGAACAAAGCTGGCTCTATCAGGGTCCACACTGAAAGGCTGGGGCCCTGAGCCAGAACGCACTTTGCCCGTGCCTTAAAATGCCTTTGAGTGTTCAATGCTGGAAGCCATTAAGACATATATTTCTGAACTCTCAGAAACCCTCAGAACATTTGTGGCAGTTCCTGGCTCTGACTTTTATCAGATACCCACCAGCCTCCCAAATGCAGTAGATAGCCTTCAATTAATTTGTAAGCCACGAAGTCCCACAAACACGTTAGCTGGTATGTCTGGCAAATTTACATCCATGTTTAAGCCACCTGCCATTGCTATTACCTCACTTTTGTCATGAGTAGCCACATTCAGCTTAGTCAATATTTCTTTAGCTTTATTATTCTACATTCACAACCACAAAGAATAAATTATGAAATGACTCCCAACTACTGAACACCCCAGGCTTACACTGCTACTACAATACCATGAAGGCTAAGTACACACTGATTTAATTTTTGTCTAGAATGTCCACTGACGCTTGGCTTCACATCTTTGGAGAGGTATGCATTATTTCCTCATCTAATACAGTCCTAGGAGGATGAACTAGTGGATGGGACTGAACAAATAATATATGCAACTATTATGCTTGAGATCACACAATTGCGACTTGTGTTGGATTTGACCCTCTCTGCATCACAATATAGGGTCTGGGTCTTGGAAAGATGGGTCATCCTGGCGTAGTGGAGGGTGTAGCTACCATCTAACACACATGCACTTCAAAGGCACAGGCCCAGTTCACACACAAAGGAATTCACACTAGCCAGCTGGGCCCCCAGACAGACTGGGACAAGACAGGGAGGCAGGAAATTCCAAACACCTCTGTAGTTGAAAACTCCAGAAGCTCTTCCCATTTCAAAGTGGGCACCAGATATAAAAAAAAAAGTGGCTCCTCAGATCCACTCTTCAGATCACTTCTGGACCTATGGAAGACTCATAAAAAGGATTGCTCTGCTGCCCTTACGCTCTGCTGCAAGGATTGCCCAGCTGCTCCACTTCCCTGCCTTCAAGCAGCACTGCTCAGCTACTCTGCTACCTGAGGGAAAAGGACTGGACCTGCACTTTGAACACATGACCAGCAGAGTGACTCAAAGGGCTGGTTAGCAAGCCTCCTGTTCTGTCTTACAGGGGTACAACAAGCTCCAACAGCCTTGAGTGCTGCACTTGGATTCCGACTGCTGGAGTCCTAACCCCCCAAGTAGGTCATCCCTAGTCCTAGACCCTTGAAAGTGGGGATAAAGGTGCTCGGCCACCCCAACTGTGGTCCCCATTAAAACCAATGCAGTGCAACACAATGCAGAGCAATGCAACTTGCCGCAGACCTCTCATTGCAGCCCTTGCACCTCCTCAATGAAACCAACGCAATGCAATGCAACTCCACGCAGACCTCACAGCCCTTACAGCTCCTCATTGGAATTGACAAAGCATGATGCAACTTTATTCAGGATCCCGCATCGCTCATCAGAATCAATGCTACACATTGTTTCACGCAAATTCGGCGCAAACTTAACTCCATATTTATATTTTGATGTTAGACACGTCCAGTGTATACCATCAATGAGATGCAAGGTAGGCGTTCCCATCTAAATAATGGTGCCAACCCCATAGCACCATATTTATCCCCCTGTGCTAAAATGACTCACAGGTGGGAGGCGTGGCTAAATAATAGTGCTAAGCTTGCTTAGCACCTTTATTTAACACCTGGTTCAGTACAGGTGTTAGGGGACCTGTGGACCCCTTCCATGGTCAAACACCATGGAATGGGTCCATAGGTGCCCACCCCAAGCCCCATGAACACCTCCATCCACACCAGAAAATGGGGGACCCCATCCCAGGTAAGTAGGGTATGTATAGGTGAGTATTTTTTGTTTTTATTTTAAAGTGTTATTGAGGGCCCTAACAAGGGGCCCCCTGCATGGCACTGGGTGCAATGACCATGCCCAGGGTACACTGGTCCCTGTGCTGACCATTGGGGTGTGGGCATGACTCCTGTCTTTTATGAGACAGGAGTCTTGTGTTATGGATGTTTGTGCATCAGGAAGTGACGCTATGCTGGTTTGAGGCATTTTTTTTGCCTTTGGGCAGCCTAGCGTCATTTTTTGAAGCTCAACTTCCATCTCCTCTACTGCCACCTCCATCTGGCTAGTGTCATTTTAGTTGACGCTAGCCCAAGCTTAGTGCCGGCTTGCACCATTCCATTAATATGGTGTCTGCTGGCGCTCAGGAATGGTGCAACCCAGCCCTACACTTTTTGGTACAAAACTGCATTGGTGCAGTTTTCCACCAAACAGTTTAAATATGGGCTTTGGTGCTTTCTGCTTTTAAGCACTACCTTTACCCAAACCTTTAAAATTGAATATCTCCAGTTCTACTAATAGGATTTTTGGCATTTTGGTGAAAATACAATTCTTAAAATTTACTCTATTTTTCTAAATTAGTGTAGGATTTGTCTTGTGTTGTGTTTCCACTTTACCACTTTATCATTGTTTATGTGCTATATAAATACTTTACACATTGTCTCTAAGTTAAGCTTGACTGCTTTTGTGCCATGCTACTTGAGGATTATGCATAGGTTAATTTGGTGACTTGTTGTGGTTCATCCTGACAAGGATAGTGGCTTTTGCTTTAGTAGGGTTTCACCTCCCCTCTCAAGCAACAACCCAATGCCTCACATCTCCAAACTCAAGTTCCCCATTTTAGCGATCTCTCTCTATACATATTCATTTGTTAATCTGCAATAACATTAGTAGGAAGTCATGAAGGGTACCTATTTCCTGTTAACATTAAGACCTTCAGCACCCCATCATCTAACCAAAACAACTTTCTCTTTTTGTCACCACCATCAGTCACAAGAATTCTCACAGTAATATGATTCACACAAATGATCTATCTGCAGCACAACTGTACAAACCATAAAGGCCTGGCAAGCACTATTGTGTTCCCAAATCATAATCAACAATGAAATGAACACTGTGTGACATAAGCACTCATTCTGTATGGGACTTGCCTCTAAAATTAACACTCTGGGAAGTACCAACCTCTTCATCACCAAACACCAAATCTGCCAATTGATATGTAACCTTGTTTAATCAATCAATCAGTTGGTATTTGTAGAGCACACACTGTCACCACTAGTTGTATGTGGGCACGTAGGTGCCATGGCTCTATTGAAAAGACAGGTCTTGAGTTTTTTCCTGAACTCTGTCACGAAGGGTGCTTTTCGAGGTGGAGGGGTAGGGCATTCCAGGAATTGGCTGCGATGGATGAAGGGGGAGGTGCGCGGGTGAGGCGAAGCACAGATGTCTTCAGGGCAGGTGAAAGTTCAGTCAGTGGTTGATGTAAGATCGTCTTTGGTTGTGTAGTGCTTTGAAGGCATGCATAAAAATCTTGAACTGACATCTCTTCTGGATGGGGAGACAGTGGAAGTCTCTGAGGTGGGGAGTGATGTGCGTCTGTTTGGGAAGGTCCAGGATGAGTCTGGCTGCGATGTTCAGTATGGTCTGGAGTCTTTTGTGGAGTTGGGTGGAGATTCCGGTGTAGAAAGCGTTGCAGTAGTCTAGGTGGCTGGTGACAAGGGACCGCGTGATGGTGTTGATAGGGATCCGACTGAAGATTCTGGGGAGCATATTGATGGTGTGGAAGCATGAGGAGGTAACTGTACTGATTTGTTGTTTCATTGTCAGTTGGCTGGCGAGGATGATGCGGATGTTGCACACGTGGTCTGTAGGTGTGGATGTAGATCCAAGTTCTGCTGGCCACCAGTTGGGGTCCCATATGGAGGTGTTCTTTCCGAAGGTCAGTACTTCTGTTTTGTCGGAGTTAACCTTGAGGCAGCTGTCTCTCATCCATTTGGTTATATCTGTCATGCTGCTGCAGAAGTTGGTTTTGGCGTTGGTTGGGTCCTCAGTGAGTAAGAGGATGAGTTGAGGGTCGTCTGCATAGGTGGTTATGTTGAGGCCGTGGGATATGATGACATCTGCAAGGGGGTTAAGTAAATGTTGAACAGCTGAGGGAAGATCCTTGGAGTACGCTGCAGATGATGTCATTGGGTACGGATGAGAAGGGAGGCAGTTGGATGCTCTGTGTGCATCCTGAGAGAAATTAGGAGATCCCTTTGAGGGTGTTTTCCTGTATGCCAGCAGAGTGGAATCTGTTGATAAGGGTGTGGTCGGAGACGGTGTCAAACATAGCGGAGAGCTTAAGGAGGATCATGGCCACAGTTTCTCCACAGCAGAGGAGAGATCTGATGTCAGCGCAGACTCTCTGTTGTGGTTGGCATGGAATCCAGATTGTGGGGTGCCAATGAGAAGTTGAATCAGTTTCAGGTATTCGGTGAGTTGATTGATGGCTTACTCAAGTACTTTGGCTGGGAAAGGGAGCAGGGATATTGGTCGGTAGTTTTCGAGGTCGCTAGGGTTAGCAGAGGGTTTTTTCAGGAGGGGTTTGACCTCTGCATATTTACATTTATCTGGAAAGGTTGCTGTGGAGATGGGGGTGTTGCGGATGTTGGTAAGTTCTGTGCTGATAGTTTTGGCTTTGAGATTAAAGAGATGGTGTGGGCAGGAATCGGTAGGCATCTCTGAGTGGATGGACGACATGATGGAACAGGTGGTCTGCTTAGGGAGTGGAGACCAGGTGGTGATCGTTCAACTGATGTTTGCTGGTTGCTTGAGGTTGTCGAGACTGGGGTGGAGGGTTGGGGGTTGAAGTTGTTGTAGATTGTGTTATCTTGCTGTGGAAGTAGTCTGAGAGAGAGTTGCCAAAATTGTGGGAGAGGTGGATGGAGTTGTCAGTGGTAGCACAACTCCATCCAGTTCCTTTGTGTGGTTGGTCACGGTGTTGATACAGTTAACAATGGCTGCTTTCTTGGCTTCCCTGATGCTCCAGTGGTAGTCGCTGAGGCTGAGGGCTGCTTTGTTATTCAGCTCTGTTGGAGGGTATTTGGAGACTCACCATTGCTTCTTGACTCGGTAGCAGCTGCACTTGGTGGTTCTGAGCTTTGGTGTGTACCAGCTGGCTAGTTTCGAGGCTTTATTGGTTTTGTCTGATTTCAGCAGGATGACTTCGTCAGCGCAGTTGGTGAGCCAGATGGTGAAGTTCCGGATGGCCTGATTGAGATCTGCTGAGGTTTCGGGCTGTGAAGTGCCAAGGGATTAGCTCCATTGCGTCATGGTAATTTTTCCCCAGCTGCGGTGGGTGGCCCTATGGAGCTTGGTGGATGTATGTTGATTTCCACAGGTGAGCACTGTGGTGTGGGTACATTTGAGTCTGTTGCTGGACGTGAAGATGCCATTGAGTGTGTGCCCAGCATTGTGCATGGGTGCAGTGACTAATTGGGTGAGGCTGATGTCGAGGTTATCTAGGAGGGAGGCGGTGTTGGTGTCATTGGAGTCATTGATGTGGAAGTTGAGATCTCTGAGCAGGACATAGCGCTGGGAGTCGATGGCCTGGGGGACAATGAGGTTAGAGATGGCGTCACAGAAGGCTGGTCGGGGTCCCGATGGTCTCTAGGTGACTGAACCTCTTATTGTGGTCTTGACATCTATTTTTAAGTCAGAAGTTGAGGTTCTCCATGAGGGATGTGGGATCGTCGTTGATGAAGGTGCATCAGATGGTTTCCCAGAAGATTATGGAGATGGTTTCACTTTGCACGGTCTCTGTGTATCATCTTGTAGGTGATGGGTGTGGCGGTGGAGATGTTGGGCTCTGTGGTGGGGTTGAGCCACGTTTCAGGGAAGAGGGCGGTGATGGTGTCCCAGATTTCCATGGAGTGTTTGCAGAGGGAACGAGTGTAGGAAAGTACCCTCTTTTTGCATGGTTACTCTGACTTTTTGCCTGCTGTCAGTGTGTTTTGACTGTGTTCACTGGGATCCTGCTAACCAGGTCACCAGTGACTGTGCTCTCTCCCTCTAAATTTGGTTGCTTAGGACTTTTTCACACCCCACAATTGGCATACTGGTTCCCCCATATAAGACCCAGGTATATGGTACCTAGGTACCCAGGACATTGGGGCACCAGGGGTTCCCCATGGGAGCAGCATGTATTGTGCCACCCATGGGAGCCCATGCTGCAAAATGTATCTGCAGTCCTGCCATTGCAGCTTGCATGAAAAGGTGCATGCACCCTTTCTCTACAGGTCGTAGTACCAGGTCACTGTAAGTCACCCCTATGGTAGGTCCTCCTAGCCCTGAGCCCAGGATGCAGGTAGCTTTGTGTAAGGGCACCTCTGCATGAGAAGAGGTGCCCCTACAAACTCCAGCTCCATTAGACTGGACTTCCTAAGTGATGGGAAGCCATTTTACCCATGTATGTGACACAGGTCACCTGTGTCCAGCTACATAATGGTAACTCCGAAACTGGGCATGTTTGGTAGTATTGGTTGTATGATTCCATGCACTGTGGGGGCTCCTTAAAGGACCCCTGGCATTACTCCTACCAGTCTTCTAGGGTTTTCCGGGCAGACCATGCTGCTGCCACCTCGCAGACAGGTTTCTGCCCTCCTGCTGCTTGACCAGCTCAAGAGGAGGAAAGCAGGTATTACATGGCTTGGGAGGAGTAGCCTTTCCAAGCCACAGGTATGCTTCAAAGGGCACATTTGGTGCCCTCCTTGCATAAACCAGTTTGCACCAGTCTATTGCTCTGCTCTGCGTGAAACACAATGGAAAGGGTAGTGACCACTCCCCTGTCCATGACCACCCCAGGGGTGGTGCCCAGAGCTCATCCAGGTGATCACTTGATTGTGCCATCTTGAAACCAAGCTGGGCAGAGGCCCCTGGGAGCATGTGAGTGGCCAGGTCAGGCTGGTGACCAATCCCCCTTCCTGGGCTATTTAGGGTCTCCCTTCAAGGTGGGTCTTCAGGTTCGACATGCAAGATTCCATCAGGACTCCTCTACAATGGTTACTTCATCTTCTGACCACTGGGGCAGCAACTGGACCCTACAGGATCTGACAATCTGCAACTACAGCGACAACTCCGCTCTGCAACATTGTTTCTACAGCTCCTTTCAGCAACTACAACATTTTCCTGGTTGTGCACCTTCTGAGGGTGATGAGTCTTCAGCCTACACAAGAAGCAAGAAGGAATCTCCCTTGGAGTGAAGGAGTCACTCCCCTGTATCCACAGGCCCCAACTGCAATGACGACTGGATGCATGAATCATCTCTGCTCCAGAACTGTGTGGATCCTGCATCACAGGTGGTGGTCTGGAGTAGTCCTCCTGTTACTCTCTACCAGCTGTCTAACTTGGTAAGCCCTTGCCTCTCCTCGCAGGACAGTACCCTTGTGCACCGGGACTCTTGCAGCTACCAAGGCTTGTTCATTCCTCCTCCAAGGGATCTTCAGACTCTGTGTAGCCCCAGCCTCCAGCACTCTTCCCTGCAAAGCACACACTCCTGCCTGCTGCTCCAGCGACATGGGACTCCTCTTCAGGTGTGCTGAGTGGGCCTCACTGTGACACCTGTGCCTGCTGCCTGTGGGTCACCTGTGGAGGCTGCCTCCTCTCTTGTGGCTCTCCCAGCTGCTGAGGGTCAGCTCTGATTTCCCTCCTTCGGTCCAGTCCCCTGGGCCTTGCTGGCCCTCTTCTGCCTTGCAAAACCTTCTTCACCGACTCTTGCTATTGCTTTCTATGCTAATCACTGACTTCTAATGTGTACATAATAGTGTATTTACTCACCTCATAGTGGAGTATTGCCTATGCAGTATTTTAGTATTTGTGTTACCATAATAAACTACCTTTATTTTTATAACGCTGTGTGGCTCTTTCATGTGTGTAAGTGCTGTGTGACTGTAGTGGTATTGCATAAGCTTTGCATGTCTCCTAGATAAGTCTTGCCTGCTCATCCACAGCTACCTTTAGAGAGCCCTGGCTTCCTAGGCACTGTCTACACCTCACTAATAGAGAATACCTGGACCTTGTATAAGGGGATAACACCATAGGTGCTCACCACACACAAGGCCAGCTCCCCACAATGAGCGTTGAGCAGGACATACTGGAGAGGTACCGGGATGTGCATAGGCTCATGCGCATGGGGTCTGGTGCAGGCCAGTGGTCCTATGTGGCATGAGACGCAGCAGTGGTGGCAGATAAAGGGTCCTTCGGTTTCTTGTGTGGAGGCTGTGAAGCAGTTATTGTTGCAGCATCCAGGGTCTTGGGCCAGGAGGTCCTTGGCGATGTAGTGGTGAATGGTGAGAGGACCAGGGGTACTAGTGCTGGGCACAGTCCAGGCATGGACTGGCGCAGACGGGCTTGCAACGGCCAATCAGCAGCCTCCATCAATAGTCCTGGTGGTGGGAGTAGCTGGACAGAAGGCTGGGAGGGAGGTCAGGTAAAAATGGCAGGAGCTGGAAGAGCAAGAAATTGCTGGGGAAAATAGCAGTGCAACTGGTGTGGACTTAAACTACATCAATTATATTAAGAGATGCCAAAGTAAATAAAAAACAAAATAAAGCAAATGCAAAATGCCTAAATTATATGCCACCAGGTCAGGAGGGATCTTAAATTACCACTACAATAAGTGGTCAGCGAGCGTGTAGCAGGATCGAGCTGGGGGTCAAGGACTGAAAGCAAAGTCCTGGTCCCAGGAAGCCAGACAGGGGGTGTGGCACAGAGACCAGTGATCAATAGTCTACTGTTGGAGCTGCGCAGTGACCTCCATAAGTAGTTATGGGGGAGGGATTGTGCAGATGTAGGGGGGGCGCGGGCGGACAAAAATGGTGGGAGAGCAGGGAAACAGTAGGGGAAAAGAGCAGTGCAAGTGGTGTGGACTTAAACTACATTCATTACATTAAAAGATGCCAAAGTAAGTACAAGCCAAAATGAAACAAATGCAAAATGGCAAAATCAAATGCCATCAGGGCAGAAGAGACCTTACCACAATGATAGGTGGGCAGCGGGCGTACATCAGAATTGTGCTGGGGGCTCAAGGACTGGGAGAAAAGTCACGGTCTCGAGGAACCGGGCAGGGGGAGCAGCACAGAGACCAGAGGTCAATGGGCTACTATTGGAGCTGCGCAGCAGCCTCCATAGGTGGTCCTGGGAGTGGGAGAGACTGTGCAGGAGGTGGGGGAGACAAAAATGGCAGGAGCGGGAATAGCTGGAAACTCCAGGGGAAAACAGCAGCCCAAATGTTGTGGACTTAAACCGCATAAATTACCTTAAGAGATGCCAAAGTAACTAAGAGCCAAAATATAACAAATGCAAAATGCCAAAATTAAATGCTACAGGGGCCGGAGAGACCTCAAATTACCACTATATGAGGTGGGCAGCAGGAGCACAGCAGGATCAAGCTGGGGGCTCAAGGTCTCGAGGAGCCAGGCAGAGAGAGGGCGCAGAGACCATAGGTGAATGATTAATGAGAGGATTAGTCATAATTCCATGGATATCTTAGCAATCAAAGTGACTTAGATCCATGATGCCTTCGTACCTACCATGCTAAGCCTGATCACTGCATACTACAACATGCTATACGCAATCAGAGAACATCAATGTCCAAGCCACTGAGAGTCATTTGCCACTGTACACTGTTCCCACCAACTACTCTCCTTACACAATTTATTCTGTCACTAAAATCTGAAGACCTATTTTGAGCAATTTTATCATCTGAGCAAAGTATCCCTCAAATACATATACTCAAAATATCTGAGCTAACATTGGGTATCTACAGCTTCCTCCTAATTGTTTGCAGATAGGCACACACAGTTGGCTATAGACTGAATATGATATGTTTCTTAATCCCAAAACTTTGTAACTCCAATTACCATGCTCTCTTGGTCTTATCGTTATCTGATCAGGAAAGATCCATAACCTGCCAAGTTAAACCTATACATCAACAGCCTCATCCACTATTTAGGAACTGTTAAGAAATGTCTTTCCTACCAAGCTCACATCATTTAACAGCTTTTCCTTTAAAAACCATCATATCATTGACCAGACTGAACACTGTAAAGATCTAAGAGGATCAAGCTTTAAAAAATACTTGTTTCAATGATGACCTTTGGAAATAAGGCAAGAGGATAGAAAACAAGAGAGATACTCGATAAAGTCTGAACTCCTGTTCTACCGGGACCACGGAGCAAAATAACTCTTTTACCTCACAAGAATCATTGAAGCTGACATTTCTTGGAAGTGTCAGGTTTGTATGGACAATAAACTGGTAACATCACCATAACAAGCTGCCTTTCTAACAACCTCCTAAACATTTATCTTATTATCATCAAAATCAACACCCATTCATTCCAATATTTCTAATACCAGCTTAATGTACTCTGTGGAGCTCGCATCTACATCGGATAACTGCACCAATATTCACAAAAATGTGTCAGTTACTTTCAAAGGGCTGAGTCAAACACAAAAAATCACTTACTGTCTCTCAAGCACTGAACCACAAAGCAGCAAAGATTCTCAGCAAGAATATATTATGTGCAAATGCAATATATTATTGTGATTCACAAATTATTTATGCATGTATTCAAGAAAATGTTATGTAAAGTAGATACAAACAGATCAGTGTTAGACTGTCATTATCAGCTAATAGGTTTCACTGATGTTTGTCTATATGTCAGTCATCTATTGGCAATGATCAATCAGAAAACATACAAAAGAAGAAACACTAAAGAATGATTGCAACTTTGTCATTCTTTTTTCCTAGCCGACCATTTCTAATCCCTTTCATCCCACTCATCCAACATAGGGTGTCTATGACCTCATCATAACTCAGTGGCGATTTGATCTTAAGCCTTCAACCACACTTGACAGGGAATGAAGAAACCAGTCTTTCTGGCTGTGTCAACCTTATTGATCAGGTCTCAGGCCATTGCAGTTTTTCTTGCATAATTTGTTTCTTTGCAACCTGAAAACGGTCAAGAAGGATGGATGCTTGTCATCAAACCTCATGCCAGAGAACTAGTTCATTGCTTGCAATGACAGTACCAGCCTGCTTGACATAGCAACCATGGATTTGGTACACTTTCTTGCCTCGGAACTAAAGATATTTTTCCTCCTGTTTATCTGTGAAGATATTGTACCCTTCTATGAAGCTGCCATCACTATGACAGCCTGAGAGAGACTTTGCCTATTACTTGTTGTTCCAAGAACTCTTGGGCCTGTTTAATATTCTGGGATTTAATAATGACTAGTAGCTTGGGGTGGGGGTAACATTTATCAACAACAATTGTGAGAAACTGGGTTACTGGTTGAGAGGGGTATTAACCTACTTAAGCAACAATGACAATACTTGTCAGGGTGAACCACAAAAGTCACTAAATTAACCTGTGCTTAACCCTCTGGTAGCTGTCTCTAAAGTAATCAGAGGCAATGTGTAAAGTATTTATGCAGCACACAAACAGCAATAAAAGTGAAAACACAACACAAGAAAATTCCCACACCAATTTAGAATAATAGAGTACATTTCAATACAGAAAATGATATCAGAACAAAGAAGATCCAATCACTAGAACCAGAGATATGCAATTCAAAGAATTAAGGTAAGTGTTGCACCTAAAAGTACAAAGTGTCACTCGCAGTTATCTGGTCGTGCCAGACTGGGAGAAAGTCACAAGTTCAGGCCAACCATGATGGAGAATGGGCCAGGAACTGAGAATTGTGCCATATGGCCCTAGATGGGGGTTGCACATCGCTGGGTCCTACGTCGAGATGAATGTGCAGTGTTGGTTCTGATGAGCTAAGGAGCCAAAATAGGGACAAGGTTAGTCCCACTGAAAAAGTTAGCTTGTCAAAGTCTGATGTGAAAAGTCCAGTTTGCTGTGGAGGGGCAGTGAGGAGCAGAGATAGCATAACGGATGGGTGTTGCTGTAGCACGAACAGCAGGCTGGACATCGTACACAGTCATCATTGTAGTGCAAAGATCCTGTCGAGCATCGTGGGCGGTTAATTCTAGAGCTCTGAGTTGGCAATCACCATCGATGTCTGGCTGTCGATGCTGTAGCCCGAGGTGTGGATCTTGCGTTGTTAGTCATTGCTAGAGGTCGCCATAGCATGAAAAGTCAGGTTCACCAGAGCTTTGCATTGGCGGCAAGATATCAGCACGAACAGGCCCATTTGCGGTCATGAATAGCCCAAAATGTTAGGATTTCTCCTTTGTGTTCAGAGGAGCGCATTCTAATGCCAACCAAGGGCCCAGGGCCTGGAGAGGTGCCTTTTGGGTGTTGCTCGAATGAGAATTTACCTTAAAAAACAACAGACAAGGAGCGTCTGGCAAAACAGGAACAGTTCATTTATTTAAACATTATGGCCAGGACAGCAGTACAGAACTGGGGTCTGGGGAATGTCTCTCAAGGTGAATTGGATTGAAGGAGGTTTTATACATTTCTCTGAGTGCAATAAAACCATAAAAACATTCCTTTCTTGGTAAAAATGCAAACAGTTGTCATCCCTCTGGCCATATGTATTTTATCGGGGCCAATCTCCGGGGACCATTGTGGTGTTGCTGTGCCTATCTGTGGGATCTTACCTAAGTTTCCCTGTTTGCACATTTGTCTGTCGGATATGTGTTACCCTACTTGTAACCTGTCAGTTATTAATCTCAGGCTTACGTCTCAGAGTCTGCCTTACTACGTATGTACATGCCATGGGTGATAGAGGGTTCAGGATGGGCGAATCCAAAAATGGTGATGCAACTTCGTTTATGTATATAAATGTATTGCTGTGCGCATCGACATTGATTAATCCAATATTAACATGGGGATCAGCGAACACAGTCTTGCAGGGTAGAAAGAAGGTCCAGTTGCAGGTCAACTTGCAGCTGGTTAGCTGGGCAGTTGCAGGGCCTCCTCTGGAGCTTGTTATGTCCCTGTAGCTCTGAACAAGAGGTCAGTCAGCTGGCCCTTGAAGTCACTTAAGGTAGCCTGAGATGAACAGAGCAGGTCCAGCCTGCCTTCTCAGAGAGCAGGGCAGGCCTTAGGCATCAAGGCGGTCCTCTGGCTGTAGGGAAGTGTTTTTTCTGTAGTATCTACTGGTCCAGTAGTGTAATGAAAAGTGGGCCTCTGGGTCCAATGTTCTACTATGTGCCAGCTCTGAAGTGGGAGAAACTTCTAGACTTCACCCCCACATCTGGTTCTGGAAATAATTTCCTCCCTGGTCTGATCCCATAATGACTGGGATGACAAAAGTCCAGTGTGAAGTTCTTTGTGGGTGTAGGAGGCAGCCCCTGTTGAAGCTAGTGAAGAGCAATTGTGGCAGCAACAGCTCTGCTTTAACCCATTTTGTCAGGATAGATCATCCTGCCAACACCCAGTCCCTCTTTCTGCAAGGAGTACACAAAGGTCAACTACACTTAGGCATGTGACCCAGGACATAGGCTGCAGGCACCAAATGGTTAAGAGAGGAAAATGCCAACTTTCTAAAAGTGGCATCTTCAGAATTGTGACCTAAATTCTGACTTTATCATTATTTCCATAGAGGCCAAATATTACATTTCTACATGTTCCCAAGCAGAGGTTATCACTTTTTAATGTAATTAGGTAACCCGGTATTATCCTATGGGAGAAGTAGGCCTTGCAGTAGTCAAAAACAAATTTAAGAGTTTTTCACTACCAGGACATTTAAAACTTAAAAGTACATGTTCTACTTTTGACATACAATGAACCCTGCTGTATGGTGCTGTTTAGAGCCTTCCCTAGGGGTGACTTATATGTATTGAAACTGTTTAGGCCTGACAAAAGGTTTAACTTGCCAGGTGAAAATGGCAGTTTAAAACTGCATACAGGCTGTAATGCCTAACACATTTTTTAAGGGCTACTTAAGTTAGTGAAACAATCCGTGCTGCAGGCCCACTTCTAGCATTTAATGTACTGCCCCTAGGCACCACTTTACTAGGGACTTGTAAGTAAATCAAACGTGCTACTTGGGTATGATCCAATTTTACCATGTTTAGGGGAGAGAGCACAAGCACGTTAGCATTGGTTAGCAGTGGTAAAGATCACAGAGTCCTAAACCAATAAAAACAAATTTCTGCAAAACAGGTAGGGAGAAGGTAAGAACTTTGGGGGAAAACCATGCCAAGGATATGAGGTCAAACAAAAATGCCTAAAAGTCCTCCTTTGCTAGGCAAGAACAGGTGTCTATATGTGCAATGGCTCAACAGCCTTCAGGAGCAGCACGACATACGCCTAGTTTGGGTGCAACTCTTTGTGATCTACTGTATTGTCTTTGGCATCATTGTCAGTGTCACTGACCATATCCACTATGCACAACCTCCTGTGAGAAGGGGTGTCATCAATGCACAAACCCATCTGTATTGACATAAGGGTAATTTCCTAGAGTCACGGACTGCATGCACTTTTTAAAACCTCTTGTGAGGAGAGGGCCAGGTTTTTAATTGACTAGAGCATCACGAGTCCCTAAATGTCCTAATGGGTATCCTGAGTGTGCTGGATGATAACAGGGATGTGGGTATTAAATGGAATGGCAAAGGCGGGGTGGTTTGGGAAGGAGTAGGGTCATGGCTCAGAGAAAAGCTGTTTATCAGGGAGATAAAGCATGCTTCAAGCCATTACCTTGCCTGCCAAAGCATCAAAGTGGTATGTAAGCAGTTTTATGAACCCCATGCTTGGATCTCATGGAAACAGGCATGCTGATCCAAATTAAGGCCAGACTGTTGCTGCTTTAATGGGAAACATCCTACCAGTCTGCTATGAAATACACCATCTTGAAGTTGCAGACAGTCAATGGGGACGTCTGGATTAATGGAATCCTTAGGAGAAGGCTGCTTGTAACTGCTGCTACTACAAAGACCACAGCACTGAGGAATAAACTCCATCCCTCCAGAATCTGGCATGGGATTGAAGTGGATGCTGTCACAAGGTCAGATGCTGCTGCGGTTTTGAGCTAACTTCCAAGCGTGATTCTCTTTTAGTTAATTAAAGAGAAGCTCTCAGCAGAGGTTGGTTTGAAGTACACTTTAGGGAGATTTCACACAGTCTCAGGGTGGGGTAGAGCACTTTCAAGTCATTTTGCTCCCCCAGCAGTCTTCCACATTCAAAAGCCTCCAGATAGGCTTAAAGAGTGACAGGTTATAATGGTACTGTAGACAGATAGCCAAATGAATTCCAGAGGAAAAATGACACAATGACATCTTCTTTGCGGCTTAACATGATGTTGCAAGCTGCCACAAAAGGCTCTGTTGGCTCAGTGGGGAACAGCCCTTACACAAGATTGCAATAGTGAAATTTGGTCAGTTTTAAGAATGTAAATTATAACTCATGACATTTGAGGGCTCGAACAAGACATGATCTTTACAAATGACAAAATGCCAATCCTCGGTGGTTGTCCACAATTGTATCTGCCACAGAGATCACAACAAAGAGAATAAGAGTAACAATAATGTAAGTGGCCGGTTTGTGTTGCCATTACAGTGGAACAACCTGTCTCTTAAGATTGTGCTCTGCATGGTATTTCTGAAGTAGATTAATTGATTTGAAAAGATGAACATGTTGGTATTTATTCATCACATCCTGCTCTTGAGGTGATACAACTGCATCTCTGAAAAGATTAACATTTTGGTATTTACCCAGCACATCCTGCGCTTGAGGTGATATAACTGTATCTGTTCTCGGAATGTATTTTATGCAACCTGGGCCCATATTTATACTTTTTTTGCGCCGCATTTGCCTAATTTTTGACGCAAAAGCAGGGCAAACTTACAAAATACAATTGTATTTTGTAAGTTTGTGCTGATTTAGCATAAAAAAACGACGCAAATGCGGCACTAAAAAAGTATAAATATGGGCCCTGGAGTTTTCAGAAGATGTATTTTATGAGGAATGTTGTAGTGTGATCTCCTGAGTTGTTTTATCATTGTGGTTGTGCTAGACTGTACTGAAGAAGGTTACCATGTTAAAACACATCACAGTATTTTTGTTGAATTATCATTTCCACATGCTTATGATCGGCACCACCCAAAGGTTCAAAGTAGTTGCATTCCCTTACTGATAGCATTCTAATAATGGAAAACACCACACAATAACTTGTCTTACTGTGAGGCCATATCAGGGACCAATAAAGCACAACAGGCATTATCAAAATTTGAGGAGAGCCCTGCATGTGGCTCTTCAATTTTGAGATCAATGTATGAACCCAGTGTGTGAAAAAATAAATAAGTTAGTTATGAACAAAAGTTACAAAGATACCTAGTTATTGTTTGTTATTGGTGCCTCCAAAAACGTTGTTGTTTAAATTAACCATATACCCTGTACTGCAGTGGCTCAGAGTGACCAACAACAACTATAAGGATGGGTACTTTGTTGTTCTGTGGATTAGGTACTTATGTTACCCTTTTCTGGTTGCCTTTCTTGTGTAATTTTATCAACATTAGGCCAATATAAAATTCAATTCTAATAAAAGTTAACCTCCCAACAATCCTGTCGCTATGGAGAGAGGTGGTGAACTTGCAGTAAGGGTTGTTAGTTTTCTCCTAGTTGGATGTAGATGCCCAATAATTGCTGAGTGTTGTCTTCTTTTATACCATATGCAAATGTGGACAATTGAATGGCAGTATATGCAAACAATGTCTTTGGTAATGTGTAAAGTAGCAGTAACTTCTAAATATCTGCATCTATATCTTACCTAAAATACATAAATCAGGTCTCTTTCCTCCAGGCAGACCAATTATTTCAGGCATAGGCTCTCCTACGGAGAGAATCTCAGAATACATTGACCTATTTTTGCAACCCTTTGTCATCAATCTTCCATCTCACATAAAAGACACCAAGGACCTGCTTAGTAAACTAAATGATTTTGATTGTACGGATGGGCACTTTTTAGTTACTTTGGATGTCACCTTGCTTTATACATGCATACCGAGAGACACGGGCTTAACTGCCATTCAACATTTTTTAGACACCAGAGATGCTTCCCTTCTTCAACACTCGAGTATGCTCATAGACCTCATTAAATTGGTTTTAGATAACTATATTTTTGTTCACAATGGAACATGGTTTAGACAAATCCAATGGGTAGCCATGGGAGCGAAATTTTCCCCTTCTTTTGCCAATCTCTACATGGGCTTTTTTGAATTGATACACATATGGAGAGAGTGTTCACCAGATTTGACACAACACATTCTATACTGGGGCAGATACATTGAGGACGTGATGTTGTTTTGGTCAGGTAGTCTTGATTTACTTGGGCGCTTTTTACAACATCTCAGTAATAACTCTTTTAACGTTACTTTGTCGGGAGAACATAGTATTTTCCAAGTCAACTTCCTAGATCTCACCCTTTACATTAAGGGAAACCGAATCTGCTCTAAGCTATACAGGAAACTGACAGCATGTAATTCCATACTTTATGTCAGCAGTGCGCATCCCACCTCTCAAATTAATGCCATACCGTATGGAGAACTAACTAGAATCAGGAGGAATTGCAGTGAAGACACAGTTTTTCTAGATGAATTGAAACTAAAGAATACACGTTTCACACGTAGGGGCTACCCCCCCAACATTTTGCGCCAAGCTAATAAGAGAATCAACCGTGTTAACAGATCTGATCTTTTGGTCCCTTCTACAAAGAAGAAGTCCCCCAGACACTTGTCTTTTATCACTCCTTTTAACGCACTTGGTTCACACATTCATAAAATCTTTCAGAGACACTGGTCTCTCTTACTGGCAGATGGTCATCTTAGGAAAAGTCTCCCCTCCAAACCTAGCATCACTTATAGTAGGGGACCTGCCTTACGCAAGTACCTATGCCATTGTTTTCTTCCTCCAGACCCAAAAGTTACCTGGTTACCTAAAGCACCGCAAGGTTCTTTCAAATGTGGACACTGCAATATGTGTTGTTATATCAAAGACAATATAGTAAACTTCCAATACAACACACTGGTTACTTACAGGATCAATAAGTTCATTAATTGTAATACCAAATTTGTTGTTTATTGTTTAATTTTCATCTGTAATCGCATTTACGTTGGAAGCACTATTTGACCACTTAAGGAACGACTACAGGAACACATTAGAGCCATACGTAACAAAAATGTCAATTACCCATTTGCGGTACATTACATCCAACCATGGACAACGGGAGGTGTTAGGAATTCATGAACATGGTATTGATGTGTGAATCCACTACCCAGAGGTGGTAACAGAACTCTTATGCTAAGATGTCTGGAAAGTAGTTGGATTATTAGACTTAGAGCAGTTGAAGAAGTTATTAATATTGAGAAAGACTTACATACATTCTTATAACATGTCAGCCTATTGGGTCTTTATATTATTGTCAATCCACATTTGTATGTTTTTCCTCCTATATGGTGATATCATAAATCTATTGTTTGTTTTAACAATGTAATTTCCATTAAGAACCTGTTATACATTGTGCCATTTGTTATTTGTTACTCATGACCATTTTGGAATTTTGTGTTTCATTTAATATGGTTGTGTGGTGCTCTTTTTTCCCTTGTGGGTCAATAGCTCTATTTTAATCAATATCTGTTCACGCATGCCTTTTTTCTCACAATGTCCATCTTTCTCTTTTATCATATAGGTGGATAATGAAGTTTTGGCTGCACCTTTTTGTTGACTGTTCCCTCTTCAAAATGGCCCCGCCCCACGACTATTTTTACTTACCTGTTAGTCCGCCGTTTATTTTTATCATTCTTTCACGCGCTGATACCTTTACAAGCCTCTTTCGAGTGAGTGGCGTTCACTCGACTGTCCGACGCCACGGGGCGCGGAGACATTTCATTTTGTGGGTAAGACGCCTACCACGCGCTGTTTGTTTTTAGTTTTCTACCTTTTTGTGCAAGCAATTATTGAAAATGGTTTATTTTCCACACACGCCGAAATGCCAGACCAATTTCGGGTGTGTATACACCATTGCGCTGCCTGTTTCCATGTTGTGATTTAGTTACTTATGCGTTAACTTGAGAGAATAGTCTCTCCATTACTTTACAATCCACTATGATACCCCCGTTTGGGGCATATACTCACAGATTCCCCTATACATAGATTTCATAACAATTTTGCCACTCGCCCGATTTCCCGCGCGTCACTGTTTTCTCAGCTGTTTCACTTTAGTCTGTCGCCATAGCATCCCAATATCTGTTTTGAAATTCATGCCTTCTTTTTTCTTTTTTCTTTTTTAGCATTCCTTGACTTAGTCTCACCATTGTTTCAGAACACCGCCCGCCTTATTTTGTCATTCAACCTATACTGACCCTTTGAAACTATGGTTTCCCGGTTTCACCACACTAGTTTTACTATTGTTCCTTTTATTGCATGCCGCGTTGCATATAGTCCGGCATTTTTGGGACGCGTTTTTACAATGTTCCTCTATTTGTCTTTTCCCTTTCAGGCCTATCATGACCTTCTATTTCCATTACACCACCAGACTACGTTAATCCACTTGAAGTTTTGATGACTTTATGCTTCTCATGGAACTATTATTCCTTATACCTTCATTTTTAAGGTATAAAATTCTATTTTCATTAGGTCCTTGGACTTTTTGTCTTTCTTTGTTTTTACGCACATGGGTTTTCTGTGTCTTTTGGTCACCTGCACGTCTTTACATTAGTGTTCCTATATCACAGGACTTTTTCACATTAGTGTGTCTATTTCACAGGACTTGCTGGCTGACGGGCTCTCTGTGTACATTAGCTACTATCATTGACTCTTTTCCGCTTTAGAGCCTTTGTACTTTGTTCTAGCATGCACCATTGTTTGAGCACGGTGCTCATCCCTTACTCTTTGCACTACTTTCACTTTCACATGCCGGTCTACTTAGGCATTATGGACTACTTGATCCAGCTTTTTTCTTTAACTCTATGTATATATTGCTATGAAAGTAGGTTGTGTTGTATGTTACCAATCAGCACATATTGTATATTCATTTACAGCCTTGACAAAGTCTAGAAGACGAAACACGTGTCGGCTGTTCGTGTTGGATCGTGTGCTTTACATGTGGTCTCTGACCTGTATGTCGACCACACTGTTGCATACTTTAATAAATGTCTGGATGTTACTTACTTCTTGGACTCTGACCCTCATTAACTAACCACTTGGATCAACTACTCGGAATTTGTTGGTGTGCCCTGGCTTGTTGCTTACATACCTGATTCATGCATGTCCAACCTGTCCTTCCAAATCATCTTGAAACATCAACTCCCATCCTCTGTGAGAAAGAAAAGGATGGGATGTGCATAGATACCTTCGTTATGTTCTTCCAAAGAAAATACAAGTCTTCATTTTACCTGTGGTATTATAGTTACCTGACAATCGAGAAGAACAAGTGTTTGAATTACTGGATTGTGGAGCCAACAGAATATATCTTGATGAGACATGGACTAAAGAAAAGGGGATCCCTTGTGTACCCAAAGGAACAGCTGAACAGGTCCACACAGTTGATGGTTTGCCTTTTTCTTCAGGACCACTTACTGACACCACGTCTACCCTTTTTCTACAATTTGGGGAACATCAAGAGTATATTACCTTTGACTTAATTTCTTCCCCAATCATATGATGTTATTGGGTATCCCCTGGCTGACACAGCACAATCCTTACATTAATTGGGAAAGAAGAACTATGTCACTGTCATCTCAATTTTGCCAACAATATGGTATCCTGCAGAAACCTATTGGTCCTCAAAAGGTTTGGTTTTACCCCAGAAAGAGACTGGTTGTTCCATTAATACTGTGCAAGTGGTACCTAGTCATTATCAAGGTTACGCCGACATGTTCCAGAAACTAAAACAGCCTGTTCTGCCCCTGCATCGGGAATACGGTTATGCTATTCCTTTAGAGCCTGGAGAAATGGTTTCTTTCAAAAGAATGTATTCTCTATCAGAACCAAAAAAAAGAAACACTTAAAGAATATTTAGAGGGGATCTTACAAAGTGGATTGATTACTCACTCTTCTTCACCTGCTGGGGCTCCTCTTTTTTTTGTACCGAAAATTACAAAAGATTTATGTCCCTGCATAGACCTTTGAAGATTGAACAAAATTACTATCAAAGATAGTTATCCCTTACCTCTAATTAAAGATATTTTGGAAGCAGTAAGAGGAGCCAAGGGCCCTCATTATGACATTGGCGGTAAATCCCACTTACTGCCACGCTGACTGCTGCCAACATACCGCGGCGGCGGCAGATATCCGTTCACCACAATCCGTCATTATTCAGCCACATACACAAATCCGCCAGCCCAAAGGTCAATGATAAACTGGCGGTATCAAAACCCACACCGTTACGGCAACAGAAGAATGCCCACCACATTATGACCCACAAATCACCATGGTGGACATTCAACGGTGGTAAACCATTGGGGGTACATACCGTTGCGGACAATTCAAACAACACACACCTGACAACCATACACACACCACACCCACACACCCACACCACTATAAAACACACACCCACATTACCCACAATCCTTTATGAATACAAACCATTGGCACGAGACAGACAGCAAGACCACAGACAAAACCAGAGCCACATACCACTTACACCCACACACCACTCACGCACCACACATCCCACACATCACCCTACACACCCGTACCTACAAACCCCACACAACACCCATGGCACCACAAAGACAACCCCGATTCACAGAGGAGGAGTTCAGGGTCATGGTGGAGGAAATCATCAGGGTAGAGCCACAGCTATTTGGAGCAAAGGTGAAGCAGATATCAATAGCTAGGAAGATAGAACTATGGCGGAGAATCGTGGACAGGGTCAACGCCATGGGACAGCACCCAAGAACAAGGGATGACATCAGGAAGAGGTGGAACGACCTATGAGGGAAGGTATGTTCCATTGCAGCAAGACACCAACTCGCTGTACACAACTAACAACATGGGAGGAGGAAGTCTTGGCAATCATGCATTCTGAGGGCCTGGCCAGAGTAGGAGGAGGACTGGACTCTGTTAAGTCAACTCTCCCCTTTATTACTACCCCCCTACCTGTATGCCATCACATACCCCCACCCTCACCCTCACTCCCATCATTCCACCACTTCCCACAAACCCCACCAACACATCTCACTTATCCCAATGCCAAGCCCTGCATGCCATACCAATGCATGGACACCACTCACAGACCTGCATGGACACCTATCACTAAAGCATGCACACTAGAGAGAATCATCTAACCCACCATATACCAACTTACACAAGTGAAACCTGACAGGGCAAATACAACCAAAGAGGGCAAGCCACGGATGCACAATATGTCAGACACAGAAACCATAACACAGCATTTACATCCCCATAGGTACCCCAGCCAATGTCAGCGGAGAGGAGGCGCCAGCCGTATCCAGTCCCCCCACAGAAGAGACCCGCAGTGATGACAGCAACTCTGGCCTTCAGGTTCTGGATGACCTACCTAGTCCATCAGGCACCTCTGGACAGCCGGTTACCCAGGCCCAGTCACACACCACCACAAAGCCTCCCCCATCAGGAAACACCACCACCGAACCCACCCAGCATACCAACACCTCTGTCCCCAGGACACATCAATCAGGAGTGTGTCCACCGCTACAGGAACCCCAGTCCACCCCCCATACCCAAGACAATCAGGGACCTGGGGTCAGTGGCAGTGGGCACACGGTTCAGGGGACAGAGGCACAGGCCAACAGGGAAACTGGAAGGACTGCTGTGTGGCAGCGGGAGGACTGGCCCAGGGAACCGATTCTCAGGAGGCACTTGAAGAGATCCCGGGAGCATATCAACATTCCCAGGAAACGATGGGCCAGATCCTGGACAATATGCAGGAGAACAGGTGGCTGCAGGAGGGACAGTACCAGGGGATCAGGGAGGACTTGCAGGCCATTAACAACACCCTGGTCTCTATTGCAGGGGTGCTTGCAGACATGGCTAACATTATGAGGGAGGCAGTCTCACACCAGGGGGCCCCTGCCACTAGCCAGATATCTGAACAGCCTTCCGCTGCCGCTAGTGGCCAGGAGGCCCGCCACAGGACAGAAGGTGAACCAGCAGCCCTCCCCCTGCAGAAGGTGAACCACCCCGCAAACATTCCCTACGTTCCAGACAGAAGCCAGAGACACTTGCCAAGACCCCTGCTAGGAAATGAGACTCTCCTAATTGTCACCCTTGTGTCCCACTCTGTCACCCTGTCCATCTTGAACTGTCATTGCTCCCCTTTCTATGTCCCCTTGAACAAAACACCTGTGCTACAAATACACTGGAACTATACCCTGGACTTTCCTCCATCATCACCCCATCCCATTGTACTTGCCCCTCCAAATTTTAGCACTTTAATAAACACCCTTGGAAACAAAAGAAGTTTGGAGTATGTCAATTTTTTAAACTATGTATTCATTGCAACAGGTACATACATTGCACTTCAACTGTATAGAAAATGAGCATAGGTGTATGACCTGTAGCTGGCTACAGTGATCACACCAGGAGCATATGTGAAGTCACCAACATCTGCAAAATGAATTGCCAAAGGGTACAGTAAGCGGGCATAGAATTGGGAAATAACAGCATGCCAGTGCCAAAGAAATTCCCCAAAAATTAATTGAAATGTGAAGTAACACTGTCTTACCTGTGTGTCATTGGAAGTACTGTCTGATGACTGATGTTCTGTTGTCCTCATCCTCATCCTCTGCCTCCTCATCCTCACTGGCCACAGGGGCCACTGCTGCCACAGGGGCATCTCCAGCCTCCTCCTCCTGCAGAAAAGGCACATGGCGTCTCAGGGCAAGGTTGTGCAACATGCGGCATGCCACTATTTTCTAGCAGACCTTCTTGGGTGAGTAGCACAGAGATCCACCTGTTAGATGGAGGAACCGGTACCTGGCCTTCAGTGGGCCAAAGGTCCTTTCTATTATTCGTCTGGTTCGCTCATAGGCCTCATTATAACCTTCTTCTGCCTTTGTCTTGGCATTCCTCACAGGGGCCAGCAGCCATGATAGGTTTGGGTAACCAGAGTCACCTGAAATATTGAGGGACAACATTTAGCCACACACTATCCTATATGGCCCACCACATACCCATACACCAACATTTACTGGGTGGGGACTAGGGCTCACCTAATAGCTAAACCCTGTGCCTCTGTAGTTGGGCCATCACATTTGGGATGCTTCTATTCCTCAGGATAAAGGCATCATGCACTGATCCAGGATACGTAGCATTGACGTGGGAGATGTACTAGTCAGCCAAGCACACCATCTGTACATTCATAGAGTGGAAACTCTTACGATTTCTGAACACCTGTTCTTTTTTGACGAGGGAGGGACAAATGCAATATGTGTTCCATCAATCGCCCCAATTATGCTGGGGATATGTTCCATTGCATAGAACTCGGCCTTCACTGTGGCCAAATCTTCAACCTGGGGGAAACAATGTAGATGCACATGTGTTTAATTAGGGCAGACAACACTCTGGTCAGCACTATTGAGAACATTGGCTGTGACATTCGTGCTGCCAAGCCCACAGTCACATGGAAAGAACTAGTTGCCAGGAAATGGAGCACTGATAGAACTTCCACAAGAGGGGGATCCCAATGGGGTGACGGATAGCAGATATCAGGTCAAGCTCCAATTGGGCACACAGCTCTGTGATTGTGGTCCTGTCAAGTGTATAGGTGAGGATGATGTGGCTGTCCTCAATTGTTGCCAAATCTACCAGGAGTCTGTACACGGGGGTATGTCTCCATCTCCTATTCATCCACAGCGGTAGCATTCTAAGGGGCAAAATAGTGAGGAGACGGTCACAAAATTAACAATGGGGCTACAACAGAACTTTGCATGCTCTTAACTTGCAATGGGTAAGTGTGACTAGTATGGTATGTCTAATTTTCAACAGTGACGCAGCAAATATCCAGGGCCTGCCCCACCCACCTCCCCTGAAATGGCGTCCGTCTGTCCTGTGTGGAGGGACAGGTGGAAGTGAGTTAATTCTGCTGACGTTGTGTGCCGTTGCTGGAGGCGGTCAGGAACCGCAGTGCAACTCCTCATTGGGTAACATTGGGCCCTATGGGGTACAGTGGCCAATGGGGATCTACGCCGGCGGTGATGGTATGCACCGTTGCGGACGTGACAACCATTTTCTATCTGATTCCTCACTTGCTACCTGATCATCCACAGGAGAGGGCCTACTCTGCATGTGCTGCTGTGACCTGTGTCTGGAACCTACTAATGCCTGTGTGACTGGGGAAAGGGCCCCTGCCTTCACTTCGGCGATGTTGGAGAGACTGGTGGATGGGGTCCTATCCCAGTACGGACTGCTGCATGGGCCTCCAGACCAACATGTGAGTACACTGTGGGGACGATGCATGTGGCAGGAATGCATGGAGTGGTGTGTGTGAAGGCCTCATGTAAGGGGAGTGGGTGGAAGTCCACTTGGCGGCGTACAGGTTGTGTGCTGGGCTATGTGTGTGCCAGTGGTGATGGAAACGGGTATGGTGGGCCATATGTGTAACTGGCTAGACTCGTCTAATTGTTTTTCCCTCTGTGTATTGCCTCTGCAGGTCAGCGCCCATCAATAGAAGGTATATGGCGTGCCATCGCCAAGGACCTGAGGTTCTAAGGCAGACGGGGCACCCACTGTTGGAAACAGTGGGAGGACCTGAGACGCTGGGCACGGAAGACGGGGGAGGCCCAGCTGGGGGATGGCCTCCCAATGAGGAAGGGGTGACCGTCGAAACCTGACTCCCCTGATGGCCCGCATACTGGCAGTGGCCTGTCCAGAGCTGCATTGGTGCTTGAGGGCATCACAGCAGCCACAAGGGGGTGAGTGCAGTACCCATCATTACAACTTGCGCATGGGAGGGTGGTATCCGGGTGGGGGTTGTGTGTCAGTGGGTGCCCCTTGGCCAGGCCTGACATTGCAGCGTAGGTCCCCTGGTGGCTAGGGTTCTGAGGGGATAATCCTGCTACCTAGCTTGTAATCATCCACTACTGCTCAGGGCTGCGTGGGTCCCAGGTGTGCTGCATTTGGCAGTGTGCCCCTCTCCGTGCCTTGGAAGCTAACTTTTTCTCTGGTAGTGCTATGGCATATTGCATAGACCTGTTCCCTGTGTGTCAGGGTGCTGTGTACGCCAATGGTGGTGTTGGTGCAGCCATTGGCCAGGTGTATCCTTTGTCTCTCCCCCCCTTATTGTTTTGTCATCCTGTCCTTAGGTGCATTAGCATCATCTGGCGGAGGAGCAGAGGCACCGGCGATGGAGGGAGCTGCATCCCATAGGACCCAGAAGGCAGAGTCCACGGATGGTGAGGGCACCAGTGGAATGGAGGGCGAGGGGAGACTGGAGGGGACAGTTCTGACATAGATATCTCCTCTGATGGAAGCTCCCTGGTGGTGGCGGACACCTCTGTGACCACCCTAGCTACAGGTACAGCTGCCACCCCCATACCAGCACCGCCCTCCCAGCAGCCCCTCATCGAGTTGCCCGTGCCCGCTCACCCAGGAGGGTGGGCATCTCCTTTGCCCCAGGCACCTCAGGCCCTGCTCCAGTGAGCCCTGCTGCCCTGAGTGAGGAGGTTATTGACCTCCTGAGATCCATCTTTGTGGGGCAGTCAATCGTTGTGAATGCCGTCCAGGGGCTGGCAGCCCGGATGCAACAGACTAATGCATTCCTGGAGGGAATTCACACCGGATTGGCGGCCCAACAGAGATCGATTCAGGCTCTGGCCTCCTCTCTGATGGCAGCATTGTCCCTGTTTCTACCGTCCCCCCTCCAACTTCCACTTCCTAGTCCCATTCTCCCCAACCCCAACCCACCTCAAGCAAACACGGGCAGACGAGCATGCACATAAGACAACACACAAGAGTGGTTCAGGCAAACACAAGCACCACACTTCATCCCACAGGCACTCACACAATCACCATCCAGATGCAGACATACCAACATCCATTATTTCCACTGTCTGCCCTCCTCCTCCACCTCCCTCCCAGTTCCATATACACTCACACCTGCATGCACTACATCATCATCTGCTACCAGCATCACCGCCACACCAAGCAGAACACACACCTCGCTGGCAGACACCTCCACAACAGCCATGCACATGTCCCCTGTGTCCTCTCCCAATGTGTCTGTCCCCCCCTCCTACGGAACACAAATACAAGCACTCAGACACCCAACAGCCATCCACCTCACAACAGCATCCAGCCCATGCATCTGCACCCAAAATCAGCAGACAGATGCCTCCAACAACCACTCCCTCTTCTTTCACTCCCAAACCTTCTCCCTCTTCCCGCCCCAGTGTCCCTAAAAAACTGTTCCTATCCACCATTGACCTCTTCCCTACCCCTCCCGCTGTCCTGCACGTCTGGCCAAGGTGAGAAGAACCCAGCCAAGCACCTCAGCCACCCAGTCCATGGGCCCAGTCATCACCCCATCCACTCGTGGAGGAAAAGGATCCAGGGCACATGTCCTGAGGGTGAAGGAGCCTGTCCAAGCTGCTGCCAAGAAGGGAAAGGAGCCTGCCCAAGCTTCTGCCAAGAAGGGAAAGGAGTCTGCCCAAGCTGCTGACAAAAAGGGAAAGGAGCCTGCCCAAGCTTTTGCCAAGAAGAAAAAGGAGCCTGCACCAGCAGGCAGGAAGAGCAAGGGGCCTGGGGCAGAAACTGTGCTGGAGCCCCCACCACCAACCATGGTTGTGCAGCCGTCTGAGGTTGAAGGGGATGGGCAGGAGCCTCCCCCCCCCCCAGCAGCACCACCGCCCCCATCTCCAGTGAGCAGCTGTCCGAGGTAGAAGGGGATGGGCAGGAGCCCCCCCCCAGCAGCAGCACCACCACCTCCAGTGAGCAGCCATCCAAGGTTGCAGGGGATAGGCAGGAGCCCCACCCTAGCAGCACCACCACCATTGAGCAGCCGTCACTGCCGGCGGACGGTATGTAATCCTGCCTCCATGGGGTGCTGTGCGGGCTGCCTCCTGCAAATCCTGTGAGTATGACACCCACCTGATACACTGTGACCTTGCACTCTCCAGGATCGAGAGCACAGGGCACGATGCCTCCTCCAGAACCTGTGGGTAAGACACCCGCCTACCCCAGCCTCCCCAGGATCAAGAGCACAGGGAATGATGCCCCCTCTAGAACCAGTGGGTAATACACCCACCTACCCCAGCATCTCTAGGATCAAGAACACAGGGTACGATGCCCCCTCCAGAACCAGACGGCAAGTCACCCACTCAAGAGACTGTGACCTTATACTCCCCAGGACCAAGCACAGGACATGTTGCCCCCTCCAGAGCAAGTGGGCAAATCACCATCTCGTGAGACTGTGGCCTTGCACTCCCCAGGATCAAGCACAGGGCATGTTGCCCCCTCCAGAGCAAGTGGGCAAGTCAACCGCTCGAGAGACTGTGTCCTTGCACTCTCCAGGACCAAGCACAGGGCATGTTGCCCCCTCCAGAGCCAGTGTTGTTGTTCCATCTCCCGGCTGAGGTGCCCCCCATCCCCCTTTCCCCTGAGGTGCCTGCCTATTTAACAACAGATGCCCCTGCAGTGTTCTCTCCGTGTTGAGGCAGGTGCCATGTTTGGCCTTGGACTTTGGCCTGTGGCCATGTGGACTTCGTAGATTGTGGACTGGGCTGTGCCCCTTTTTATGTACATATGTATATATCTCTTTTCTTGCCTCACCTATTTATCTTGATGTGTTTCTCTTATTGCATTCACTTTCTCAAAATCGTTTTGTCCTTGCATTATTCATCTGAGGTACGGGGTACAAATGTTTTTGTGATGCAGCTGATTGTGGGTGTGGTGTTGGGGGGAGTGTTGTGTGTGTGTGTGTGTGTGTGTCACTCTTTTTTTCTTCCCTCCCTCCCTTGTGTGCTAGGCGGCTGTACTCACCGTCGTCGTCTTCGCCGGCATTGGTGTTCGTTGTGGAGCAGCATATAGAAAATCATGGGAAAGACATGCAGCTCGGGCCCCATGGCGGCGTGGTTGTTGCCTGTGTCTCCCATGGTGAGTCCTTTCACTTCTGTGCAGTGTTTCCGCCAGACTTTTGATGTCGTTGGTACAGCCCCCCAAAAATTGGCAGATTGTGTTGTTGTAATCTGGTGGGCGGAACATTGACATCCGCCTGGCTGTAGGCAGCTACCGCCGTAGTGGCTGTTGTTTCCACCCTGGCGGTCGGTGTGGTACATTAGCTGTCTAGCAGAGATAACACCGCCATGGTCATAATTTGGCAGTAATTACCTCCGGTCTGTTAAAGTGGTATTACCACCACTTTAACACCAACTGCCACGGTTGTAATGAGGACCAAAATGTTTACTAAACTGGGTCTCAGGGGAGCCTATCATCTCCTATGAATCAAAGAAGGAGACGAGTGGAAAACTGCCTTTCGAGCTCCCGTAGGCCATTTCGAATATAGAGTAATGCCTTTTGGCTTGACTAATGCTCCATCTATTTTCTAGAGGTTCATGGATTCCGTGTTTCCTGACCTACTAAATCAAAGCGTGGTTATATACCTAGATGATATCCTAGTAAAATTCCCTTCATCCAGAGCAACATACTACACATGTTTTTGAAGTGCTAGAAAGACTCTGACAAAACCATTTGTATTGTAAACCTGAAAAGTGTGAATTCAATAAGACAGAGGTGAAGTACCTTAGTTATCATATCAATCAAATCGGCATTGCTATGTATCCAGAAAAGGTGCAAGCTATCTTAGACTGGCCATCTCATTCTTCCATCAAGGAACCCAATGCTTTCTAGGTTTATCTAATTTTTATTGTCAGTTTATAGCAGGCTTTGCTCACCAAACAAGTCATATTACCCAGACTCTTAAAAAAGAAAGCTTACGAAAAGGCTCATGTTGGATGAAGACCGCTAAGACCACTTTTCAGGACCTGAAATGTGCCTTTATCCAAGCTCCCATTTTACGGCACCCTGACACCACAAATACGTTTGATGCATCTGTAACTACCATAGACAGAGCAATAGGAGCCATACTTTTACAAAGACAAGGTGATGACTGTTTGGAACACCCGGTCTTCTATTTATCATGTGTTAACAGATGCAGAACATAACTACTCTGTTAGAATGAGAATTGCTTGCTCTAAAAACAGCTTGTAAAGAATAGAGACAATTTCTAATGGGCACGAGAGAAACCATTGAAGTCAGAATAGATCATTGCAATCTTCAGTGCCTCCGTAACTTCCAATGTCGAAACAGATGTCAAGCCCGATGGGCTGTCTTCTTCAGTCAGTTTGACTTTGTGATAACATACATACCTGGATCTCAGAACACCGTGGCAGATGCTTTATCACGCCTGTATCCGGAAAGTGCAAATTCTTCTTCACTGAATATAATCAAACCACGGCGGAGCAGTACAATCTTTCCTCAATGGGGTAAAGTTAGAATATAAACACCTCTCACTTGAAGACTGGAATGCCCTGTATCCCAAACTACAGAAGAAGAACAGATACTATTATCACCAAGATACCTTACTCCTCCCTAACAAGAAGGTTCAAACAGAAGCCTTACAGATGTGTCATGACTCTCCTATTGCCGGTCACCGTGGTATTAAGAATACCCAAGAACTACTTCTTCCATCTGTAAAGACAGATACCAAATCCTATCTGACAGCCTGTCCAATTTGTGCACAAACTAAAACACCCTGTACCAAACCAGCAGACTATTGTCCGCAGGAAACCGTGTCATTATGGTAATAGTAGATTCTTTCACTGAGATGGCCCATTTTAGAGCCTTGAAGAAGTTACCCACTGCCAAAGAACTAAGGGCCAGATGTAGCAAGCAGTTTTGCCCATTCTGTGTCTATGGGAAAATATGTCCGTACATATGGCCCTAAGTCACATATTTGTGCAAGACATTTTTGCCTGCATGGCGTTCCTCAGGTTATCATCTCTGAACGTGGTTCTCAGTACATTTTGCGTTTTCTGAAGTTTTTCTGTAAGACTTTACATATTGAGGTTGCCTTATCATTGGGATTCCATCCTCAAACCAAAAGGCAGACTGAACCCTTAAATCAAGGACTCGACCAATACCTACGCTGTTTTTGTAATGCGACACAAAGTAATTGGAATTCATACCTTCAGTAGCCGAATTTTCATACAACAATGCAGTGCATAGTGTGTCAGGGTCAACCCCTTTCTTCTGTACTTATGGATATCACCCTAAAACCTTTCGTATAGTCATCCATGAAACTCCTGTGGTCCTTGCAGTGCACGTCGACTCCGTCATATCCAGAGGATAATACGTACCACCCTTCTAGCTACAAAATAATATATGAAAAAGATTGCTGATGCCAAACGTTGTAACGCACCATCATGCCATAAATGAGACAAAATTTGGCTTTCTTCCAAGTTTCGTCTTTTTGTTCATCCGAAAACAAATTCAAGCTTCAATACTATGGGACATTTAGGATCCTCCAAGTTTTAAATCCTGTATCTGTTCCTCTTTGTTTACCTCAGAATTGGAGAATTTATCCGGTATTCCACATATCTCGGTTAAATCCTTATATACCAGATCCTTGCCATGGACAGTTCTCCTATCCCCCCCTTTTGGTTGGGGATGAACCAGAATATGAGGTACAAGAAATCTGTGGTTCACGCTTCTTCCGGAACTGTCTCCAGTTCCTTATTCATTGGAAAGGTTATGCCCTTAGTGAACGTTTGTTAAGAAGAAGCAGGATCGGTAGAGAGGGTTGATATTGATTTATTTCAGATACCATCAACCAAAGCAGGCCACAGGCTCCCTCTGGCTCCACCAACTGATTCGAACCCCCCAGGCCCCTGAGCTCTCATCCATTCCAGAGAACCTTAAAGATCACAGGGGGTCATTCCGACCCTGGCGGTCCATGACCGCCATGGCGGAGGGCGGCGGAAGCACTGCCAACAGGCTGGCGGTGCTTCCTGGGCTATTCTGACCGCGGCGGTAAAGCCGCGGTCAGAAAAGGGGAACCGGCGGTTTCCCGCCGGTTTTCCCCTGGCCCAGGGAATCCGCCATGGCGGCGCTGCTTGCAGCACCGCCATGGGGATTCCGACCCCCTTCCCGCCAGCCTGTTTCTGGCGGTGTCCACCGCCAGAACCAGGATGGCAGGAACGGGTGCCGTGGGGCCCCTGGGGGCCCCACAAAGATTTTCACTGTCTGCTTTGCAGACAGTGAAAATCACGACGGGTGCCACTGCACCCGTCGCACCCCTGCAACACCGCCGGCTCCATTCGGAGCCGGCTTCCTCGTTGCAGGGGCTTTCCCGCTGGGCCGGCGGACGGCCTTTTGGTGGTCACCCGCCGGGCCAGCGAGAAAGTTGGAATGACCGCTGCGGTGGGCCCCACGGCACCTGTTCCCGCCATCCTGGCTTTACCGCTGCGGTCAGAATAGCCCAGGAAGCACCGCCAGCCTGTTGGCGGTGCTTCCGCCGCCCTCCGCCATGGCAGTCATGGACCTCCAGGGTCAGAATGACCCCCAAAATCCTTTAGCCAACGTGGCTTCCAGCGAACTCTGAAGTTCCTTTTTAACTCAGTTAAGACTTCGGGCATGTTGGCTTGATACTTAAGCCTATTGGATTCACCAGAAATTAGAAAGTCCTTGGATCCACTGTGCACATAAGATTTCTGCGAGTCCAGACTGTGAGATCCAGATGGTTTTCTCCACTTTACAATCCTGGACATGCTCCATGCATCACCATTGTCTAAGATCACAGCATTCCGTCTAACTTCTTTGATGCAGAAAGGACCCATGAATCCCGATGTCCCTTTCTTCCCAAAACCAGGTTTCTTCACTAGTACCATATCACCTACATGCCATTTTACTTCAGAAACATTATGTTTGAAATCAAATCTAGTCTTGTACTTTTGCTGATAGGACCTTCTTAATTCGGGACCCTTATTCAACTTCTCACTTAGCTGCTCTGACTGCCGCAACATTCCATCCATCCATGCAGGATTCATTTTAGTACAACCCACTCTTCCTCTCAAATACACAAAAGGAGAAATTGAAGTGACCATATTGGCGATGTGCCCACCACATTTCTCTAAGCAAATCATGAAGTGGCATTCTAGTCCGAACAGCCTCTTGAACACAATATTTCACCATCCTGTTCATTCTTTCAGCAATACCATTAGCTTGAGGTAAGTACAGAGCTGTTCTCAGATGTAACACAGCCAACGACTTTAGGAAATCTTGCATTTCCTGAGAAGTCAATTGCACCCCATTATCTGTCACTAATTGACCAGGCACTCCTTCGCGCGAGAATTCCTCTTTAAGAAATTCAATCACAGTATTAGTGTCTAGCGTGCCTACACACTTTGTTACTACCCACTCCGAGGTATAATCTACCAGAAGCATCACATAACGTTCATTTGCAGGTAATAAGTGAAATGGGCCCATGAAATCAAGCCCCAACTTCATCCAAGGTCTTTCCGGTACATTAACGGGGGAAAGAGGGGTCTTGACCACAGACTTGCACTTATAACTGTGTGCACAGGATACACAGTCCTTAACTACAGCCTCAACATCTCGATCTAAACCTGGCCACCAATACACTTCTCTAAGCCTAGATTTGGTCAAATTTCTACCCATGTGGCCTTCATGGGCTAAGTAGACAATCTTATCCCTTACACCCATAGGTGGAATAGTTTTACTTCCTCTAAACAACTCCTCCTCATTACAACAAAGTTCATCTCGTACGTTCCAAAACCCCTTCAAGTCATCAGGAATATCTTTAAATTCTGGCCACCCTTTTACAATAAATTCAACAAGTACCTTCCTGGGAAGATCTTCTTCTCTCGCACTCTTCCATGCCTCTTCAAATATAGCTATTTCTCTCACCCAATTTATTACTCCAACATCATCTATTCTTTCGTCTCCACTGTCAATGGGAGCTTGAGACAAGAAATCCGCTACACCAGTGGCTCCCAACCTGTGGTCCGGGGACCCCTCAGGGTCCGTGAAGCCTTTTTAGGTGGTCCGCGACTGCTTAGAATATGAAAAAATATTAATAAATATTGACAAATTAGGTCCCAAACTTCCAGTAATGACTCAGTGGGGGGTCCCTGGGTTCAATTAATGATAAAGTGGGGGTCCACAGAAGTCAAAAGATTGGGAACCACTGTGCTACACTGTTTCTCGTACCAGGTATGTATTCCACTTGGAAATTGTAGTCTAATAGACCCTCAACCCATCTTTTTATTCTGGGTGACAAGTCTTCATTCTTCTTTGAGGAGAAGATTTGAATAAGGGGCTTATGGTCTGTTCTCACTACAAAAGGCAAACCCCATAAATAGAACTTAAAATGCTTGATTGCCCACGAACAAGCAAAAGCCTCCCTCTCAATGACTGAATAATTCTGTTCCGCATCTTTAAGGGAACGGGATGCATAAGAGATAGCCTTTTCTTTTCCCTCCACCTTCTGGGTTAATACAGCCCCCAATCCATTAATGCTTGCATCAGTATACAGTATGGTTTTAGCAAAAATGTTAAAATGCCCTAAAGTTGGCATTTTGCCAATACAGTTTTTCACCAGTTTTCACCAGTTTTTACCAGTTCAAAAGACACTTTACACTCATCAGACCAATTGAATTCAGTACCCTTTTTAAGAAGAGACCTCAGAGGTTGAACTATACTGGAAACATTCCTAATACATTTGGAGTAATACTCTGCCAGGCCCAGGAACGATCTTACACTATCTTTATCCTTTGGTTCAGGAGCTTGGATAATGGAGTTAACTAGCTCCAGCTTGGGCTTAATGCCTTCACCTGAAATGGTATGGCCCAAATAAGACACAGAGGTGACTCTTAACTTACACTTTTGCATCTTTACAGTTAATCCAGATGAAGACAGCTTCCCTAATACTCTTCTTAAAACCTTGTCATGTTCACCTAACGTTTTTCCATGCACCAAGATATCATCCTGGAAAAATAGAATGCCAGTCACACCTTTTAAAACCTTTTTCATAATTCGTTGAAAACAAGCGGCAGCCGAGGCTAGTCCAAACGGCATCCTTAAGAATCGGTACGCCCCCAACGGCGTCACAAAAGACGTCAACTGTCTAGAATCAGGATGGAGGACAATTTGGTGGTAAGCCGATGATAGATCAAGAACACTGAACAAGTTTGAGCCACTCAACCCTGATAACTCCTCCGAAATGTTCGGCAAGGGTTGACGGTCCACCCATATGTGTTTGTTGAGCACACACACATATGAATCTATTTCCCACCCTCCTTCGGTGCCAAAACTATTGGGGCTAACCACTCAGAAAATTCAATCTCTTCAATTACGCCCAAATCCAATAATCTTGTAAGTTCCTTTTTGAGACGTTCTAACATTAATTTTGGGACTTTTCTTACTTTGTGTACAGAAGGAGTTGCATTGTTCTTGAGAATTATCTTGTGCTCAAAACCATTAAGGCATCTATCATTGAATACAGAAGGAAATTCCTTAAAAATATCAAGATTGGCATCTTGGTCATTCACCACCAAGACTTGACATGCAGCGTTAGGGTCTAACTTAATACCCATATTCCGCTGATGTCGCCAACCCAACAAATTGTCCCCTCTCTTGGCTACATAAACCTTTCCTACAGTCATTCTATCTTGGAATTGAATTGTCATAACGTTGTAACCTATTATGTCAATTTTGGTGCCACCATAACTCACTGGACTGATATCAGGTCCTTCTAAAGGACCATATTCATTGCCAAATATTGTATGCCAATTCTTGTCACCTATCATGGTGTATGGAGATCCTGAGTCTGCTAGCACTTTAACAACTATTCTAACAGCACATTCAGGCATAACAATAGGTCCTTTATCCACAGCTCCTACATTGCTTACAACACAACCATCATCAGACTTCACACAGAACACCAAATTGGCCAAATTGTCAGTAATAGAATCTACATTCAATTGTTTTTCACCTTTGCAAACCCTCGCATAGTGGCCCCTTTTTCCACACTTCCTACAAACAGAGTTCTTAGTGTAACAATTTGGACTATTAGCAGAATGTCCCGGGTTGCCACAAAGGTAACATCGCATTTCTTTATTTTCTTTCCCTCTTTTGTTGTCGAAACTGACTTTTAACACTTCATCACGATCATTAGACACCTTTATAGTACCAGTTTCAGAGATAGAGTGTGTTTCAGGATCATGCATTTCTTTGATCCAGCTACTGGTACTTTCCATTCCTTCCACTATTGCAATCGCCTCTCTCAGATCATGGTTTTTTGTTAACAACTTTTCTTGAACACGGCTATTGTTGGTACAGCGCACTAGCTGATCTCTGATAAGAGAGTCAGTAAGGTCACCAAAATCACATGTACGCGCTAAAGTTCGCAGGGAAGCAACGAAATTCCCTACACTTTCAGTTTTCCCTTGAATTCTGGCAAAGAATTTATGTCTTTCTAGAACTACATTTAGCTTGGATTCAAAATGTTGTGCTAACATTTTAGTTGACATTTCATACACATCTCTTGGTTCACCTTCAGCTCCACCAACCTGCAATATCTCCAAACTGTCATATATATTTCTGCCTTCAACCCCTAAATTGTGCAAAAGTACACTTTTTTCCTTAAAGGGGAAAAATGTTCTCCTCCAATCGCTATTAAATAGGAATCAAATAGGTTTTTCCAGCGCTTCCACAGTAAGATTGGGTCGCCTTTGTCCGATAAAAATGCAGGAGGCTGTGACATTGTAGTATTTGCCATTGTGATGATAATAATACTTGTACAATTGACACCAAAAAAAATGCAAAGGACTGTTCCAACTAGTTCATCAAAGAAATTGTACTTTTAAAATGTCCGCCACATGCACGTCAGAATTGATGCAAAGAGCTTAATAGCTTTGTGCGTTGAAAACTGTATTTAAGATTATAAATGGCTGCCGAAGAGTACAACAGACTAACCAAGTAGTTTGGCGAAAGAATAGTACACCCAAATGGCCGGCAAATAACACCAAAGATGTTCCAGTGTACACAGACGAGTCAAACTCGGAGGAAAGAGTTCAATAATCTTGTGCGCAGGGGCGAGAGAAAACGGCCGACACATCCAAAAATCGCATAGCACATATGAATGAAGCCCACCTGAGCGCTGTGTCGAATACTGCAGCACCTCCAAGGAATACCAATAGTTTCACTGTCCCGGTAAGGACTGCCTCTGTCGCGAAGATCAGGAACGTTTGGCCTGCTGAAGACGACACTCAGCAGTCAGCTGCCATGACTAGACGGTAAGAGAAGTAAATTTGTGGGTTCTTGAGAGGTTGATGGTGACGCCTGTCTCCTCCAGGCACTCGTCGCCAGTGTTAAGAAGAAGCAGGGTCGGTAGAGAGGGTTGATATTGATTTATTTCATATACCATCAACCAAAGCAGGCCACAGGCTCACTCCGGCTCCACCAACTGATTCGAACCCCCCAGGCCCCGAGCTCTCATCCATTCCAGAGAACCTTAAATATCACAGTGTTCTCAGGGAGACCGTGAGGACACTGACAGTACTATAAGTCAGTAAGGTATAACAACGTTCCTGGGAAGATGCCTCTTCTGTTAATGCTCCCTACTTGGTCTGACGTTTTTCGTTCTTTTTCTGGACAAACCTAGAGCTTCAGGGGGGCCTACTGTGAAGCCCACGGCATCTCAATTGCGGGCCTTGGTGGGATTGGCGGTCTGCTTCTCAGGCTGCTGGACTCACCGCAAAACATTTTGCGGGCAGCGACCTGTTTGGTCGCCCGTGGCGTGGTCTGAATACCCAGGTTGGGTCACAGGCCGTGCCGCGTTTGAGGTGCACCATTGCAGTTGCCACTGTGTTCAGGCAGCACCCTCCCCATCTGTTGTCACTTACCTGAGGTCATGGCATGGGGCATTACTTTCTTTCTTTTCTTCTTGAAGGCCATTTTATCTTCTTCCCAGGAGTCTGTGGTTTTCCCTGCATGCATGGCTTTTTCCCTTTCTATGATGGTGTCTTTTCCTGTTTGTTCCTATGGAATATTCCCAATCCAAGAGGGTGTTTTCAGTTTTTCCTGGATGTCATTTCCTGTTTAGGGGTATACAAGGCACCAGATTCTTGCTTTCCTTGCGTTGCAAACACTTTGCTGTTGGTGGTGGTCTTCGCTTCTGTTCGCTGTCTTTTGAGGAGTTTTTGTACCCTCTGTTGCTGAAACGTTTGAAGTTCCTGATTCCGAAGTCACACTCTCATTTTTTCCTGTTTCAGGAGTTTCAGGAGTTCCAGAGGTGTTTTTCCAATTGGGTTTCTCCTCTGGGACTCCTGGAGGGTACGGACTGCCTTGGCATAATCCTGTCAGCAGCACCGTGGCTACCGTAATGGGTCGGCCTTATCTTGGCCGGACCAGAATGTGCAAGACGTGAGGCGGTGTTCCAGGTTTCCCTAGCCAGGGTGGTATGAGATGGGCAGATTGTGACATCTGGACCTAAGACTGAACTCTATCAGAATAACTCCTGTGCTGCATTAAAGGCTGTTACTCTGCTGGACTGCTGACCTGGAAGAACTGCTTTTCTGCTGTGCTGAATTGCTGCTCTCTGACCCTGCTGAGGGAGAGCTGGACTCTGCCTTTCACCTTAAGTGATCTCCAAGGGCTTACTGGCTTGCCTCCTGGTTTTTGAGACTCATATATTTCAATGCCTCTTCTCCTGTGCCTGGTTCACTGGAAGTTGATCCCGATACTTGCTCCAGCGGTAATCCACAAATTGCCTACTGTGAGAGGTATACTTGCCGCAGTGCTGCTGTTGCTGAGTAGAACAGGCGCATTGCATTCGGAACCAGTGATTCGACGTTGCATCTTGCACGCATCAGAACCACAGCATTGCATCCTCTCTTGAAGGAAGATCAGTATATCCCTTCACTGAGTGGAGAAATCGGGCTCATCAACTTCAGAACCAATGCATCAACATCGCATTGGAACAACCGTATCGCCACCACTCCTAAAGGAAGATCAATACATCCCTTCACTGGGTTGAAAAACACGGCACATCAGCTTCGGAAGTGAGGCATTGCAGCACCAGTGTTTTGCCTTCAGAACCAATGCATCCCCAGCACTGTGTGAGGAAAACCAACGCATCTTCTGACTCTAACGTTGATTAAGGTACTCTGCTCAGTGGGCCCTCCGTGGGTCCTGTAGCCGATCCGCACTCCATTGTGGGTGGCCTGAACTCTTGACTATGCCCCTCTTCAGCATCACCATATAACCCTCATTGGTGCTTATTGCTTCTAAGTGCAAGAACTCTTTTTATTTTTAAAAAATTCATAATTTGACGTGAAGTCTTTTTGTGGTGTTTCATTGTGTTAATGTGTGTGTTCCACAAATACATTACACATTACCTCTTTCAATAAGCCTGACTGCTCTGTGCCAAGCTACCAGAAGATGAGCACAGGTTAGCTTTATTGTGTATCTAACTTACTCTGAATAGGACTGTGGTTCCTGTTTGTACAGTGTGCATACTCTGACAACCAGAAACCCAATTTCTAACATGGGTGATCAACAGTAAAAAGAGGACTTGAGTGTGCAATATCATACAGTAACTCAATGTTCACCCTTACTCTATACTAAGACCAATTTGAGCCTTTTTCAATTCTTTCTAATTGGCTTTTTGATTTTTTGCTAAACCATAACACTCTCTAGAGAAGAAGATTGATTTTGAGCCGGCCAATTTAGAGTTCTTTACTCTGGTCCAGCTTAAGGATTTTTGCACTGCGTTTCAAATGTCCATTAAGGGATGCAACCAGAAGGTAGAGCTGCAGAATGCTTTGAGAGCCTGGGCAGAGGCCCGTAATGCAGGAGCTGAGGTCCCATAGGAGGAGAAGCAAGAGACTGAGGACGAAGAGGAGCTGATCCTGGATGCTGAGGTGGATTTAATACTACCTGTGGAGGGGACCAACAATTTGCTGGAAGCTGAGGTGGTTCCCAGGATAGGGAGCAGTGTCTTATCAAAGAAACTGACTCCAGAGAAGCTGGAGGACAGGAGGGAGGAGAGAAGGCTCAAGCTAAAGCTTGCCAAGGCAAGAACAAAAGCTTGCCAAACTGAAATTGAAGAAGGAACATGCTCTAAAAGAAAGGAGGTTGGCTCTTGAGGAAAGGAAAATGTCCTATGAGCTGAGCCTCAGAGAGCTGGACATGAGCTGGACATCAGAGTTGGTGCACAGTTATGTGGTGGGGAATGACATAGATACGTTGTTTGCAGCCTATGACGTGGCTCTTAAAGTGCACAAGGTCCCAGGGGGGAAAGAAACACTCCTTACACTAGAGGTGCAATGAAGGCCATCTTAGTCAGTAGGTTTAGACTGACCCCAGCATTGGCAACAGTTTAGGGACAACTACTTGATATCACAGGCATGGGTGGACTTTAAGGATTATGCTAGCAAGGCACTGAAGGGCTGGGTGAGGGGCAGCAAGGTAGATGATTTTTCAGGGCTGTACAACTTGATTTTGAAGGAGCACATGCTTGATATTTGTTTTCCAGAGCTGTGCCAACACCTGGTTGATAGTAAGCTTTCTAACCTTGGGAATCTTGATGGGGAGGTGGACACCTGTGTCAGCACCAAGGTATCTGAGGGGGACTCCCAAAAGGGTGGTCAGAGATCCCATCAGAAGAAAAAGGAGGGAGATAAAAAGAGTTTTCTCAAGGTCCCCAAAACAACTCACAGTGGAAAGGGTGCCAATCTTGCCACCAGAAGAAAACTACCCTGACAAAAGCTAGGAGACCAAAATTCCCAAGTGCTATGAGTGTTTTGAGTATGGACACTACAAGGGGATCCCAAGTGTCCAGAAAGAACACAACCTCCCTCTGGAGAAAAGGATCCAGGTGTGGTGAGTTGAGTGCAGGGGGAGGAGTTTGTTCCAGTTAATGGGGGAGAGTTTAGTGGGGTTACTCTACTGTCCGTGGGTGACAGGGAGATGGTTCCTAAGATCCATGTGCACTCTAATACTACAAAGTATAGGCAATGGGTCATCAACGGGCAAGTTGTTGAGGACCTGAGGGACACATGCTAGCATCATGATGGTGTGATGCTATGTGAATTTAACCAGCGACTCCATTATGACCATCAACTCCATTTTGTGCGAGTGATTCTATTTTGTGCCTTGCTGCAGCTGCAGGGCAGCGCAGGTGTTTTTCCCAACAAAACTTGTTTTTCTCTTCACCAGCGTAGAGTCAGACGGTGCTGGAACATATTATGTGGGATGCAGACTTGATAAGAGTTCACAAGGCTGAGATTGTTTTTACCAGAGGAATGCACGAATCTGTCTCAGAACAAACTTTGAGAGCCTGTCCAGCTTCTATTGGTGTTTGTGTTGCAGATGAAGAACAGCCAGTGTTTAATTTCATAACAGAGGGGAGGGGGTTTCTAGAACCCTCTTCTTGAGGTGTTTTAAGGTCTAAAAGATGGGGAGACTTGCCATTCAATCATGAGCTCGCCTGTGGAATGGATGCTCTGCCCAGGATCTGATTTGTGATCCTGATCGGGTCTCCTGCTTGACTGATTTGAGGGCTCACTCAGTTGCGCTAGTGAGGATGATGACAACTCAATCAGTGAAGTATTTTAAATCTTGATCACTTAGCTCATGTATACATGCTCTGTTAATGCGTTGCACATTTCTTTAAGTCTTGACCACCATATATATGTATTAATCTTTGTATATACACATGTTCTGCTGGACTTAGGTTATATGCTAATTCTCATATATTTGTTTGACTTGTATTTGATATTTGGGAAGTGCCTTAATAAATTCATTAGTTAGACTAAGGTGGTCATTACAACATTAGCAGTAAAAGCCGCTTACCGGAGCGCAGAAGACCGCCAACACACCGCCGCGGCTGCGGAAATCCGCCACAGCTATTATGACCCACAGCACGGAATCTGCCAAAATTCAGACACCCACACAAGTCCGCCACACCAAAGGTCAGTGATAAACTGGCGAAAACAAAACCTCCACTGTCACACCAACAGAAATACACCCACACTATCACGACACACGAATCCACGCGGCGGTCTTTCAACCGCGGTATTCCATTGGCGGTACACACCGCCGCGCTCAAAATACACACACATTTACAAAACACAGCCACATTGGACAATTCGAAATACACACACCTGATACACATACACACACCACTCCCACACACACAATACAATATAAAACACACACCCACATCACCCACAAACCTCTACGACAACAATTGAGAAAGAAGCACTGAGAGAGACACCACCATCAACAATACTAGCATCCACAGGCACACCAGACCATCACCCACATAACTTCCACGCACCTCACACAACACCTCACTACATATCAGCACACTTATCACCACACACACCACCCCACACATCACCCACACCACCCCATGGCACGGCAAAGACATCCCAGGTTCTCGGAGGAGGAGCTCAGGGTCATGGTGGAGGAAATCGTCCGGGTAGAGCCACAGCTATTCGGATCACAGGTGCAGCACACCTCCATTGCAAGGAAGATGGAGCTATGGCGAAGAATAGTGGACAGGGTCAACACATTGGGACAGCACCCAAGAAATCAGGAGGACATCAGGAAGAGGTGGAACGACCTACAGGGGAAGGTGCGTTCCGTGGTCTCAAGACACCACCTTACAGTTCAGCGGACTGGTGGCGGACCCCCACCTCCTCCCCCACAACTAACAACATGGGAGGAGCAGGTCTTGGCGATTCTGCATCCTGAAGGCCTCGCAGGAGTAGATGGCGGAATGGACTCTGGTAAGTCAAATCTTAACTATTACATCCCCCACCCAACCTGCATGCCATCACATACCCCCACCCTCACCCTCACCCCCATCACTCCAACTCCTCACAAATGTCCCAACATCACAAACCACACATCCCAACACCAAGCCCTGCTTGCAACACCAAAGCATGGACACCCATCACCAAAGCATGCCCACTGCACAAACCCATACACCCCCCTAAAACCATCATCACACAAGGTCCCGCACAGGAATGCAAGCACTGGGGTACACGGTCACCCACCCATTGCACACCATGGCACACACAGATGTAATAAACATCCTTTTATACCCCTGCAGGACCCCTACCCAACGTCACCGGACAGGAGGGTCCACACATGTCCACACCACCAACAGAAGAGACCCACAGTGATGACAGCAGCTCTGTCCAACTGGATCTAGATGACCAGCCCGGCCCATCGGGGACCTCGGGACAGTTGGTTCCCATTACACAGTCACAGGCCACTACAGAGCTCCCCCCCTCTGGAAACACCAGCACAGCACCCACCCAGCGGGCCCGTACCTCTGTCCCCAGGACACATCAATCAGCAGTGTGTCCACCACTACAGGGAACCCAGGCTAACCCACCACCCCAACAACAACAGGGACCTGGGGGCAGTGGTAGTGGGCACACGGTCCAGGGGACAGAGGCCCAGGAACACTGGGGAACTGGGAGGGCTGCTGTGCGACAGGGAGAGGACAGGCCAAGGGAACCCACTCTCCACGAGGCCCTCTCCTCCATCATGGGAGCCTACCACCACTCCCAGGAGACAATGGCAACAGTACTGGCCACGTTTCAGGAGACCCAGCGCCTGCAGGAGGAACAGTATTTGGGCTTAAGAGAGGAACTCATATCCATCAATTCCACCCTGGGCACCATCGTAGGGGTGCTGAAGGAAGTATTCAACACCAGGAGGGACACTGTGGCACAACAAGGGGCCCCTGACACTAGCATGGACGATGAACTGCCCACCACCTCCGCCGGCGCTAGTGGACAGGAGGCACCGCCACAGGACCACCACACCAGCACCTCACCCCCTGCAGAGGGAGAACCACCCCGCAAACGGTCCCTGAGATCCAGGACAACGACAGAAAACAATGCCAAGACCCCGCCAAGAAATGAGACCACCCTGAATGTCATCCTTCTGTCCCACTTTGTCACCCTGTCCATCCTTAAACTGCCCCAGCTCCACTTCCTATGCCCATTTGGGCAATGCACCTGTGAGACTAATAGACTGGACTCTGCCAAGGACATTCCTCCACCATCACCCCTCACCATTTTGCAATCCCCTCCAATATTTTGTACTTAAATAAACACCCTTGAAGCACAAAACAATCTGAAGTCAGTCTGTGATTTCGGAATAGTGTATTAGCAATTACTGTGGCAAAATATCTTTCAATTGTAATGTCAACATACCTATGTCACACAGCTCTAGTCTATGAGGAATCAAAGCAGATGTCACACAGTGGGACCCACATCTGTGAAATCGTAAGGGAAAGTGACAACTCAGTGACCATACACTGGGTGAAAACGACAGACAGTAGAGAGATAGTAGTGTTGAAGTACATGTAGTAGGCAGGTTTGTATTCTTACCTGTGTCTCACTGGAAATATTGCAGGATCACCGAGTCCCTGTTGTCCATGTCCTCTTCTTCTGCTTCCTCATCTTCACTGTCCACAGGCTCCACAGCTGCAACAACACTGCCATCTGGACCATCCTCCTGCACAAAAAAGGCACCTGTCGTCGCAAAGCTAAGTTGTGAAGCATACAGCAGGCCACGATGATCTAGCACACCTTCTGTGGTGAGTAGAATAGGGATCCACCTGTCATATGGAGGCACCTGAACCTGGCATTCAGGAGGCCGAAGGTCCGCTCGATTATCCGCTGTGTTCGCCCATGGGCCTCATTGTAGCGTTCCTCTGCCCTTGTCCTGGGATTCCTAACTGGGGTCAGTAGCCATGACAGGTTGGGGTAACCAGAGTCATCTGCAAATGGCGAGGGACAACTGTTAGACACACACTAACCTGTAGGGATAACCCCAGACAACCATTCCCACTGTCTTGCTTCCAGGTGCTCACCTAATAGCCACACACGGTGCCTCTGGAGTTGACCCATCACATAAGGGATGCTGCTATTCCTCAGGATGTAGGCGCCATGCACTGAGCCAGGGAACTTGGCATTCACATGGGAGATGTACTGGTCTGCCAAACATACCATCTGCACATTCATCGAATGATAACTCTTCCTGTTTCTGTACACCTGTTCACTCCTGCGGGGGGGACCAAAGCCACATGGGTCCCATCAATGGCACCTATGATGTTGGGGATATGTCCCAGGGCATAGAAATCAGCTTTCACTGTAAGCAAATCCTCCTCCTGAGGGAAAACGATGTAGCTCTGCATGTGTTTCAGCAGGGCAGACAACACTCTGAACAACACGTTTGAAAACATAGGCTGGGACATCCCTGATGCTATGGCCACTGTAGTTTGAAATGACCCACTTGCAAGGAAATAGAGCACTGACAGCACCTGCACTTGAGGGGAGATTCCTGTGGGATGGCGGATAGCTGACATCAGGTCTGGCTCCAGCTGGGTACACAGTTCCTGGATTGTGGCACGGTCAAGCCTGTATGTGATGATCACATGTCTTTCCTCCATTGTCGACAGGTCCACCAGCGGTCTGTACTCCGGATGATGCCGCCATCTCCTCACATGTCCCAGCGGACGTTGCCTATGAAGGACAACAGCGAGCACAGAGTCAAACAACTCAGAGGTACGTACCCACAGCTTACACAGAACACAAATCCTAATCCGAAAAGTGGCCTGTATGTGTGTTGAGTCTAGGCCTAGGCATGTGTGACACAGTTAAAAATTAAGCCATGTAGTCCCCTGAAATGGCGGCTGCCTGACCTCTAAAGTGGGACAATGGGATGTGAGGTAACTGCGCTGGCGTTGTACACCGTTGCGGTAGGCGGACGAAGACCACGGCGCAATGCTGCATTGGTTAACATTGGACCCTATGGGTCCCAGGAGCCAATGACGATGTACACCGGCGGTGACGGTACGCACCGCTGCGGTCGTGACCGCCATTTTCTATCTGTTCAATCACTAGACACCTGATCTTCGACAGGAGAGGACCTACACTGCAAGTGCTGCTGTGACCTCGGTCTGGAAGAGACAATGGCTCGAGTGCCTGGGGAAAGGGCCCCTCCCTTCACATCAGAGGAGTTGGAGAAACTCGTGGACGGGGCCTCCCCAGTACACGCTACTCTACGTCCTCCAGACAAACAGGTAAGTACACTGGGAGCATGCTGTATGGCCTATGCCTGTGTGGAGTGCGGTGGATGTAAGAAGGGGGGGAGATTGCGGCGTGCATGACACGACGGTGAGTGCATGTGCCACATGGCAAGGGTAGGGATGGGGGCCAATGACTGTGATGGTGCAGTTGGTAGTAAGTTTCTCTTCCCCCTGTACAATTCATGTAGGTCAGCGCCAACCAGAAAAAAGATATCTGGCGTGCCATCGCCAAGGACGTCCGGACCCTGGGGGTCTTCCACAGACGGAGCACCCACTGCTGGAAAAGATGGGAGGACATTCGCCGCTGGAGCAAGAAGACGGCGGAGGCTCAGCTGGGGATGGCCTCCCAACGTGGGAGGGGTGCCCGTCGCACCATGACCCCCCCTGATGTTCAGTATCCTGGCGGTGGCTTACCCGGAGTTGGATGGGCGCTTGAGGTCATCACAGCAGCCACAAGGGGGTGAGTACACTCTCATCCTGCTGATTTTGCGTGCAGTGGAGGTGGGGGAGGTGGGCTGTGGGTTTCCCTAGGCCAGGGCGAGTTTAGTAGGCAGGGTCCCTCCGTAAGACAGGCCATGTGGCACCCCACCCCACCTCTGTAGAGTGCCAAGTACACCTAGTCATGCCCCTGTGTCATCCATGTGTGCAGATGTCGTCCATAGCCTAGTAGGCCATTTCCCAGGGATTGAACAGTGGAGCCCAAGAGCGCGGCGTAGTGCAGGGGGCTTCTGTGTCTGTCGTGTCCGCCAATGGTAGCGGTAATGCATGCACTGAACATGTCTTTCTTCTGTTGTCCCCCCCCTTTTTGTGGTCTCCCTGTTCTTGTGTGCATTAGCATCATCTGGCGGAGGAGCAGTGGCCCCGGAGCACGAGGGAGCTGCACCCCACATGGCCCTGGAGGGCGAGACAACGGACTTGGAGTTCACCAGTGGAACGGAGGCTGAGGGGAGCTCCACTGCGGGGACAGGAGCTGACACCAGTGACACAGACTCGTCCTCTGATGGGAGCACCCTTGTGGTGGCGGCAACATCTGTGCCCCCCGCATCTACAGGTACAGCCGCCACCCCCACTACCAGCACTGCCCTCCCAGCAGCCCCTCAGCCTTTTCTCCGTGCCTGCTCACCCAGGAGGGTGGGCATCACCTTCACCCCAGACATCTCAGCCCCTGCCCCAGTCACCTCTGCTGCCCTAAGTGAGGAGGCCATTGACCTCCTCAGGTCCCTCACTGTTGGGCAGTCTACCATTTTGAATGCCATCCAGGGTGTCGAAAGGCAGTTGCAACAAACCAATGCATTCCTGGAGGGCATTCATTCTGGTCAGGCGGCCCTTCAGCGAGCTTTTCAGACTCTGGCCTCAGCACTGATGGCAGCCATTGTCCCTGTCTCTAGCTTCCCCCTCCAACTTCCTCCACCCAGACCCAATCCCCTGTACCCCAGCCTATCCCAAGCACACCTTCAGACCAGCATGCACACACGTCAACACACAAGGGAAGCTCAGGAAAACATAAGCACCACACATCCCACAGGCACTCACGCAAGCATCACACACATGCATACACACCAAGTCCACTGCCTCCACTGTGTCCCACTCCTCCTCGTCTCCCTCCTCCCTCCCAGTCTCGTCTACACTCACACCTGCATGCACTACATCTACAGCCACTACTGCCATCACCAGCACACACACCACCACACCCCGCTCACATGCAGTCACCACCCCCACTACCATTCACACGTCCCCTGTGTCCTCTCCCAGTGTGTCTGTGACGCCACCTCCCAGGATACACAAACGCAGGCACACACCCACCCAACAGCCATCCACCTCACAACAGCCTCCAGCGCATGCACCTTCACCCAAAGGCACCAAATGAACACCTCCTACAACCACAACCTCTATCTCCACTCCCAAACCCCCTCCAGCTACCCGTCCCAGTGTCTCCCAAAAACTTTTCCTGTCCAACCTTGACCTCTTTCCCACACCTCCCCCACCCCATCCGTCTCCTAGAGCCCGACTCTCCAGGTCCCAAACTAGCACCTCAGCCACAACATCTCTGGGACCAGTGGTGCCTGTAGTCACCGGAATCTGGAGTGCACCGGCCACCAGGGCAGCCAGTGTGGCACGGAGCCACAGCACAGACAGTCCCCCACCTGTCAAGCATCAAAAGTTGGCCAGTGCCCGGCGGGAGAGGGGGAAGACTCCAGCCACCAAAGCCGCTCCCAGGTGTCACGATGGGAGTCAGCTGCAACACCTTCCAAGGTGGGGAAGGGCCACAAGAAACCTGGAAAGTCTGGGAAGAGCAGCACGGCGGAGGAGACCACCATCATCCCCGCTGCCCAGGAGGCCACTGCCATCATCCGCGCTGCCCAGGAGGCCACCACCAGCACATGCCCTGCTGCCCAGGAGGCCACTGCCAGCACAAGCCCCGCTGGGCTAGAGAGGAGCGCCAGCACAAGCCCCACTGGGCTAGACAGGACCGCCAGCACAAGCCCCGCTGGGACAGAGAGGACCGCTAGCACAAGCCCCGCTGGGCTAGAGAGGACCACCAACACAAGCCCCTCTGGGCTCGAGAGGACCGCCAGCACAAGCCCCGCTGGGCTAGAGAGGACCGCCAGCACAAGCCCCGCTAGGACAGAGAGGACTGCCAGCACAAGCCCCGCTGGGCTAGAGAGGACCGCCAGCACAAGCCCAGCCGGGCTAGAGAGGACCGCCAGCACAAGCCCCGCTGGGACAGAGAGGACCTCCAGCAGCTGAGTCACTGCAAAGGAGCCCGCCGCCTCAAGCACCGCTGAACAGGGCACCGCCGCCTCAAGCACCGCTGAACAAGGCACCGCCACCTCAAGCACTGCTGAACAGGGCACCGCCGCTACAAGCACCGCTGAACAGGGCACCGCCGCCTCAAGCACCGCTGAACAGGGCACCGCTGAACAGGGCACCGCCGCCTCAAGCACCGCTGAACAGGGCACCGCCACCTCAAGTAGCACTGAACAGGGCAACGCCGCCTCAAGCACCTCTGAACAGGGCACCGCCGCTACAAGCACCGCTGAACAGGGCACCGCCGCCACAAGCACCACTGGCCCATGAGCACCAAGGGCACTGACGCTACTGAGTCCGTCACAAGCAGAATGAAGCACTCTGGGCACAGAGCCCCGTCCAGAACCAGTGGATATTGCCATCCACTACCTCTGTCCTTAGCAGGATGAAGCACTCTAGGCACCATGCCCCTCCAGAACCAGTGGAGACTGTCCTCCACTACCTCTGTCCTTAGCTGGATGAAGCACTCAAGGCACCATGCCCCCTCCAGAACCAGTGGAGACTGTCATCCACTTGAGAGACTGTGGCTTTGCACTCCCCAGGATGGAACAGTGGGCAAACCACCCACTGTATAGACTTGAGAGACTGTGGCTTTGCACTCCCCAGGATTGAACAGTGGGCAAACCACCCACTGTATAGACTTGAGAGACTGTGGCTTTGCACTCCCCAGGATTGAACAGTGGGCAAACCACCCACTGTATAGACTTGAGAGACTGTGGCTTTGCACTCCCCAGGATTGAACAGTGGGAAAACCACCCACTGGAGAGACATGAGAGACTGTGGCTTTGCACTCCCCAGGATGGAACAGTGGGCAAACCACCCACTATAGAGACTTGAGAGACTGTGGCTTTGCACTCCCCAGGATTGAACAGTGGGAATGTGGCCCCCTCGTGGATTTGGTGTCGTGCACTCAACCGGTTGAGGTGCCCCCCCTTTCCCTCCCCCTGAGGTGCCTGTTTTCTTGCTCTCTGATGCCCCTGCAGTTGTCTCTCTGTCATGGTCGGGGATCTTGTGTGGGCCTCGCCCATACCGTGTGGGCCAAGTGTTCCACGGACTTCATTGGAGCACTACCTGGACTACTAAGCTTGGTGTATATTTTGTTTATGGTGTATATATATATTTTTGCGTACTTGATTTTAATATATTACAATGGTTACACTCATTTCCTTTTGTCTTTGCATTCTTCCGGGGGAGTTAGGGGGTGTAACTATAATGTATAAATATGTATTAGTGTTTGTGTGGTAGTGGGTGAGGGTGGGGGTAGGGGTAGGGGTGGGGGTTGGAGTGGGGGTGTTGCATGTGTGTGTCCCTGTTTTTTCCCTCCCCCCTCCCCTCTGTCGTAGGTGCAGTACTCACCATTGTCTTCGCCGCAGGCGTTCGTGCTCCTGGTAGAGGAGCAAGAAGATGAGGGCTGGCAGGATGTGCAGCTTGGGTTCCATTGCGTACGGATTCCTCGTGGGGTGTGTAGAGGTGAGCGTTTTCCCTTCGAAGTCCTGTTTCCACCGTGTATTTGTCTGCGGTGAATCCGCCCCAGAAAAGGTGCGGATTGGTAGGTTGTGATACTGTGGGCAGTACTTTGTCTTCCGCCTGTCTGTTGGCGGTGACCGCCAAACTGTTTGTCTGTACCGCCGTGGTGGTCGGAGTGTTGAAGTAGCTGTCTTTGTTGGCGGTTTCCGCCACGGTCGTAATTCCATTTTTTTTTTCCGCCCGCCTGTTGCCGGTCTTACAGCCACTTTAACACCATCCGCCAGGGTTGTAATGACTCCCTAAGAGTGTTGAATTTTTTGCCATTGTGCCCTCTTAGTTTAAGTGAAAGCAATATAGATGGTAAGGAGTCAGCAGGTGGTACCCAATGCATTCCACCAAGTTGTGGTAGCTGACAACAGAGAGGGTTGCTACCCAGTGGCCTGTATTCCATTTGAGTGGGGTGGGGGGTGTTCAGGTCTTCTGAAAGTTGCAGTGAGCCCTGATACACCTGTTGACTGTTGGATAATGTCCTGGAAGGGAGTGGAGCTCAGGGTTCATGTGGAGATGGGGCTACCTGATTGGATCTGTTGCAACCACAAGGTCCATGGCTGCCCAGAATGGGAGTCAACATAAGCTGGAGCCTGGAAAAATGGCCCAGCTAAGAAGGGGAAAGGCATAGGGTGTGGGAAACCAGCCCCTGAATGCCCACCCAGTGAGGTGGATGGTGCACCTGCGATGGCAGCCCAGGAAGACATTGCTCCTCTTGGTGACCTGCCAGAGCTTGCTGGATGGCATTTGGAATTAGGACCCACCAAGTAGGAGTTCTGTAGGGCACAGAGTGAATACCCAACCCTTAAGTGCATGAGGCAACAGGGCAAAGCCCAAGCAGCAGGCGATGCCTCTGGTAGTCATCACATTTACTGGGAAAACAAACTTCCTTACAGTGAGCCTGAGATGCCTGTGAATGGGACAACAAGGGTTCAGGAGGTCATTCAATGCTACAGCACCTTCTTTCTCAAGGTGGCTCATGAAATTCTCTTGGAAAGACAGCTGGCCCAAGACAAAACCTTTGCCAGGCTTGTTCCCAACTTCCATTGGCCTAGGGTCAAGACTTCCTCAGGTGCATTCTGTAGGACTTGTGTGACATGCCAGGCCAGTGGAAAGACAGGACAGGGGGTAAAAGTACCCTGAGTACCGTCTTTACAGTGAGCCTAAGACTCCTGTGCATGGGACGGCAAGGGCTGTGGTAGTCCCTCAATACTCCAGGGCCTTCCTTCTAGAGTTGGCTCGTGACATTCTCTTGGAAAGACACCTGGGCCAAGACAAAACCTTTGCCGGCTTGTTCTCCACTTCTGTTGGCCTAGGGTCAAGACTTCCTCAGGTGCATTCTGCAGGATCTGTATGAGTTGCCAGGCCAGTGGGAAGACAGGACAAGAGCTAAATGCACCCTTAATCCCTTGCCTGTCTTTGGCACACCCTTTAAGAGGGCAGGCATCAACATACTGGGTCTATTGATCCCCAGTCTGCTTCAGGAAATAGGTTCATCCTGGATCTAGTCATTCCAAATAGGTACCCAGAGGCAACCCCTCTGAGGACCAGGATTGCACCTGCAGTGGCAAAGACTCTGATGGGAATTTTTACCCAAGTGGGTTTCCCCGAGGAAGTGGTGTCTTTTTTTTAAATCTATATTTTATTGAGCCGGATACAGGAGGCCATAAACTTATACAATACCAATGCCATCTTCTCATTACCACAGCATCATTAAGTATATAGAAATAAATAACAGCAGACATTAATATACTAAAGTGCAGAAGTGTTGAATAAACAACCTAGAAAAGTGTCTTGTGTTGAACAGTACGATCTAAGTTCAATTGAACCGGTTCGTAATTGCATGTGTATAGCAACAGGTATTAAAGTGCACGAATATAGAATCATAAAAATCACAAATCAATACATTGTAGAGGTCAGTTTGACCCAACCCATATTACATATAAATAGCAGCAGACATTAACGTGTAAAGATGTGCAGTTGTAAAGACAGAAAAATATAAAGTGCAAATCTATTGGCTGCTCACCACCTCTATCACCACCACAACATTTCCCGATGCCTGGGAACGCGCTGAAGTCAGACCACTAGTCAAAAAACCCTCTGCAACCCCAGCAAACCCCAAAACTACTGTCCAATCACCCTGCTCCCATTCCCAGCGAAGGTACTGGAAAGGATCATCAACAAGCAACTCATGACATACCTGAAGCAGAATCAGCTACTCAGCATCTCCCAATCTGGTTTTCTCAGCCATCATAGCACCAAAATTGTCCTGATCGCAGCCACTGATAAAATCTGAAACCTCCTCAACTGAGGGGAAACAGCAGCTTTGATCCTCTTCGACCTCTCGGCAGCCTTCAATACTGTATCCCACTACATGCTAATCGCAAGACTTCATCACCTCGGCATCTGATGGGACATGCTCAGATGGATCACCTCCCTCCTCACTGGAAGAACTCAGAGGATCCACCTCCCACCTGTCACCTCTGAATCCAAGGAGATCCCCTAAGGTGTCCCCCAGGGCACATACCGCAGCCCCATGCTCTTCAATGCATAAATGACCCACTGGCCAACATCATCAGATCCCACTGTCTCAACATAATTTCCTACGCAGGTGACACCCAACACATCCTCTCACTCACCGATGACCCCTCCACCATCAGAACCAACTTCCACTGATGCAGGCCAGCGTTGCTGACTGGTTGAAGAACAACTGCCTGCAGCTGAACACAGACAAGGTGGAAGCACTGATCTTTGGTAATAGCAGCAACACATGGAACGACTCCTGGTGGTCATCAGACCTCGGACCTGCGCCCACTCCCTCCGACCATGCCAGAAACCTCAGAATCATCATTGACAACAAGCTCACCATGAAATCACAGATCAATGCTGTCTGCTCCACCTGCTTCCTCACTTTGTACATGCTACACAAGATTTTCAAGTGACTATCCCTACACACGTGACGCATAGTGACACAGACCCTCATCACCAACCGACTGAACTATTGCAATGCCCTCTATGTAGGAAATGCTGCACACCTCCTACAGAGACTTCATATAGAGCTCCACAACCAGAATCGTCCTCGGCCTTCCCCGACGAATCCACATCACACCCCACCTGAGGCAACTCCACTGGCTCCCTGTACAGAAGAGATGCCAATTCAAGCTACTGACCCACACACACAAGACTCTATACAACCAAGGGCCCACATCCTTTAACCACCACCTGAACTTCACCCAACTGTCGAGAAGACTAACATCTGCCCCCTTTCACTTGCCCATAATCCCAACATCTACTGAAGTAGAAGTAGAGGACTCTCTGTATCTCACATTGCAGCAAAAACCTGGAACAGCCTCCCCACACACATCCGGACCATCACCTCACTTCCGGAATTCCAAATGGCCCTCAAAACTTGACTGTTCGAGTAAGCCTCCGGGACCTGCAAGCACCTGGATACCCAATCGGGTGATTAGCCGTGCTTTATAAATCCTGATTGATTGATTGATTTCCCAACCTGAAAAAGTGCCTTATACAAATTAGTACAATGTAAGGTTGAATGAAGCAATTCTTAATTGGATAGTAGCAGGTTCTAAAGTACAACATTTTTTGAATTGTAAACAAAAATCAATACAGTAGAAAGATCGGCTAGACCCTCTCATGGTAGATATTAATAGCATGAGACAATAAAGTGCAAAGATATGCAGTCAAAAAACTGAAAAATGCAAAGTGCCAATTAATTTCCCAACCTAGAAAAGTACCTTATGCAGATCAGTACAATATCAGATCGTTTAAACCAATTCTTAATTGCATAGCAGCCAATATTAAAGTACAAGAGTATTGAATAATGGTGGCAGAAGCAACAGGTATGCTCTGCCGTTAGTGCACTCGCCCGGCCCCTCCCTGGAAACACATTCGGATGGACTGCAAACACTACCAAGGGAGCTTCACGTTGCGGACCTGGTGGGTTGGGTGGCGTGGGCTAAGACAAGAAGTAGAGTCAGCTAGTTGGCTCCTTCTGTCTGTGGGAGATGATGCAGTCCTGGCAGAAACATCAAGTGCTGCAATGAGCCTTCCTGCCTCAGTGACGAGAAGTGGCGAGGTGTCTACTTCGGGACTGTGGTGGTGAGTACCAGCTGCCACAAGGAGTCAGGCAGGAGGTGACTCACGCCCAGGGTGGATTATGGCAGAGGCAGCAAGTGGGCCTTTCCAAATAGCGGGAGGCCCTGTTAAAGCAGAAATCTCAGCTATGTTTTAGTCACGGCAGACTAGATAGTCGATTTCATACTCTGGGTCGATGAGCCAAACCAAATCTGCTTTAAAGAAAATGTCATAGGAAGTACGCCATAAATATTGATCAAATTAAGCACAATCATTTCAAATGTCAATAACCACACCAAATTATTAAGAAGTTAAAAGATTTATTTCCCTATATTAACAATGCTAAGGTCACAAAAACAATTCTCAAAGTCAAATGATACATGTATAGAAACAATAAAGGCTGATTTAGTTGGCGTATGAATCTAAGTTTAATCAATGCAATTAAAGACAATACCTCAATGGATAATACACAAAACCATAACAAAATAATCTGAGCAAGAAAAATTTAGGGGCATATTTATACTCCGTTTGCGCCGGAATTGCGTCGTTTTTTTTTACGCAATTCCGACGCAAAACTAACTCCATATTTATACTTTGGCGTTAGACCCGTCTAGCGCCAAAGTCCATGGAGTTTGCGTAATTTTTTAGCATGGACACCTACTTTGCGTTAATGATATGCAAGGTAGGCGTTCCCGTCTAAAAAATTTACTCCGAGGCCTGTGCGCCGTATTTACACTCCCGGGCAAAATTCACGCCCGGGAGTGGGCGGGTCAAAAAAAATGACGTACGGCCGCTTTAGCGCCGTTTTTTAGCACCTGGAAAAGGCAGGCGTTAAGGGACCTGGGGGCTCGGAAGGAGCCCAGAGGTGCCCTCCCATGCCCCCAGGGACACCCCCTGTCACCCTTGCCCACCCCAGGAGGACACCCAAGGCTGAAGGGACCCATCCCAGGGACATTAAGGTAAGTTCAGGTAAGTATTTTTTTTTATTTTTTTTTGTGGCATAGGGGGGCCTGATTTGTGCCCCCCTACATGCCACTATGCCCAATGACCATGCCCAGGGGACATAAGTCCCCTGGGCATGGCCATTGGGCAAGGGGGCATGACTCCTGTCTTTGCTAAGACAGGAGTCATTTCTATGGGGGTTGGGAGTCGAAAAAAATGGCGCAAATCGGGTTGAGGCGAAAAATTTGCCTCAGCCTGACTTGCCCCATTTTTTGACGCCCAAGCTCCATATCCCCCTACGCCGGCGCTGCCTGGTGTACGTCATTTTTTTCCACGCACACCAGGCAGCGCCGGCGGCTAACGCCGGCTAACGTCATTGATTAAATACGGCGCCCGCATGGTGCTTCAGAATGGCGTTAGCCGGCGCTAATTCTTTTGACGCAAAACTGCGTTAGCGCAGTTTTGCGTCAAAAAGTATAAATATGGCCCTTAATACATTGGAACAACAAAACGAAAAGGAATCAATGACCATATATGTGTATGAGAGTAACACCTCACTAACCACTAATTAGCATCAACATGTTGTACTTCATGTAAAAGAATTTAGTAACATGAATTTAGAGAATATCTAGCTAAGGTGCTATCAAAAATAGCAGCTGTATTATAGTATTAGCAGATAGTGCCTGAAAAACAAAAGACAGATAACAATGCAAAGTTCATACATTTACCAAACCTCTAAGGTATTCAGCAACAATGTCTACTTCATCAGCGGGACAGCAACATCAGACATCAGCATCAGAACAGGAACAAGGTAAGGGGATATGGTTTAGAGTTCGGACTATAAGATTACTAAACCATCAAAGTATTTGTTCAGTAATGAACAGACATAGTAAACTCAAAAAATAATAAAAACACCAGCATGTCAGTAGGCTAACTGGCAAAGCATGAAATGTCAAAGTGATAGATCATAAGAAGTAAGATTCTCTGGATCTCAGGATACATGGTGTGAAAATTATGTCCAATCAAAACATTAACGGATATCAAACTTATATAAAATGTTAGCTCTAAGCTCTTCTATTTGCTGTTGTTCCATTGACATAACTCAAAATAATACACTTGTATCTTGTACATCCTCTTCTCCAGTTGCATCTGTGGACCCATTGTTTGGCCCCTTCCGAATAAGCTGTCACAGGAAAGTGATTCCAAAATATGGAAACATTTTCTTGTCGCACCATTTTCCCAGAGGAAAAACATAAGTTAGAAACATAACTACAAGCAAATATATGAATACAATTAATGAAGTCTGTTAGGCTGCGTAAATGCACTCAGAAACAGAACACACTAGAAACATTTAATACAGATAACATTGCACAGTGACCTTGCAATCTGCTTCTGCCTAGCAGAGGCCACAAAAAACTAATTTTATTTCAGCATTTATTTTAGCAAAGAACATGCTCTTAAAGAGACAGAATATTTCCATCACATTGTTAACTTAGCACGAGAAAACAAAGGCAGGCCTTTTACTTGTTGACGGCCATTAAGTAGGTCATAATTTTCGTAAACATAAATTTTATAATCAAATTAATTCACACATCAGTTTATACGTGTAATTAGGTAAAGACAAAATATTTCCAATAACGTTTCAGCTCTCACAATCCCTCCTCTGATGACTATGTATGTCATCACACAAAAACCCCAAATAAATGTATTTATTTCATTTCACAATTCAGAATTTAGTCTCATTCACATTTTTATCAATTTTCTTTCTTCTTGAATTTTCCCCATAAGGTTTTTCCATTTGAACATCTACCCTCCTCTGATTCTTTTCAAATCTTCTCCTTATGATCATTTGAAATAATTAGTATATTCCCCAAATTCCAATTAGACAAAACACAATAATTGAAATCCATTTCACTCAATTTAATATAATACCTTCTCCTGGGCTGACAATCCAATTTCCCACTGAAGTAATTCCCTTGCCAGCCTTTTCCCAAATAGTAGTTTCAGTTAATTCTTTTAGTTCTGTTTTATTTTTTGTTATATTGTTAATCAAACCTCTAACTAATTTACTATTGTCCAGTATGTAGGAACAACAGTGATGCGGACCAAGTAATTTACAAACTCCGCCCTCTTTTGCTAAGAGAATGTCTAACGCAAGGCGGTTCTGAAGAGTCACAGCTCTTGTTGCAGCCATTTCAGTATCTATGGGGTAGAATAACTCCTGAATAATCTGTTAACATGTTATCCACAACTGTAAACATCTTTTGTATTTTCATTGAATTCTGAAGGAATTAATGCTCCAAATATGTCACCCACAATGCTAGGAATTGATTCCCGCTTGTGTCTCGGTTGAATTTCAGTAAATTTAGGAAATTTACTCAAGTCATCAAGTTGGTACATTTTCAGAAAGACTATTCCCAAATAACATGTGACATACCATCCTCTAGGAAGACACTAATAAGCATTTTTCCCACATATATAGTAGACACCAGGCACTGGAGGATCCTGGCCATTCAGCATAAAGGTCCATTTGCTCCTAAACAAAAACATTTCCCCATTCACTAATTCCCACACATACTCAATCTACAGTTGATGCATCTACAGTAATGCATCTAAGATCAGCTTCTCTTGTTTAGTAATGTCAGTGTATGCATGATCAGTTCCAGGACTTCGTAAAACTAATCCCTCATTTATCTTAGCTTTCCAAATGTTAATGTAGGTTCAAAGAAGCCCTTTACTATCTCTTTGTTGTGATCCCTAGCTATCTTACTGAGATCCTTAATGATAGACACAAAAGAAAACACAATGGCCCTCATTACAACCCTGGCGGTCAGTGTTAAAGCAGCGGTAATACTGCCAACAGCCCGGCGAGAAACAAAAATGGAACCACGACCATGGCAGAAACCGCCAACACAGACAGCCACTTTAACACTCCGACCGCCACGGCGGTAGAAACAAACACTGCGGCGGTAACCGCCAACAGACAGGCGGAGGACGAAGTACCGCCCACACTATTACAAGAGGCCTATCCACCACCTTTTCCGGGGTGATACCAATGCTATCAAAAGCACGGTGGAAACAGTACACAGAAGGGAAACCACTCACCTCTTGACACCCAACAAGGAACCAGGACGCCATGGAGCCTGAACTACAGATCCTGCCCATGTTGCTCTTCCTCCTCTTGTATCAGGAGCAGGAAAGACGCCGTTGACGACCACAGTGAGTACTGCACCTACAACACAGGGGAGGGTGGGAAACACACATGCAACACACAATACCCCCACCCTCACCCACAACACCATACACACAAATACATGCAGTAACATTAAATATACTCCCCCTCACCTCCTGGAAGAACGCAAGGACAAAAGAAAATTATTGTAACGATTGTAATCAATAAAAATCAGATAGTGTAATTTCAAAAATCAGTATATACAAATATGTACACCAACTACACAAGTCTGGATATTAATTAAACATCGTCCGTGGATCAGTGTCCCAAAATGCATGGGCGAAGCCCACACAAGATACCTGACTCGAAATGGGGAGAACACTTGTATGAGGCTCGCCTGGCTTGTAGTGGGTACCAAAGGTACTTATACCTTGTGCCAGGTCCAGTTATCCCTTATTAGTAGAATAGAGGTGTTTCTAGCAGCTTAGGCTGATAGAAGGTAACTATGGCAAAGCAGCTTAGGCTGAACTAGGAAACCTGCAAAGCTCCTACTATACCACTTATATCATATGCACAACATCATAAGAAAACACAATACACAGAGTTACTAAAAATAAAGGTACTTTATTTTTATGACAATATGCCAAAAGTATCTTAGTGAGTACCCTCAGTAAGAAGGTAAGTAATATACACAAGTTACATGTACACAAACCCAAAACAGGTAGGTAGGAGTAAGAAAAGTAATGCAAACAGTGTAGAATTACAATAGGTTGCAATAGGTGAACATATGTCTAGGGGCAACACAAACAATATACTCCAAAAGTGGAATGCTAATCACGAATGGACCCCAGACCTATGGGAGATTATAGAGGGTCGCTGGGACTGTAAGAAAACAGTCAGGGTGTCCAAGATACCCCACCCCAAGACCCTGAAAAGTAGGAGTAAAGTACACCTACTACCCAAAATAGCACAATAGTCGTGATAGGGGGATTCTGCAAGAACAACAAACACCAGCAGTGCACTGAAAACTGATTCCTGGACCTGAGGACCTGCAAATCAAGGGGACCAAGTCCAATAGTCGCGACAGTGTCCAGGGGGGCAGGAGCCCAGAAAACCCCGGATGAAGGTGCAAGGAAGCTGCCTTTGGATGGAAGAAGCTTGGAGTTCTGCATGAAAGAAGAGGACTAGGAACTTATCCTTTGGATGGTAGATGTCCCACTTCACGATAAAGCTTGAAGAAATACTACAAACAAGCGTTGCTAGCTGCAAGGGTTGCAGTAGAGGTTTTTGGGTGCTGCTGAAGACCAGGGAGGACCAGGATGTCGCCTTTTGGAGAAGGAGACAGAGGGGGCATTCAGCAACTCAGAGAGCCCTCACAGAAGCAGGCAGCACCCGCAGAAGTACCCCAACAGGCACTTAGAAGATTTGTGAACCGGAGTCCATGCAAAGTTACAAAAGAGGGTCCCACGACGTCGGAGGCCAACTCAGTGGGTTGAGCACTGCAGGACGGAGTGCTGGGGACCCAGGCTAGGCTGTGGACGAAGGAAATCCTGGAAGAGTGCACAGAAACCAGAGCAGCTGCAAATCACGCAGTGCACAGGTTTGCAGTCTAGCGTAGGGAAGCAAGGACTTACCTCCACCAAACTTGGACTGAAGAGTCACTGGACTGTGGGAGTCACTTGGATAGAGTTCCTGTGTTCCAGGGACCACGCTTATCAGGATGAGAGGGGGCCCAGAGGACCGGTGATGCAGTCTTTTGGTGCCTGCGTTAGCAGGGGGAAGATTCCATCGACCCACTGGAGATTTCTTCAGTGCTTCTGGTGCAGGGTGAAGGCAGGCGACCCCCAGAGCATGCACCACCAGGAAACAGTCGAGAAAGCCGGCAGGATTAGGCGATAAAATGTTGCTGGTAGTCGTCTTGCTACTTTGTTGCGGTTTTGCAGGCATCCTGGAGCAGTCAGCGGTCGATCCTTGGTAGAAGTCGAAGAGGGAGATGCAGAGGAACTCTGGTGAGCTCTTGCATTCGTTATCTGAAGAATTCCCCAAAGCAGAGATCCTAAATAGCCAGAAAAGAAGGTTTGGCTACCAAGAAAGGAGGATTGGCTACCAAGAAAGGTAAGAGCCTATTAGAGGGGGTCTCTGACGTCACCTGCTGGCACTGGCCACTCAGAGCAGTCCAGTGTGCCCCCAACACCTCTTTTTCCAAGATGGCAGAGGTCTGGGACATACTGGAGGAGCTCTGGGCACCTCCCCTGGGAGGTACTGGTCAGGGGAGAGGTCGCTCCCCTTTCCTTTGTCCAGTTTCACACCAGAGCAGGGCTGGGGAATCCCTGAACTGGTGTAGACTGACTTATGCAGAGATGGGCACCATCTGTGCCCATCAAAGCATTTCCAGAGGCTGGGGGAGGCTACTCCTCCCCAGCCCTTTACACCTATTTCCAAAGGGAGAGGGTGTAACACCCTCTCTCAGAGGAAATCCTTTGTTCTGCCTTCCTGGGCCAGGGCTGCCTGGACCCCAGGAGGGCAGAAACCTGTCTGAGGGGTTTGCAGCAGCAGCAGCTGCAGTGGAAACCCCGGAAAGGCAGTTTGGCAGTACCCGAGTTCTGTGCTTGAGACCCGAGGGATCATGTAATTGTCCCCCCAATACCAGAGTGGTATTGGGGGGGACAATTTCATGATCTTAGACATGTTACATGGCCATGTTCGGAGTTACCATTGTGACGCTATACATAGGTAGTGACCTCTGTATAGTGCACGCGTGTAATGGTGTCCCTGCACTCACAAAGTCCGGGGAATTTGCCCTGAACGATGTGGGGGCACCTTGGCTAGTGCCAGGGTGCCCACACACTAAGTAACTTGGCACCCAACCTTCACTAAGTGAAGATTAGACATATAGGTGACTTATAAGTTACTTATGTGCAGTGAAAAATGGCTGTGAAATAACGTGGACGTTATTTCACTCAGGCTGCAGTGGCAGGCCTGTGTAAGAATTGTCAGAGCTCCCTATGGGTGGCAAAAGAAATGCTGCAGCCCATAGGGATCTCCTGGAACCCCAATACCCTGGGTACCTCAGTACATACACAAGGGAATTATATGGGTGTACCAGTATGCCAATGTGAATTGGTAAATTTAGTCACTAGCCTGCAGTGACAAATTTAGAAAGCAGAGAGAGCATAAACACTGAGGTTCTGGTTAGCAGAGCCTCAGTGATACAGTTAGGCACCACACAGGGAACACATACAGGGCACATTCTATGAGCCCTGGGGTCCTGCCTGGCAGGATCCCAGTGACACAAGGGCTAAAACAACATACATACAGTGAAATATAGGGGTAACATGCCAGGCAAGATGGTACTTTCCTACAACACTGCAGAGGCATCAGATCAAAATGAAACAGGCGCCTCGGGGGGAGGGGGACACCTCAGCCGGATGAACGCACGACGCCACTACTCCATAAGGGGGCTCCATGCCCACTGCTCTATCCTGGGGAGTGCAAAACAATAGTCTCACAAGTCTTTCCAGTGGGTGGTTTGCCCACTGCTCTATCCTGGGGAGTGCAAAGCCACAGTCTCACAAGTCATTCCAGTTGGTGGTTTGACCACTGCTGTATCCTGGGGAGTGCAAAGCCACAGTCTCACAAGTGGATGTATCTCTCCATTGGTCCTGGAGGGGGCTTGGTGCCCGGAGTGCTTCATCCTGCCAAGGACTGAGGAAGTGGATGCATCTCTCCACTGGCTCTGGAGGGGGCTTAGTGCCCAGAGTGCTTCATCTTGCCAAGGACTGAGGAAGTGGATGTATCTCTCTACTGGTTCTGGAGGGGGCTTGGTGCCCACAGTGCTTCATCCTGCCAAGGACCGAGGAAGTGGATGTATCTCTCCACTGGCTCTGGAGGGGGCTTAGTGCCCAGAGTGCTTCATCTTGCCAAGGACTGAGGAAGTGAATGTATCTCTCTACTGGTTCTGGAGGGGGCCTGGTGCACACAGTGCTTCATCCTGCCAAGGACAGAGGAAGTGGATGTATCTCTCTACTGGTTCTGGAGGGGGCTTGGTGCCCAGAGTGCTTCACATGCAGTGTGGCAGGTCCCATTCCCTCACCTGGGTGTGTGTGCCACGAGATTGCCTGGGAAATGGTAGCATGATACGCCATGGAGGCAGAGACACACTCCACCCTGCTGCGACTTCACCTGCCACCTGCACATACAAACAGTGCTGAGAGTCATGCCTCATGGACGCTGGGCAGGGTCCAGGATGTCTCCTGCAGCCTCGGACGGCTGCCCACTGGGGATGATTGCCATGTCAGCTGTGGTGGCACTGTCTGAACACGTTGCGGGGATGGTGGCAGTGGTTGCGGCTTTGTCTGTGGCGGAGGTGCTGCGGTGGTGCATTTGTCTGCACCTGTTGAGGGACACAGCAGGATATCTCCTGCAGCCTCGGACGGCTGCCCACTGTGGATGATGCTAGGAACTGTTGCTGAGGCAGCAGACGTGCAGATAGTCGTGCTGGTGGCGGTGCAGGTGGTGGTGTCCACCGCCGTACAGGTTAGTGTAGTGGTTGACAAAAGGGGTGACTCTGGTCCCTCAATCAGAGCCACTGTGCCCTGTCCTGACCTGCTCTTCGGCTTGTGTCCCTTCCCCACCTTCGATGTTGCTGCTGTTGTCTTGCCACTGTCCCCTTTTGGTTTGGAGGAGCCCTTGCTTGCTGATAGGTGCGGCTTCTCCCTCCGGCATGTGGGCACCTTCTTCACCTTGGCAGGTGGCGGAATGGCCTGCTCCTTGGCCTTGCTAGGTGGCACACTGGCAGCCCTGATGGGTGGTGCCCGCGATGAGACCGGAGTTGGTGGGACCACTGTGCTTGGGGATTTGGTGGCTGAGGTGCTGGGCTGGGACCTGGACAGCCTGGCCCTGGGGGATGGTGTAGGTAAGAGGTCAATGTTAGCCAGGAAAAGTTTCTTAGACACACTGGGACGGGAAGATGGAGGGGGTTTGGGAGTGGAGGAAGAGGTAGTGGTTGTAGAAGGTGTACGTTTGCTGAATTTGGGTGAAGGTGCATGGGCCGGAGATTGTTATGAGGTGGATGGCTGTTGGGTGGGTGTGTGCCTGCGTTTGTGTACTTTGGGAGGTGGGCTCGCAGACACACTGGGAGAGGACACAGGGGATGTGTGAATGGTAGTGGGGGTGGTGAGTGCACGTGAGCGGTGTTTGGTGATGGGTTTGCTGGTGATGGAGGTAGCGGCTGAGGATGTAGTGCATGCAGGTGTGAGTGGAGACAAGACAGGGAGGGAGGAGGAGGACGTGGAGGAGGGGGACACAGTGGAGGCAGTGGATGTTGCTGTGTCTGCATGGGGATGGTGCTTGTGTGAGTGCCTGTGGGATGTGTGGTGCTTATGTTTGCCATGTCCACTCTTGTGTGTTGATGAGTGTGTATACTGGTCTGGTGGTGTGCTTGGGATAGGCTGAGGTACAGGGGATTGGGTCTGGGTGGAGGAAGTTGGAGGGGTTGAGGCTGGACACAGGGACAATGGCTGCCATCAGTGCTGAGGCCAGAGCCTGAAATGCTCTCTGTTGGGCCGCCTGCCCAGAATGAATGCCCTCCAGGTATGCATTTGTTGGCTGCAAATGCCTCTCAACACCCTGGATGGCATTCAAAATGGTACATTGCCCAACAGTGAGGGATCTCAGAAGGTCAATAGCCTCCTCACTGAAGGCAGCAGGGCTGACTGGGGCAAGGGCCTGAGGTGCCTGCAGCGAAGGAGATGCCCACCATCCTGGGTGTGCGGGCACCGGACACACGCTGAGGGGCTTCTGGGAGGGCGGTGCTGGTAAGCGGGGTGGCGACTGTACCTGTTGATACGGTGGGCACAGAGGTGCCTGCCACCGCAAGGGAGCTCCCATCAGAGGAGGAGTCGCTGTCGCTGGTGTATGCTCCTGTCCCCGTCATGGAGCTTCCCTCGCCCTCTGTCCCACTGGTGCCTTCAGACTCTGTTACTTCACCCTCCAGGGCCATGTGGGATGCAGTTCCCTCCTGCTCCGGTGCCACTGCTCCTCCGCCAGATGATGCTAAAGCCCAAAAGAACAGGGTTACAAAACAAAAAGGGGGGGGGAGACAGAAGATGGTCAGTGCATGCAACACCACTACCGTTGGCGGACGCTACACAAAGGGAGCAGCCCTATGCACTAAGCCATGCACTAACAGTGCAGGGGAAAAGAACATGCCCAAGGGGGACTCTATCTAGACCCATTTCATGCACAGCTGGCACCCATGGGAGCCTGACTAGGTGTAGAGGACAAATACCACCTTTGGGGTTGGACTGGGAATGAGGCTGCAAAACAATGGATCTACCTTTGCGCCTATGTCCTTGCCTAGGGGAACCCACAGGCCACCACCCCCACCCAGACACCTCGTCAAGCGCGCAGAGTCAGCTGAATGAGAGTGTACTCACCCCCTTGTGGCTGCTGTGATGCCCTCAAGCGACCCATCCAACTCCAGATATGCCACCGCCAGGATCCGGTACATCGGGGGGTCATGGTGCGACGGGCACCCCTTCCACATTGGGAGGTCATCCCCAGCTGGGCCTCCGCTGTCTTCTAGCTCCAGCGGCGCAGGTCCTCCCATCTTTTCCGGCAGTGGGTGCTCCATCTATGGTAGACCCCCAGGCTCCGCACTTCCTTGGCGATGGCATGCCAAATCCCCTTCTTCTGGTGGGCGCTGACCTAGAGGAAAAGTGAAGTAATAATGGATGTTACTATCCCGTACAGTTCTTCTCACGCATTGCCTAAAAACCTCCCACCCTGGCCCAGACATACATAGACACACACTATCCTCACATGCTAGCCTGTCCCCCTCCCCGCCCTCTTCCATCGACGACAATCCATACAATCATGTGCCATCCACCATGCTCACAGTGTACTCACCTGTTTGTCTGGAGGACCGTACAGTTGCATGTACTGGGGGAGGACCCCATCCACTAGATTCTCCAACTCCTCTGAAGTGAAGTCATGGGCCCTTTCCCCAGACACTGTAGCCATAGTCGCTTGCAGACACAGGTCACAGCAGCACTTGCAGTGTAGGTCCTCTTCTGTTGAAGGTCAGGTATCAAGTGAGTGAACAGTTCGAAAATGGCGGCCACGTCCGTGGCTGTGCGTACCGTCACCACGGGCGTACATCGTCATTGGCTCCTGGAACCCATAGGGCCCAATGTTAACCAATGCTGAATTGTGCCACGGTCTTAGACCGCCTACTGCGACGGTGTACAACGCCAGCGCAGTTACCTCATTTCCCCTTGTCCCACCTTACAGGTCAGGCAGCTGCCATATCAGGGGGCCACATGGCAGGACAAATAACTGTGTCACACCTATTTAGGCCAGGAATACAGACAGACAAAGGCACATGGAGAAATTGTAATGTTTTTGCAAAACAGAATTGTGATACCTAAGTGTTGTATGAGCCTCTGCTCACCGTTCTCCTCCATAAGGCACGTCCGCTGGGGCAGGTGATGAGATGGCGGCATCCTCCGGTGTACAGACCCCTGGTGGACCTGTCGACAATGGAAGAGAGACACATCATTATCACTTACAGACTTGATTGTGCAACAATCCAGGAACTGTGTGCCCAGTTGGAGCCAGACCTGATTTCAGCTATCTGCCATCCCACAGGAATACCCCCTCTAGTGTAGGTCCTGTCTGTACCCCATTTCCTGGCCCATGGCCATGGCATCAGGGATGTCCCAGCCAATGTTCTCTAACGTGTTGTCCAGAGTGTTGTCTGCCCTGATGAAACACATGCGCAGCTACATTGTTTTCCCTCAAGTGGAGGATTTGCCCACAGTGAAAGGTGACTTCTATGCCCTGGAACATATCCCCAACATAATTGGCGCCATTGATGGTACACATGTGGCATTTGTCCCCCCCGCAGGAATGAACAGGTGTAGAGAAACTGGAAAAGCTACCATTCAATGAATGTGCAGATGGTGTGTTTGGCAGACCAGTACATCTCTCATGTGAATGCCAAGTATCCTGGCTCTGTGCATGACACTTACATTTTGAGGAATAGCAGCATCCCTTATGTGATGGGCCAACTGCAGAGGCACCGTGTGTGGCTAATAGGTGAGCCTAAAGTCCCCACACAGTTTCATTTGGTGTCTGGGTATGGAGATTCCCTAATGCTTGGAGGATGTCTAACAGTTGTCCCTCGATATTTGCAGGTGACTCTGGTTACCCCAACCTGTCATGGCTAGTGACCCCAGTGAGGAATCCCAGGACAAGGGCAGAGTACCGCTACAATGAGACACATGGGTGAACTAGGAGGATAATAGAGCAAACCTTCGGCCTCCTGAAGGCCAGATTCCGGTGCCTCCATCTGACAGGTGGATCCCTATACTACTCACCGTAGAAGGTGTGCCAGATCATCATGCCTGCTGTATGTGCATTGCGACACCAGGTGCCTTTTCTGCAGGAGGATGGGCCGGATGGTTGTCTTGTGGTAGCTGTGGAGCCTTTGGACAGTGAAGAAGAGGAGGCAGAAGAAGAAGATGTAGACAACCGAAACAACATCATCATGCAATACTTCCAGTGAGACACAGGTAAGAAGATGGAACTGCTTCCCACATCTCATACTATTGTAGGACCTAGCATAAGTCTACCTTTTTCACTCCATGTATGGACCCTGACTTGTCACTTTGGCTTTCCATTTCACAGATCTGGGTCCCAATTTGTGTCCTCTGCTATGCTTTCTCCTGGCCTACAGCTGTGTAACATTGGTATGTGAACAAGTACATTGACATTGCTATATTCCAGAGATTTTGCAATTACACATTTGTGAAAGCACACACTGACTCCAGATTGATTTGTGATTCAAGGGTGTTTATTTCTGTGCAAATAAGTGCAGGGGGTGTGAAATGGGCTGGGGTGATGGTGGAGGAATGTCCATGGCAGAGTCCAGTCCCTTGGTCTCACAGGTGCATTGTCCAATGGGGCTTAGGAAGGTGAGCTATGGCAGTTTAGTGACATTCAGGAGAGTCTTATTTCCTGGTGGGGGTCTTGGCAATGTTCTCTGTCTTGTTCCTGGATTGCAGGGACCGTTTGCGGGGTGGCTCTCCTTCTGCAGGGGGTGTGGTGCTGGTGGCCTGTTATTCCTGTGGCGGGACCTCCTGTCCACTAGCGCCGGCAGAGGTGGAAGGCTGGTCATTGTTCGGGATGGTGTCAGGGGCCCGGTGGTATGCCATTGTCTCCCTCATGGTGTGGGCCATGTCTGCCAGCCCCCCTGCAATGGTGACCAGGGTGTTGTTAATGGACTTCAAGTCCTCCCTGATCCCCAGGTACTGTTTCTCCTGCAGCCGCTGGGTCTCCTGAAACTTGGCCAGTACCATGCCCATGGTCTCCTGGGAATGGTGGTATGCTCCCATGATGTTGGAGAGTGCCTTGTGGAGTGTTGGTTCCCTGGGCCTGCCCTCCCCCTGTCGCACAGCAGTCCTCCCAGTTCCCTGTTATCCTGTGCCTCTGTCCCCTGAACCGTGTGCCCACTGCCACTGACCCCAGGTCCCTGATTTTCTTGGATTGGTGGGTTTGCCTGGGGTCCCTGTAGTGGTGGACACACTGCTGATTGACGTGTCCTGGGGACAGAGGGATGGGCCCGCTGGGTGGGTGCTGTGGCAGTGTTTCCTGAGGGGGAAGGCTCAGTGGTGGTTTGGGACTGTGTCAGGGGAACCGACTGTCCCGAGGTCCCTGATGGGCTGGGCTGGTCATCTTGATCCAGGCATGCAGAGCTGCTGTCATCACTGTGGGCCTCTTCTGTGGGGGGACTGGATATGTCTGGCACCTCCTGTCCGGTGACGTTGGGTATGCGTCCTGTTGGGGTGTAAATGCATAGTTTTTGTATCTGTGTGTGCCATCTTGTGCATTGGGTAAGGTACCCTCTACTCCTGTGCTTGCGTCATTATGTTAGCCCTTTTGTGATAGTTGGTTTGGGGTCTGTGTGGGTATCTGTACTGGACATGCTTTGGTGACGTTGGTCCATGCATAGGTGTTGCATGCAGGGCCTTGGTATTGGGATGTGTGGGTTGTGATAGTGGGACATATGTGAGGTGCTGGAGTGATGGGGTGGGGGTATGTGATGGCATGCAGGTGGGGTGGGGGGATATGGTAAATAAGATATGACTTATCAGAGTCAAGTCCTCCTGCTTCTCCTGCAAGGCCCTCAGGATGCTGCATTGCCAAGACTTGCTCCTCCCATGTTGTTAGTTGTGGGGGAGAAGGTGGGGGTCCACTGCCAGTCCTCTGTATGCAATCTGGTATCTGGATACCACGGAATGTACCTTCCCCAGTAGGTCGTTCCACCTCTTCCTGATGTCATCCCGTGTTCTTGGAGGCTGTCCCACTGCGCTGACCCTGGCGACAATTCTCCGCCATAGCTCCATCTTCCTTGCAGTGGATGTCTGCTGCACCTGTGATCCGAATAGCTGTGGCTCTACCCGGATGATTTCCTCCACCATGACACTGAGCTCCTCCTCAGAAAACCTGGGGTGTCTTTGAGGTGCCATGTTGTGGTGTGGGTGATGTGTGAGGTGCTGTCTGTTGTGTTGTGTGGGGGATGTATTGGTGTGTGTTGTTTGAGGTGCGTGGATGTTGTATAAGTGATGGTGTTGTGTGTCTGTGGATGTTGGTGTTAGCTAATCTCTCTCTCTGGCCTTCTTCATAATTTTTCGTTGTAAGGGATTGTGGGTAATGTGGGTGTGTATTTTATATTGGATTGGGTGTGTGGGTGTGGTGTATGTATGTGTATCAGGTGTGTGTATTTTGAATTGTCCAATGTAGCTGTGTTTTGTAAGTGTGTGTGTATTTTGAGGGCGGCGGTGTGTACCGCCAATGGATTACCGCGGTTGAAAGACTGCCACGTTGATTCGTGGGTCGTGATAGTGTGGGCGTATTCTTGTTGGCGTGATGGTGTAGGTTTTGGTATCGCCAGTTTATCACTGACCTTTGGTGTGGCGGACTTGTGTGGGTGTCTGTATTGTGGCAGATTATGAGCTGTGGGTCGTAATACCTGTAGCAGATTTCCTCAGACGCAACGGTATGTTGGCGGTCTTCAGCACGGCGGTAAGCGGGATTTACCGCAAGGATTGTAATGAGGGCCAATGTCTACATTTGAGTAGAAATATTGAATATATTCTTGGTTACAGAATCGTGTTACTAAAAGACTACAACTTATTGCATAAGTAAGTGGCAGACTATGATAAGCAATTCCCTCCTCAACAGAGGCTGGAATCTGCGTACAGACATAACAATCTTTTGCATCCATTACATCAACATACTCACACAATAAGCGATAGAGGACATTAGAAGAAAGTTCTTTCTCTTCGTGCAAGTATCTCTCATCTTTTTTAAACCTATCTATTGCTGAAAAACTAGAAATTGATTTTGAAGGAGTAACAGTTGTAGGTGTAGCTATGGTTTGGTATCAAAGACAATCACACTCACAATCAATAACAAACATATTATTGCACAAACAATTGCCAAACCAATACCTATAAATTTACAACAACTATTCTTAGTGTGTTGATTACTAAAGCTTCCCATGGTCTGTAAAGAATCAAAAAGTAAAAGCAAAAACAAAATATAGCTATGCAGCAAAAATCAAAAACAAAAGGCAGATGTGTTAAAAATCTTCAACTTTCAGTATTCAATATTCAAATTCAATCCCTCCTATTTTTTTTCTTTTTTTTCAAAATTTCATACACACTATAAAGAACCTTTGTCAAAGTTCAGTAGAAATTGTCAAAATCAGTTTAGCAGCATGTCAAGATAGGTTATCAAAGTCTTTTCAGGTACTATTTCAACAAAGTCTTTTCACCTTCGTTTTTCAAAAATTCAACTTTCCGAACAAATCTTCATCAGCTTTCTTCATGTGCCAGAATATAAACCTGGAATGTCTCTGTCAAAACAAAAATTCAAAAACTCTTCTTGTCATTCATTAGTAGTTGCATGTGCCCATTCAGGACCAGAATATCTTATTGGCAACTCTTTTTCCTCCTGAATTGGTGGTACTACGTTAATCTTCCCTGCTTCTGAGCTTTTCCCTGGCCAATTGTCACCTTTCAGTGGTTTTCTTGTTAATACTCTCTCCAGAATCGAACTCGAACTCTTCTCCTTTGACATTCCTGCAACTGGTTCAGCAGGAGTCAAGCCTTATTGGATTCGATCTGTCTCAACTCCCTTTCCATTGGGGTCAGTCACTTGTTTAGTCTCGTTTGTCAGACCATCTGCTTCTGGAGACACCTTCCTCTGAGCAGGTCTTCTCTGGACCGGTACTCTCTCTTGTTCTCCTTGGACTGGTTCTTTTACTATTTCATTTGATGATCATCTTCCAGGATACCCTCCACTTCGTCTCACACAGGAGTGGATAAGTTGACTGGAGCTATTCCAGGTGCAGCCTCCAGCTCTTCTCTTTCTCTTTCTTGATCTGGAATATGCTTAGGTGCAGGTAATCTCAACAGCTCTTCTTCTTGCTCTGTTGGATTATTTACTTTCTGAGTATGACTTGCATGAATCCAGTTCGCAAGTCCTGCACACTTCACAGCTGTAGTTGTGATTAATATCACCTGGTTGGGTCCTTTCCACCTTGGCTCTAAGCACGATTTAATCACATGCTTACAAATAACAACCCAATCACCAGCCTTCAGGTTGTTTCCTTGCCTGGAGATGGTTGAAGTGTGGTAGCTTCCACCTGATGAGAGAAAGATCGTACCACATCAGCTAGGCCCTTGCAGTAGTGTAACACCATATCATATCAATCAATCAATAGTTTATTCGGTCCAGATTTGGACCATTTGAGAAATTAAAAAATAATCATACATACAGAAGGATACAAACCATAGACCATCAGGTAAAAAGAGACATTAGCAATTAGTACACTGCTTATATAAAAAAAGGGTTCATAAAACTACATAAAAAGTTTCATAAATAATTAAGACAAGACTCTTAAAATAGTGTCTGGATCTTGCCCCATACAAGAAGCTAAATGCTAAAATAATACGAATCAATTGTTAAAAACATATAAACTATTCTAAGACGGATTTGTACATAAGATAAGACATAGAAACTACATACAATAGGTCCTGTTTACAAAAGTTAGAAGTCAATCAGTGGAAAATGGAGCCCTAAGTTAGTCAGTTCTCTTAAATAAGTTGATCAGATAAATTGCATCTTGCCATTTATAAAATTATATGCGCCAAGGGGCTTATGAGTCACTTCAATTGGGGTAACCCACTAGACAACATGCTCGGAGATACACTCTTATGTCCTTGATAGATCGCACTAATGATTTCGCCCAGACTATTATGACAGGATGCTATTTCGCTAACTTCTAGACCGTTCTTCAACCAGTGGATTTAAGATCTGTAATGATTCTACTGCGGATTTTCCATGCTGCTGCCAAATATTTAGAAACAGAGCTCACTACCAGCGTGGAAGTGTCATATTTACACATTCTATATACACTGTTTCGGTTTTGTGTTGACAGTGTTTTGCACAGAGGAATAATCCACTTCCCTCGAGGGCATTTGTACAAAGGACAGAAAAATAGGACATGCTCAGAAGTTTCCTTGCATAGATGGCAGTTTATGCATTTGTCAGATAAAGGACTATTGGTCGACCAGCAAGCCGTAAAGCTGTTGACTGCCAATTTTCCATATCTGAACTGAAGTAGTAAAGAGCGGGCACGGGCTGGTATAGGGAGATCCAGGAAGCTTTCAGGCAGAGGTTCGTGTTTGACCAGCAGAAACTCTGCTGTCAGCCGACCTAACCCAGTTGAGCCGAGAGATTCCTCATGAATTTTTTCCCAATATCGATCTTTGATCAGGCGTCTAGCGTTACCAGGAATCATCTCGGGATTCTCCCAATAATGGGATAAATTCAGTTTGACCCAAGCCGCTTTCATCTCCCTTAGCCACCTTACTTTTTCCCATCCGTAGCAAGGTGGCAATAGTTCTTTAACTGCTGACCTGAAGGGTTCGAGTTCTTCCGTTTTCCATAGTCTGACCCAGTACAGAAGTGGTCTTAAGCATGCTGTATCTTTAATGCTATTTAGACCCAGGTCCAGTCTTAGGGGGAGCATCGGCAAGCCCTTCCCTAGTCTGGATATGTGTCTAAGGAAATTATTTTCTTTGATTTGAAGAGTGTCCAGTTGTCTGTGAGATCCCCAAAGTTCCGCTCCATATAGGGCCGCGGCACGGATTTGGGCTTTGTAAATTTCTGAGATAGGTGTCAGAGGGGGGCTTATTGCAGTGCACGCCTTACGTCCTATCGCTCCACATCTTTGGCTGATGGTTAATGCCCCTTTCCTTATAGCTGCATCCCAACTGCCCTTATCAGATAGTCTGATGCCCAGGTAATCGTATTCCATTACCCTCTCCAGGTGAATTGAGTCCATCTTTATATTTGCTCTAAGCTTCTTGTTCGGGGCACTGTATATCATGAGTTTAGTTTTCTTAACATTTATATCTAACCCGTAATCTCTGCAGAATACCCCGAAGTGGTTAACCAGATTTTGGATTCCCATAGATGATTTAGACAGGAGGATGGTGTCATCTGCATAGAGTAGGCATGGAACTTTGTTTCCGGCCAGCTTTGGGGAATCATTAATGCAATTTGCTAAATACTTGATACAATTATTTATGTATAGAAGAAAAAGAGTAGGGGCCAAAACACACCCCTGTCTGACTCCCCTCTCGATAGCCACTGCTTCTGTTAGATCACCATCCTTACCGCTCCTGATTTGTGCATAAGTATTCTCGTGTAGTCGGGCGATAAGTTTCAAGAGGCCGTGTGGGATACTCATATTGGCTAGTGTCAGCCATAGCTGGTTTCTGGGGACCAGATCAAACGCGGCTCTAAGATCAATAAAAACTACAAAAAGGTTGCCCCCTCCTACTTCCACAGTCTTCCATTTTATTGTTAAAAATCTTAGCACCTGATCTATGGTACTAACTGCTGGCCTAAACCCTGCTTGTAGATCAGAAATGGCATTGGTTTCCAGAATCCATTCTTCTAGACGGGACAAAATTTGCTTTGCAAAATGTTTTTGGAAGTTGTCAAGTAAGGAGACTGGACGGTAGTTGACAGGGTTAGAGGGGTTACCTTTCTTAAAGATGGGAACTATCTCTGCTCCCATCCAGGAACTCGGGACAGGCGCTCCTGCAGTTACCGCATTGGAAATGAGGTTCAGATATGGGGCCCATATATCCGGGTTTGTCTTGTATAAATCACCTGGTATTTTATCAATGCCGGGGGCCTTTCCCCATTTCAGTGAAACGATCGCAGCCCTGGTTTCAGCCAGGGTAAATTCAATTTTGGGGGTCTCAGTAATCATGATATTGCTCAATTCCCTGGTAGTAACACTGGTAATCCCAGAATATAATCGGGAAAAAATGTGATCTGTCCACTCTACAGGGAGTATTGAGGCACCAGGTGAACGATTAGGTTCTTCACTGGCATCAGCCACCAGTTTCAAAAATTTCAAGGTGTCGTTTATTTTAGCAGACTCCAGGAGGGAAACCCATCTAGATTCATCCCATCTTCTACGGGCTCTACTTTGTTCCTGTTTATAATCTTTCCTAGCTTCCCTTATATGATCTGACTGGCCTCCTCTTAAAGCTCTCAGCAGTTTGTGCTGTGCTTCCCTGCATGCATCGTTAAACCACTCTTGTTCTCCTTGGACCGGTTCTTTTACTATTTCATTTGATGATCATCTTCCAGGATACCCTCCACTTCGTCTCACACAGGAGTGGATAAGTTGACTGGAGCTATTCCAGGTGAAGCCTCCAGCTCTTCTCTTTCTCTTTCTTGATCTGGAATATGCTTAGGTGCAGGTAATCTCAACAGCTCTTCTTCTTGCTCTGTTGGATTATTTACTTTCCGAGTATGACTTGCATGAATCCAGTTCGCAAGTCCTGCACACTTCACAGCTGTAGTTGTGATTAATATCACCTGGTTGGGTCCTTTCCACCTTGGCTCTAAGCACGATTTCCTCACATGCTTACAAATAACAACCCAATCACCAGCCTTCAGGTTGTTTCCTTGCCTGGAGATGGTTGAAGTGTGGTAGCTTCCACCTGATGTGAGGAAGATCGTACCACATCAGCTAGGCCCTTGCAGTAGTGTAACACCAGATCATATGTAATGTTCACAAGAGCATTTGTAGGTACAGCTGGTAATCTCATGGCTCTTCCCATGAGGATTTCATGGGATGAAAGTCTTGTTTTCTTGTCAGGAGTGTTTCTCATTGACATTAGAACCAACGGCAAAGCATCTGGCCATTTCAAATTTGTGGATGCATACATATTTCCCAATCTTGATTTCAAAGTGCCATTCATCTGCTCTACGAGTCCTGGCGATTCTGGGCGGTAACTACAATGGAGCTTCTGTTGAATGTTTAAAGCTGAACTAAGCAACTTAATCACTTCATTGCTGAAGTGGCTTCCCCTGTCTGATTCCAAAGAGACAGGAAAACTGAAACGTGGCATTAACTCTCTAAGTAGTAACTTCGCTCCTGTAAGGCTATCATTTCCCCTTGTAGGATAAGCGTCAATCCAGTGACTTAAAATACACACTATCACCAACACGTACTTCAAACCAGTACATGCAGGCATCTCAATGAAATCCATCTGCATTCTGCTAAATGGTCCTACCGCCATGCCAATATGTACAAAATGTTACCACTGTCCCTTTGTCAACATTCATCTGTTGACAAATAATGCATCTATGGCAAATTGCTTTGGCAACCTGTCTAAACTTTGGATTGAACCAATGCTGTTTGAAACTGTTGACCATAGCATCTCTCCCTATGTGAGCTTGTCCATGATAGTATCTAGCCATTTGAATCAGTAGACTATTTGGCAGAACTACCTTCCCTTCTCCTGTCATTCAAATGTCATCAATGCCACTCTCTGTGTTTCTCTTTAGGAACATTATCTTGTAGAGCCTTTAGCTCTTCCAAAGAATCAATAAATTGCATAGTAAAACTCGTATAGACCCCATCATTTTCTGGCAACAATTCTCAGTTTCCTTTGAAGGAAATGCCATTCAAGGCGCTAAACTTTGCGACTTGATCTGCATTTTCCTAATGGCATGTAATCTTGTGATCTCTGATGTGCACTGCATTTCACCACAGCAACTTTCTGGGGCTTTTGAATGGCTTGTTACAACTCATGAATTCTTTCACCATTTCTTATAGGTGAACCAGAAGAAGTTAGTAAATATCTCTGTGACCAAATCTGGCCAAAGCCATGCACAATGCCGAATCCATGTTGACTTTCCGTGTAAATTGTCATTTTCACCTGGTTTGAAAGCTGTCAGGCTCTAGTAAGAGCTACTAGTTCTGCTACTTCTGCAGAAAACACTCCTTGAAGCCTTGAAGCTTTCAGAATGCCAGTGATAGTACTTACTGCATATCCTGCTCTCAATGTGCCCTTTTATGTCTCAGGCAGGAACCATCAACAAAGATAATTTGATCATTCTCTTCCAGGCAGGTGTCTCTAATATCTGCTCTGGGTGTTGTACATAACTCCATTTCCAGACAATAACGTTGGTCTCATCTAATTTGTCTGAACCAATGTTTTCAATCGGGAGTAAGGTTGCTGGGTTAAGCACTGTACATCTGTTAATTGACACATTTGGAAACCCCAAGATGGCTTCCTCATATATAGTCAGTCTAGAACTGGTCAAATACTGTGTTTTGGACCTTGTAAGCAAGACCTCAATATAATGTAGTACCAATATAGTAAGGGGATAACCCATCACTATACTTTCACTCTGAGCAATGCTCTGCATAACTGCTGCAATGGACCGCAAACAATCAGATAAAGCTGCTGCAACCAGATCCAAAGTAGCTGAAAAATATGCTACTGGGCGATTTACACCACCATGAGTCTGAGTCAAAACAGACAAAGAACATGCATCATGTTCATGACAAAACAACAAGATAGATTTTGTATAATTAGGCATACCTAAAGCTGGAGCTTGACACAAACTTTCTTTCAGATGGGTAAATTCTTTCATACAAGCTGCATCCAATATTATAGGATCAGAAAGATCTTTATGAGTGAACTTCTGTAATGGCTTTGACAGAACCGACAAATTCACAATCCACTGGTGACAGTGACTAACCATTCCTGGAAACATCCTCATATCTTTTTGTGTACTCGGTACTTTCATCTGCAAAATTGCAGCTTCTCTCTTTCTCCAAATTCTCCTAGTTCCTTTCTCAATCAGATGACCCAAATTTTCACCTCTTTTTGACAATACTGCAATTTAGCAGGGGACACTTTGGGAGTCATTACGACCTCAGCGGTCTTCCAAGAAGACCGCCGAGGCCGCGGGAGACAGAATACCGCCATTGCCGGCAGTATTCCTGCCTCCCTATTATGACATTTCCGCTGGGCCAGCGGACGGTAACAGTGTTACCGTCCGCTGGCCCAGCGGAAATGTCACATAAACATTGCTGCCGGCTCGTAATCGAGCCGGCGGAAATGCTGATGTGCTGCGAGTGCAGTAGCACCCGTCGCGCATTTCACTGCCCGAAATTCGGGCAGTGAAATGCGCGACGGGGCTATGCCTGGGGGCCCCTGCACTGCCCATGCCAAGTGCATGGGTAGTGCAGGGGCCCCCAGGGGCACCCCAAGTCCCCTTACCGCCATCTGTTCCATGGCGGTGTGTACCGCCACGGACAGGCTGGCGGTCGGGGACTCATAATCCCGCTGCCCTGGGGATTATGACCGCCAGGCGGAAACCTGGCGGTAAAGTGGAGGGGCCGGCGGTATAACCGTGGCTATTGCGCCACGGTCATAATAGCTGGTGGAACAGCGCCAGCCTGTTGGCGGTGTTACCGCCACCTTTCCGCCGGCCGCCAGGGTCGTAATGACCCCCTTTATGTCCATTGTCTCCAAGGAAATTCAACAAAGCAATAATATCATATTTATACCCTTCTTTTGTCTTTGATGCGACCAGTAGATCATCAGTGTATTGCACCAATATTGATTGGTATAGCATCAATAATGACTCCAAATTCTTTTTCAAGATCTGGTTGAAAATGGATGGTGATTCTGAAAACCCTTGTGGAATCCTACACCAACAGTAGACCTTGCTCAAAAATGTAAAACAAAAGAGATATCTGCTGTGCTCATGAAGAAGCACTGAAAAGAACACTTGACATAGGTCTAACACAGTAAACCAGTCAGCATCACTTGGGATCTAAAACTTAATCACAGCTGAATTTGGCACAACTGGACAACACTTAATCACTATGTGCCAGATGTAGGTAGAAAAGGGTTTGCGAGTCGCAAATTGTGAGTCGGAGCGACTCGCAATTTGCGAGTCGCAAACCCATATGCAGAATGGTGTCCCTGACACCATCTGCGAATTGCAATGGGGTCGCAAAGACCCACCTCATTAATATTAATTCCCTGCACTCACAGGGATGGTGGCCTGCTGGAGACAGCAGACCACCGTGTCTGTGACTGCTTTTTTAATAAAGCAGTTTTTTTTTGTATTGCAGCCCGTTTTCCTTAAAGGAAAACGAGTTGCAATACACTCGGGAAAATTAAACTATTTGGTTTAGTTTTTTCAGAGTAGGCAGTGGTCCATTGGACTGAAAATATCCGTTGGACCACTGCCTGCTCTGAAAAAATATTTTTGGCGCCATTCACAAAGGGGATGGGGTCCCATGGGGACTCCTTCCCTTTTGCGAATGAGTTAGCACCCACTTCACATGGGTGCTAACTACAAATTGCTGTGCGACCGTGGTCACAAAGCAATTCTGCATTGCGGTGCGACTCGCAAATAGGAAGGGGAACACCCCTTCATATTTGTGAGTCGCATTCCCATTTTGCAAGTCAGTACCGACTCGTAAAATGGGAATGTGCATCGCGATGCACGTTGTGCATGGCGCAAACTGCGAAATTCGCAGTTTGCGCCATGCAAAACGGTTCCTACATCTGCCCCTATGTCATTTATTTTTCTCAGATCCTGTACAGGATGAAGTTTCCCACTTGGTTTCCGTAAGCCCATTATTGGTGAATTACATGGACTACTCAACACTTTTTTCAGAATTCCTTTCTCCACAAATTGCTCTATCATAGATTTTTGCACCTTCAAGTACTTCAATTGTCATTGGATATTGTGGAGTCTGAGGGAAAACTATATTAGACTTTACTTCTACTCTGACTGGTTCTACTCCTTTAATCAACCCAATGTCCTTTCCTGAAAGATCCCAAACTTTAGACTTAACAGTCTTCTGCAAAACAACAGGAAGACCTTTCACTTCAAAAACTGGAAAGAAGCTAATCAAAGGAGTTTCCTCAAATATTGGCTCATCAAAACTAATCAAAGGAAGTTCCTCAGACACCGACTCATTGCTGACAGTAAGTGTTGGGTCTTCTTCATTATCACTATTTGTCTGACTTTCAATTCCCTCATCTGAACAGGTAATTGAACATCTTGTCTTGCACACTAAGGGGGTTATTCTAACTTTGGAGGAGTGTTAATCCGTCCCAAAAGGGACGGTAAAGTGACGGATATACCACCAGCCGTATTACGAGTTCCATAGGATATAATGGACTCGTAATACGGCTGGTGGTAAATCCGTCACTTTTCCGTCACTTTTGGGACAGATTAACACCTCCTCCAAAGTTAGAATAACCCCCTAAGTCTCTTCAGAGTAGTGACACTGGACTCGAAACACAAACCACAAACTTGTGCAAACCTTTAAAATTTCCCATTTTAACCAAGACTGGTTATTTAATGGGGTTCGTCAAATACTGATTTGCAACTCCCACAGTCTGAATTGTTTTTCATGGTAAGGGCAAATCTGGAACCTCTTCAGATCTCACTGTCGAGCGTGTAGCTCCTGTATCAAATAGAAAACAAACTTTGTGACCATGCGCTTAACCCTTAACATAAGGACCTTTTTGATCCACTTCTAATGAAGCAGCCATCACACATTCTTCCTCATCTGAACTATCCGACAGCCATACATCGTTTATTCCATTCTCACTATGTAAAGGAAATTGGTGAACTGCATTAGTACTTTTACTCTGATTTATTTTCTGACCTGTAACCACCTTAGAAAGCATCACCTGTTGCTGATCCATAGGACTCTGTGGTATTTGCAATTGTCTAGGCATTTGAATTGGTTGTGCAGGCACCATCTGCACTTGTGGCTGCATCTGCTGTAACTGAGGTAATCGTACTTGTTGTGCCTGAAGTTGTACACTTTGTACATGGTGCATGGGCTGTAAAGGTTGAAAACCCTGCCTCTGAGTTACATCATTTTGGAAATTTTGAATTTGACCTCTCATTCTTGGTCCTCTCCTATTCTGAAAATCATTGACACCATTCACCTGCTAAACAACACCTCCTTGATTCAACATTGGACACTGTCTTTTCCAATGCCCGATTCCTCCGCAAACAAGACAAGGTAACATTCTTTTTCCCTGTGGCTCTCTTAGCATCATCACAGAATTCAAATCTACACCTCGGTTGGCACTTCCTATTGCCATTTCGCCACAACTTCTACCTCTGCCTCCATTCTGAAACATACCCTAATTCTGAAACATGCCATTTCCCTGCTGTTGCTGAGGCTGAAAACTTCCCTGAATTCCTGTCTGTGCAGCTTTGATCTGCATCACCATCACTTTCGCTTTAAACTTTTTGTTTCAATTCAGTCTCATCACTACAGTATTTCACATACTGCAGCACCTCATCAATCAGTTTTGCTTGCCAGCAAGTCAAATGATTCTTAATCATCTGGCTCATTTCTGGTCTCAATCCTTCAACAAACCTGTACACAAAATGAATCATGTCTTTCAGCTCAATTGTTTCTGTGCCACTGTAATGTTTAAATGCTTTTAACAACCTCTCATAGTATGCATGAATCGATTCTTTCACCTCTTGAGCTGTTCTATTTATGTGTTGCCAATCAATGTTTTTCAGCGAAATTCTCATTTTCAGGAATTCAATTACCTTATGGTAATACTTCATTGCATCAGGGGATGGTGCACTTGTTGACGGATCTCTTTGCGGCTCACTTGTTGGCCAATCTATACTCCTCTTGCACTTGATCCACAAATCTGCTGGAACAACTATCTCTAAAAGAGTGTTCAAATCCTCCTACATGCATTTCGCAAGTTTCACAAACCTATCTGTTTGCTGGTACCATTTCAATGGTTTCTCCCTCAACCTGGGATAGTCATTTGTAAATGACAAGATATCACTTCTGCTCCAGGGGACATGTACAAAATTCCCTCCTGGAATCTCTCTCACTGGTAAAACCTTTCTGGCTCTTTAATTTGTGATACAGCTATAGGAGGAGTATGTGATCCTTTCCTCTGCCTTTCTCTTTTCTTGACCCATCTGACTTCACATTTTTCGAAGGCTCTCCAATTTTGTACTCTCTCAAGTACTTCTCTAAGATGTGTTTTCATCCCTGCAGACCTCATGTGTTCAACATCTTCAGCTTCTAAATTTAATCTATAATTTCTCTTCAGTCTTTTTGTTTTCGGAACATCTATCTCATATTTGTCTGCTAACTCTTGTAATTGCTGATGCACTTCTTCTGCTCCCTTTGTAAATAATGGACACAAATATCTCAATTGGGCTTCAGTATAAGATTAAAATCTGTTTACTCCCATTGTCCCTTCCAGAAGCTCACCTGCTTCCATTGACAATCTCTTCTTATTTATGTACTACTTTTCTTTGATCTGACTCTCTGGAACACTTTTGAACTGATTCTCTGGAATGTTTAAAACACTTAGGCCCTCATTACAACATTGGCGGTAAATGCCGCCTACCGCTGTGCTGACGGCCACCAACATACTGTGACCACGGCGGTATACCGCTACGAGTATTATGACCCACGCAGAGAAATCTGCCACAATACAGACACACACAGAAGTCCGCCAGCCCAAAGGTCAGTGATAAACTGGCAGTACCAAAACCCACACCATTACACCAACTGAAATACGCCCACAGCATCATGACCTACGAATCACCGCAGCAGACATTCAACCGCGGTAAACCATTGGCGGTCCAGACTGCCACGCTCATAATACACACACACTAACAAAATAGCACCATATTGGACAATTCAAGTTACACACACCTGACATACATACACACACCACACCCACACCACTATAAAACACACACCCATATTACCCACAACCCCTTACAACGAAAAAGAATATTGCCAACTGAGAGACAAGCCAGGAGCACCCACTGAATCAGAGCCACAGAACACCATCACCCATATACCATCCACGCATCTCACACCCCAGTATAGCACCCCGCACACCCTCACACATACTACTCACACCAAACCTATGGCACCCCAAAGACACCCCAGGTTCTCAGAGGAGGAGCTAAGGGTCATGGTGGAGGAAATCATGAGGGTAGAGCTTCAACTATTCGGATCACAGGTGCAGCAGACCTCCATTGCTAGGAAGATGGAGCTATGGCGGAGAATCGTGGACATAGTCAATGCCGTGGGACAGCACCCAAGAACAAGGGATGACATCAGGAAGAGGTGGAACGACCTACGGGGCAAATGCGTTCTGTGGTTGCAAGACACCAGGTAGCTGTACAGAGGAATGGCGGTGGACCCCCTCCTCCTCTCCCACAACTAACAACATGGGATTAGCAAGTCTTGGCAACCATGCATCCTCAGGGCCTTGTAGGAGTAGCAGGAGGACTGGACTCTGGTAAGTCAAATCTTTACTACTTTCACCCTCCCTACCTGCATGCTATCACAAACACCTACCTCTACCCTCACCCCCATCACCAGACTACCTCACATACCCCACCATCACAACCCACCCATCCCAATACCAAGCCCTGCATGCAACACCAATGCAAGGATCCCCATCACAGACCTGCATGGACACCCATCACCACAGCATGCACACTAGTGACAATCACTTAGCCAACAAAATCACAACTCACACAAGCCAAAGCTGCCTTGCTAATAACAACCTTAGAGGGAAACATGTCCATGCACAAGATGGCATAAGCAGATACAATAACACTGCATTGACATCCCCACAGGACCCCCACTCAACATCACCGGAGAGGAGGTGCCACCAATATCCAGTCCCCCCCCCCAGAAGAGGCCCACATTGATGACAGCAGCTCTGCACGCCTGGGTCACGATCAGCAACCTGGCATATCAGGGACCCTGCCACAGTCCAAACCCACCACCAATCCTCCCCCCTCAGGAAACACCAGAACAGCACCCACCCAGCGGGCACATCCCTCTGTCCCCAGCGCGCACCAATCAGAAGGGTGTCCACTACTACAGGGACCCCAGGCAACCCTACAAACCCAAGACAATCACAGACATGGGGTCAGTGGCAATGGGCACACAGTTCAGGGGACAGAGGCACAGGACAACAGGGAAGCTGGGAGGGCTGCTGTGCGACAGGGGAACGACAGGCCCAGGGAACCGACTCTCCGCGAGGCACTTGCAGGGATCCTTCGAGCATACCACCATTCCCAGGAGACCTTGGGCCAGATACTGCACAAGTTGCAGGAGACCCAGCAGCTGCTGGAGGGACAGTACCTGGGCATCAGGGAGGACCTGAAACATATCCACACGATCCTGGTCACCACTGCAGGGGTGCTGGCTGGCATGCCAACACCATGAGGGAGGCAGTGGCACACCAACGGCCCCTGACACTAGCCACACCGAAGAACAGCCCTCCACCTCTGCCGGCGCTAGTGGACAGGAGGCCCCGCCACAGGACCAACAGGCCACCAGCACCCCACCCCCTGCAGAAGGAGAACCACCCCGCAAACGGTCACTGCGATCCAGGCAGAAGCCAGAGAACATTGCCAAGACCCCCGCCAGGAAATAAGACTCTCTTGATTGTCACCCTTCTGTCCCACTCTGTCACCCTGTCCACCTTGAACTACCATTGCTCCACCTCATATGCCTCCTTGGACAATGCACCTGTGAGGCAAATAGACTGGACTCTACCCTGGACTTTCCTCCATCAGCAACCCATCCCATTGCAATACCCCCTCCACTTATTAGCACCAAAATAAACACCCTTGAAACAAATACATGTATGGAGTCTGTCAATTCATTGAAATATGTATTTGTTTAACAAGCTGTAAACATTGCATTTCTAATCTACTGTAATAGTAACATAGGTATAACCTGTACTGGGCAGCAGTAAACACGCAAGAGTGGGGCACAGAGATCTGAAAATAGATATGCCAAAGGGTACAGTAAGTGGCCATAGACATAGGAAAATTAGGCTGCCATGTTCAATGTCAAACACATAAATGCAATGGAAGGTGAAGTTACAGTGTCTTACCTGTGTGTCGCTGGAAGTACTGTTGAATGAGTGTACGTCTGTTGTCCACATCTTCTTCCTCTGCCTCCTCTTCGTCACTGTCCTCAGGCTCCACCACTGCCACAAGACCATCTCAGGCTCATCCTCCTGCAGAAAAGGCACCTTGCGTCTCAAGGCCAGGTTGTGCAACATGCAACGATGATCTGGCACACCTTCTTGGGTGAGAAGTACAGGGATCCACCTGTCAGATGGAGGCACCGGAATCTGGCCTTCAGAAGGCCAAAGGTTCTTTCAATTATCCTCCGTTCGCCCATGTGCCTCATTGTAATGTTCCTCTGCCCTTGTCCTGGCATTCTGCACTGGGGTCAGTAGCCATGAGAGGTTGGGGTAACCAGAGTCACCTGCAAATATAGAGGGATACCTGTTAGCCACACACTCACCCTTTTGGCCAAACTCTCACCCATATACCTACATCAACTGGGTGGGGACCCTTGCTCACCTATTATCCACACTCGGTGCCTCTGGAGTTGCGACATCACATATTGAATGCTGCTTTTCCTCAAGATAAAGGCATCATGCACAGAACCAGGATACTTGGCATTCACATGGGAGATCTACTGGTCCACCAAACACACCATCTGCACATTCAAAGATTGAAAGCTTTTTCTATTCCTGAACACTTTTCATTTCTCCGGGAGGGGACACATGCAATATGTGTACCATCAATGGCACCAATGATGTTGGGGATGTGTCTCGGGGCATAAAAGTCAGCCTTCACTGTGGCCAAATCATCCACCTGGGGGAATACGATGTAGCTGCGCATGTGTTTCAGCAGGGCAGACAACACCCTGGTCAGCACATTGGAGAACATTGGCTGAGACATCCCTGATGCCATGGCTACTGTCGCTTGGAAGGAACCACTTGCCTGGAAATGGAGCACTGACAGGACCTGCACTAGAGGGGGATACCTGTAGGCTGGCGGATAGCTGAAATCAGGTCTGGCTCCAATTGGGCACACAGTTCTTGGATTGTGGCCCTATCAAGTCTGTAGGTCAGGATAATGTGCCTGTCCTCCATTGTCACCAGGTCCACCTGGGGTCTGTACATGGAGGGATCTCTCCATCTCCTATTCATCCTCAGCAGTTGAGGTCTAGGGAGAAAAATGGTGAGCAGAGGGTCATATTCACACATATGTTATAATAAAATGCATTTCTTCCTTTACAGAAACAGTATGTGAATTTGAGAGTCAGTTGATGTGCCAATGTCTGATGTGATGCACTTAGGTGCCATGGCCTGTGTCCCCCTGAAATGGCGGCTGCCTGACCTGTGAAGAGAGACAAGTGGAAATGAGGTAATTCCGCTGGTGTTGTGCGTCCTTGCGGTCGGCGGTCACGCAATTTCACATTGGTTATCATTGGGTTCCAGGAGCCAATGGTGATGTACGCCGGCAGTGACGGTACGCACCGCTGCGGAAGTGACGCCATTTTCTATTTGTTTACTCACTTGCTACCTGACTTTCAACAGGAGAGGACCTACACTGCAAGTGCTGCTGTCACCTGTGTCTGGACGTGACAGTGGCTCGAGTGTCTGGGGAAAGGGCCCCCGTCTTCACTTCGGAAGAGTTGGAGAGATTGATGGATGGGGTCTTACCCCAGTAAACTCTACTCTATGGTCCTCCAGACAAACAGATGAGTACACTGTGAGCATGATGCTGGGGCCATGAATGTAGGGATTGCTGTGTGTGTAAGGCTCTTGTAGGGGGGGTTGAGGGATCCTGGGAAGAGTGCTGCATGTCTGGTGGTCAATGTCTGTGCGTAAGGGGATGGGAGGTATATTGTGGACCATGAGTGTAACAGTCCGGACAATATGAATTATCCCTTTTCTGCTGTATTTTTTTCTGCAGGTCAGCGCCCATCAGAAAAGACGGTATTTGGCGTGCCATTGCCAAGGAGGTGCAGACCCAGGGGGTCTTTGACCGGCGGAGCACCAACTGCCGCAAACAGTGGGAGGACCTGTGCCGCTGGGCAAGGAAGACGGTGGAGCCCAGCTGGGGCTGGCCTCCCAACGAGGAAGGGGTGCCCATCGTACCCTGACCCCTCTGATGTTCCACATCCTGGCGGTGGCCTATGCAGAGTTGGATGGGCACTTGAATGCATCACAACAGCCACAAGGGGGTGAGTACAGATTCAGAATCATGACTTAGCGCACGTTAAGGTTTTACCTGGGTGGGGGCTGTGGGCTGTGGGTGTCCCTAAGCCAGGTCAAACTGGCAGGGTAGGTCCCTTGTTGGGCAGACTCTGAAGCACTCCAACCCCAACAGTGTTAGTGGCCACCTACTACTGGGCAGAGTCCTGTTGGTTTCAGGTGTGCAGATAATGTACCCCATGGGCCGGTGACTGGTATTGTAACTGGTAGTGCATGGGGCTGATCCCTGTGTGTTGTGTACGCCAACTGTAGTATTGTTGCTGGCATTGACAAAGTGCATCCTCCGTCTCTCCCCCCCTTTTTGGTTTGTCACCCTATCCTTCTGTGCATTAGCATCATCTGGCAGAGGAGCAGAGGCACCGGCGATGGAGGGAGCTGCACCCCACATGGGCCTGGAGGCCGAATCCCCCACCGGTGAGGGCACCAGTTGGACGGAGGGCAAGGGGAGCACCACGACGGAGACAGGAAGGGGACACTACAGACCGGGCCTCCTCCTCCTCTGATGGAAGCTCCCTGGCAGTGGCGGACACCTCTGTGCCCACCCCAACAACAGGTACAGCTGCCACCCCCCATACCAGCACTACCCTCCCAGCAGCCCCTCAGCGTGTTTCTCGTGCCCGCTCACCCAGGAGGGTGGGCATCTCCTTTGCCCCAGGCACCTCAGGCCCTGCCAAAGTCAGCCCTGCGGCCCTCAGTGAGGAGGCTATTGAACTCCTGAGATCCCTCACTGTTGGGCAGTCAACCATACTGAATGCCATCCAGGGTGTCGAAAGGCATTTGCAACATACAAATGCATACCTAGAGGGCATTCACTCTAGCGTGGCAGCCCAACAGAGAGCATTCCAGTCTCTGGCCTCTGCACTGATGGCAGCCATTGTCCCTGTCTCCAGCCTCCCCCCTCCAACTTCCTCTACCCAGTCCCAATCCCCTCAACCCCAACCTATCCCATGCACACCTTCAGACCAGCAATCACCCAAATCAACACACAGAAGTGGCTCAGGCAAACACTTCATCTCACATCTTCATCCGACCCGAGCACTGCCGCCATCAACCTCCATCAATGGATCCTCGACTGCGCCAACACCTTAGCCCCACTCAAGAAACCCACCGCCAACCAAGGAAAGAAAAAACCAGCCTGGTTCACAGACAAACTGACCGCCTCCAAAAGCCGCTGCCAGAAGCTCAAGAAGAAGTGGATCTCAGAGCGCACACCCGACAACCTCGCCTCCCTCAAAGACGCCAACCGTGAACACCACCAACGGATCCGAGTCGCCAAGCGCGCCCACTTCACTGAACGCATCAACAACAACGCCCACGACTGCAAAGAACTCTTCGGCATCGTAAAGGAACTCTCAAACCCCAACGCCAACTCCAAAGACATCCCGCCCTCCCAGAAACTCTGCGACGACCTCTCCACCTTCTTCCACCAGAAAATCACAACCATCCACGACAGCTTCAACACCACTCCGCCGCCAGACCCCACCCCTGACATCTCCACAGACGCCTGCCGCCTCACCGCCTGGACCCACGTGGACGACACCGAAACAATGACAACCATGAACACCATCCACTCAGGCTCCCTCACGGACCCATGCCCACATCACGTGTTCAACAAAGCCAACGCCATCATCGCCCCCAAACTCCGCAAGATCATCAACCTCTCCTTCGACTCCGCCACCTTCCCAGACAGCTGGAAACACGCAGAAATCCAGCCCCTTCTCAAGAAACCCAAGGCTGACCCCAACGACCTCAAAAACTTCCGACCGATCTCTCTCCTCCCTTTTCCAGCAAAAGTCATCGAGAAGATCGTCAACACCCAGCTCGCCCTCTTCCTCGAAGACAACTCCATCCTAGACCCCTCTCAATCCGGTTTCAGACGAAACCACAGCACCGAGACTGCACTCCTCGCCACCACAGATGACATCAGAACTCAAATGGACAACGGCGAAACCTCGGCCCTCATCCTCCTCGACCTATCTGCTGCTTTTGACACAGTCTGCCACCGCACCCTACTGACCCGCCTCCATGAAGCCGGCATCCAAGATAAAGCCCTCAACTGGATCTCATCCTTCCTCTCCGACAGAGCCCAGAGAGTACGACTCTCCCCTTTCCGCTCCAAAGCCACCAACCTCATCTGCGGCGTCCCCCAAGGCTCCTCCCTCAGCCCTACGTTGTTCAACGTCTACATGGCCCCCCTCGCTAAACTGGCCCGCCAACATCACCTCAGCATCATCTCCTACGCCGACGACACCCAGCTCGTCCTCTCCCTGACCAAAGACCCACTCACCGCCAAAACCAACCTCCACGAGGGACTAAAAGCCATCGCCGAGTGGATGAACGACAGCCGCCTGAAGCTCAACTCCGACAAGACGGAAGTCCTCATCCTCGGGCGCACCCCTTCGGCCTGGAACGACTCCTGGTGGCCCACGGACTTCGGTCCCCCACCCACCCCAGCCAGCCATGCAAGAAACCTCGGCTTCATCCTGGACTCCGCCCTCACCATGTCCAAACAGGTCAGCGCCGTCTCCTCTTCCTGCTTCAACACCCTTCGAATGCTCCGCAGAATTTTCAAGTGGATCCCAACAGGAACCAGAAAGACGGTGACCCAAGCCCTCGTCAGTAGCAGACTTGACTACGGCAACGCACTCTACACAGGCATCCCAACAAAAGACATCAAACGACTCCAGCGTATCCAAAATGCATCTGCCCGCCTGATCCTCGACATACCCCGCCGATGTCACATCTCCCCTCACCTGAAGGACCTCCACTGGCTCCCCATGGACAAGAGGATCACCTTTAAACTCCTCACCCAAGCTCACAAGGCTCTACACAACACCGGACCTACCTACCTCAGCTCCAGACTCAACTTTTACGCCCCCACTCGTCAACTCCGCTCTGCCAATCTCGCCCTCGCCATTGTCCCCAGGATCCAGCGCAAGACCTCCGGCGGCAGATCCTTCTCCTTCCTCGCCGCCAAGACCTGGAACTCTCTCCCCACCTCACTACGTCAGACCCAGGACCTCCTCAACTTCAGGAGACTCCTCAAGACCTGGCTTTTCGACCGCTAACAGCTCACCCACCCCCCCCCCAGCGCCTCGAAACCCTGACGGGTACATAGTGCGCTTTATAAATGTAATGATTGATTGATTGATTGACAGGCACTCACACAAGCACCATCCCCATGCAGACACACCAACATCCACTTCCTCTACTGTGTCCCCCTCCTCCTCCTCGTCCACCTCCCTCCCAGTAGGGTATCCACTGACACCTGCATGCACTACATTCTCATCCTCTACCTCCATCACCAGCATGACTATCACTACATGCCCTTCACTGGCAGTCACCACCCCCACATCCATGCAGACGTCCCCTGTGTCTTCTCCCACTGTGTCTGTGACCCCTCCTCCCAAAGTACACAAACGCAGGCACACACCCACCCAACAGCCATCCACCTCACAACAGCATCCACCCCATGCACCTGCACCCAAACACAGCAGACCGAAACCTCCTACAACCACTCCCTCTTCCTCCACTCCCAAACCTTCACCCTCTTCCCGCCCCAGTGTCATTAAGAAGCTTTTCCTCGCCAACATTGACCTCTTCCCTACCCCTCCCCCCATCCTTCACCTCGAGCCAGGGTGTCCAGAACCCAGCCCAGCACATCAGCCACCCAGTCCACATCCGCTGTGGTTGCAGCTGCTGTGAGAAGCTCCAAGGAGGCATCCGTCAGCCCAGCCAGGGTGCCACCAACACCTGCCAAGCCCAAGAAGGTCCCACCACCTGGCAAGGGCAAGAAGGGGACAGCAGCCAGCAAGGGGAAGGAGGCACAACCAGCCAGCAAGGCCAAGTCAAAGACTCCAGCTGGCAGAAGCAAGGAGGCACCACCATCTGCCAAGGGCATGAAGGGGCACAGAACACCAGCCATGGCACTTCAGCCATCTGAGGCTGCAGGTGAAGGCCTGGAGGCTACCACCACAACCGCCTGCACCGCGGCCAGCACCGGCACCTGCACTGCCGCAAGCAGCACCACTGCCAGCAGCACCAGCCCCTGTGGGCAGCTGTCCGAGGCTGCATGTGAGGGCCTAGAGTCTACCACCACAACCGCCAGCACCGCCACCTGCACTGCCACAAGCAGCACCACTGCCAGCAGCAGCAGCCCCAGCGGGCAGCCGCCGTGGCTGCAGGTGAGGGTCTGGAGGCTACCACCACAACCGCCAGCATCGCCAGCACCACCCCCGCAAGCAGCACCACTGCCAGCAGCAGCAGCCCCAGTGGGAAGCCGTCCATGGCTGAAGGTGAGGGCCCGGAGGCTACCACCACAACCGCTAGCACTGCCACCTGCACCGCGGCCAGCACTGCCACCTGCACCGCAGCCAACACCACCACCTGCAGCGCAACTGGCATCCACTGAGCAGCCGTTACCGCCGGAGAGCAGTATGTAGTGGTGACTACATGGGCTGCAGTGCGTCCTGGCCCCTGCAAAAGCTGTCATTGTGACACCCAGGTGAGAGACTGTGACCTTGCACTCCAAACCATCTGCATCACAGGGCACAAGGCCCCCTCCAGAACCAGTGGAAGCAGGCATCCACTCAGCCCCTCCTTGCCAGGATGAAGCACACTGGGCACAAGGCCCCTTTCCAGAACCAGTGGAAGAAGGCATCCACTCAGCCCTTCCTTGCTAGGATGAAGCACACAGGGCACAAGGCCCACTCCAGAACCAGTGGAAGAAGGCATCCACTAGAGAGACTGTGGCTTTGCACTCCCCAGGACCAAGCAGTGGGCAAACCACCCACTTGAGAGACTGTGGCTTTGCACTCCCCAGGACCAAGCAGTGGGCAAACCACCCACTTGAGAGTCTGTGGCCTTCCACTCCCTGTCCCCCTGAGGTGCCTGTGTGTTTTAAACCTGATGCCCCTGCAGTGTTCTCTCCATATTGAGGCAGGAGTCAAGTGTGGGCTTGGCCTATGTGTTTTGGCCCAGTGGGCCACGGACAATTTTTGAGTGGGCATTGTCTGGCATTTTGTATATATTGTACATACTGTTTTTGCTTTCTGAACATATTTCGAAGTATTACTAATATTACACTCATTTGACTCCATTCCTTTTGTCCTTGTGTTATTCCTGAGGGTTACGGGGTGAATATGTAATGTTGTAGCATGTGTTTGTGTATATGGTGTAGGGGTGGGGGGCGGGTGTTGCATGTTGCATGTGTGTGTCACTTTCTTTTTCCTCCCCCCTCCCTTGTGTGCTAGGTGAAGTACTCACCGTGGTCGTCGTCGCCGGCGTTCATGCTACTAGTATATGAGAAGATACACCAGCATAGGGAAAACATGAAACTTGGGCTCCATGGCGTCCTGGTTCTTCCTTGAGTGTCGAGAGGTGAGTGGTTTCCCTTCAGAGTACTGTTTCCGCCGTGCTTTTGATGGTGTTGGTACCTCCCCAGAAAAGCAGGCAGATGGGCGGGTTGTAATGCTGTGGGCGGTACATTGTTTTCCGCCTGTCTATTGGCGGTTACTGCCGCGGTGTTTGTTGCTACCGCCATGGCGGTCGGAGTTTTAAAGTGGTCATGATTCCATTTTTTTTACCGTCGGCCTTTTGGCGGTGTTACCAACGCTTTAACACCGACCGCCAGGGTTGTAATGAGGGCCTTAATTCTTCCAACCACCTTTTTAATTGTTATGCAGTCAAACCCTGTAATGAAATATTACCAGGTTGTACACTCGGTAACTGTTGTTCCATCGGGCTCACACGTTGAGGTGTCAATATCTTTAACTCAGGACCATTACCTGATCCAGCCATTTCAGAATTTCCTATAGGCGTTAAATCTAATAATGACCTTGATCTATTTAGAATCTGTCTTATAGGCGACATTAACCTAGTTTCATTCTGATTTTCAACTCCTTGATTTTCTCCACTCTTTTTGCGCTGAGCATATAAAGGCACAAGTGGACCAAATGTACTTGGTACTGATATTGTATCTGGGCTCTTGGTTTCTACATTCTAATGTGTGAACCAAAGACATGCTCCGGTAATATATGCTGGAGTACCTTCTGGCGGACAAATTAATCCTTGTCTAGCCAGAATATACTCATCTCCTCTAAGGGCACGTTTTAAAGCTTTGAAGAGCTTCATTTTCCACAAGTTTTATTTAAAAAATCAATAATCTGGAACTGACCGTAATCCCACAATCCTCTTTGTTTTCCTTGTTGACCAATTTCCCTTCACGTTTGTCCACCAATCTGTATGGACCCTTCTCACTAACCAACCTATCCCCCTGCGGCACAAAAATGACATCACACTTACACACAGCATCTGACAGAGTATTTTGACTTGTCCTCCTAAACTCAAAAACACTCAGAACTAATGCAAAATTAATAGCGAGCACTTCATCAAAATCTGATAATAAAAAAAATTGTCTATTTACTATAGGTAGGGTAATACAATTGCTTCAGGAACCTTACAAAATTTCCTTACAAATTTTCACTGATGGCTTTTACTCTTGCAGGTATTCTTCTTTCAAGTCCTGGCAAGACAGAAGTAGGCAGAATGAGAATCTTAGACCTAGAGGATATGGCCATGTCGATGCAGCCGGAAGTAACACAGCTGGAAAATAGCAGACACCTACTCAAAGACAAGTTGTGTCAGAGTCACCAGATCCGCGGGGTCTGTGCACGTTCCCAACACGTCCACCACTGAACAGCTCCAAGACTCTGATAGATAAATCACAGAGACTGAGAGAGTTCAAAAGGGGAAGAGGGGATTAGGAAGGGAACAGCTGGGAAGGAGACCTGTAGTAAGAAAAAGTTTAGAACACACAATATGAAAATTATATCTCCGGAAATCAATACTAGACTATGATTCTAAGCCTAGTCACTCTGAAAACATGAACAATCTAAGAGTTAAGTTTAAAATGACTAAGTTTCAAGATGGGCGGATACCTGTAGGGGAATCAAGATGAATTAAATGAAAACTTTCTTATTCAAGTATTTTCCTTTACATGAGAATCAGAAAAAACATTCTGAGTAAATTTTAAACCAGTCATGTAAATCCTGTTTGAGAATGTATACTAGGACCATACAATATTGCATCTAGAAACACTGGCCTTCTGTGTACTCTTAAAATGTTTCAACACAAAATTGCACATATTGCAGATATATATATATATATATATATATATGTATATATATATATATATATAGTAAACACCATAAAAGGATTGTGCACCATGAATAACACAATATGGATTCAGGAAACAAATCACATACCTTGTCAACTCGAATATTACATAATAAATATCTTAGAATAGTGGCATACAATAAACAACATGAAATAAACGCGAGGAGAGAATTGTGCGTCTTGCCGATTCGAGTGTCACCATGTAAAATACCAAGAAATGGTAGCACGCAATGAATATCAAAGTCAAATCATCATTAATCGAATTGCGCGTCTTGCTGATTCGTAAAACACGATGTAAATGTCAAGAAATAACAGCTCACAATAAATAACAAGATCAAAGTACAATGAAACGAATAGCGCTTCTTTTGCCGATTCTTAAGCCACCATGTAAATGTCAAGAAATGGTAGCGCGTAATGAACAACAAAGTTAAATCCTCATGAAATGAGTTGCGCGTCTTGCCAATTAGTAAAACATCATGTAAATGTCAAGAAATAGTAGCGCGCAATGGACAACAATGTTTAAACACCATAAAACGAATCGCGCGTCTTGTCGATTCTTAAGCCACCATGCCAATGTCAAGAAATGGTAGCACGCAATGAATAACAAAGTCAAACTTTTATGAAACAAATCGCGCGTCTTGCCTATTTGTAAATACCATATAAATGTCAAGAAATGGTAGTGCAAGTAATCTGTTACTCATTTAAGAATTAAACCAAGAATATGAAAATTCTCAATAACGTTGTCGGAACAGTCTAACCACCGTCTTACCGCCTGGAACAATGATCACCAATGAAGGAAGAAGGACAGAAGACTGGAAGATCCAAATAGGCTGCCGGGACAGGAGCTCAGGAAGAAGCTGCTGCTCTGCACCGGGACCTCTGAATAGTGAGCACTGGGAGTTGGGCTGGCTCTCTTTTATAGAGTCTTGGCCCAGCCCAGAACCACGCCCAGACATGTTGCAGGGAAATTCTCTGGAATGCCCTGGAAAGGGGCCACACCCTAACACACTCTGAAAACCTGCAGCAATACATTGCAAAGGAACAGTATTTGTAAGCATATTAAAAATAAGTTTTCAGGATTGTACTCTGCAATGCAAAAGGTTAAACCACAACATATCAGCACAATGCATAAATTATGTTGTTTTGAGAGTGTTGGGTTTTTGCATTTTTGTCGCCAATAGAGCGCGTACTGCTCTAGTGTTGACAAGTTGCAAGAATTACAATAGGTGAACAAATCTTTGAATAGTAGGGGTTCCGTAGGGTAGTGAGGGCTAGCAGGTACTGGAATGGGTGAATGCTCTGCTGAAGACTGCAATGTCTGAGTTAGTGGGGGACATGAATGTTATTAGGGCTTATCGAAGGCCGACCCTTTTAGTGAACTTCGCCAACTATCGAGTTAAAGAGCGCATCCTGACCAAAGGCCTTCAAAAGTGAATCTTTTCAACTTCAGAGGTGCTGCAGTTTAAAATCTTATCAGATATGTCAGCAACCACAGCAAGGAGTTTGTCAAGGCGATTGACTCTTTTAAGGCCAGGGGTACTCAGGCATCTCTTATTCAACTGAATAAACTTAAGGTCTTAGCAAACTGATAATTGTACTTTTTTCTGATACTAGGAAGGCCCAGGAGTTTATTCAGACTGTACCCAACTGAGTTCTCAATTTAAGCTATTAATCAAGCTTGGAATAATATATGAATTACATATGAATGACCAACCCCTCCTTCTCAGGGTAGTAGATGTTTAGAATAATTTACAAATATGATTTTTGGTAAATATGATAAATGCACTTGAGGTGAAATGTATGCATATATGAAATAGTGAGAGAGGAATATTTTAATCTTACCGGAAGGTTTGGGGTTGCGCTCCAGGGTCGGGTGGAGAGTTCCCAGGGATTCCTGGGTCACAAGTGCGATGGGGTGGTGTGTCATGGCACCCAAGGTGTTTGGAGGGAAGTGGGAGGATATGTGGGCAATTTTGTAACCCATGGGTGTTCAAGGGATGTTTTTAGAGAAGGGTGAGAGTGAGGGGTTGGTGTGCAGAGAAAATGAGCAGGATTCAAGTGTGGCAGCAGTTTTTAAATTTAACTATGGCCATTAAGCAATATGTTTTCAGCAGTATGGGGTGCAGGTGTGTATTAAAATGGCTTATGCCAGGAGCAGCCAGAAACAATGGGTCAACAAACTAAGGGACAGCAAGGGAAGGTGGATTTGGGTGCAAGTTAAAGTTGCAGATGAGGTGCTTAACTTTTTAAATTACTATGGCCCCCTACTAGCTGAGACGACGGCACTGGAACAAATTTGTAATCTGGCACTACAGGTGAAGGGATCCCTAGTAATAGGGGAGATTTGAATTGTATTTATGGTCATAATCTTAGAAATGACGCAAAGGAAGAGGCCTAGATGACAATTCGAGAAGGCTCTGATGTCGGATCAAACCTGGGTTGGTGATGTTAAACATTTTATCCGTGAGTTGTTAGAAAATTCGCCCCCTGTTTTTATAGTATGGGAAGTCTTTAAGGCAGTCTTCGGGGTCAGGTGATTTTGCATAAAGCAAAATTAAGTAAGGCTCAGTTAGAATAAATTCAGGGACTACAGACAGGGGTAGAGGAAGCCCATAGCGAGCTCAAGCGATCCTTGAGGGGATCTCTGCAAGATCAGTTTTCAAGGGCCGAACAAGAACTTAGGGATTTTTTCCTGTTGGAAGAAATTGCGGGCAGTAAAGTTTACCAACAGCAGCTCTATGAAGGGAGCCAACAGGTTTGTAAATATTTGGCATGGACAGCTAAGACCCAGAGGAATGGACAGATAATTAAGAAAATTAGGAACTCTAGCACTGGAATTATGGAAATCAAAATATTGAAACAGCAGTGGTATTCCATAACCATTATAATGCATTTATGAAGAAGCAGCGGGGGTTTCTGAGCAGGATCTAGAACAGTATTTCAATGGACTACCACTTCCTCATGTCTCAGATACCCAAAAATGTACTTAGAATAGTAAAATAGAATCTTGGGAGGTGACCCTAGCTCTTAAAAACATGGTGAATGCTAAGGCTTTGGGAAGCGATGAGACCTCATGAAAGTATATAAAACCTTTATAGGTGCACTTCTCCCATTCCGCCTATTTTTTTTTAACAGCATAAAGGACAGAGCGTAAATACCTAAAAGCTTTAAAGAATCAGTTGTTAGTTTTATTGAAAAAGGCAAGGGTCCTGAAAACCCCAATTCACACCACTCTAAAAGTCTACTTAATGTTGAATATAAATTAATATGTAGACCTGGGCAGCTAGATTTGCGCCATGTGCACAGTCATTGATTCATCTGGATCAAGATGTTTTTCTACCCAAAACACCTATCAATTGATACAAGCCATCAATTACTTTACAGTTGCAAAAGAGAAGGCGGCAATTTTACGATGGATGCAGAAAATGTGTTTGATTTTGTTAACGGGTATGCCCTGTTTTTTATCCTAGGTAGATCTGGTATTCCATCAGCGATTGTAGATGTGCTAAAGAAGCTTTACCAGGGAGCCGAGGTTAAGATTATTTTTAATTCTCATAAAATTCTCAGTGAGAATTAATTGTGGCAAATGCTGAGGCTGCCCTCTTTTGCTTATTCTTTTTACTTTTTTCATCAAACCCTTAGCCATTTATCATCTAGGATTCGTAAGAATGCTAGAATCGTTCCACCAATTGAGGGTATGGCGAAAATAAAATTATTTGCCGACGATATGATTTTATATTTAAGGGCTGATAGATTAAATATCCTAAATGCTATCAAATAAAGTTTATGCAAATTGGAAGATACAAAGTCAATCAGGATAAGACAGAGCTATCATAGTTTAATTCACCCCGTTCCGAGCTCCCTGCTGCTTTACAGATGATCCAGTAACACCCTATAAGTTATCTTGGAATTTTCGTTACAGGAGATTTTGCACAACTATTCCATTTAAATTATGGTGCAACTCTTGCCAAAACTAGAAGGCTATTGGAAAAATTGACTCTTTTGCCTCTCTATGGTCGGCAGAGTTGCACTGCTTAAGATGTCTGTTCTCCCTTTAATCTTTTTCCTCTTCCTGAATCTTCCTCTGAAAATACCCACTGCTTATAGATGGTTATCAGAAGCTTGGTTTGGTCTCAAAAGCAACCTTGTGTTAAACTGTCCGTCTTGCAGCTTGACACAATAAAGGGGGATTTAGCGCTGCTGCATTTCAGGACATATTAGACTGCCTTAATTGATTCTTTGGTACAGGTAGCATCACGCACTACTGTCTACAATAATGATTTGCTGAAGCGCATGATTGGGGAAAGTCAGATACATTTACCAGCTTTTCTTTGTCCTACCAAATTTCCCAAGAAAACAAGCTATAGGGTCTTGGAGACCCTAGCCCAGGGTCTTCAAACTGGGGGGCAAGTGATCCCAAGGGGGAGTAGCAGGCTCAGGCCAAAAGAAGGATCATGTAGATAATAGTGCTTAGTTTAAGCAGAAAAATGGTTATTGCATGTTTAAAAAGATAACAGAACCTAACTGCAATGTTTAAATAAGTCTAGACGTTTTTAAACATTGTCAACTAAATAGAATAGTTGTGAAAAATTCTGAACGGGGCCCAATGATTTATTTTTTCCCACTGGGGGGGCACAGCATTAACAAGTTTGAAAACCACTGCCCTAGCCTCACATATCCAGACCTTCATCAAATTGTGGGGTATTCCGGTATGTCATGCTTATACTCCATTGCAGGATTGTGAGGTATTGGGGGTGGAGGTGGTACAGGCATGGCAAACTTTAAGTTATGATAAATTAGTGGATTTTTATATTGGTTCAAACCTGATCTCATGAGATTCTCTTATGCAACAATTCAGTATCCACAACATACCACTTTGGTTAATTTTTATTCAGATAACCAGCTTTTTAAAATCAAACTATGTTGTAATGAGAGACACGCCAAGTTGTTTGCTGCACAGCTGAAACCCAACTGGTGGGAGTGGGAAACTGGTACCAGTAGTGCCAAATGTTTTTCAGGTAAATAATTGTAGGTTTAATTTTAGGGAATGGCAGAACCTTTCTGAGACAGATCGCTTAGAGCAGAAATTGTTAAGCTAATGGAGCTTCTAACTAGATGGACAGCTTATTATATGTCTGATAGGTTTCATAGGATGTTTCCATCTCAACCAGACCAGTGTTTTAGATGAAAGATGTTAGAAATGGGGTATTTGGTTGGCAGTTACCCCCTGTCCACGCAAGGACCCTCACTCTAGTCAGGGTAAGTCACACACAAACCAAATTATCCTGTGCCCACCCTCTGGTAGCTTGGCACTGAGCAGTCAGGCTTAACTTAGAAGGCAATGTGTAAAGTATTTGTGCAATAGATCATGCAACAACACAGTAGAACACCACAAAAATACACCACACAGTGTTTAGAAAAATATATGTTTATCTGGTAAGATGCAGGTCAAAACAATTAAGATGCAATAAGTATTTTTTTGAAATATCACTGCAAAAATGATATAAAGTGTCTTTAGTCTCTTAAAAGCAACAAATGTCTCTAGCAAGCACAAAGTACCTGGTTTGCATTCAAAATCTCTGCAAGGAACCGCAGAGAAGGAGACGCGTGGAAAACAGGGAGGTGTGCATCGAGTTCTCGGGCCTCACACAGCGATGCGTCGTTTATTTTTCATGCAGGGAAGGCTTTGCATCGATTTCTGCCGCTCTGACTTGGATCCTCTTCGTGTTGAGTGGTTTTCGGACGCCCCAGGGATGATGCGTTGAAATCCGGTGCTTGCAGGATGAAGTCACGGGGGCTGCTTTGTTCCGGTGGGCATTGTGTGGAAATGTCTACCGCACGGCAGGCACTGCATCGATTCCTCTCAGGAAGTTGGGCTGCATTGTTCTGGCTCAGCTTTGCGTTGATCCAGTGGGCTGTGCGTTGAATTTCCGGTCGCTACGCTGGCACTCCTTACGAAGTCAGGCTGCGTCGTTCAGGTTCAGCATGTGGTGATTTTCTCAATTCTGTCTGCCAGGGTCCCAGTAGGGTTTGTGGCAGTCCATTGTGTGAGGGCAGGCCCAGTCCAAGAAGACCCATTCTAAATGCAGATGTATGCAAGTGAGGCTGAGTATCCTATGTTTGGGGTGTGTCTGAGTGAATGCACAAGGAGCTGTCAACTAAACCCAGCCAGACGTGGATTGTAAGGCACAGAAAGATTTAAGTGCAGAATAATGCTCACTTTCTAAAAGTGGCATTTCTAAAATAGTAACATTAAATCCAACTTCACCAGTCAGCAGGACTTTGCATTACCATTCTGGCCATACTAAATATGACCTTGTTACTCCTAAACAGTATATGAGGGTAGCCCTAATGTTAGCCTATGAAAGGAGCAGGCCTCACAGCAGTGTAAAACAGATTTAGGAGTATTTACACTACCAGGACAAGTAAACTACACAGGTACATGTCCTGCCATTTGTCTATACAGCACCCTGCCCTACGGGTTGCCTAGGGCACACCTTAGGGGTGACTTATATGTAGAAAAAGGGGAGTTTTAGGCTTGGCAAGTACTTTTAATTGCCAAGTCGAATTGGCAGTGAAACTGCACACACAGGCCTTGCAATGGCAGGCCTGAGACATGGTTAAGGGGCTACTTAAGTGGGTGGCACAATAAGTGCTGCAGTCCCACTAGTACCATTTAATCTACAGGCCCTGAGCACATCTAGTGCACTCTACTAGGACTTATAAATAAATTAAATAATCCAGTTGGGTATGATCCAATGTCATCATGTTTAAAGGGAGAGAGCATATGCACTTTAGCACTGGTTAGCAGTGGTAAAGTGTGCAGAGTCCGAAAACCAGCAAAAACAGTGTCCAAAAAGTGGAGGGAGGCAGGCAGGCAAAAAGTTAGGGGTGACCACCCGAAGGCTGTCAGGTCTAACAAAAGGCGAGTGATGGGGGTCAGTGGGTGGGGTTTTTCGTGCAATCAGTCAGTCTTTGTATACTATAGTATCCCCATCCGCTATGCTGATGCTGTTTGAATCATCTTATGAGGCATATTATCTACCCAAACATCATCAATATCTTTTATTGATTGCTATAGCTGTAGCTTATTCATTGGTACTCCAAAATTGGAAAACTGATATGGTCCCATTATATTCCCATTGGCATAACAAAATGGTCAGAACTCGATCCTTTGATGAGGCCTATACTAAACGGGTGGGGTGAATTCATTTTTTTCAAGCTTAATGGCTGGGAATCTGATAATAGTGTTCCCGTTAGTGAATATCCCCCTGATTACAGTAGTCTATAATGGTTCACCAATTAGGTGAATTATTTTAATATGTTGTTCCTGTATACATGGTGGAAAATCGAATGGCACTTTTCGCTTTCCTGTTTTTATGACAGCATATTCTTGCACGTTAATTTCTGCTGCTATTTATATGTAATAAGGAATGAGTCTAGCTGACCTCTCTACTGTTTTGATTTGGGTTTTCTAGCGAGGAATGAGGGGCACCAACTTCATGTCTGCTTATCTGCAATCAATGTGGAAGGAGTGTGGGGTAACCTACCCCTTACCATCCACAAACCAATGGGATTGTTGAGAGGTTAAACAAGACCCTGATGGGCATGATTAAAGGCCTGCCCAAGGCCATTAGGCGTAAGTGGGATGTCCTCATTCCCTGCCTTCGCTTCACCTACAGTAAAGTACAACAAAAAGGAGTGTGTTTTAGCCCCTCTGAGCTTCTGAATGAGCGCCCTGTCAGAGGACCTCTGAGTCTGGTGAAAGAAGGGTGGGAGCAAGCTCCCAGGAAGACTCCCCAGTATGTGATGAGCTACAAGCTGGCCTTCAAAAGCCAAATTTCTAAGTTGTGGAAACAAGCTTCAAACAACCTATAAGCCAGTCAGGAAGTGAAGTAGTATGACCATAATTCTACCACTGTGGAATTGCAACCTGGGCAGAAAGTGTGGGTGATAGAGCTTGTGGATCCCAGGGCCTTCTAGATCCACTGGTCTGTGCCCAATGAGGTTGATGAAAGAAAGGACTAGGCCAAATACCTGGTGGACCTCAAGACCTCTAGGCACCCCCACAGGGTGCTTCATGTAGACCGCCTTAAACCTTACTTTGAGAGGTCTCAGATCACCATGCTGTTGTTGAGAGATGGATCAATCAATCAGTCAAGGTTGTTGTAGACTTCAGCTAATCACCTGTGAGGGTCTCAAGGGGCTGGGAGGTAGTATGAATTCAGTCAAAGAGATACGTCTTGAGGTCCTTCTTGAATTGGGGTAGTGAGGGTGATTGCCTGAGGTATAGCGGGAGAGCATTCCAGGGCTTTGAGGTGCGGTAAGAGAAGGATCTTCCTCCAGATGAGTTGTTGCGTATCCTTGGGGTTCAGACGGTGGTTGAGGTTTGCGGGTCTGATTTTGTCGACAGCCTTGTATGCATGCATGAGGAGCTTGGAAGAGATTCTTTTGTTGATCCAGAGCCGGGGAAGGTTTCTCAGGTTCCCAGAGATGTGGCTGCCGCAGGGATGCTCAGGAAAAGTCAGGCTGAGGTGTTCTGGATTCCATGCAGTTTTTTTTGGAGTGTTTGGGTGGTGATGGCATAGCCCCTGGGTGACTGTTCTCCTGTACTCGATCAGGATCCATTTGAAATTCTTTGGGAGCAGGCAGAGTGTGTGGAAGCACAAGGATGAGTCGGCCTTCATTTGGGGTGTCATTGACAGTGAGGAGTCGAGTATGATGCCGAGGTTGCTTGCCTGGTTGGTGGGTGTGGGGGGGTTCTGAGCATTGAGGGCCACAGGAGTTGCCCCAGGCAGATGTGGTGGAACCTAGGATGAAGATTTCGGTTTTGTTGGAGTTGAGTTTGGAGTTGAGTTTCAGGCAGTAGACATTCATCCAGGCAGCCACTACCTTCATTGTGTTGTGGAATAGTGAACCTCTCCCTGACCTCTTGGCCTCCAAGGAGAAAGATGGGTCTGTGCAGGAAGTAATCCTTTTCCCCAGTCTGACTCCTGAATAGCAAAGCGACGGCCACCAAGTGTTGGGGCAGTTACAATTTTCCATTGCCCTTGAGCCTACCCACCTCTTTACCCATGATGTGGACACAAGATTAAGATACTTTGCTCAGCGGGCATGCGTGTGTCTTGTAGCCGACCTGAGCTCCATCGCGGGCAGCCTGAACTCTTGACTTTGTTTCAGTCCAGCACGACCAGATGACCCCCATTGACGCACTTTGTTTCTAAGTCCTAGAACTGTTTTTGTTCTTTAAAAACTCATAGCTCAACTTCTACTTATTGGATTTTTGCCTTTTTGGTCTTGATTTAATTATAAAATACTATCTATTCTTCTAACCTGGTGTGGAGTATTTTTGTGGTGTTTTCATTGTGTATGGTGTTTGTGTTGGACAAATACTTTACACATTGCCTCTTTAGATAAGCCCATCTGCTCTGTGTCAAGGTTATCATTTGGTGTGTATCTGGCTCTCCGTGACTAGGACTGTGGTTCCTGCTTGTACAGGGTGTATACTCTATATGAATAAAACTGGAATTAACTTATACTTACCCCTATACACATGACACTTTGTGAGGTTACATTGGCTGGCATAAACCCTTCTATATAATTTTCCATATGTGCACAGAAGCAGTAATATGTAATTGTCTGTTGTGGCACATTTACTTGTGCTAAGATATACACATTTTCATGACATTTCCTAAAGTGTTAGCAGCAGGCATACACACTTCTTTACATGCACCTGAAGGAATATAGAAGCAGAAATTATGAAACTGTTTGATATACATATGCATCTTGTGGTGTGATATACATTGCTCCCCTTATATGAAGGTAACTGCTTATAAAAGGAGGCATAGTTCAATGTAGGTAAAATTACCAAAAACTACTCAATTATGCCTGTTTGCACAATTTAGAGTAATTTGAGGCAAATATGCCTACCATAAGAGCAAAAGAACAGAGAGCGAGTGGCTGCTTGCTGCTGCTGTTCCTGTTATTTTTTAGCAAGCAATGCATCCTTGCATTCATTTTGGATGCAAGGGTGCATTTTGCCTTATGGAAATAGCACTAAACACAGGGTTATGCTCTTCATGTGATTCTGTGTAATTTTACTGTAATTTTGTGTAATTATGATACAGCAACAGGTAGTCCCTCAAGAGAAGAGTAGAAGAGGAAGCATCCTCCTCACTTGGGTGGGAAAAAGTGAGACACCTTCTAGACATCCATCCTGCTGTCTGTTTCAAGCTTTCTAGGGTAACAGTGGAATTTCATTCTCACCAGTCTCTAGGTTCTGGGACATAGGGGCTCATTATGAACCCTGGCGGTTCAGACCGCCATGCCGCCGGCGGCGGCAAAGACCGCCACCGGCACGGCGGTCTGAACCGCCATATAATGATCACAGGGAGGGTCGCCTTTGGCAGCCCTCCTCCACCGCCAGGCTACCGCCGACAGGCAGCCTGATGATGGAGGAAATCATTATCCGACGGATAATGATCCCTTTTCCTCCAGCCTTTCCCTTGCGAGTTCCCCCGCCAGAGAAAGGCTGGCAGAAGGGGTGCTCTGGAGTCCCCTGCACTGCCCATGAACTTGGCATGGGCAGTGCAGGGGACCTCGTGCTGTGCCCAGTCGCGCAGGTCACTGCCCGATTTATGGGCAGTGATCTGCGCGAAGGGTGCTGCTGCACCCGCTGCACACCAACATTGGCGGAGGCTCCATTTGGAGCTGCTGTCAGTGTTACAGCACTTTTCCCTGCTGGGCCGGTGGGCGGAAACACTATTTCCGCCCGCCGGCCCAGCAGGGAAAACATTATATGGCCGGCAGGGGGTGAGGGGTCATCGCGCTGGCGGTCTTCTGTTGACCGCCATCGCTGATATCACCGTTTTTTACCGCCGAGATCATAATGAGGGCCATAGTGTGTTCATACTCTGAACTGATGTAGAGAAGTGGAACCAGCCTCCTAACCTAATAATCTTACTGCCAGGCGATTGAACTATAGTCGCTGGTAGTCCCACAGCCATTGCTCTGTTTCTAGCCAGCATGGGGAACCTGTCAAACAGATCCTCTTTTGTGCCTTCACTCTCTTTCTCCTTCTGCTGTTGTTGAGTGATCTGGGAGGAAATGATAATGAGGAGCCAGAGAGGTTTCAGCACCAGCTCAAACTCTGTCACTAAGGTGATTAATTTAGTATTTTAATTTCTGTAGGGTATTTCTTATATCTTAGACTTGCGATTCATGCTTACATTTGAGTGCCTAGTTATGCCATTGTTTCAAGACAGGCCATTGTTCAGCATCTATCTTTTATTAGGATCCCACAGTTTCTTCTATAAAGTAACACATTTTTCTATATCGAAGGTACCATGTTTAAAACGTACTTCTTCTCAGCCTCATTAGTGACTCCCACCCACTCTTCTAAATATTTGCACATGTTTATATATTCTTGAAACACAGCATGAGCAGAAGTCAATTTTCGTGAGTGCTTGCTACATTTAGATTGTCCAGACCCCACAACTGTTCCTCCCAGTACACTCAAAGAAAAGGGTTTGCTGGCCTTGTGCCTGCAGCTCAACCCATGGAGGGAGGTAGAGAAAGAAATAGAAAATGGGATAGGGTTCCCTTCAGTCATGGTTCTTATAAGTGATCTTGTACTGCGAGGGGTGGAAGGTATCATGCACTCACACTCAGATATTTCCTTACATGCAATAGTAAACACCAACAGGGGCTTGTTAAAGTGTCAGGGTGACTATATCAGAGGGTCTCCTTCTCTCACATGTTCCTCCTTCAAGATGCTGTGATTTGCCTCCTGGCACTACCGCCTATTTTCCTGTTACCACACTACTTCCAAAGCCTGCTTACTCTATACCATGGATTCTCACTTGTACTCATTTTCTATTGTCTGGACTTTTCCCAGTCCTACCTACCTACCTACCTACCCTGATGGCATTTGTGAACACCCTTTTTAACAATACATTAACCACAAGACAATTTAAGCCATGGAAGCAAGCAAATAAAACCAGTGGTAAGCACAGTAAGCTTTATATAAAGTTTGGGTCAATTCGCACTCATAATTTCGACCAATTCAGGTCCAACTCTGGGCAGTGTTTCTTCCCCATTTGCCCTCGAGAAACTTTTCCCTTACATCTGCCACCTCGGTTCATTGTGTGGAGGCTGGTCCAGAGCTCCCCTGTCTTCTTTCTGTTAATGCTATTCCCAATGGCACATGCACTATTGGTTACAAATAAAACACATCCCTGTGGGAAACTCAAAGTTGAGCTTGTGTTTAATGCAAAATAGCAAGCAGCACAACAAATAAGTTAAAGACAAGTATCATTTCCACTGACAAGTGCTCTCACTAGAAAAAGGTCAGCTGGAGCACAACACTAAAATGCATAACATTTAGGACAATTTATATTGGTTTTCTCCCAGTGCATGTTTAAGGAACCAATCACGTGACAGAAACTTGTTACTTTCAGCAAAAACGTATCTAATGAGCAGGTGGCCGGATTTTCTCATAGGGGAAGCACAACACATCCTTAAGGAGAATAAATCATTCATGAATACAATGCTGAGCTCATTATTTTCTTCTGCTTCCAGTTTCCAATGCTAAAAAGAAAAATGGGCTTTGCAGACATGTGCGCATGTACTACAATGAATAAAATGGCTCCTGAGTGTACAAGAACACATTTGATGCTAAAGGATACCTTAAATCAATAATAAACAATATCCATATTTGATTATAAAATATATGGCCACACAAGGCGTCATGCAGATGATTGATTTATTTATATATATATATATATTTATATATATATATATATATATATATATATATATATATATATAACTACTGCAGTACATAGGAATGTATGATAATACAGTCACAATAATAACAGCCTCGGTATAGCATCACCATTGCTAACTAAATATTACATGATTAGTTCTGAAAATCTTTGGGTGTTGGACACTGGCTAAGCAGCAGCCTATTCATGAAAGCTGAAAATTCTGATTAGAATTGGGCCTGTTGGTAGGTCTACCTCACTGGTAATAGCTTCAACTAACTCTGATATCTAAAGTAGACCCGGGCGGTATAATTCGCTGAGTTTGCAGAATTTGGGTACTCCGTGCTATGCGCACAAGAATTGTTGTTGGTTGTCACCACAATATTCTCAGGGTGCTAGTGAGCGTGAGCAAAACATTTAGGGGGTCATTCTAACCCTGGCGGTAAAAACCGCCAGGGCGAATGACCGCGGTAGCACCGCCATCAGGCTGGCGGTGCACCGCTGGGCATTCTGACCGCGGCGGTTCAGCCGCGGCCAGAAACGGAAAGTCGGCGGTGTACCGCCGACTTTCCGCTGCCCTTGAGAATCCTCCATGGCGGCGGAGCGCGCTCCGCCGCCATGGGGATTCTGACACCCCCTACCGCCATCCTGTTCCTGGCGGGTCTCCCGCCAGGAACAGGATGGCGGTAGGGGGTGCCGCGGGGCCCCTGGGGGCCCCTGCAGTGCCCATGCCAATGGCATGGGCACTGCAGGGGCCCCCGTAAGAGGGCCCCAAAAAGAATTTCAGTGTCTGCCTAGCAGACACTGAAATTCGCGACGGGTGCTACTGCACCCGTCGCACTCCAGCAACTCCGCCGGCTCCATTCGGAGCCGGCTTCATCGTTGCTGGGTCTTTCCCGCTGTGCTGGCGGGCGGCCTTTTGGCGGTCGCCCGCCAGCACAGCGGGAAAGCCAGAATGGGCGCCGCGGTCTTGTGACCGCGGTGCGGTCATTTGGCGGTAACCGCATGGCGGGCGGCGACCGCCGCGGTTAGAATCACCGTCTTAGTGCCCACTCAGCTTCCAGCTGTGACGGCACCTTTCTAGTGCCACTTGTAAGCGACCGTAGGTGTACCTTGAACAGATTCTTTACTCGAGAAGTAGGTAAATCTAGTTGAAAAAATGTTTTTGAGTGGATTCTGGCTTCTCCCAATGCTTTGTCCGTCTCTTGGTCACTTTTCACTTGGATTTCAAAGTGGAAGGATCCCTCTCTTTGTCTGCAGAATATATACTTTGGATTTAAGGACTTTGTTTTTGCAATATCACACATGTGAGTTCAAAACCTATCGTATAAAGCTGTTGTTTGTTTGCTTGGGGATGCACCGGTATTTCTTTGTACTTTTTTTATTTTTGAATTTGATGGTGTTTTTTCCTGAAACGTGTATATGTGGGGTGATATTTGATGACATAGGAGGATGTGTGTTGTTATAAAAGGTTTATAGCTCAGTTAATTGTTGTGTTTTCCATTGCTGAATTAATGGTCACTTTTTCTTCAGTGTCACCATGCCTCCTTTGTCTGGCCAGTGAGTGTGAGTGTGTGTGCCATAAGCCACCGTTTGTCTTTGTTCTTCATGCCATGTGGCCAGGGGCTATTTTGTATGTCCATAGGCCTGAATGTGTTCTTTGTTCTCCATGCCTACTTGCTCGTTGTTGTTTTTTGACATGTGGCTCACAGCCATTTTGTACAGCCGCCCAGTGTGCTTTTGCTATAGGCGTGCATGTGTTCTTTGTTCTCCATGCTCGCTGTTGTTGTTTGAGCATGTTTCTGGTAGCCATTTTGTGCAACCAGCCAGTGTGCCTTTGCCATAGGATTGCATGTGCTCTTTGTTCTCCATGCCTTCTTGCTTGCTGTTGTTGGTCGACCATGTAGCCGGAGGCCATGTTATGTACTCAGCCAATGTGCTTTTGCCATAGGCTTGCATGTGTTCTTTGTTCTCCATGCCTTCTTGCTCACTCCCGTTGTTTGAACATGCGGCCAACGGCCATTTTGTGCAGCCAGTGTGCTTTTGCCATAGGCTTGCATGTGTTCTTTGTTCTCCATGCCTCCCTGCTCACTGTTGTTGTTTGACCATGTGGTTGGCAGCCATTTTGTGCAGGCAGCCAGTGTGCTTTTGCCATAGGCTTGCATGTGATATCAGTTTAACAATATGCTTGAGGAACATTGCGTATATGTCTATTATGAATATGACTATGATGAGCAGCACTTTATATTACATGCATTTTTTTTGCATTTTTCATCTGCACCTGCTTGCCTCTCAATAGATTTCTATTCCATAGAACAAACATCAGCAATTCATTTTCTTTATTTTAATTTTGTATTTTTTTATTTTAATTTTTTGCATTTTACTTCGAATCGATTCATCCAACCCCCTTTGACAGCCATAGGCATACAGAGGCACAACATCATTAATTGTTTGAGGAATTATTCCATTTCCCCCTGAATTCTGTGCCTGCCATAGAGTAGGTGAACTACACACACATCAGTATCATAAATGTTTTGAATGATTATTCCATTTACCCCTGGACCACCTTGCCTGCCAAAAGGTGCACACTAGCCTTCAATTTTTGAGGATTATTCAGTTTACCAATGCACCTCCCTGACTGTCACAGGTGTCATTTTTAGAATAGATGCACATAAAGCAAATAGCTATTTTTGTATGTTGTATTATCCTGAATGGAAATCAAATTATATGCTATGGTGGTGTGGTTTGACTTTAAAATGGTTAGAAATATTGTTGCTAATTATTTAGGATAGTACCTAAAGTAACCAACTACACTAAATTACATTGTCTTTGTCTGTACTATATTCAAACTGCAACAATGCCATGTTTCACTAAATATTTTTCTTGCTTGTTTGCTTTAAGGTTCACAAGGTAAGAAGATACATCACCCACAGTACTGCCAAACAGAAGGCCTGTACAAAGAAATGTGATGTCAGTCCTCCAATCTCTTCAGCTTGTGCATCTTAGTGCCACTGCCAATCAACAACTTGAGGATGGCCCCAAAGAAAGATGCTGCCAAGAAAGTGGCTAGTGAGAAGAATAAGCTTTGTGCAACTTGCATGCCGACCACAACCTTTTTTGGGAGACATGTGCCTGCGACACTGGCATCTGGGGAGGAAACTGGGAGCTGCATTCCCACATCAACAGCACCACCCCAACCTAAACCCAAGCCCAGGTCTGTCAGTGAGGCGGCCACTGCAATCGTGGTGACGCTGACGAGCATTAACATTGAAATGAATTTGTTGCTTTTGCTAAGCAGTACCCAGTCGTTTCAGGAAACAGAGCAAAGTGGACAGTACCCGCAGCAACGAATAGTAGAGCTTCCTGAAGGTGGAGCCGAACAGGAGGCTGTGCTTCCTGCCGAGCAAGAAACTCTTCTTTTAGAATTATTGGCTCCCGACTCTCCAGCAAGAAAAGGAAAGAGTGCTACTCCACCATCTTCTCCAAGCACTTCTGATGATGATGATCTGGACATGGATTGGACCCCAGCATAGTCTGAGAGATGCCAGGAGAGATAAGGGAAAAGAAAAGTTCCTGAAAGCCTTAGAATTATGAAAGGGAATGATGATAAGGAGGATGACGATGAGCCAGTCATTGTTATGAAAGCTATCACAGAGGTGTCAAACATTACCCCTCCTATTCAACCTGTTCTGAGGGATGTGGCACAGGTACCACTACCAGCTCCCATATTTGTAAAGCCCCAGCTGAGACCTGCGTCAACTCCTACCTCAATAGAAGTATGCACTGCAGAGAGGCAATCAATGACACACCTGACTACCTTCAATTCTTCTTCAGGCATTGGCACTGGCACACTAAGAAAGTACTACTCCCTAGTTTGGGACTTTTTTTTTACCATCAGCATGCAGGAACAGAACATTGAAATATGTTCCATTTGGCATGTGAGTGTTCATCGAGGCAAGCTTGGTTCACACTATGGTACTAGAGACCAAACGACCCAGATGGAAAAACATCACGCAATCTGGTGGGAGGAGCCAGGAAACATCAGCTCCAATCATGTTGGGAGGTCATGAGGAAGAAGAGGGTGCTATCCAACAGTGCACCAGCATCACCCTCATACAGTGATTCCCCCAAAATGCAAATGTTGATTCTACCACCTGCTAGTTCTCAGAAGTCACCTGCGTCACTGGCCCCAGAAAAGAAGAAGATTGAGGCTACCATTTCGGGATTGTTTAAGCAGGAGGGGGCCTACGGCCGAAACCACCCAATGGAACATTTATACAATGGGAACCTGGCTAAAATGGTAGAGTTGGACCTCCTCGCTTTTTTGTTTGTGGAAGGAGTGGGATTTTTAGAATTTGTGGTGGCCATCTGCCCGCAATGGAAGGTTCCAAGTTTTACCTATTTTGCCAAAGTTGCTGTTCCAGCGCTCCATCATGATGTGCTGCAATTGGTTGGAAAAGCTTTGCAGCAAAGTGTTGTTCACACTATCCACCTGATGACAGACATGTGGACCAGTTGTCAAGCCACTGATAGCATGTGTATCAGTGCACACTGGATCTCTTTTGTGGGGGTTAAGCAACAGCTATCTACAAGTCTCATAGCTGAAGATACTTTTAAGAGTGTTCAGTGGCATGCCATGCTCGCCACGGAAAAATCCCTTGCAGCTGCAAACATCTTGGACAAATTTAATAGCAAGATGTGTGAATGGCTGTGACCCAGAGTCCTCAGAGTTGGATTTGTTGCCATGGGCAATGGCAGTAATATTGTCAAGGCCATGTCACAATGTGGCTATCTCAAGGTCCTGTGTTTTTAGTGCATTGCATTGAACGACTGGAAATTACTAGAGTCCAACTCCCAGGCAGAAGTTCTGGGGTGCCACCTTCAACTTACAAAGAGGGCAGTCTTGTCTCACAGCAGCCAAAACCAGCAACAAGGACACTTGTAAAAAAACACAACTACTGTAACAGAAAAGTTTGCCCCAGCCTCTGCATTTACTTGGTTTCAAGTGGCAGGTCTTAAGTCCAGTCCTCCAGTGCAGAGGCAAAGACAAAAGAGGGTGAGCAAGTGGCAGCACCAATGGCCACTGAGAGGATGTTCCAGTAGTATATGGATGACCCAAAACAGGCCCATGTGGAATAAAACCCATTGTATATTGGTATGTGAATATGCGCCAATGGCCGGAGCTTAGCAGGCTTGCAATAAAGTATCTGGCTTATCCTGTAGCCAGTGTGTCTGCCGAGTGTGTGTTAAGTGCAGCTGGTGCAGCTGTCACAGTGAAAAGGACTAGTCTCTTGCCTCAAAATGTAGAAAGAATGGCAATGATAAAAAACAACCAACATTTCATACCCCATGATTACACCGTTCATGAAACAGCACCGGAGGAGGATTGGTCGGAGTCAGGTGTGTTAGCTGACCAACTTCTGGGTGACTCACTTGAGTTTGAGGACAAACTGTACTTCCTTGAATGAGTATGCTACCATAGTACTTTTTAATTATTTATGGCCAAACTTATTTTTTGCCCCTCACCCCAAAAAAAGAAATAGGTAGTGGAACATTATGAATCTGTGTGATTTACGCTGCCCCACCATTTTTTAGTCACTTGTATGGCTGGATTGGAGTTGGACAAGTATGCAGTGAAGAAGCCTCCACATTCCCTTCAGGACTTTGGAGACAATGGCCCTCATTCTGATTCTGGCGGGCGGCGGAGGCCGCCCGCCAGAATTCCGCCATCCAAAATACCGCGCCGCGGTCAAAAGACCGCGGCGGGTATTTCAAGTTTTCCCCTGGGCTGGCGGGCGGCCGCCAAAAGACCGCCCGCCAGCCCAGGGGAAAACGACCTTCCCACGAGGATGCCGGCTCGTAATAGAGCCGGCGGAGTGGGAAGGTGCGACGGGTGCATTTGCACCCGTCGCGTATTTCACTGTCTGCCAAGCAGACAGTGAAATACTTGTAGGGGCCCTCTTACGGGGGCCCCTGCAGTGCCCATGCCATTGGCATGGGCACTGCAGGGGCCCCCAGGGGCCCCGAGACTCCCCCTCCCGCCATCCGGTTCCCGGCGGGAGAACCGCCAGGAACTGGATGGCGGGAGGGGGAGTCGGAATCCCCAAGCCGGCGCAGCAAGCTGCGCCGGCTTGGAGGATTCCTGGGGGCAGCGGGAAACCGGCGGGAGACCGCCGGTTTCCCTTTACTGACCGCGGCTAAGCCGCCGCGGTCAGAATGCCCCGCGGGGCACCGCCGGCCTGTCGGCGGTGCCTCCGCGTCCCGCGGCCCTGGCGGTTCTATACCGCCAGGGTCGTAATGAGGGCCAATGTCTGCCTCCCTTGCATGCCGATCCTTTTTTGAATCAGCTATCAGGGCTTCCACAGAGGATCATTGATTTAAAAGACTTCCAGTTCCAATGACAAATTCCAATGTGTTGCTTGCATCGAAAAGGAGAAACAATTGTGTACCTATCATCGTGCTTGGATTGGAAGAGGTTGCTACTAACTATTGCACCAATAAGTGATGATATATCATTGAATGATTGTGAGTGATGATTTATGTGGCAGCAGACAGTGAGGGAGGGTGTTCAAATAATTAGTAAACTTGATTTCGATGATCTGCAATTGTAGGCAACTGATAGGTGATCATTTTTCTTGAAGGTGATTGTCCATTTCAAACTTAGTGAAATTTACCTGCAGAGTTTCTTCAGAGACCAGACCAGTCACTTTAGTTAACAAAAACAAATCTACTACACAATAAAATACTCCAGTTCTGTTTCTCTACTTGTTCTTCAACAGCAGTACACTACAGGTCTATCTTGCACGGGTCAGGCCTGGGACGAAGTTACTCGGAGTCAGGAGGAGGATGGAAGGACTCAGGGTACGACTACTTCAACAGCCAGAAGAAGGAAGTTATCGACTTCAAAGAGAAACCATGATAATGATGACTCTGAGGCCTAGTACTAAGCTCTGTTGACTGTAGAGAGGTGCACTGATTTGGGAAATGCTGTTGAGTGTGTGTGGTTCATCGCTGGTTCAAACATGAAACAACTTGTATGTTCTTGCTCTGCCTCTGAGTCTTCTCGGTACACTCCTGACTCCTCATGAAGCTTACCTTCCTACAGTCCTCCTTGACTCTACAATACAGTTTCTGTTTTTCAATCCGCAGGCCTTCTCCTCTCCTGTACAAATGAAAGGTGAAAGATCAACCCTCTTCCTTACCTACCAAACAGGTTCAGCCAGGTACACAAGAGTAACAGTCATTCTGAGAAGAATGCAAATGCATCTCCCACTTTTGCAATATAGTATCATTTTTCTTTTAACAATCATAATTTTTAGAAGTGGGTGGGTTCACTTCACTCCTCCATAATTTGTGTTTTTCAAACCTAAGTGACATAACATTTTGATATATACTATCTTGGGTCTCTGTGGCTGAAGTACTGTTTGCAATGGATTCAACTGAACTGTGTCATACTCATTCCTTCATTTCCTTCCACAACAGATTGATGATGGTATGCTGCTCAGTGCCCTGCTAAATATTACTGTTGTATAGTGTTTGCCTTTGTCACACCTTTCCCCAAAAATCTCGTTTCCCATCTATTCATCGAACCCCTAACTCTCTTCCAGTGGGCTGTGTGGTTTATTGAGGTGTGATTTAATTTTACACCATAAATGGATCACACAGTTGGTGGGGCGGATGTGGTGACAGCGATATCAACTCACTGCAGGATCTTCTATTACCTGAGCAATACCGGCCCCATTTACCCACTGTTAGAAATTGGGTCTTTGGTTGGCAGTCAGGTTACCCCCTGTCCAAGCAAGGACCCTCACTCTAGTCAGGGTAAGTCACACACAATCAAAATTATCCTGTGCCCACCCTCTGGTAGCTTGGCACTGAGCAGTCAGGCTTAACTTAGAAGGCAATGTGTAAAGTATTTGTGCAATAAATAATACAATAACACAATATAGCAACACAAAAATACACCACACAGTGTTTAGAAAAATAAATAATATTTATCTGGATATTTGCAGGTCAAAACGATAAAAGATGCAATAAGAAATTGCAAAGATATCACTGGAAAGTGATATAAAGTGTCTTAAGTCTTTAAAAAGCAAACCAAGTCTCTTTCAAGCACAAAGTACCTGGTTTGGAGTGAAAAATCTCCGCAAAGTGCGGCAGAGGAGATGCGTGTAAAAATGGTGTGTACATCGGTTTCTCCCCTTCACACACGGACTTGCGTTGTTATTTTTCACGCGGGGAAGACGTTGCGTCGATTTCCGGCGCGCAGACAGGTCTCCTCTGTGGGTCGCAGGGTATTCAGACGCCCCGGGGTCTTTGCATATAATCCTGGGCTTGTTGACCGGCTTCGCGTCGTTCCGGTTGGCTGTGCATGGAATTTTCTTCCTCACGGCAGGCGCTGCGTCGATTTCCTCTCCGGAAGTCGGGCGGCGTTGTCCAGGCGGGCCGTGCGCCGAAGTTCCGGTCGCACCGCAGGTGCCGTGTCGATCTTTTCCTCGCAAAGTCGAGTGGCATCTTTCCGGTTCGTCGTGCGCTGAATTTTTCACCGTGGAACAAGCTGTGCATCTAATTTTTCACCGCAAAAGGAGTCCAGTTGAAAGAGAGAAGTCTTTTTGGTCCTGAGACTACAGGGAACAGGAGGCAAGCTCTATCCAAGCCCTTGGAGAGCACTTCTGCAGCAAGGCAAGAGTTCAGCAAGGCAGCAGGGCAACAGCAAGGCAGCCGTCCTTTGTAGAAAGCAGTCAGGTGAGTCCTTTAGCCAGCCAGGCAGTTCTTCTTGTCAGGGTGCAGGTTCTGGTTCAGGTTTCTTCTCCAGGAAGTGTCTGAGGTGGTAGGGCAGAGGCCCTGTTTTATACTCTGGGCTTGTTGACCGGCTTCGCGTCGTTCCTGTTGGCTGTGCATGGAATTTTCTTCCTCACGGCAGGCGCTGCGTCGATTTCCTCTCCGGAAGTCGGGCGGCATTGTCCAGGTGGGCCGTGCGTCGAAGTTCCGGTCGCACCGCAGGTGCCGCGTCGATCTTTTCCTCGCAAAGTCGAGCGGCGTCTTTCCGGTTCGGCGTGCGCTGAATTTTCACTGTGGAACAAGCTGTGCATCTAATTTTTCGCCGCACAAGGAGTCCAGTTGAAAGAGAGAAGTCTTTTTGGTCCTGAGACTACAGAGAACAGGAGACAAGCTCTATCCAAGCCCTTGGAGAGCACTTCTGCAGCAAGGCAAGAGTTCAGCAAGGCAGCAGGGCAACAGCAAGGCAGCCGTCCTTTGTAGAAAGCAGTCAGGTGAGTCCTTTAGCCAGCCAGGCAGTTCTTCTTGTCAGGGTGCAGGTTCTGGTTCAGGTTTCTTCTCCAGGAAGTGTCTGAGGTGGTAGGGCAGAGGCCCTGTTTTATACCCAAATGTGCCTTTGAAGTGGGGGAGACTTCAAAGAGTTGCTTAGAAGTGCACCAGGTCCCCTTTCAGTACAATCCTGTCTGCCAGGGTCCCAGTAGGGGGTGTGGCAGTCCTTTGTGTGAGAGCAGGCCCTCCACCCTCCCAGCCCAGAAAGACCCATTCAAAATCCAGATGTATGCAAGTGAGGCTGAGTACCCCATGTTTGGGGTGTGTCTGAGTGAATGCACAAGGAGCTGTCAACTAAACCCAGCCAGACGTGGATTGTAAGGCACAGAAAGATTTAAGTGCAAAGAAATGCTCGCTTTCTAAAAGTGGCATTTCTAGAATAGTAATATTAAATCTAACTTCACCAGTCAGCAGGATTTTGTATTACCATTCTGGCCATACTAAATATGACCTTCCTACTCCTTTCAGATCAGCAGCTACCACTTCAATAAGGTATGAGGGTAGCACCAATGTTAGCCTATGAAGGAAGCAGGCCTCACAGTAGTGTAAAAATGAATTTAGGAGTTATACACTACCAGGACATGTAAACTACACAGGTACATGTCCTGCCTTTTACCCACACAGCACCCTGCTCTAGGGGTTACCTAGGGCACACATTAGAGGTGACTTATATGTAGAAAAAGGGGAGTTTTAGGCTTGGCAAGTACTTTTAAATGCCAAGTCGATGTGGCAGTGAAACTGCACACACAGGCCTTGCAATGGCAACCTGAGAAAAGGTTAAGGGGCTACTTAAGTGGGTGGCACAACCAGTGCTGCAGGCCCACTAGTAGCATTTAACCTACAGGCCCTAGGACCATACAGTGCACATTACTAGGGACTTATAAGTAAATAAAATAGTCCAATTGGGTATGATCCAAGGTTACCATGTTTAAAGGGAGAGAGCATATGCACTTTAGCACTGGTTAGCAGTGGTAAAGTGCGCAGAGTCCGAAAACCAGCAAAAACAGTGTCCAAAAAGTGGAGGGAGGCAGGCAAAAAGTTAGGGGTGACCACCCTAAGGCTGTCAGGTCTAACATGTGTCTCCCCCAGCTGAAAGTGGGGAGAGCTACCCAACCTCCTGGGAGCTCTCATCGCTAAGGCGGTATCTGGAGAGACCATCAGCACTGGCGTGGTCAACCCTTGGGCGATGCTCCACCATAAAGTCCATCCCCTGTAGGGAAATGGACCACCTCAAGAGTTTTGGATTCTCACCCCTCATCTGCATGAGCCATCTGAGGGGCCTGTGGTCTGTCTGAACCCCGAAGTGAGTCCCTAAAAGGTATGGTCTCAGCTTCTTCAGTGCCCAGACCACAGCAAAGGCTTCTCTTTCAAAAGCACTCCACCTCTGTTCCCGTGGTAATAGTCTCCTGCTAATGAAGACTACTGGTTGGTCTAGGCCCTCCTCGTTTAGCTGTGCTAGGACCGCCTCTATGCCATGCTCTGAAGCATCTGTCTGCACGATAAATTCCTTGGAGTAGTCAGGGGCCTTGAGCATGGGGGCCGTGCACATGGCTTCCTTCAGGGAGTCAAAGGGTTTCTGACAAGCCTCTGTCCAATTTACCAACCTAGGTTGCATTTTGGATGTGAGTTCTGTCAAGGGTGACACAGTGGTACCATAGCCCTTGACGAATCTGCAGTAGTATCCAGTGAGGCCTAAAAAGGCTCTCACCTCAGTCTGTGTTCTAGGTGGTTGCCAGGCCTTGATAGTTTCAAACTTGGCCTGGAGTGGCTGCACCTTGCCACCACCTCCTAGGTGTCCCAAGTACACCACGGAACCCTGCCCAATCTGGCACTTACTAGCCTTGATGTTCAGGCCTGCCTGTCGTAGAGCCTGAAGCACCTCCTTGAGGTGGAGCAGGTGCTCCTCCCAGCTGGAACAGTAGACAGCTATGTCATCCAGGTAGGCTGCACAGTAGGCATCCTTGCCAGCTAGGACCCCGTTAACCAACCGTTGGAAGGTAGTGGGGGCATTTTTCAACCCAAATGGCATCACACGGAACTGGTAATGGCCATAAGGTGTGGAAAATGCTGATCTCTCTTTAGCCCCCTCAGTCAGGGCGATCTGCCAGTACCCTGAAGTAAGATCAAACGTACTCAGGAACTTGGCAGCGCCTAGTCTGTCAACAAGCTCATCAGCTCGGGGTATGTGGTGAGCATCAGTCCGTGTGACTGATTTGAGACCCCGGTAGTCCACACAGGACCTGAGTTCTGGCTTCGCACCTGGGGCAGTAGCCTTAGGAACCAACACCACAGGGCGGGCCCAGGGACTACTGGATTTCTCAATAACCACTAAAGTCAACATCTTGGAGACCTCCTCCTTGATGCTGCCTTCACCTTATCCGATAACCTGTAAATTTTGTTCTTCACAGGGGGACTGTCACATGTGTCAATGTCATGAACACAGAGGAGGGTCAGTCCAGGAGTAAGGGAGAACAGGGGGGAGAACTGCTCCAACAGCTCATAGCAGTCTCCTCTCTGGTTTAGAGTCAGGGAGCCAGAGAGAATGACACCCCCTACTGACCCATCACCTTTTTGGGCAGAGAGGAGGTCGGGGAGAGGTTCACTCTCCTCTTCCATGCCCTCATCTGTGACCAGAAGCATGTTGACTTCAGACCTCTCAAAATGAGGCTTCAGTCGGTTGATATGGAGCACCCTTAGGGGGTTCCTAGGTGAATGAAGGTCCACTAGGTAAGTGGCCTCCCCTTTCCGCTCCTTCACTTCAAATGGGCCAGACCAGCGGTCCTGGAGAGCTCTAGGCTCTACTGGCTCCAATACCCACACTTTGTCTCCAGGTTGAAACTCTACCAAGGTGGCCTTCTGGTCATACCAGTGTTTCATTACCTCTTGACTGGCCTCAAGGTTACTTTTGGCCTCTTTCCAGAAGCGGTTCATCTGGTTGCGGAGGGCCAGCATGTAGCTGACCACATCCTGAGGGGGTGCCTTTGGAGATTTCTCCAACCCCTCCTTGACAATGCTTAAGGGTCCCCTGACAGGGTACCCATAGAGGAGCTCAAAGGGACTGAACCCTACCCCCTTCTGGGGTACCTCTCTGTAAGCAAAGAGAAGGCATGGTAAGAGGACGTCCCACTTACGCCTCAGGGCCTTAGAGACGCCAGCGATCATGCCTTTCAAGGTCTTGTTGAATCTCTCCACAAGACCATTAGATTGGGGGTTATAGGGTGCGGTGAACTTGTAGGTCACACCACACACATTCCACATAGACTTCATGTATGCAGACATGAAGTTAGTGCCTCTGTCAGACACTATCTCCTATGGAAATCCCACACAGGTAAATATTCCCATCAGAGTTCTGGTCACCACCGGTGCAGTTACGGTCCTCAGAGGGATTGCCTCTGGGTAACGGGTGGCATGGTCCACCAAAACCAGGATGAACCTGTTGCCTAGGGCAGTTTTGGGGTCCAGTGGACCAACAATGTTGATGCCCACCCTTTCAAAGGGGGTGCCAACGACAGGAAGTGGAATCAGGGGGCCCTTAACCCTTTTTCCTGTTTTACCACTGGCCTGGCAGGTAGGACAGGACCTACAGAACGTATCTGAGTTTGTCCTCATTCTGGGCCAATAGAAGTGGGTGTCAAGTCTGGCAAAGGTCTTGTCTTGCCCCAAATGTCCTGCCAGGGGAATGTCGTGAGCCAGTCCCAGTAGCAAGGTCCGGTAACACTGAGGGACCACCAGCACACGCGCTCCCCCAATGGCCGGAACCTTAGGCTCACTGTAGAGGAGATCATTCTCCCAATATATGTGGTGATCGCCAGAGGCTTCACCTGCTGCCTGGGCTGAGGTTTGCTGCCCCATGCCCTCTAGAGTGGGACAATCTTTCTGCGCCTTGCAGAATTCCTCCCTGGTGGGAGCCAGCAAGCTCAGGTAGGTCACCTAGGGCGGCAATGTCTTCCCCAGTTGGCTCAGGGGCCTCCTCCTCAGGAACCCCATCAACCACTGCGGGAACTTCTGGGACCGGTTTCCCGTGCCCCGTGCCCCTCCTCTTGGCAGTTGTCTGGGCCATTGTTCCAGGCTCCAGACGCCCTTGACTTCCCTCTCGGTCAGCCATGGACCGTGTGGTCATGCAGACCCCCTCAGGCAATCCTAACATCTCAAAGTGAGACCTGAGCTCTACCTCCTTCCAGGTAGTGTGCTCAAGGTCGTTGCCTAACAGACAATTTACAGGCATGGCAGGACTCACAGCTACTTTTAGAGTACCAGAGACCCCCCCCCCACTCAAAGGGAACCAGAGCTACCGGTAGGTGGCTCTCACGATTGTCGGCGACTATGACTTCTTGGAATGTATTTGGGATGACCTGCTCTGCTGACACCAGCTGACCCTTGACAGTAGTCATGCTGGCTCCTGTGTCACGCAGAGCCTCCACCCTTTGCCCATTGATGGTGACCCACTGTCTATACCAGGAAGTATTGGCAGGCATGTGGGCTTTTGGCACCATCTCTGCATCCCCCAGGGACACTAGGGTTACCTCTGTCTGCTCCCCAAAACTGACTTGGACCATCTCCTCCCCGAGCGCTACGCTAGCCAACCCAGGTGTCTGCCCTCCTTTGGGGGGCTGTGTCCTCTTGGGACTCTTGGAGTCGCCCTCAGAGTGCCCATACTTATTGCACTCTGAACAGTGGGGCACATACCTCCCTGTCTTATGGTTAGTAAAACCTTTCTTCTGAAAATCAGACCGGGACTGGCTACCACTACTCCCTTGGGAACTATTTTGGGGGCCTTTTGAAAACTCCTTATTTTAAAGTTTTTCTCCCCCCTCTTTCTTCTGATGGGAACCCTGGCCACCTTTGTGGGTGTGTGTCCCCAGATTCCTTTTTGGACACTCTGGTACTAGTCCAGAGGTCCGCCTCCTCAGCAAGCTTCCTGGGATCAGTCAGCTTACTGTCTACTAGGTGCTGGTGCAACTCTGTAAAACAAATATATGCTCTCTCAGAATCAAATTACACAGTCCTGTGTAATCATCTACTTTGCAGCCCCGCACCCATCCATTCAGTGCCTTACTGGAAAAGTCAAGGAAATCTACCCATGTTTGTGTGGATAGTTTGGTGCTTTCCCTGAACCTCTGACGGTATTTCTCAGGGGTCGGCCCAAACTTGGCAAGTAAAATGGCTTTCTGAAGTGGGTATGTGTTTTGATCTGGTCTGTCCAATGTGAGAAGTGTGTCCCTCCCCAAAGGTGGCACATAACTCCACATAGCTGTACCCCATTGCCCTTCAGGAACCTCATGAGCCCTTAGTGCAACTTCATAAGCAGCTAACCATTCATCTATGTCATCTTCCACCACAAAACTGGGCACCACATTTTTGGGTATGCAAACCTTCTTTTCTGCAGCAGGTCCTGTCTGTATACTGCCACCATTACTGCTGGCTTCAGAGGGGCATATTTATACTCTGTTTGCGCCGGATTTGCGTTGCGACGCAAAACTAACTCCATATTTATACTTTGGCGTTAGACCCGTCTAGCGCCAAAGATCTTGGAGTTTGCGTCATTTTTTAGCGTGGACACCTACCTTGCGTTAATGATATGCAAGGTAGGCGTTCCCTTCTAAAAAATTACTCCAAAGCATGTGCGCCTTATTTAAACTCCCGTGCAAAAATGACGCACAGGAGTGGGCGGGCCTTAAAAAATGACGTCCAGCCGCTTTTGCGTCATTTTTTTATGCCTGGTCAGGGCAGGCGTTAAGGGACCTGTGGGCTCGGAAGGGGCCCAGAGGTGCCCTCCCATGCCCCCAGGGACACCCCCTGCCACCCTTGCCCACCCCAGGAGAACACCCAAGGATGGAGGGACCCATCCCAGGGAACTTAAGGTAAGTTCAGGTAAGTATTATTTTTATTTTTTTGTGGCATAGGGGGGTCTGATTTGTGCCCCCCTACATGCCACTATGCCCAATGGCCATGCCCAGGGGACATAAGTCCCCTGGGCATGGCCATTGGGCAAGGGGGCATGACTCCTGTCTGTGCTAAGACAGGAGTCATTTCAATGGGGGTTGAGAGTAAAAAAAAAATGGCGCAAATCGGGTTGAGGCCAATATTTTGCCTCAGACCTGACTTGCCCCATTTTTTGACGGCCAAGCTCCATTTTCCCCTACGCCGGCGCTGCCTGGTGTGGGTCATTTATTTTGACGCACACCAGTCCGCAGCGCCGGCTAACGTCATTCAATAAATAAGGCGCCCGCATGGCGCTTTGGAATGGCGTTAGCCGGCGTTAAAGTTTTTGACGCACAACTGCGTTGGCGCAGTTGTGCGTCAAAAAGTATAAATATGGCCCAGACTGTCTTGCCTTAAGATCCAGCTCCTTGAGACTCAGTTCATGAGCCAACAAAAGTTTTTCAGCCAAGGCTCAACAGCAACAGCAGGGCAACAGCAAGGCAGCAGTCCTCTGTAGAAAGCAGTCAGGTGAGTCCTTTAGGCAGCCAAGCAGTTCTTCTTGTCAGGGTGCAGGTTCTGGTTCAGGTTTCTTCTCCAGGAAGTGTTTGAGGTGGTAGGGCAGAGGCCCTGTTTTATACCCAAATGTGCCTTTAAAGTGGGGGAGACTTCAAAGAGTTGCTTAGAAGTGCACCAGGTCCCCTTTCAGTTCAATCATGTCTGCCAGGACTCCAGGCCGTCTCCTGCCCACTGGGGATGATGCTGGTGACTGTAGTTGTGGCAGCAGCCGTGCAGGTGGTGGTGCAGATGGTGGTGCAGGTGGCGGTCGTTGCAGCGGTGCTCATCGCGGTATAGGTTGCTGGCCTGTCTTGAGAAATGGGGGTCACCAGTCCCTCACCCGGAGGCTCTGTGCCCTGTGGTGACTTTCCTTTGCTCTTGTGTCCCTTCCCCACTTTGGAAGTCGCTGCTGGGACCTTGGCACTGTCCTCTTTGGTTCTGGATGAGGCCTTGCTGGGTGGGTGGTGCGACTTTTATCTTCTGCATGCTGGCCCCTTCTTTACCTTGGCAGGTGGCGGAATAGGGTGGTTCTTGGCTTCAGTAGGGGTGACACACTGGCAGCCCTGATGGGTGCCCCCTTCGATCCTCCCGGACTTGCAGGGACCACAGTGGACGACAATTTGGTGGCTGAGGTGCTGGTCTGGGCCCTAGACAACCTGGCCATAGGGGAAGGACGGGGGGGGGGAGGTATAGGGAAGAGGTCAATGGTAGCCAGGAAACGTTTTTTAGACACTGGGATGGGAAGATGGAAGGGGTTTGGGAGTGGAGGAAGAAGTAGTGGTTGTAGGAGGTTTACGTCTGCTGAGTTTGGGTGAAGGTGCATGGGTTGGAGGCTGTTGTGAGGTGGATGGCTGTTGAGTGGGTGTGTGCCGGCATTTGTAGGAGGAGGGCGCACAGACACACTGGGAGAGGACACAGGGGACGTGTGAATGGTAGTGGGGGTGGTGATTGCACGGGAGCGGTGTATAGTGATGGGCGTGTTGGTGATGGAGGTAGTGGCTGAGGATGTAGTGCATGCAGGTGTGAGTGGAGACGAGACAGGGAGGGAGGTGGATGATGGGGACACAGTGGAGGCAGTGGATGTTGGTGTGTCTGCATGGGTATGATGCATGTGTGAGCGCCTGTGGGATGTGTGGTGCTTATGTTTGCCTGAGCCACTTTTGTGTGTTGTTGTGTGTGCATACTGGTCTGATGGTGTGCTTGGGATAGGCTGAGGTAGAGGGGATTGGGTCTGGGTAGTGGATGTTGGAGGGGGAGGCTGGACAGAGGGACTATGGCTGCCATCAGTGCTGAGGCCAAAGCCTGAAATGCTCTCTGTTGGGCTTCCACGCCAGAATGAATGCCCTCCAGGTATGCATTTGTTTGCTGCAAATGCCTCTCGACACCCTGGATGGCATTCAAAATGGTTGACTGCCCAACAGTGAGGGATCTCAGGAGGTCAATAGCCTCCTCACTGAGGGCAGCAGGGCTGACTGGGGCAGGGCCTGAGGTGCCTGGGGTGAAGGAAATGCCCATCCTCCTGGGTGAGCGGGCACGGGAAACACACTGAGGGGTTGCTGGGAGGGCGGTGCTGATAGGGGGGGTGGCGGCTGTACCTGTTGTTGCAGTGGGCACAGAGGTGCCTGCCACCGCAAGGGAGCTCCCATCAGAGGAGGAGTCGCTGGTGTCGCCTCCTGTCCCCGTCGTCGAGCTCCCCTCACACTCCATCCCACTGGTGCCTTCAGACTCTGTACATTCACCCTCCTGGGCCATGTGGGTTGCAGCTCCCTCCTGCTCCGGTGCCACTGCTCCTCCGCCAGATGATGCTAATGCACACAAGGACAGGCTGACAAAACAAAAAGGGGGGAAAGACAGAGGAGACACATGGTCAATGCCAGCAACACCACTACCGTTGGCGGACACAACACACAGGGAGCAGCCCTATACACTAGGCCATGAACTAACAGTTCATAGGAAAATCACCTACCCCTGGGGGACTATGCCTAACCCCATTTGCTGCACACCAGGAACCCACAGGAACCTGAATAGTTATAGATGGCCACTACCACTATTGGGGTTGGAGTGCCACAGAGCCTGCCTAACAAGGGACCTACCCTAGCAAGTTAGCCCTGGCCTAGGGGAACCCACAGCCCACATCCCCCACCCAGGCACCTCGTAAGGCGTGCAGTCAGCTGAATGAGACTGTACTCACCCCCTTGTGGCTGCTGTGATGCCCTCAAGCACCCATCCAACTCCGGATATGCCACCGCCAGGATCTGGAACATCAGGGGGTCATGGTGCGACGGGCACCCCTTCCACGTTGGGAGGCCATCCCCAGCTGGGCCTCTGCCATCTTCTTGCTCCAGCGGCACAGGTCCGCCCATCTATTGCGGAAGTGGGTACTCCGTCTATGATAGACCCCCAGGGTCCGCACTTCCTTGGCGATGGCACGCCAAATACCCTTCTTCTGGTGGGCGCTGACCTAGAGGAAAGGTATAGGAGGAAAGGAAATTACTCCCCCGTCTGGTTCGTCATACTTATTGCCCACCACTTCCCACCCAAGCCCTGACACACATACACTCACCATCCTCACATGCAGGCCTCAGCCCCCCCCCTCCAACATATATCTTCCATCCACACCACTCCATACATTCAGGTCCCATCCATCATGCTCACCTGTTTGTCTGGAGGACCGTAGAGTACTGTGTACTGGGGGAGGACCCCATCCACTAGTCTCTCCAACTCCTCCACAGTGAAGGCAGGGGCCCTTACCCCAGACACTCGAGCCATTGTCGCTTCCAGACTAAGGACACAGCAGCACTTGCAATGTAGGTCAGGTATCAAGTGAGTGAACAGATAGAAAATGGCGGTCACGTCCGCGGCAGTGCGTACCGTCTCCGCCGGCATACATGGTCATTGTCTCCTGGAACCCATAGAGCCCAATTATAAACAATGCTGAATTGTGCTGCGGTTTCGAACGCCTACCACAATGCTGCACAATGCCAGCGCAGTTACCTCATTTCCCCTTGTCCCTTCTTACAGGTCAGGCAGCCACCATTTCAGGGTGGCACATAGCAGGGCACCTAACTGCGTCACAGCACATTTGGCCACAAATACAGACAGACAACGCCACACACTGATCTAATCACATTAGTGCAAAAACCCTTGTGCAGCCTCTGTGGTACATGACCCTCTGCTCACCATTCTCCTCCATAGGGCACATCCGCTGGGACAGATGATGAGATGGCGTCATCCTCCGGTGCACAGACTCCTGGTGGACCTGTTGACAATGGAAGACAGACACATCATTATCACCTACAGACTTGATTGTGCCACAATCCAAGAACTGTGTGCCCAATTGGAGCCAGACCTGATGTCAGCTATCCGCCATCCCACAGGTATCCCGCCTCTAGTGCAGGTCCTGTCAGTGATCCATTTCCTGGCCAGTGATTCCTTTCAAACAACAGTGGCCATGGCACCAGGGATGTCTCAGCCAATGTTCTCTAACGTGTTGTCCAGAGTGTTATCTGCCCTGCTGAAACACATACGCAGCTACATCGTTTTCCCCCAGGTGGAGGATTTGCCCACAGTGAAAGCTGACTTCTATACCCTGGGACATATCACCAACATCATTGGTGCCATTGATGATACACATGTGCCATTTGTCCCCCCCGCAGGAATGAACAGGTGTAGAGAAATCGTAAAAGCTACCATTCAATGAATGTGCAGATGGTGTGTTTGGCAGACCAGTACATCTCTCATGTGATTGCCAAGTATTCTGGCTCTGTGCATGACGCTTACATTTTGAGGAATAGCAGCATCCCTTCTGTGATGGGCCAACTCCAGAGGCACACAGTTTGAATAAGGGTCTGGGTATGAGGTAGTCCCTAAGGGATGGTGTATGTCTAACAGATATCCCTCGACATTTACAGGAGACTCTGGTTACCCCAACCTCTCATGACTACTGACCCCAGTGAGGAATGCCAGGACAAGGGCAGAGGAACGCTACAATGAGGCACATGGGTGAACTAGGAGGATTATTGAGCTGACTTTTGGCCTCCTGAAGTCCAGATTCTGGTGCCTCCATCTAACAGGTGGCTCCCTATACTGCTCACCCAAGAAGGTGTGCCAGATAATCGTGGCATGCTGCACGTTGCACAACCTGGCATTGCGACGCCAGGTGTCTTTTCTGCAGGAGGATGGCCCTGATGTTGGTTTTGTGGCAGCTGTTGAACCTGTGGACAGTGAGGAAGAGGAGGCAGAGGAAGAAGATATTGACAACCGAAACAACATCATCATGCAGTACTTCCAGTGAGACACAGGTAAGAGACTGGCACTGCTCATCTCATATCTGACTACTGTAAGACATTGTATGAGTCAGCCTTTTTACCTCTGTGTATGGACCCTGACAGTTCACTTTGGCTTTCCTTTTCACAGATCTGGGTACCACATTCTGCCTTCTGCTATGTTTACTGCTGCCCAACAACTGTCATACTTTGGTATGTTCAAATGAACATTTACATTGATATTTGTCTAAGAGGTTGTAATAATACATTGTTGAAAGTACAGACTGACTCCAGATGTTTTTGTGATTCAAGGGTGTTTATTTAAGTGCTAATAAGTAGAGGGGGATGTGCAATGGGCTGGGGTGATGGTGGAGGAATATCCATGGTAGAGTCCAGTCTCTTTGTATCACAGGTGCATTGTCCAATGGGGCATAGGAAGTGGAGCAATGTCAGTTCAAGGTGGTCAGGGTGACATAGTGGGACAGAAGGGTGACAATCAGGAGAGTCTTATTTCCTGGCGGGGGTCTTGGCAATGCTCTCTGTCTTGTGCCTGGATTGCAGGGACCGTTTGCGGAGTGGTTCTCCTTCTGCAGTGGGTGGGGTGCTGGTGGCATATTGGTCCTGTGGCAGGACCTCCTGTCCACTAGTGCTGGCAGACGTGGAAGGCTGTTCATCGTTCGGGATGGTGTCAGGGGCCCAGTGGTATGCCACTGTCTCCCTCATGGTGTTGGCCATGTCTGCCAGCCCCCCTGCAATGGTGACCAGTGTGGTGTTAATGGACTTCAAGTCCTCCCTGATCCCCAGGTAGTGTTCCTCCTGCAGCCGCTGGGTCTCCTGAAACTTGGCCAGTACCGTGCCCACGGCCTCCTGGGAATGTTGGTAAGCTCCCATGATGTTGGAGAGTGCCTCATGGAGAGTGGGTTCCCTGGGCCTGTCCTCCCCCTGTCGCACAGCAGTCCTCCCAGTTTCCCTGTTATCCTGTGCCTCTGTCCTCTGAACTGTGTGCCCACTGCCACTGCCCCCATGTCCCTGATCGTCCTGTGTTAGTGGGTTTGCCTGGGGTCCCTGTAGTGGTGGACACACTGCTGATTAACGTGTCCTGGAGACAGTGGCATGGGCCAGCTGGGTGGGTGCTGTGGTAGTGTTTCCTGAGGGGGGAGGTTCTGTGGTGGTTTGGGACTGTGGCAGGGGAACCGACTGTCCAGAGGTCCCTGATGGGCCGGGCTGGTCATCTTGATCCAGGCATACAGAGCTGCTGTCGTCACTGTGGGCCTCTCCTGTGGGGGGACTGGATATGGCTGGCACCTCCTGTCCGGTGACGTTGTGTAGGGGTCCTGTTGGGGTGTAAATGCATTGTTATTGTATCTGTGTGTGCCATCTTGTGCAATGGGTGTGTTTCCCTCTACTACTGTGCTTGCATTATCACCTTGGCCCTTGTGTTAGTGGTGATTGTGTGCTCTGGGTGAGTCTCTCCCTTGGACATGCTGTGGTGATGGGTGTCCATGCAGGTCTGTGATGGGTGTCCATGCACTGTTCTCACATGCAGGGCTTGCTATTGGGATGTGTTGGTTGTGATAGTGGGGTATCTGTGAGGTGTTGGGGTGATGGGTGTGAGGGTAGGGGTAGAGGTTTGTAATGGCATGCAGGTAGGGTGAGGGATACAGTAGTAAAGATTTGACTTACCAGAGTCCAATCCTCCTGCTACTCCAGCGAGGCCCTTGCGAGGCCCTCAGGATGCATAACGCCAAGACTTGCTCCTCCCATGTTGTTAGTTGTGGGGGAGGAGGTGGGGGTCCATTGCCAGTCCTCTGTATGGCTACCTGGTGTCTGGATACCACAGAACCTACCTTCCCCTGTAGGTCGTTCCACCTCTTCCTGATGTCATCCTGTGTTCTTGGATGCTGTCCCACTGCGTTGACTCTGTCGACAATTCTCTCCCATAGCTCCATCTTCCTTGCAATGGAAGTCTGCTGCACCTGTGATCCGAATAGCTGTGGCTCTACCCGGGTGATTTGCTCCACCATTACCCTGAGCTCCTCCTCAGAAAGCCTGGGGTGTCTTTGAGGTGCCATGATGTGGTGTGGGTGATGTGTGAGAAGATGGTTGATGTGATGTGTGGGCTGATGTGTTGGGGTGTGTTCTTTGATGTGCGTGGATGTTGTATGAGTGATGGTGTTGTGTGCCTCTGGATGCTGGTGTTGTCGTAGCTTTTCTGTCTCTCTGCCAAAAATGTCACTGTAAGGGGTTGTGGGTAATGTGGGTATGTGTTTTATACTGGTGTGAGTGTGTAGGTCTGGTGTGTGTATGTGTATCAGGTGTGTGTATTTTGAATTGTCCAATGTGGTTGTGTTTTCTAAATGTGTGTGTATTTTGAGCGTGGCAGTGTGTATCGCCAATGGATTACCGTGGTTGAATGACCGCCGCGTTGATTCGTGGGTCATGATAGTGTGGGCGTATTCCTGTTTGCATAAAGGTGTGGGTTTTGGTACCGCCATTTTATCACTGACCTTTGGTGTGGCGGACTTGTGTGGGTGTCTGTACAGTATAGTGGAGGATTTCTAAGTGGGGGTCCCGTAGCAGATTTCCGCCGCGGACACGGTATGTTGGTGCCCGCAGCACAGCGGTCAGCAGACTTTACCGCCAGGGTTGTAATGAGGGCCTATGGCCCTCATTTTAACCTCTGCAGTCTTTTTTAAAGACCGCCAAGGTTACTCCGGTCATAAGACCGCCAGTGGTGGCGGTGTTCCACCAACCGTATCATGACTGCTGGCAGCCCTCCACCCTTTTTCGGATGGAGAGCCGCCAGCAGCCATACTGGCGGTCGGCGGTGAAGTGGAGGCTGCTCCACCGCCACGTCATCAGAACACAGCCCACCGAATAACGTCCCAGGATTCGGCGTGGTGGTGTTCTGGTGATGGGTTGCTGGCGGCGGAGCAGCCCCCATGGTTCCCGTTCCCTCCCGGAGGATCACCGGAACAGGTAAGGTGATCGTCCGTTAGGGGAGGGGGGTGGGGGTGTTGTGTGCATGCATGGGGGTGTGCGTGTGAGTGTGTAGTAGGGTTGTGTGAGTGCGTGTATGCATGAAGGGGGTGTAGAGAGTGTATGGGAAATGTGACGCATATGTATGTGTGCATGCATGTATGTGTGTGTGTATGTGTATGAGTGGTGTGAGAGTGAGTGTAGGGGTGTGGGGTGGGTGTATGTGTGTTTCTGTGGGGATGCAGGGGGCAGGGGTGGGGAAGGGGTCCTACCACCTTTGGGGGGTAGTAGGTGGGTCGTGTGTGTTGGGGAGGGCTCAGAGAGGGGGAGACCCCAATCAGTGCCAGGGAACGAATTCCCTGGCACTGATAGTGCCTACCACCATAGATTTTGTGGCGGTTGCAAACCCCACGGAATCCATGGCAATATGAGGGGTCCTGATACCGCCGGCGGTCTAGTGACGGCCGCCGGGCTGGTGACCGAAGTCTCCAGCCCAGCGGTCGTTACCACCCTGGCGGTCAATGTGTAAAAGTGGCAGTTTTCCATGGCGGTCACCGCAATGGTCGTAATCCCACCGGCCTGTTGGCGGTATCACCGCCGCTTTTACACCGACCACCAGGGTTGTAATGAGGGCCTATATATCACTTTTCAGTGATATCTCAACGTATACTTATTGCATTTTCATTGTTTTGACCTGCATTTATCAAGATAAATATTAGATATTTTTCTAAACACTGTGTGGTGTATTTTTGTGGTGCTATATTGTGTTATTGTATGATCTATTGCACAAATACATTACAAGCTACCAGAAGGTCACAGGATAATTTGGATTATGTGTGACTTACCCTGATTAGAGTGAGGGTCCTTGCTTGGACAGGGGTAACCTGACTGCCAAACAAAGACCCCATTTCTAACATTGGTGATCAGTGATGAGGATAGGACTTGTATTTGTGCAGTGACATACAGTAGCTAAGTATTTCACTACCTACCCAGAGTTGATGGTCAACTCGATTTTTATCTCTTCTGCTAATTAGTTTTTTCCTCACAATTTTCTAAACTAAACTCCTCACTCAACATGTCTCAGGCTGGGTCTCAAACAGGAGATTTTGATCTGGCCCTGTTGGAGACATATACTGTCAAACAGCTGAAAGGATTCTGCAGGGAGATGGGAGTATCCACCCAAGGTGTCTCCAGAAAGGAGGAATTTCAAGTGGCGCTGAGGGCCTGGGCAGAAGCCTATTCAGAGGAGGATGCTGAGGAGGATTTTTTGAAATCAGTGGATGATGTTACCACTGCAATTGTGCCCCCTGTCAAACAAGGGAGCAGTGTCTCTGATCAAGGCCTGACCGCAGATCATTGAGGCTCAACAGGAAGAATGGAGGGCAGAGAGATCTTTGACTTTGAGAAGAAACTTTTGTTGGCTCACAAACTGAGTCTAAAGGAGCTGGATCTTAAGGTGCAGCAGTCTGAGTCCAGCAGTAATGGTGGCAACATACAGGCAGGACCTGCTGGAGAAAAGAAGGTTTGTATACCCAAAATGTGGTTCCCAGTTTTGTGGTGGGAGATGACATTGATAAATGGCTAGCTGCTTATGAAGTTGCACTAAGGGCTCATGGGGTTCCTGAAGAGCAATGGGGTACAGCTATGTGGGGGTATGTACCAGTAATTGGGAGGGACACACTTCTCACATTAGACCCAAGGGATCAAAACCCATACTCACACATGAAAGCCATTTTACTTGCCAAGTTTGGGCTGACCCCTGAGAAATACCGTCAGAGGTTCAGGAACAGCACCAAACAATCCACACAAACATGGGTAGATTTCTTTGACTTTTCCAGTAAGGCACTGAATGGATGGGTGCGGGCTGCAAAGTAGATGATTACACAGGATTGTATAATTTGATTCTGCGAGAGCATAAGCTCAGTACTTGTTTCACAGAGTTGCGCCAGCACCTAGTATACAGTAAGCTGACTGACCCCAGGAAGCTTGCTGAGGAGGCGGACCTCTTGACTAGCACTAGAGTATCCAGAAAGGTATCTGGGGGAACAGCCACAAAGGTGGTCAGGGTTCCCATCAGAAGAAAGAGAGGGGAGCAAAACTTAAAAACAAGGAGTTCTCAAAAGGCCTCCAAAACAGTTCCCAAGGGAATAGTGTTAACCAGTCTCTGTCTGATTCCAAGAGGAAGGGGTTCATTGAACATAAGACAGTGAGGCTTGTACTCCAATGCTCAGAGTGCAGTAAGTATGGGCACTCTGAGGGTGACTCCAAGTGTCTCAAGAGGGCACAGCCCTCCAAAGAGGGCCGAAACCTGGGTTGGCTAGTGTAGCGCTCAGGGACGAGGTAGTCCCAGATAGTTTTGGAGAGCAGATAGAGGTAACCCTGGTGTCCCTGGGAGATGCAGAGATGGTGCTTAAAGCCCACATGCCTACCAAATACTTCCAAGTATAGGCAGTGGGTCACCATCAATGGGCAAAGGGTGGAGGCCCTGTGGGAAACAGGAGCTAGCATGACCACTGTCAGGGGTCAGCTGATGTCAGCAGAGCAGGTCCGTCCAAATCCATTCCACCAAGTCATAGTCGCCGACAATCGCGAGAGCCACCTACCATTAGCTCTGGTTCCCTTTGAGTGGGGGGGTCTCTGGTGCTCTAAAAGTAGCTGTGAGTCCTGCCATGCCTGTAGATTGTCTGTTAGGCAACGACCTTGAGCACACTACCTGGAAGGAGGTAGAGCTAAGGTCTCACTTGGAGATGTTGGGATTGCCTGAGTGGGTCTGCATGACCACACGGTCCATGGCTGCCCGGGAGGGAAGTCAAGGGCGTCTGGAGCCTGTAACAATGGCCCTGACAACTGCCAAGAGGAGGGGCAGGGGGCGCGGGAAACCGGTCCCAGAAGTTCCCGCTGTGGTTGACAGGGTTCCCGAGAGGAGGCCCCAAAGCCAACTGGGGAAGACAAAGCCGCCCTAGGTGACCTACCTGAGTTTCCTGGCTGGCAAGTTGAGGCTGGGCCCACCAGGGAGGAATTCTGCAAGGCGCAGAAAGGATGTCCTAATCTGGAGGGCATGAGGCAACACGCCTCAGCCCAGGCAGCAGGTGAAGCCTGTGGCGATCATCATATATATTGGGAGAATTATCTCCTTTACAGTGCGCCTAAGGTTCCGGCCACTGGGGTAGTGCGTGCGTTGGTGGTCCCCCAGTGTTAACGGACCTATCTACTGGGTCTGGCTCACAACATCCCCCTGGCGGGACATATGGGACAAGACAAGACCTTTGCCAGGCTTTTGACCCACTTCTATTGGCCCCGGATGAGGACAAACTCAGATGTGTTCTGTAGGTCCTGTCCTACCTGCCAGGCCAGTGGTAAAACAGGGAAAAGGCTAAAAGCCCCCTTGATCCCACTCCCTGTCGTTGGCACCCCGTTTGAAAGGGTGGGCATTGACATTGTTGGTCCATTGAGCCCGAAAACTGCCCTAGGCAACAGGTTCATCCTGATTTTGGTGGACCATGCCACCTGTTACCCAGTGACAATCCCTCTGAGGACCTTAACTGCACTGGTGGTGACCAGAACTCTAATGGGGATATTTACCCAGGTGGGATTCCCAAAGGAGATAGTGTCTGACAGAGGCACTAACTTCATGTCTGCATACATGAAGTCCATGGGGGATGCGTGTGGTGTAACCTAGAAGTTCACCACACCCTATCACCCCCAATATATTGGTCTTGTGGAGAGATTCAACAAGAACTTGAAAGGCATGATCACAGGCCTCCCTGAGGCCGTGAGGCATAAGTGGGACGTCCTCTTACCATGCCTTCTCTTTGCTGACCGAAAAGTACCCCAGAAGGGGGGGGGGGGTTCAGTCCTTTTGAGCTTCTCTATGGGTACCCTGTCAGGGGACTCTTAAGCATTGTCACGGAGGGGTGGGAGAAAACTCCCAAGGCACCCCCTTAGGATGTGGTCAGCTACGTGCTGGCCCTCTGCAACCAGATGCACTGCTTCTGGAAAACGGCCAAAAGTAACCTTGAGGCCAGTCGAGAGGTAATGAAACACTGGTATGTCCAGAAGGCCACCCTGGTGGAGTTTCAACCTGGAGACAAAGTGTGGGTAATGGAGCCAGTAGAGCCTAGAGCTCCGCAGGACCCCTGGTCTGGCCCATTTGAAGTAAAAGAGCTGAAAGGGGAGGTCACTTACCTAGTGGACCTCCAATCCCCTAGAAGTCCCCTAAGGGTGATCCATGTCAACCGACTGAAGCCTCACTTTGAGAGGACAGAGGTCAACATACTTCTGGTGACAGATGAGGGTATGGAGGAGGAGAGTGAACCTCTCCCCGACCTCCTCTCTGCCAAGGAAGGTGATGGGTCAGTGGAGGGTGTCATTCTCTCTGACTCCCTGACCCTAGACCAGAGAGGGGGCTGCTACCAGTTGCTGGAACAGTACTCCTCCCTGTTTTCCCTCCCCCTGGACTCACACACCTGTGTGTCCATGATATTGGCACAGGAGACAGTCCCCCTGTAAAGAACAAAATTTACAGGTTGTCAGATAAGGTGAAGGCCAGCATCAAGGAGGAAGTCTCCAAGATGTTGGCTCTAGGGGTTATTGATAAATCTAGTAGTCCCTGGGCCAGCCCTGTGGTGCTGGTCCCCAAGGCTGCTGCACCCGGTGCCAAGCCACAACTCCAGTTCTGCGTGGAATACCGGGGTCTCAACTCAGTCAAACGGACTGGCGGTCACCCCATCCCCCGAGCTGATGAGCTGAGAGGTCCCAGGAGGTTGAGTAGCTTTCCCCACTTTCAGCTTGGGTGGACACATGTTAGACCTGACAGCCTTAGGGTGGTCACCCCTAACCTTTTGCCTACCTCCCTCCACTTTTGGGATACTGTTGTGCTGTTTTTTAGACTCTGCGCACTTTACCACTGCTAACCAGTGCTTAAGTGCATATGCTCTCTCCCTTTAAACATGGTTACATTGGATCATACCCAATTGGGCTATTTCATTTACTTATAAGGCCCTAGTAGAGTGCACTATATGTGCCCAGGGCCTGTAGATTACATGCTACTAGTGGGCCTGCAGCACTGATTGTGCCACCCACTTCAGAAGCCCCTTAACCTTGTCTCAGGCCTGCCATTGCAAGGCCTGTGTGTGCAGTTTCACTGCCAATTCTACTTGGCATTTAAAAGTACTTGACAAGCCTAAAACTCTCCCTTTTCTACATATAAGACACCCCTAAGGTATGCCCTGGGTAACCCATAGGACAGGGTGCTGTGTAGGCAAAAGGTAGGATATATACCTAGGTAGTTTACATGTCCTGTTAGCGCTAGACTCCTAAATTAGTTTTTACACTGCTGTGAGGCCTTCTCCCTTCCTAGGCTAACATTGGGGCTGCCCTCATACATTGTTTGAGTGGTAACTGCTGATCTGAAAGGAGTAGGAAGGCCGTATTTAATATGGCCAGAATGGTGATATAAAAGTTGGATTTAATATTACTATTTTAGAAATGCCACTTTTAGGAAGTGAGCATTTCTCTGCACTTAAATCTTTCTGTGCCTTACAATCCACATATGGTTGGGTTTAGTTGACAGCTCCTAGTGCAATCACCCAGACACACCCCAAACACAGTATACTCAGCCTCACTTGCATACATCTGCATTTTGAATGGGTCTTCCTGGGCTGGGAGGGTGGAGGGCCTGCCTTCACACAAAAGACTGCCACACCCCCTACTGGACCCTTGCAGACAGGATTGAACTGAAAAGGGACCTGGTGCACTTCTAAGCCACTCTTTGAAGTCTCCCCCACTTCAAAGGCACATCTGGGTATATAAACAGGGCCTCTGCCCCTACCAACTCAGACACTTCCTAGAGAAGAGAACCTGAACCAGAACCTGCATCCTGCCAAGAAGACCTGCCTGGCTGCTCAAAGGACTCACCTGTCTGCTTTCTGTGAAGGACTGCTGCCTTGCTGTTGCCGTGCTGCCTTGCTGCTCTCTGGCTGTGGTGAAGAAGTGCTCTCCAAGGGCTTGGATAGAGCTTGCCTCCTGTTCCCTGAACTTTCATGACCAAAAAGAGTTCATCTCTACAAGAAGGACTCCTTGTGTGGCTAAATTCGATGCACAGCCTGCCAGAAACAACACACTGCCTGCACCATGGTGAAACTTTCAACGCATGCCGAACTGGAACGACGCAGCCCAACTTCGTTACGAGAAGCGCCGGCATAGCAACTGGAAATTCGCCGCACGGCCTCACCGGATCGACGCACAGCCAAGGCAGAACAACGCAGCCCGACTTCCAGAGAGGAATCAACAGAGCGCCTGCCATGCGGTAGAAAATTTGATGAAACGCCTACTGGATCAACGCAGCTCCTGTGACTTCGTCCTAGCAGCGCCGGAAATCCACACATCATCCCCGGGGCATCTGAAAACCCCGCAACCCGAAGAGGATCTATGACCGAGCGCCGGAAATCGAAGCACAGCCATCCCTGCGTGAAAACTAAACAACGCATCACCCTGTGTGGCCCGAGAAATCGGCGCACACCCCTTTGTTTCCACGCATCTCCTCCTCTGCGGTCCTTTGTGGATATTTTTCATGCGAACCAGGTACTTTGCGCTTGAAAGGTACTTTGTTTGCTTTAAAAAGACTTAAGACACTTTGGGCCTGATTCAGACCCTGGCGGCCGGTGACCGCCAGGGTCACCGGCCACGGGAGCACCGCCGACAGACCGGCGGTGCTCCAAAGGGCATTCTGACCGCGGCGGTTCTGCCGCGGCCAGAAAGGGTAAACCGGCAGTCTCCCGCCGGTTTACCGCTGCCCCTGGAATCCCCCATGGCGGCGCAGCTTGCTGCGCCGCCATGGGGGATTCTGACACCCCTACCGCCATCCTGTTCCTGGCGGTTCGCCCGCCAGGAACAGGATGGCGGTAGGGGGTGCCGCGGGGCCCCTGGGGGCCCCTGCTGTGCCCATGCCAATGGCATGGGCACGGCAGGGGCCCCCGTAAGAGGGCCCCACTGTGTATTTCAGTGTCTGCCTAGCAGACACTGAAATACGCGACGGGTGCAAACTGCACCCGTCGCACATGCCCACTCCGCCGGCTCCATTCGGAGCCGGCTTCCTCGTGGGGAGGGGTTTCCCGCTGGGCTGGCGGGCGGCCTTCTGGCGGTCGCCCGCCAGCCCAGCGGGAAAGCCAGAATGGCCTCCGCGGTCTTTCGACCGCGGAGCGGCCATATGGCGGTTCCCTCCAGGCGGGCGGCGACCGCCGCCCGCCGGGGTCAAAATGACCCCCTTTATATCACTTTTCAGTGATATCGCAACATATACTTATTGCATTTTTATTGTTTTGACCTGCATTTATCCAAATAAATAGTATATGTTTTTCTAATTACTGCGTGGTGTATTTTTGTGGTGCTATATTGTGTTATTGTATGACCTATTGCACAAATACTTTACACATTGCCTTCTAAGTTAAGCCTGACTGCTCAGTGCCAAGCTACCAGAGGGTGGGCACATGATAATTTGGATTGCGTGTGATTTACCCTGAAGAGAGTGCGGATCCTTGCTTAGACAGGGGGTAACCTGACTCCCAACCAAAGACCCCATTTCTAACACCCACCATTCAAGCTTTACATTCACTCATCCATTCTTTTACCAGTCCATCCATATATCCACCCATCCATCCATACACTCACTTATCCACCCTTTCAACCATCCTCTCATCCATCCATCCATTTATCCATGCATTGTTACCTATCCATCCAGGCTTTAACCCACAGAGCATCCTTTTACCTATGCACCCTTCACCCACCCAGACATCCTTTCACCCACATACCCTTTCATCTATACTTTCACCCACCCATGCATCCCCTGTGACCCACCAATGCATCCTTTCTCCCACCCACACATCCTTTCACTCACATACCATTTCACCCATCTTTTCTTTTTACTCATCCATCCTTCTTTCCCTTTTCCATCAACCCATCATTTGTAGTGTTCATAATGAGCTTTTGTCTGCTGTGTTGCAGATAGAAGAAGCCTTTAACAACTCAACCCCCACTGTAACTGCTAAAGTAAGGGGGTTCACAAGCAGCACCCTTGCAGTGAATAAACTAGTAATTGTTAGCAAGCAAGCAAGATGACTTACTAACACCTGTCCCCGCTGCTGCCAGTTCTCCCCCTCCAACCACTGCCGTGTCTGGCACACTGGTGCTCCCGCTGGTCCCGGCACTCATGGTCGGTGCAGCTGGAAAAAACATTACACATTTTAGATGCCAGATACAAATTTAACAAAATCCAACCACAATAGATCACTACAGTTCTGTCATCTTCTATTGTTTACTTTAGGAATTTTGTTGGTTAACTACGGCCAACTGCAAAAGTTTTGCAATGGAGGGGCAGAGCTAAGTTACTGAAGCGCAATGAAATGGTGGAATAACTATTAAGGAAGTATTGTGAGGTCTTGGTTGGCAAATGCAATAGAACCGTCCTCATACTACATACCAGCCATGCTTCAGCATCATCGAAACTGTTGGTATGGCATACTACTGTTAAATGGATAATACATACAACACTACATTGGGGTGTCTAGCATGGCCATTCTCTCGTTTTACTGTTTGAGCATAAGAAAGAAAAAGAAAGCTGACTTGGGCATGCAATCTTCACAAGCTAAGCTTACTAACAAAGTGGAAGCAGGCTACAAACTAGTACAGACAGGAGGAAGTCAGGTACAGAAACATGACATATAGACAAAAAACAGGATAATGCAGGGTTAACAAGAATTTAACAAACCTTAGATAGAACGAAAATGAGTAGGAAATAAAAGGAGACAGGCACAGTAAAAAAAGAAAAAAATATTTTTTAAATAGGGAGATGTAAAAGTTAGGAAAATAACAATATAACACGAGGACTTACTGTGGGCAACAGATCTACCTGCTACCGCCCTGGTGGTGGCACCCTAGTCTCCCCGACCCACCTCCAAAGCCCTCATCTTGCCTTTGGGTGCTGAGGTAAGAAATAAAGAACATATAAAAATAGATTAGTGATACAGTTAATCTCCCGAAAATATTTTGACAAACACTGTAACATTGTACTTTTCTAAATCAGATCACCTGTAGTACTAGTATGGAGTTGACCTAATAATCTAAAAAACCTAAGCCCTATTCTAAATTTCCTTAATCTAAACTACATTTAGAACTACTAATGAATTGGAACAAATGATCATTTGTTTTCAACCATCTTTGATGGGCCAACTCATCTCAGGAAGAAAGAAAAAAATAAAGAAGTAAATGGAAAACCAAAAAAAGTAACAAACTTCACAAAGAAACACACAAAAATAGCAAAATTGTAAAATACACAAAGACACACACTGATACAACAAAGGGAAATGAGGGTGGATGAATTAGAAGGGGGGACTGAAAAGATTAAGGGTGGATTAAAAGTCATGCCCATAAGCATGCACAGAAACAGAAGAAAACTAAATGGCAGCGCACATGCGACCCAAGTGGTGCTGTTCGCATGCAGTTTTAAGCATGAGAATGCACATCGCACTCTTAAACATCAAAAACTTAGGCCAATATTTATACTTTTTTAGCGCCTCATTTGCGTCATTTTTTGACGCAAAAACGGCGCAAACTTGCATAATACAATTGTATTTTGTAAGTTTGTGCCATTTTTGCGTCAAAAAGCAGCGCAAATGCGGCACTAAAAAAGTATAAATATGGGCCTTAGTGTGAAAGGGCTCATCGAGTATCTTCACCCGCTGGCGGAATTCCGCATAAGCTTCAGAGTTTTTGGCCAGCTCCATGGAATTCCACGTAGCAGAACTCCGCAACCTCTGCCCAAGCCTATTCCAAAGCTAAGATTGTCTTTTTTAAGATAAGGAAACAGTCTTCCTTTCTTTTTACTAAAGGCAATCAAACAATATATTCCAATATTTCACTAACTGTTTTCAATACACCTTTTACTACTTGTGAAAAGCACTGTTTTCATATTAATTGCACCAAAATGAATGATATCTAATAAGTAACAATCCACTCAGCATTTGGCCTCATGGTTTATGCTAACAGAACTGTCTTTTAACAACACTTTTATTGTTTTGCATTGCAAACATATCAATTACCAAGACAATGATACACACGTAACACAATGGTATATTTTGACCAAGCCACAATTTGCTAAAAAATGCAAGAGAATGTAGGTGTACAAGTACATAATAGAACCCTTTCTTGATCCCTCCTATATCTCGACCCCTCTCAGGGTGGCTGAAATCCATCATAAGTTCTGATTTCTGCATCCAGTCTATTTTTCATGGTTTGTTTTGGATTTAGGAGGATCCCCTCTGTGTTGACACCAGGTGGAACCAAATATGATGGTGCTTCAGGGAAAGCCTCTCGTGACATATATCGCTAACTCCAGGCTCAGTCAGCAATTTACCCCTTTCTTCCAGCTTTTTAACAATGGGGTGTCTATACTCTCCCACACTTTGCATTGTCTCCTTTCACTATTACTAGGCCCAACTATAACAGTGTAGCCTGATACCTGGTGCAGTGCAAGTCGGTTGTCACATTCAAAATAGACAATCTGGGATTACTAAGGAGCACCCATCACAGCACCCGCTCCAGGCATGTCAGGACGTCCTCCCAAAAAGGCATCATTCATTCACAGGCCCATACACTATGCAACCAATCACCTTTCTGCCTTCCACATCTTAGGCAGTTTGGGGTTTCCATCTTCCATAGTTTATTCTGGGTGTAACATTTCCTGTGTAAATATTTCCATTGGATGAACCTGAATTAAGGTGATAGCAGCCTCTCGGGTTGGGGGGAGGCTTGCACCTCCCTCCAGTCATCTGTCAATGCCCCAAGGTCAGCGACCCAGGCCTCCCTCAGGAGTTCAAATGTTTCTGTTGAATTGCTTACTAGGGAAAGGAAGACATCTTGTGTGTGGTTAATTCATCAAGGAGGACTTTTTCTCTGAAGGGCTGTATTCAGGTATCTCCTCCAGGTCTTTTATGTACAGTGCAAATGCATGTCTAAGTTGCAGGTATCTGTGGAACTGGCTGTGGTATGATTTGTATTCTCTTTGCAGGTCTGTGAGAGACTTAGGAGCTCCTCCAGTCACCCAATTTTGAAATGCCTATAGTGTTCCATATTTTGAAGCCCTTTAGTGTAGCCACTAGTTGCAGGAGTGTCCCAGACCACAAGGAGGTCTCAGCCATCCGTTGCCCTCACCATCCTAGGGTGGTTTCTCTCCACGTCTTAAGCACCATTTTCTGGGCTGCAGTCAAAGACCTTGGGGTTGCTACCCGTAGAGGAGGTGCAAGAGCACCATGCCCCCCATTGCCCATCTTTTAGCCATTAATGGTGGGTCTCCCATGGTAAAGAACTACCACTAATGAACTACCACTAATGATGGTCAGCAGGGAGGATCTGTAGTATGACTGGAGGTCTAGTGATGCTATGCCACCCTCATATGTGCACGTGAAGCAGTTAGGGGATGATTATGAGTTTGGTGGTCTGACACCAGGACCACCGTTGCAGGGGATGGGAGAAAGGCACCAAGCTGGCGCCATCCCGACTGTCGTATTGCTACAACACTCCAGAGCTGGCAGTGTGCCTGCGGAGGTGGAACTGCAATGGTATGCTTCTGCTCATAATGTGAGCCTGAAGCACATGCCGCCGCAGTGCAGCACCACATGCACCTCGGGCGCACTGTTGCCATGAACAATGCTGTGCATGGCACACAGTGTGCACAGACAGTGTAGGCATAGGGAGCACAATATGTGCCCCAAGCCACACTGCCCAAATCAGCAAAATTGCCCTGGGGCCCTGTTTGGGGCCCCTTCCCTGCATTTCCGTCACGCTTTTTATGGCAGGGTCCCTGCCATGAAAAGCTCTGCAGAAAGGCAGGTCGTGATCAGCATGGCAGTGCCAGCATCGGCACCCCTGCTATGGATCACGCCCTCCCCTAATGCCGCCACAGTGGGATCCAAGATTCTGGTGGTTGCGGCAGTCCTGTAGAGGTCTGACCGCTAGCTTCATAATCTGGTGGTCAGACCGCCAAGGAAGGACTAGTCAGACCACCACTGTGGGTACAGTGGTCCTAGGACTGCCATCCTTATAATCAGGCATATAGTTAAAGCTATCCCCTGGGGTCGATGATCCGATAGGCATTCTTACATTATCATGATTAGTCACATGAAAAGATTATTTGGCAGGGGGAAGAGGTAGCGTTGTGGTTGATAGAGGAGGTGAGGTAGGAACATCATCAAGTAGATCACCGACCTTCTCATTATTGAGGGAGAGAGAGAACGGCCCAGCGTTTCAGGACCTCCCAACCCTTCCAATAGTGGATGCCCACTTTCTTGGCAATGGCACATCAGATTCCCTTTTTTTGATGTGCTTTGACCTGCATGGATGACACAGACAAAAGCAAAAAGTCAGGTCCACATGCACCATACCAACACAAGTGGACAAAACTCTAGCAAGAGCAAGTAGGCAAACATTAACATCCTCTCAGTTCACACTCATGCACAATTTATCATCTGCATGCATCAACACCTACACAACTTCACATTTCAGGTACACAATCATACACCCCAACTTACACACATTGCTATACCATTGGACTCACCTGCTCCTCTGGTGCACCATATAGCTGTTCATAAAGGGGTAGGACAGCCTCCACAAGCTTGCCCAGCTTTTCAGGGGTGAATGCTGGTGCTCTATCACCTGCAGAACGTAGCATGATAGCTCCCAGAGGCTGTACAGCAGCTCTGGAAGTAGAGGTATTGCTGGCATCAGTGTCAGGAGTCAAGTGAGCAATACTGCAGAACGTGGCGGTCACAACCGCCACCTACAGGACCGTCACCGCCAGCGGACATCACCATTGGCCCAAGTCCACCATAGGCAGCAATGTGTTCCAATGGCAATTTACATGGCGGCTGTGACCATCTACCTCCATGACAACATCAGCCAGCGGAGTTAGGTCACTTCCACTTTTCCAGTACAGAGATCAGGCGGCTGCCATTTTGAGCACATTTCATGTATGGAAAAAGTTTTGAATCTGCATCATTAACAAATCCCTATATTGTGCTATGTATCAGTAAGTACTACCTTCAGGTTTATTGGTCTATTTGTGCATGAGAGTACTTAAATCAGTATAACAGAGGGAAATGTGCACCTATTCTCAACATACTATGTGCATTGGTAATGTAGATAATGGCCCTCATTACAACCCTGGCGGTAAATACCGCTTACCGCCCTGCAGAAGACCGCCAACATACCGCTGCGGTAGCGGAATTCCGCTACAGGTATTATGACCCACAGCTCAGAATCCACCATAATACAGACACCCACACAAGTCCGCCACACCAAAGGTCAGTGATAAACTGGTGATAACAAAACCGACACCGTCACGCCAACAGGAATATGCCCACACTATCATGACCCACGGATCAACGCAGTGGTCTTTCAACCGCGGTAAACCATTGGCGGTACACACCACTGCGCTCAAAATACCCACACATTTACAAAACACAACCACATTGGCCAAATCGAAATACACACACCTGATACACATACACACACCACACCCACACACCTAATCCAACATAAAACACACACCCACATCACCCACAAACCCTTACTACCAGAAAATTGAAACCACGTCAGAGAGAGACACTACCTTAAACAACACCAGCATCCACAGACATACAACAACACCACTTACACAACACCCACGCACCTCAAACAACACACACCAACACACCCCCTCATAAATCACAACACACACCACCTCACACATCACCCACGCCACATCATGGCACCCCAACGAGCTCAGGGTCATGGTGGAGGAAATCGTCTGGGTACAGCCACAGCTATTCGGATCACAGGTGCAGCACTCCTCCATTGCAAGGAAGATCGAGCAATGGCGCAGAATTGTCGACAGGGTCAACGCAGTGGGAGAGCATCCAAGAACACGGGATGACATCAGAAAGAGATGGAACGACCTACGGGGGAAGGTGTGTTCTGTGGTCTCCAGACACCAGATTGCTGTACAGAGGACTGGCGGTGGACCCCCCACCCTCTCCCCCACAACTAACAACATAGGAGGAGCAAGTCTTGGCAATACTACATCCTGAGGGCCTTGCAGGAGTAGCAGGAGGACTGGACTCTGGTAAGTCAAAGCTTTACTACTATATCCCCCACCCTACCTGCATGCCATCACATACCCACACCCTCACCCCATCACTCCAACACCTCACGTATGCCCCACTATCACAACCCACCCATCCCAATACCAAGCCCTGCATGCAACACCAAAGCATGGACACCCATCACCAAAGCATGTCCACTACAGATACCCACACAGACCCCAAACCAAATATCACACAAGGACCAAGCCAAGGATGCAAGCACTGGAGTACAGGGCCACTCACCCATTGCACACAATGGCACACACAGATGCAATAATCATGCCGTTACACCCCTGCAGGACACCTACCGAACGTCACCGGACAGGAGGTACCAGACATATTCAGTCCCCCCACAGAAGAGACCCACAGTGATGACAGCAGCTCTGCACAACTGGATCAAGATGACCAGCCCGGCCAATCAGGGACCTCGGGACAGTCGGTTCCCCTGACACTGGCACAAGCCACCACAGAGCCTCCCCCCTCAGGAAACACCACCACAGCTCCCACCCATCAGGCCCATACCTCTGTTCCCAGGACACATCAGTCAGCAGTGTGTCCACCACTAGAGGGAACCCAGGCAACCCCACTAGCACAAGACGATCAGGGACCTGGGGGCAGTGGGCACACGGTGCAGGGGACAGAGGCTCAGGAAAACAGGGAATCTGGGAGGACTGCTGTGTGATAGGGGGAGGACAGGCTCAGGGAACCCACTCTCCACAGGACACTCTCCAACATCATGGGAGCTTACCATCATTCCCAGGAAACGATGGCAACGGTACTGGCCAAGTTTCAGGAGACCCAGCGGCTGCAGGAGGAACACTATCTGGGGATCAGGGAGGACCTGAAGTCCATTAACAACACCCTGGTCACCATTACAGGGGTGCTGCAAGACCTTGTCAACACCAGGAGGGACACAGTGGCACAACAAGGGGCCCCTGAAACTAGCCTGGACGATGAACAGCCCTCCACCTCCGCCGGCGCTAGTGGACAGGAGGAACAGCCACAGGAACACGACACCAGCACCCCACCCCCTGCAGATGGAGAACCACCCTGCAAACGGTCCCTGAGGTCCAGGAACAAGACAGAGATCATTGCCAAGACCCCCGCCAGGAAATGAGACCCCCCTGAATGTCACCCTTCTGTCCCACTTTGTCATCCTGTCCATCCTTAAACTGCCATTGCTCCACTTCCTATGCCCCTTTGGACAATGCACCTGTGAAACCAATAGACTGGACTCCGCCATGGACATTTCTCCACCATCCCCCCAGCCCATTTTACAACCCCCTCCACTTATTTGCACATAAATAAACACACTTCAATCGCAAAACAATGGAGTCAGTCTGTGCTTTCACAAACGTGTAATTGCAAAAACCATGGAATATAGCAATGTCAATTTACTTGTGCACATACCGATGTAACACAGCTGTAGGCCTGGAGGAAATATAGCAAAGGGCACAAAGTGAGACCCACATCTGTGAAATCGAAAGCCAAAGTGACAAATTAGGGTCCATGCACTGAGTGAAAATGACAGACTAATGCTAGTTCCAATAATAGTATGAGATATGGGAGGCAGTGACATCTTCTTATCTGTGTCTCACTGGAAGTATTGCATGATTATGTTGTTTCTGTTGTTGATATCCTCCTCTTCTGCCTCCTCTTCTTCACTGTCCACAGGCTCCACAGCTGCCACAAGACCACCAGCTGGACCATCCTCCTGCAGAAAAGGCACCTGGCGTTGCAAAGCCAGGTTGTGCAGCACACAGAAGGCCACGATGATCTGCCACACCTTCTTCGGTGAGTAGTAGAGAGAACCACCTGTCATATGGAAGCACCGGAATCTGGCCTTCAGGAGGCCGAAGGTTTGTTCAATCACCCTCCTAGTTCGCCCATGTGCCTCATTGTAGTGTTCCTCTGCCCTTGTCCTGGGATTCCTCACTGGGGTCAGTAGCCATGACAGGTTGGGGTAACCAGAGACACCTGCAAATATCGAGGAACAACTGTTAGACACACACTAACCCTTAGGTACAACCCCATACCCAGACACCTATTCACAGTGTATAGGGTCCTTGGCCTCACCTATTAGCCAAACACGGTGCCTCTGGAGTTGCCCCATCACATAAGGGATGCTGCTATTCCTCAAAATGTAAGCGTCATGCACAGAGCCAGGAAACTTGGCATTGATATGGGAGATGTACTGGTCTGCCAAACACACCATCTGCACATTCATCGAATGGTAGCTCTTCCGGTTTCTGTACACCTGTTCACTCCTTTGGGGGGTACCAATGCCACATGTGTCCCATCAATGGCACTAATGATGTTGGGGATATGTCCCAGGGTACAGAAGTCTCCTTTCACTGTGGGAAAATCCTCCACCTGAGGGAACACGATGTAGCTGCACATGTGTTTCAGCAGGGCAGACAACACTCTGGATAACATGTTAGAGAACATTGGCTGGGACATCCCTGATGCCATGGCCACTGTTGTTTGAAAGGAACCACTTGCCAGGAAAAGGAGTACTGACAGGACCTGCACTAGAGGGGGTATCCCTGTGGGATGGCGAACAGGTCTGGCTCCAACTGGGCACACAGTTCCTGGATTGTTGCACGATCAAGTCTGTATGTGACTATGATGTCTCTCTCTTCCATTGTCGACAGGTCCACCAGCGGTCTGTACACTGCCGCCATCTCATCACCTGCTCCAGCAGACGTGCCCTAGGGAGGAGAACAGCGAGCAGAGAGTCAGGTAACACTGAGGTATCACAAAATGTCATTTGCACACATTTATTAATCCGCAATGTGGCTGTAACTGTGTGTATTCCAGGCCTAAATTGGTGTGATGCAGTTATTATTAATGCCAAGTGGCCTCCTGAAATGGCGGCTGCCTGACCTGTAAGGTGGGACAAGGGGATATGAGGTAACTGCGCTGGCGTTCTACACCGTAAGGAAACAGTCTTCCTTTCTTTTTACTAAAGGCAATCAAACAATATATTCCAATATTTCACTAACTGTTTTCAATAAACCTTTTACTACTTGTGAAAAGCACTGTTTTCATATTAATTGCACCAAAATGAATGATACCTAATAAGTAACAATCCACTCAGCATTTGGCCTCATGGTTTATGCTAACAGAACTGTCTTTTAACAACACTTTTATTGTTTTGCATTGCAAACATATCAATTACCAAGACAATGATACACACGTAACACAATGGTATATTTTGACCAAGCCACAATTTGCTAAAAAATGCAAGAGAATGTAGGTATACAAGTACATAATAGAACCCTTTCTTGATCCCTCCTATATCTCGACCCCTCTCAGGGTGGCTGAAATCAATCATAAGTTCTGATTTCTGCATCCAGTCTATTTTTCATGGTTTGTTTTGGATTTAGGAGGATCCCCTCTGTGTTGACACCAGGTGGAACCAAATGTGATGGTGCTTCAGGGAAAGCCTCTCGTGACATATATCGCTAACTCCAGGCTCAGTCAGCAATTTACCCCTTTCTTCCAGCTTTTTAACAATGGGGTGTCTATACTCTCCCACACTTTGCATTGTCTCCTTTCACTATTACTAGGCCCAACTATAACAGTGTAGCCTGATACCTGGTGCAGTGCAAGTCGGTTGTCACATTCAAAAGAGACAATCTGGGATTACTAAGGAGCACCCATCACAGCACCCGCTCCAGGCATGTCAGGACGTCCTCCCAAAAAGGCATCATTCATTCACAGGCCCATACACTATGCAACCAATCACCTTTCTGCCTTCCACATCTTAGGCAGTTTGGGGTTTCCATCTTCCATAGTTTATTCTGGGTGTAACATTTCCTGTGTAAATATTTCCATTGGATGAATCTGAATTGAGGTGATAGCAGCCTCTCGGGTTGGGGGGAGGCTTGCACCTCCCTCCAGTCATCTGTCAATGCCCCAAGGTCAGCGACCCAGGCCTCCCGCAGGAGTTCAAATGTTTCTGTTGAATTGCTTACTAGGAAAAGGAAGACATCTTGTGTGCGGTTAATTCATCAAGGAGGACATTTTCTCTGAAGGGCTGTATTCAGGTATCTCCTCCAGGTCTTTTATGTACAGTGCAAATGCATGTCTAAGTTGCAGGTATCTGTGGAACTGGCTGTGGTATGATTTGTATTCTCTTTGCAGGTCTGTGAGAGACTTAGGAGCTCCTCCAGTCACCCAATTTTGAAATGCCTATAGTGTTCCATATTTTGAAGCCCTTTAGTGTAGCCACTAGTTGCAGGAGTGTCCCAGACCACAAGGAGGTCTCAGCCATCCGTTGCCCTCACCATCCTAGGGTGGTTTCTCTCCACGTCTTAAGCACCATTTTCTGGGCTGCAGTCAAAGACCTTGGGGTTGCTACCCGTAGAGGAGGTGCAAGAGCACCATGCCCCCCATTGCCCATCTTTTAGCCATTAATGGTGGGTCTCCCATGGTAAAGAACTACCACTAATGAACTACCACTAATGATGGTCAGCAGGGAGGATCTGTAGTATGACTGGAGGTCTAGTGATGCTATGCCACCCTCATATGTGCACGTGAAGCAGTTAGGGGATGATTATGAGTTTGGTGGTCTGACACCAGGACCACCGTTGCAGGGGATGGGAGAAAGGCACCAAGCTGGCGCCATCCCGACTATCGTATTGCTACAACACTCCAGAGCTGGCAGTGTGCCTGCGGAGGTGGAACTACAATGGTATGCTTCTGCTCATAATGTGAGCCTGAAGCACATGCCACCGCAGTGCAGCACCACATGCACCTCGGGTGCACTGTTGCCATGAACAATGCTGTGCATGGCACACAGTGTGCACAGACAGTGTAGGCATAGGGAGCACAATATGTGCCCCAAGCCACACTGCCCAAATCAGCAAAATTGCCCTGGGGCCCTGTTTGGGGCCCCTTCCCTGCATTTCCGTCACGCTTTTTATGGCAGGGTCCCTGCCATGAAAAGCTCTGCAGAAAGGCAGGTCGTGATCAGCATGGCAGTGCCAGCATCGGCACCGCTGCTATGGATCACGCCCTCCCCTAATGCCACCACAGTGGGATCCAAGATTCTTGTGGTTGCGGCAGTCCTGTAGAGGTCTGACCGCTAGCTTCATAATCTGGTGGTCAGACCGCCAAGGAAGGACTAGTCAGACCACCACTGTGGGTACAGTGGTCCTAGGACTGCCATCCTTATAATCAGGCATATAGTTAAAGCTATCCCCTGGGGTCGATGATCCGATAGGCATTCTTACATTATCATGATTAGTCACATGAAAAGATTATTTGGCAGGGGGAAGAGGTAGCGTTGTGGTTGATAGAGGAGGTGAGGTAGGAACATCATCAAGTAGATCACCGACCTTCTCATTATTGAGGGAGAGAGAGAACGGCCCAGCGTTTCAGGACCTCCCAACCCTTCCAATAGTGGATGCCCACTTTCTTGGCAATGGCACATCAGATTCCCTTTTTTTGATGTGCTTTGACCTGCATGGATGACACAGACAAAAGCAAAAAGTCAGGTCCACATGCACCATACCAACACAAGTGGACAAAACTCTAGCAAGAGCAAGTAGGCAAACATTAACATCCTCTCAGTTCACACTCATGCACAATTTATCATCTGCATGCATCAACACCTACACAACTTCACATTTCAGGTACACAATCATACACCCCAACTTACACACATTGCTATACCATTGGACTCACCTGCTCCTCTGGTGCACCATATAGCTGTTCATAAAGTGGTAGGACAGCCTCCACAAGCTTGCCCAGCTTTTCAGGGGTGAATGCTGGTGCTCTATCACCTGCAGAACGTAGCATGATAGCTCCCAGAGGCTGTACAGCAGCTCTGGAAGTAGAGGTATTGCTGGCATCAGTGTCAGGAGTCAAGTGAGCAATACTGCAGAACGTGGCGGTCACAACCGCCACCTACAGGACCGTCACCACCAGCGGACATCACCATTGGCCCAAGTCCACCATAGGCAGCAATGTGTTCCAATGGCAATTTACATGGCGGCTGTGACCATCTACCTCCATGACAACATCAGCCAGCGGAGTTAGGTCACTTCCACTTTTCCAGTACAGAGATCAGGCGGCTGCCATTTTGAGCACATTTCATGTATGGAAAAAGTTTTGAATCTGCATCATTAACAAATCCCTATATTGTGCTATATATCAGTAAGTACTACCTTCAGGTTTATTGGTCTATTTGTGCATGAGAGTACTTAAATCAGTATAACAGAGGGAAATGTGCACCTATTCTCAACATACTATGTGCATTGGTAATGTAGATAATGGCCCTCATTACAACCCTGGCGGTAAATGCCGCTTACCGCCCTGCAGAAGACCGCCAACATACCGCTGCGGTAGCGGAATTCCGCGACAGGTATTATGACCCACAGCTCAGAATCCACCATAATACAGACACCCACACAAGTCCGCCACACCAAAGGTCAGTGATAAACTGGTGATAACAAAACCGACACCGTCACGCCAACAGGAATATGCCCACACTATCATGACCCACGGATCAACGCAGTGGTCTTTCAACCGCGGTAAACCATTGGCGGTACACACCACTGCGCTCAAAATACCCACACATTTACAAAACACAACCACATTGGCCAAATCGAAATACACACACCTGATACACATACACACACCACACCCACACACCTAATCCAATATAAAACACACACCCACATCACCCACAAACCCTTACTACCAGAAAATTGAAACCACGTCAGAGAGAGACACTACCTTAAACAACACCAGCATCCACAGACATACAACACCACCACTTACACAACATCCACGCACCTCAAACAACACACACCAACACACCCCCTCATACATCACAACACACACCACCTCACACATCACCCACGCCACATCATGGCACCCCAACGAGCTCAGGGTCATGGTGGAGGAAATCGTCTGGGTACAGCCACAGCTATTCGGATCACAGGTGCAGCACTCCTCCATTGCAAGGAAGATCGAGCAATGGCGCAGAATTGTCGACAGGGTCAACGCAGTGGGAGAGCATCCAAGAACACGGGATGACATCAGAAAGAGATGGAACGACCTACGGGGGAAGGTGTGTTCTGTGGTCTCCAGACACCAGATTGCTGTACAGAGGACTGGCGGTGGACCCCCCACTCTCTCCCCCACAACTAACAACATAGGAGGAGCAAGTCTTGGCAATACTACATCCTGAGGGCCTTGAGGAGTAGCAGGAGGACTGGACTCTGGTAAGTCAAAGCTTTACTACTATATCCCCCACCCTACCTGCATGCCATCACATACCCACACCCTCACCCTCACCCCATCACTCCAACACCTCACGTATGCCCCACTATCACAACCCACCCATCCCAATACCAAGCCCTTCATGCAACACCAAAGCATGGACACCCATCACCAAAGCATGTCCACTACAGATACCCACACAGACCCCAAACCAAATATCACACAAGGACCAAGCCAAGGATGCAAGCACTGGAGTACAGGGCCACTCACCCATTGCACACAATGGCACACACAGATGCAATAATCATGCCGTTACACCCCTGCAGGACACCTACCGAACGTCACCGGACAGGAGGTACCAGACATATCCAGTCGCCCACAGAAGAGACCCACAGTGATGACAGCAGCTCTGCACAACTGGATCAAGATGACCAGCCCGGCCAATCAGGGACCTCGGGACAGTCTGTTCCCCTGACACTGGCACAAGCCACCACAGAGCCTCCCCCCTCAGGAAACACCACCACAGCTCCCACCCATCAGGCCCATACCTATGTCCCCAGGACACATCAGTCAGCAGTGTGTCCACCACTAGAGGGAACCCAGGCAACCCCACTAGCACAAGACGATCAGGGACCTGGGGGCAGTGGGCACACGGTTCAGGGGACAGAGGCTCAGGAAAACAGGGAAGCTGGGAGGACTGCTGTGTGATAGGGGGAGGACAGGCTCAGGGAACCCACTCTCCACAGGACACTCTCCAACATCATGGGAGCTTACCATCATTCCCAGGAAACGATGGCAACGGTACTGACCAAGTTTCAGGAGACCCAGCGGCTGCAGGAGGAACACTATCTGGGGATCAGGGAGGACCTGAAGTCCATTAACAACACCCTGGTCACCATTACAGGGGTGCTGCAAGACCTTGTCAACACCAGGAGGGACACAGTGGCACAACAAGGGGCCCCTGAAACTAGCCTGGACGATGAACAGCCCTCCACCTCCGCCGGCGCTAGTGGACAGGAGGAACAGCCACAGGAACACGACACCAGCACCCCACCCCCTGCAGATGGAGAACCACCCCGCAAACGGTCCCTGAGGTCCAGGAACAAGACAGAGATCATTGCCAAGACCCCCGCCAGGAAATGAGACCCCCCTGAATGTCACCCTTCTGTCCCACTTTGTCATCCTGTCCATCCTTAAACTGCCATTGCTCCACTTCCTATGCCCCTTTGGACAATGCACCTGTGAAACCAACAGACTGGACTCCGCCATGGACATTTCTCCACCATCCCCCCAGCCCATTTTACAACCCCCTCCACTTATTTGCACATAAATAAACACACTTCAATCGCAAAACAATGGAGTCAGTCTGTGCTTTCACAAACGTGTAATTGCAAAAACCATGGAATATAGCAATGTCAATTTACTTGTGCACATACCGATGTAACACAGCTGTAGGCTTGGAGGAAATATAGCAAAGGGCACAAAGTGGGACCCACATCTGTGAAATCGAAAGCCAAAGTGACAAATTAGGGTCCATGCACTGAGTGAAAATGACAGACTAATGCTAGTTCCAATAATAGTATGAGATATGGGAGGCAGTGACATCTTCTTATCTGTGTCTCACTGGAAGTATTGCATGATTATGTTGTTTCTGTTGTTGATATCCTCCTCTTCTGCCTCCTCTTCTTCACTGTCCACAGGCTCCCCAGCTGCCACAAGACCACCAGCTGGACCATCCTCCTGCAGAAAAGGCACCTGGCGTCGCAAAGCCAGGTTGTGCAGCACACAGAAGGCCACGATGATCTGCCACACCTTCTTCGGTGAGTAGTAGAGAGAACCACCTGTCATATGGAAGCACCGGAATCTGGCCTTCAGGAGGCCGAAGGTTTGTTCAATCACCCTCCTAGTTCGCCCATGTGCCTCATTGTAGTGTTCCTCTGCCCTTGTCCTGGGATTCCTCACTGGGGTCAGTAGCCATGACAGGTTGGGGTAACCAGAGACACCTGCAAATATCGAGGAACAACTGTTAGACACACACTAACCCTTAGGTACAACCCCATACCCAGACACCTATTCACAGTGTATAGAGTCTTTGGCCTCACCTATTAGCCAAACACGGTGCCTCTGGAGTTGCCCCATCACATAAGGGATGCTGCTATTCCTCAAAATGTAAGCGTCATGCACAGAGCCAGGAAACTTGGCATTGATATGGGAGATGTACTGGTCTGCCAAACACACCATCTGCACATTCATCGAATGGTAGCTCTTCCGGTTTCTGTACACCTGTTCACTCCTTTGGGGGGTACCAATGCCACATGTGTCCCATCAATGGCACTAATGATGTTGGGGATATGTCCCAGGGTACAGAAGTCACCTTTCCCTGTGGGAAAATCCTCCACCTGAGGGAACACGATGTAGCTGCACATGTGTTTCAGCAGGGCAGACAACACTCTGGATAACACGTTAGAGAACATTGGCTGGGACATCCCTGATGCCATGGCCACTGTTGTTTGAAAGGAACCACTTGCCAGGAAAAGGAGTACTGACAGGACCTGCACTAGAAGGGGTATCCCTGTGGGATGGCGAACAGGTCTGCCTCCAACTGGGCACACAGTTCCTGGATTGTTGCACGATCAAGTCTGTATGTGACTATGATGTCTCTCTCTTCCATTGTCGACAGGTCCACCAGCGGTCTGTACACTGCCGCCATCTCATCACCTGCTCCAGCAGACGTGCCCTAGGGAGGAGAACAGCGAGCAGAGAGCCAGCCAACACTGAGGTATCACAAAATGTCATTTGCACACATTTATTAATCCGCAATGTGGCTGTAACTGTGTGTATTCCAGGCCTAAATTGGTGTGATGCAGTTATTATTAATGCCAAGTGGCCTCCTGAAATGGCGGCTGCCTGACCTGTAAGGTGGGACAAGGGGATATGAGGTAACTGCGCTGGCGTTCTACACCGTCGCAGTGGGCGGTCAAAGACCGCGGCTCTATTCTGCATTGGTTAACATTGGACCCTATGGGTCCCAGTAGCCAATGACGATGTAAGCCGGCGGTGACGCCATTTTCTCTCTGTTCACTCACTTGATACCTGACCTTCAACAGGAGAGGGCCTACACTGCAAGTGCTGCTGTGACCTGTGTCTGAAAGCGACAATGGCTACAATGTCTGGGGAAAGGGCCCCTGCCTTCACTTCGGAGGAGTTGGAGAAACTAGTGGATGGGGTCCTCCCCCAGTACACACAACTGTACAGTCCTCCAGACAAACAGGTGAATACACTGTGAGCATGCTGCATGGGCAATGCCTGTTTGGAGTGGTGTGGATGGAAGATAGATGGGGGGGGCTGAGGCCTGCATGTGCGGACGGTGAGTGTATGTGCATCAGGGCAAGGGTGGGAACGGGGGCCAATGAGTATGACAGTACGGACGGGTAAAGCATTTCCTTTCCCCCTATACTATTCCTCTAAGTCAGCGCCCACCAGAAGAAGGCTATTTGGCGTGCCATCGCCAAGGACGTCCGGACCCTGGGGGTCCACCACAGACGGAGCACCCACTGCCGTAAAAGATGGGAGGACCTGCGCCGCTGGAGCAAGAAGACAGTGTAGGCCCAGCTGGGGATGGCCTCACAATGTGGGAGGGGTGCCCGTCGCACCATGACCCCCCTGACCTTCCGGATCCTGTCGGTGGCGTATCCGGAGTTGGATGGGCACTTGAGGGCATCACAGCAGCCACAAGGGGGTGAGTACACTCTCATTCAGCTGACTCTGCGTGCATTATGAGGTGTCTGAGTGGGGGAGGTGGGCAGTGGGTTCCCCTAGGCCAGGGCGATCTTGGTAGGCAAGGCCCCTTGTGAAGCAGGCTATGTGGCACCCCAACACCACTAGTGGTTAGAGCCATCTACACCTAGTCAGGCTCCTGTGACTTCCAGGTGTGCAGCAATCGGGCTTAGGCCTTGTACCCCATGGACATGTGATTAATCTAGGAACTATAAGTGCATGGCATAGTGCAGAGGGCTGCTGTGTCTGTTGTGTCCAACGGTAGTGGTGTTGCATGCACTGAACATGTCTTTCTCCTGTCTCCCCCCCCTCTTTTTCTGGTCTCCCTGTTCTTGTGTGCAATAGCATCATCAGGCGGAGGAGCATTGGCACCGGAGCAGGAGGGAGCTGCATCCCACTTGGCCCTGGAGGATGAAGCAACGGAGTCTGAAGCCACCAGTGGGACATAGGGCGAGGGGAGCTCCACGGGAGGGACAGGAGCAGAGACCAGCAACAGCGAATCCTCCTCTGATGGGAGCTCCCTTGCGGTGGCGGGCCGCTCTGTGGCCACCGCATCAACAGGTACAGCCGCCACCACCCCCCCACCAGCACCACCCTCCCAGCAGCCCCTCAGTGTGTGTCCCGTGCCCGCTCACCCAGGAGGGTGGGCATCTCCTTCACCCCAGGCACCTCAGGCCCTGCCCCAGTCAGCCCTGCTGCCCTCAGTGAGGAGGCTATTGACCTCCTGAGATCCCTCACTGTTGGGCAGTCTACCATTCTGAATGCCATCCAGGGTGTTGAGAGGCAGTTGCAACAAACAAATGCATACCTGGAGGGCATTCATTCTGAGCAGGCAGCCCAACAGAGAGCATTTCAGGCTCTGTCCTCAGCACTGATGGCAGCCATAGTTCCTGTGTCCAGCCTCCCCCCTCCAACCTCCTCCACCCAGACCCAATCCCCTGTACCTCAGCCTATGCCAAGCACACCATCAGACCAGCATGCACACACATCAACACACAAAAGTGCACATGGCAAACATAAGCACCACACATCCCACAGGCACTCACACAAGCATCATACCTATGCACACACACCAACATCCACTTCCTCCACTGTGTCCCCCTCCTCCACATCTCCCTCCTCACTCCCAGTCTCGTCTCCACTCACACCTGCATGCACTACATCCTCAGCCACTACCTCCATCACCAGCACGTCCATCACCACACACCGCTCACGTGCACTCACCACCCCAACTACCATTCACACATCCCCAGTGTCCTCTCCCAGTGTGTCAGTGAGCCCTCCTCCCAAAGTACACAAACGCAGGCACACACCCACCCAGCAGCCATCCACCTCACAACCCTCTAGCCCATGACACCCTCACCCAAATTCAGGAGAAGTACACCTCCTACAACCACTACCTCTTCCTCCACTCCCAAACCCCCTCCATCTACCCGTCCCGGTATGTCTAAAAAACTTTTCCTGTCAAACCTTGACCTCTTCCCTTCACCTCCCTCCCCCCGTCCTTCCCCTAGGGCCAGGCTTTCCAGGTCCCAGCCCAGCACCTCAGCCACCACATCCCCAGGCACAGTGGTGCCAGCAACTGCAGGGTCATGGAGTGCGCCAACCATCAGGGCTGCCAGTGTACCACAGAGCGAGGGCAAGGACATTCAGCCACCTGCCAATGTTAAAAAGGTGCCCACATCCCGGAGGGAGAAGCCGAAAACACCAGCCACCAAGGGGTCAGTGAAAACGAAAGGGGATAGTGGCAAGACAACTGCACTACCATCGAAGGTGGGGAAGGGCAAAAAACTGAAGGGCAGGTCAGGAGAGGGCATGGTGGCACCTACTGAGGGACCAGTGTCGCACCTTCTGTCCACGTCCACGGCAACCTGTACGGCGGCAGACACCACCACCTGCACCGCCTCCAGTATGTCTACAGCCGCTGCGACAGTTCCCAGCCTCTTCCCCGGTGGGCAGCCATCCGAGGCTGTAGGAGACATCCTGTTTTCTCACTCAGCAGGTGCTGACACAGGCTCCGCCGCCACAGACCCCGCCGCCAGCACCGCCGCCACAGACCCCACCGCCGGCACCGCCGCCACAGACCCTGCAGCCAGCACCGCTGCCAAAGACCCCGCCGCCAGCACCGCTGCCACAGACCCCGCCGCCAGCACTGCCGCCACAGACCCCGCCGCCAGCACCGCCACCACAGACCCCACCGCCAGCACTGCCACCACAGCACCGCCGCCACAGACCCCACCGCCAGCACCGCCGCCACAGACCCCGCCGCCAGCACCGCCGCCACAGACCCCGCCGCAGCACCGCAGCCAGCACTGCCGGCACAGACCCCGCATCCAGCACCGCCACCACAGACCCCGCAGCCAGCACCGCCACAACTGACACCGCGCAAGCACTGCCACAAGCACCGCCAGCGGCCCCGCGACATCCTCAGACAGTGGCACCACTGCAGACATGCCTACCATCCCCAGTGGTCAGTCGTCCGGGGCTGGTGGTGAGTTCCAGGACCCTGGGCAGCTTCCATGAAGCACTACTTTAATCACAGTTGCCACCTCCATATGGAATGCGAAGCCCCAGCAGTGTGGGGTATGTCTCTGCCTCCATGGCATATCATGCTACCTGTACCTCAGCAATCTCGTGGCACACACACCCAGGCGAGTGTTTTGTACCGGCCACACTGCACGTGGAGCACTCTGGGCCCAAAGCCCCCTCCAGAACCAGTGGAGAACTGCATCCACTTCCTCAGTCCTTGGCAGGATGAAGCACTCTGGGCACAAAGCCCCCTCCAGAACCAGTGGAGAAATGCATCCACTACCTCAGCCCTTGGCAGGATGAAGCACTCTGGGCACAAAGCCCCCTCCAGAATCAGTGGAGAACTGCATCCACTTCCTCAGCCCTTGGCAGGATGAAGCACTCTGGGCACAAAGCCCCCTCCAGAACCAGTGGAGAACTGCATCCACTACCTCAGTCCTTGGCAGGATGCAGCACTCTGGGCACAAAGCCCCCTCCAGACCCAGTGGAGAAAGGCATCCACTTGAGAGACTGTGGCTTTGCACTCCCCACGATAAAGCAGTGGGCAAACCACCCAGTGGAAAGACTTGTGCGACTGTGGTGTTGCACTCCCCAGGATAAAGCAGTGGGCAAACCACCCACTGGAAAGACTTGTGAGATTGTGGCTTTGCACTCCCCAGGATAAAGCAGTGGGCAACCCACCCACTGCAAAGACTTGAGAGACTGTGGCTTTGCACTCCCCAGGATAAAGCAGTGGGCAAACCACCCACTGTAAAGACTTGCGAGACTGTGGCTTTGCACTCCCCAGGATACATCAATGGGCATGGAGCCCCCTCGTGCAGAAGTGGCGTTGTGCGTTCATCTGCCTGAGGTGCCTGTATATTTTCTGTCTGATGCTCCTGCAGTGTTCTCGCCATTTGGAATCAGGTATCTAGTGTGGGCTTGGACCATGCATTTTGGGTCCAGTGGTTCACGGACAATGATTGGTGCACTATCCGGACTTGTGTAGTTGGTGTACATAATTGCGTTTACTGGATCTTGAACTTTGATAATGAGATTCCACATGATTACATTTGTTCAAATCAATTCCTGTTGTCCTTGCGTTCTTCCGGAGGGGGGGGTGTATATGTGATGTTGCTACATGTATTTGTGTGTATGTTGTTGTGGGTGAGGGTGGGGGGTGTTGCGTGTGTGTGTCACTCTCTTTTCCCTCCTCCCTCCCCTGTGTTGTAGGTGCAGTACTCACCGTGGTCGTCGCCGCCGTCGTTGGAGCTCCTGATAGAAGAGAAGGAAGACCATCATTGGCAGTATCTGCCAAGTCACAGACAGCATCAAAATCAGATGGGAATTGCAGAGACACATAAAAAGTGGACATGGCTGAAACCAGGTAATGATTAAATGAGTATGTGGAGTGGGAGTAATATGACCAGACTGTCAGGACACCGGGATGGAATTGTGCTTACCCATCAAGAAAACCTGTAGGATACTGAAGGTGGTTAAATGGTGTAATTAGTGGGTTCATATGTGCCTTGCACATGTGAAAATGTAGATCTATGGCCTCTACTATCACATTGGTTTTTGTTGTAAATAACCTACCCTGGACCTAGCTGTCAGTGTGTTCCTACTTTGCAGACCAATGTGCATGTCTCTGTGGACTGACATAGGTGAGTGGCAAGCCTACAGGTATGTGACAAATGTAGGTGAAAGATCCCTGGACTAGGGACATTAGTACTGATATCTGTCTGTACCATGTGCTATGTATATTAGAAAGCTAAGGTATGGTTATGAGATAAGGCTTTACCTGGTGATACAAAGGACCAATCTGTATGCCTTCTGGCTTGTAGGAAGACTGACATGTCCCTAACCTCTATATCCTGTGGATTATCAGTGTCTGACACCTTAGCACACCTCCTAATGGTACTATCAGGTATACTCTATGTGCTGTTTGCATGTCTACCAATAAATGTGTGTAGATGTAGAATATGACAGTTTTTGAATCTGTCCACGTTGGAATCCGAAAGTAATGAGTCTTCTGCAAATAGAGTCCACGTGTGATGTCCATGACATAGGTTGTACAATACAGAGGGAAATATTGATAGCAGAGTTGCCATGCATAACAGTTGTACATGGTTGATAAATGACACATACACAGGACCTGTGTTCAAGTGTGATTTATTGTGAACAGTAAACCAATATGTGTGACTAGTAACTAACAAGAAATCACAATATAAACATTGAAGGGTTCAGTCATGCTGGCTGGAATCATGAGGGTAGTTGCTACATCATTAGGATACAGAAGTTTAGTGTCCTTGTACCATGGAAAAATTGAGTTTGGTTTAAGAAGAGTCAATAGGGTGTATCTGTGGCATACAAAGGGAACAAGTCAGGAGAGGTTCACTTCCTGGAAATGGTTTTGGTCTTGGCATCTGCTCCTCCTGGATGTCTGGGTGGACGTCCACATATGTGGAAGGGTTCCTCTGCTACACAGGGTGGGGTGTCTGAGGCATGTCCTTCCCCTCGAAGGGCCTCAATTCCACTAGCAGCCGCAGATGTTAAAGGGCCTGAAGACTCATTACTAGTAGAAGAGTCCTGATGTTGTGCTGCAGTCCTACTCAGGGTAATGTTGATGTCCCTCAGCACCCCAGGAACGGAAGTCAGGCAGGCATTTTGTGCCTGCCACTGCTGCATGACTCCCTGGTGGTGGTCCATCTGCAGCTGTTGGATTTCCCCCATCATGGTGATTAACTGGCCCATCATGCATTGGGAATTTTGGTATGCTCCCACGAGTTGGAAGATGGTTTCCTGGTCAGTATTATCCCTTTAAGCCCACACTATCCCTCCAGGCAACCTACCCCCACATGCATGGGCCCCTGGCACAGTGGGCCCACTACCAGTGGTGGCAGGACCATCATTGTCAGGGATGACAAGAGGAGAATCAGGTACGTGTACTGTGGAAGCACACAATGGATGATACAGTCCTTGGGAAACAGGTTTGGGGGCGAATGGTTGCCTGTGATGTAGATGCAACAAGGCTGGGAGGAGTTGGTGAGGGCAGGGAGAGGCTGACAGTTGTTGACTGACCAGGTGTCCCTGATGGGCCAGCTTCCTCTTTAGTGTCCACACATCCAAGGGTGTTGTCCTCACTGGGGCCTTCATCCAGAGAAGTTGTGGCACTCTCTGGTATCCTGTCCATGGTGACAGCAAGGTTACCTGTGGGAGGAATGGAACACAGAGTTGCTGTTAAATTTAGGGTATTATTAATGTTGTGTGAGATGCAGGCAGTGGCTTAACTGAATCACCGGAAATTTCAATGACGGCTGCAGCATAATCGTGCTTTGTACAACATGAGACTCTGTAATTTCAATACCATACACCATGCTTGTAGCTGTTAAACGATGTTGGTAGTGATTGGACTGCTGATACCATCTTATGTTGTCTGATTATCGACATGGGTATTCATTTTTGTTGCCTACTGTAGTGTCTGACATGATACATGGCACAAGAAAGAAGTGTACAATGCACAATGGTGCCAGAGTACTGACACAGTATGGGAGTAAGCAATAGACGTTTACCTGTAACTGGATGTACTGTATGTGCATCCACTTTGGCATCTAGATTTACACCCCAGGTGGGTAGATTTCAATCTCAGGAATCTTTATTTTCAGTGCATTATGATTGCGAACTCAGCTTTAGCTGTGTTTTACTTGTGATGATAGTGGGAGTGGGCCACTGCATTGCTGTCATTGCCATTCACTGTTTCACAATTGCACAATCAAGATGGCTTATAGTGGTAGTTAGTTTCACAAGGATGACATCTCACATTTTGAGCACTGTTCTGATTTTCACAATGGTGGGATATTGCATTCTGGGAATTGTAGTGCTATGAGTTGCCAGCACTTCATGTGCCATTTCCAAGGGCTATGGCGCCAGGTGGGTTAAGTGGACATGTTGCATGCCAGAAAGGGGGATTGGAACATTTGGACAGAGGTGTAGTGTGTGGTATGTGAATTTGGGTGGGTTAAGATGGTGAGGGAGCATGCAGGACATGACAATTGGGTGACATGGATTTTGTGGAGACTTACCAGACACCACTCCCCCAGGTATTACTGTCAGACTCTCAGGATGCAGTATGTCTAAGACCTTCTACTCCCAAGATGTGAAACTAAAGGAGAAGGTAGGGGCCCACCGCCAGTCTTCAGTTTGGCCAGCTGGTGCCTGAATGCCATGGAACGTACCTTCTCCTTAAGGTCGTTCCACTTCTTCCTGATGGGTGTTTTTGTGGGGACATGTTAGTCATGGTGAGGGGGGTGTGGTAGTGTTAAAAGAAAAAAGACTGCAGTAAAAGGTAAATGGTGAGGTGTAGGTGCTCTGATATGAGTGGGTGACAGTTGTTGTGGATTGTGTGGGGTAGTAAAAGGTGTTTTGTGTATGTTGTGCAGGTGTGTGATGTGCACATAGTAAAATGTATGTAGATGCCTAATGTTGTTTTTTCTATTTCTGTGAACGATTTAGCTTGTCTGGGACTGTATGTGGCATTTAGGTTGTGTAGGGTTGTGTAGTGCTGTATTGTATAGTGCAGTGTGTAGGGTGTATGGATGTGTATCAGGTGTGGGGAATTCAAACTATCCAATGTGGTGTTGTGTTCAGTATGATGTACGTTGAGACTGCTGCAGTTCGCACTGCCAAATGGTTTTCCGTCATGGAAGAACCGCTGTTGTGATTTGTGAATCGTAATATGATGGGTGGATTTAGGTCGGGCTGGTGGTGCTGGTGGTGGGACCCACTCTTTGCAGGCCTCCAGTGTAGGAAAGTAGCCCCTTTCTAGTATGGTTACCCCCACTTCTGGCCTGTTTGTCAGTGTGTTTGACTGTGTTTACTGGGATCCTGCTAATCAGGACCAGAGTAGTTATGCTATCTCCCTTAAATTACGGTTATAGGATACTGTTAATCCAGTATTCCACTCTCAATTGACATACTGGTGCCCCCTTACAAGTTCATAGTATATGGTACCTAGGTAGCCAGGGCACTGGGGCTCCAGGGGATCCCTATGGGCTGCAGCATTTCTTTTTCCACCCATAGGGAGCCCATGCAAAGGCTTCTACAGGATTGCCATTGCAGCCTGTGTGAAATGGTGCATGCACCCTTTCACTACCATTTACACTGCACCAGGTCACTTATAAGTCACCCATATTGCAGGCCTTCTAGCTCTGAAGGCTGGGTGCAGAGTACAGGATTGCATTGTACAGGACCATTTTCCCAGACGTTGTGAGTGCGGGGAGGCCATTTTACACGTGCACTGGACATAGGTCACTACCTATGTACAGTTAAACAATGGTAATTCCAAATATGGCCATGTTTGGTATCAAACATGTTGGAATCATACCCCAAGGCTTTTGCAAGCATTGGTTGTATGATTCCATGCACTCTGGGGGCTCCTTAGAGGACCCCAGTACTGGCATTACATCCTTCTGAAGTTTTCCAGGCAGCCCCAGCTGCTGCCACCTCACAGACAGGTTTCTGCCCTCCTGTTGCTCAAGCAGCTCAAGCCCAGGAAGGCAGAACAAAGCACTTCCTTTGGGAGAGGGGTGTTACACCCTCTCCCTTTGGAAATAGGTGTTACAGGCATGGGAGGGGTATCCTCCCAGAGCCTCTGGAAATGCTTTGTAGGGCACAGATGCTGGCCTCCTTGCATAATCCAGTCTACATTGGTTCAGGGACATCCAGTCCCTGCTCTGGCATGAAATTGGAAAAAGGAAATGGGAGTGACAATTCCCCTGTCCAACACCACCCCAGGGGTGGTTCTCAGAGCTCCTCCAGAATGTCCCTGGGTTTTGCTATCTTGGATTCCAAGTTGGCAGGGCACTCTGCGAGCATCTGAGTGGCCAGTGCCAGCCGGTGACATCAGTGCACTCCCCTGTTAGATGCTTACCTGTGTAGCTGGACAATCCCCCTTTCAAGGCTATTTAGGGCCTCTCTCTTGGGTGGTGCTTCAGATTTGGATTAAAAGATCCAGCAGGAATCCTCTGCATCCTTTACTACACCTCCTTACCGAAGAAACTGCATCCTGAATCTCCAGAAACTCCACAACTACAACAAAGAAGCAAAGACGACTTCTGCAACATTGTATCGTCAGCTGCTGCCAGCAACTGCAACTGTTTCCCGGTCGTGCATCCTCAGAGGACAGCCGGTCTTCAGACTGCACCAGAAGAACGAAGGAATCCCCCTTGAAGTGAAGGAGTCACTTCCCCACTTCAGCAGACACCCCTCTGCAGCGACGACCTGTGGCTTGGGTCCCCTCTCCCAAAGAAGTGCATGGGTCCAGCAACACAAGTAGTGGACTGAAGGGGTCCTGACGGTCCAGACTTCCAACTGTGCACAATGTGTTTTGCAGTTGCCAAGGCTTGTTGACTTTCTTCCATGAAGTTCTTCGTGCACTGTGTAGCTTTGGCTCCCAGCACTCCTTCCTGCACTGCACAGCCTGTGTGGTTCTCCGGGGGCGTAGGATCCCTGTGTTTAGTGCTGCATGGGACTCCTTTTGCACCTTCTTTGTCCCAATGCTGTGGGACTCCTGGGTGCGCTGCCTGGTCTTCTGAGGGCTCTCTGAGTTGCTGAGAGCCCCCTTCTGGGTAGAAGCTACCAGGTCCCTCCTGGTCCCGGGCAGCAACATTTTCCGCTAACTGCGAGCTGTGCGTGTGCCAGGGCTTGTTGGTGGAGTCCAGCAACGCAAACCAGACTGCAACCATCCATTCGGCGTGGGACATCATCTGCACCAACCAGGAACCCGTATCTGTCTGCATGGGTGCAGTACTGACTGTTCTTCTTTACCAGTGGTTCTTCTTTTGCACCTTCATCCGGGTTAGCAGGGGCTCCTGTTCTCCCTGGACTCTACAGTGCTTCTTGGACTTGGTCCCCTTCTTCCACAGATCTGCAGGTCCAGGAATCCATCGTTGGTGTCTTGCAATCTCTTCAGTTTTTTGCAAAATCTTCTATCACATGTTCTTGCGTGTTCTAGAAAAGTTACTATGAGTTACTATGAGTTACTCCTGCTTTCCTGGGCTCTGGGGTGGGTTCTATTACTTACCTTTGGTGTTTTCTAATACTCCCCGCGCTCCTCTACACACTTCACTTGCCTAGGTGGGAAACCGACTTTCCCATTCCACTTTTGAAGTATATGGTTTGTTTTCCCACAGGCCCATTTCTAACTATTTTGATTTTCACCATTTGCACTGTTTTCTAACTGTTTTTACAGCTATTTCTGCATTGTAGTGAATATACTGTGTATATTACTTACCTCCTAAGGGAGTATAGTCTCTACGGTATTTTTGTCATTTGTGTCACCAAAATAAAGTACCTTAATTTTTGTAACACTGAGTATTTTCTTTCATGTGTGTGAGTACTGTGTGACTGCAGTGGTATTGCATGAGCTTTGCATGTCTCTTAGCTAGGTCTTGGGTGCTCATCCACACTACTCCTAGAGAGCCTGCCTTCTAGGCACTGACTACATTTCACTAATAAGGGATAACTGGAGCTGGTATAAAGGTGTAAGTATCTTTGGTACCAACTAGAAACCAGGCCAGCCTCCTACATCCAGTGTCCTGGTGGTTTCAGAAATGTGGCTGTTTTTTTAGCGGACTGCTCACTGAAACTCTTAATATGGTGGCTGGGTTACCGCCAACATGGTGGTTTTTTGGCAGCTGCCACCGCAGCGATTTTATTGAAGGCCCTCGGTGTCCACTCCAGGCATCGGATCAGGATGTCAACCCTGACCCTTGCCGCCAGAGGTTCTATTTCTACAGAGAATAACAACGGTGACAAGGGGCACTCCTTTCTCTTGCCTCTGTGGATAGAGATATGGCCTGGAATGGTGCTGCCCCTCACACCCATGCATTCAACTTGATGTATAACAGGAAGACATGGCTGGTGAACCTGGGGCTGAAGTTTAATTTGGAAAGCAGGTTGAATAGGTAGTCCAAGTTAACTGAGTCGGAGGCCTTATGGAAGTCCACCAGTACTAACAGCTGATTCCTGGGTAGTTCGGCAGCAAAGGACAGCACATTGTGGACCCAGCATATTTTGTGTTTGGTGGAATGCCGGGGCTTGAAGCTGGATTGTTCCAAATGGATTTTAGAGTGTACTACTTTTTGTAAGGGTGTAGCTAGCACCTTCGGCCATATGTTTTCCTTAATATTCAGGAGTGAAATAGGGTGGTAGGACTAGCATTGTTCCAGTCAGCAGCCTGACTTGGAGAGCACCACAGTTCCCACTGTTCGGAGGTCAGGTGAAAATGTTCACTTTTTGTGGGCCTCTATAAAGACCTCAGTTAAAGAGTCTACAGGTGGGACCAATATGCTCTGAAAAAGTCTGCTGGAAACCAAATGGGGCCCAGCACCTTGCCCGCCCACATCTGTCCAAATGCCTGTGTCAATTCCTCCTCCGTCACATCCTCCTCTAGGAGTAGAGTGTCTGTGGGTGGCACAGGCTGAATCGGCAGGTCCTTCATAAAATCCCAGAGTTCAAGCTCATCTTGACCCTCTGCAGGGGAGTACAGGTGTGCATGTTAGGAGACGAAGGAGTTAGCTATGGCATTGTCACCCATTGTCTTATTCACTTCCACATCCACAGTGTGGCAGAGTTTGTGCACTGCCAGTGGATGCTTTTATTAGAGTTGTCCCCCCCATTGATATAAGTGGCTCTGATTGGCCAGCCATACTGTTCATGCCTGCAAGAGGTTGTCCGAGAACGGTTTGGGTATGTAGTTAATCTCTTAGTGCGGTGTCTGATCCCCAATTCCACTACTTTCCCCTCTAGCTTCAGGAAGCGGGCCACTAAAAGCAGCACCTTCTATTGTTCCCAACAACTACCTGTTGTGTGACTGATTATTGTACCTCAAAGGGAAGCCATGAGCACCTCCCACACCTATTGTTGGTGAAGTTCCTATCTTTTGTTTTCATTTAGGTAGGTTGTGATAGCATCTGATATGTGCTTTCTAGTTTTTGTGTCTTGTAGCATCCATTCCCCCAGTCAGCACCTCGACTCAGCCCTCCCTGGGCCCAGCCGCAACCTTACTGCCATGCAGGAATAGTCGGACATTCTTCTAGCGTGGATGTGTGCCCCCACTACCCCTACGTGCCTCTAAGCTTGGCATAAGTAGATAATCCAGATGGGAGAACACTCCAACAGCCCCGCGAGTAGAAGGTATATCTGCGCTCCCGGGAATGGAAAGCTTGTCAAATGTACAGAAGGCCCAGTGCATCTATGAACTTTACCAGCCATGTGGGACTCTCAGTCCCATCAACAGAACTGTCTTAATGACAGCATAAGATAATTTTACTAATTTACCTGCTGCACATCTTCTATATAAATTATATGTGCAGATCCACAGAGTGTATATGCTATTTATTACTACTGTTGAGTGGGTTCACTGACACAATAGCAACACAAAAGGATGATGGATGGAAATTTTTGAAACAGTCACCCCCAGTCACAGATCTGGGTTTAATCCATCCTTCTTTTGCTCACCATGCCACCCCAGTTTGGAGCCAACCATATGCAAGTCAATCTTGACCCTGTTCCCCATGGGAACAGTTCAGCCCAAATTGCCAGGCCATGTCCTCCCTTGTCTGGAAACAAGCATCCTGGGACCGGTTTTAGGGTATCACCCTTCATCAGCTAGACTAGCTTACATCCAGGGGCACAGTGAGCACCAGACCCATGTCTGCACATACCCTTCTCACTTAGACCAACTTTAGCAACACAAAAGGATGACAGACAGAGTGCTGAAACTTTTCAAACACTCACCCCCAGTCACAGATCTGGGTTTACTTCATCATTCTTTTGCTTACCATGCCACCCCAGTTTGGACCCAGCCATATGCAAATCAGTCTTGACTCTGTTCCCCATGATAACAGTCCAGCCAGAACTGCCAAGCCAGGTCCTCCCTGGACCGGAAACAAGCATCCTGGGACTAGTTTTGGGGTATGACCCTTGTTAGACCTGGCATCCTTGGCTTTGTCTCCCCTAGAGACAAAGCCAAGTAGAAGTAAATTAAATAAGTAGTCCATAAATGTAATGATTAAAAATCAATTAAGTAATTAAATAATTAGTTAGCAATCAATAATTTTTGTCTCTGCTTCCCATGTTTTGACTCTCTGCTGACCAGTGCTAAAGTGCAATTGCTCCTTGTGTATATTGTATGTGTAATTGACTTTTCCATGATTGGCATATGTGATTTACTAGTAATTCCCTAGTAAAGTACACTAGAGGTGCTCAGGGCCTGTAAATCAAATGCTACTGGTGGGCCTGCAGAACTGGTTGTGCCACCCACATGAGCAGCCCTGTAAACATGGCTCTGACCTGCCACTACAGTATCTGTGTGTGCAGTTTTAAACTGCCATTTTGACCTGGAAAATGTACCCAGTTGCTAGGCCCAAACCTTCCATTTTTATACATGCAGGGCATCCCTAAGGTAGGCCCTAGGTAACCCCATGGGCAGGGTGCAGTGTATGTTAAAGGTGGTTCATGTACTGATGTATTTTATATGTCCTAATCGTGAAATACTGCCAAATTCTGTTTTCACTGTTGCAAGGCCTATCTCTCTCATGGGTTAACGTGGGGGCTGCTTTCAAATATCTTTTAAGTGCAGTTTCCCTTTGGGAGCAGATAGAGATTTAGAGTTTGGGGTCCCCGAACTCACAATTTTAAGATACATATTTTGGTAAAGTAGTTTTTTAAATTGTCAGTTTGAAAATGCCACTTTTAGGAAGTGGGCATTTTCTTGTCTAAACCATTCTGTGACTCTGCCTGCTTGCGTATTCCCTGTCTGGGTCAAACTGACAGTTGGGCTGTTTCTGAATCCCCTCTAGACAGTGACACAAAGGGAGCTGGGGAGTAGCCTGCATATCCTGATGGGCCATCTGGGCTGGAGTGGAGGAAGGAGTGGTCACTTGCACCTAAATGGGGTGTGCCTGCCCTCACACAATGCAGTCTCCAACCCCCTGGTGTGAGTCTGGATCCAGGCCTAGGCAAGGCAGGATTTTGTGAACAACAGAGACTTTCCTTTGAAGTTTGCCTACTTCAAAGGCAGAAAGGGGTATACGTAGTGGACCCAAAACCCTAGATTTCCAGATTACTTCTAGACAAAGACTGGACTTTGTGGTATATTCCTGCTTGTGAAGAATCTCCAGGGCTTAGACTGAGCTTGCCTCCTGTTTTGAAGTCTCAGGGCCATCAAAGACTTCCTCTGCCAGTACTTCAACTCTTTGCTGAGACTTCTGCCCTGCCCAATGGTGCCCTATCCAGTCCCTGGGCCCTTGGAAGGTGAAGCTGGTAGAACAAGAACTGAAATCCATACACAGGCAGCCGTGCGGGGAAGATTTTGATGCACCAACTGCAATGCTTCTGTAAAAATGACACACCACCCACTTTGCGGCTCAAATCAACGCACCACCTGAATTGCAGTTGAGAAATCGATGCATCACCTGCATCGCGGCTAGAGAAATTACGCAAAACCCGCTTGCGGCTGCTGAAAATGACCCAAGCCTCATGCTGTGCAGTTTTCCATCACCGTAAGGCTGGATTTCTCATGCATCAGCGCTGGGAGTCAAAATCAACGTAAACCTGTGCAGACCCAAGGTGCCCCATCCAGAAAACAATGATTGACTCACTTGCGATTGAGAAAACAACGCATCGCTGACTTTTTTTGATAAATATTGCCTATTTTTCTAAACTGGTGTGGTGTTGATTTTAGAGTGTTTTCACTATATGGCTGTGTGTTTTGGTCCAAATACTTTACACATTGTCTTTGAGTCTGACTGCTTGTGCCAAGCTACCAAGGGGGTGAGCAGGGATTATCTTAAGTGTGTATCTTCATTGACCTGACTAGATTGAGGGTCCCTGCTTGGCAGACTGCAAGCTGACTGCCAACTAGAGACCCCATTTCTAACAACTCTTCATCAGCCAGGCTAGCTTGAATCTAGTTTCAGCTGACAAGTATCAGCCCAGCAGTTGGTCAATCTCTGGCACCTGCACCAGCAGTCAGTGCACGCCACTCTTTTGACCACTTTGCTTTGTCTTATTGTATATTATTAGTACTGTGTGGAGTTTGAAAGGGGGTGTTGAAACTGAGTTTGGACTACAACTTCCATAATGCCCTTAGACTATATAATTAATTAAAATGTGACTCGTTTTAAACCACTGTGACAGGCATAGGTGGTAATTAATGAGAGGCTGAGGATCTATGAATAAACAAGTGGAAATTCTCCCCAGAGTGCAGTGAGTTTTTGTATTGAATATTGATTGGGGAATTGGTCACTCCCTGGCACCTGCACCAGCAGATAGTCATGCCACTCTTTTGGCCATTTTGCTTTGTCTTATTGTATATTAGCGACAGCGCCTGGCACTTGATGGAAAAGAGCAGGTATGGTGTGGAGTTTGAAATGGGGATACTTTTCCCTTGCGTGAGTACAATACATTTGAAGAATTAGTAAACTGGAGAGTTGTTACTTCAAATATGCTTTTAAAGAAAACTGCAACTGCTTTGAACAGATTCATTTTGGGGACCGATGCGGGCCTTGTACTGAGAAGGGAGTCAGTTGATACGGGCCTGGGAGTTTAACCATATGTTTGTGAGAATTGACTATCCAAATCAGCCAGTCAGTTTGGGAGCCGTGATATTGTGACATGCATTTGTGAAAACTGAACAATAACAGCACATAATGTGAAATGCAGAGAAAGCGATGTACAGCACTGAGTGGACATATATATACAACAACAAAGCACTGGGCAGTGATGTTATGGAGATAAAAACATGCACTCTCTTTGCCATATATAAGTATGAGATGGTACTGTTGTAATCTTTTAGTTTTGAAACTGAGTATGTACTACAACTCCCATGATACCCTTAGGCTACATAACATTGAATTAAAATGTGACTCGTTGTTTGAAACCACTGTGATTAAGATGGCGGTCGAAACACATAAGTGGTAATCAACGTGCTGTTGAGGATCTATGAATAAAAAACTAGAAATTCTCCCATGAGCGCAGTGTGCTTCTGTATTGAACATTGACTGGGGAGTTGGTCAACCCCTGGCACCTGCACCTGCAGTCAGTGTGCGCAATATATATAGATAAAACATAAACAATAAAACCATAAACCACATAACAAATTATGTACAAAAACTATTAACCAATATAGACAATAACATATTAAAAATTGAAAAATCCAAGAAACACATTTACTAAAGTACTACAAACAACAAAATAAATGTAAAAATAAAAACAAATGGTATAAAATAAACAAAAATAAAACAAATAATGGTATGAAATCTATTTGACCAATATTGAAAACTATTGAAGTCTAAGATTATTAAATAAACTAGCTTCTGCAACACTAGAGAAAGTGTCACTGCAATAATAGGGAAAGTGTTGGACTTCGGAAGAGTTTGATTTACTATTCCTACTTCAGTCAATGCAACAATAAAGAAAGCATTGGATTTCAGAGGGGTAAAATTTACTATACCCACTTCCAACGGTGCAACAATGAGGAAAGTGTTAGACTTTAGAGGGGTAAAATTTACTTACACCGAACAGGGCAACAGAAGCGAAAGCACTGGATTTTGGAAGAGTAAAAATGTGTATTCCTGCTGCAGTCAATGCAACAGTAGGGCAAATGTTGGTCTTTGGTTGGGTAAAATTTACTATTCCAACTCCATTCGATGCAACAGTAGGGAAAATGTTGGATTTAGTATGGATGAAATTTACTATTACCACTCTAGTTGCTGAAACAGCAGGGAAAGTGTTGAATTTCTGAGGGGTGAAATTTACTTTTCCCATGCCAAACAGTGCAACAGTAGGGTAAGGGTTGAACCACAAAGATGTTAATGTTAGAGTGCCCACTGAAGTCTAAGCAACAGTAGGGAAAGTACTTCACTTCAAACACATTACATTAATAAATAATCCCATAAATGTGGAAAAATATTAAACTCATTACATATATGAATAAACCCATGAATGTAGGAAACTATTAAACTTAATAAAAAAGAATTAACATATATATATATATATATATATATATATATATATATATATATATATATATATATTAAAAAAATAAAAAGCAATTAATCCATTTACATGATTACTATTCAATAAAAAATAATGGTAGTTAATAAATGTTATTCAATTGTATAAACCTAGCAACCCGCAACTAAAATACAAATGTAAAAATAACTATTCCACAACATACATGTTTAAAACAAATTAAAAATGAACAATTAATAACTAATTGTTAATTATTTAATACACAAATAACTTCCCCAGACCCATACAAACCTAGCATCCCGCAACTACAATGAAAATAAATAAGTATTCTGCAATTTAAATTCAATTAAAGAATTAATTTACAAATAATAACTAATAGCTAATAATACTTAATAATACATTGGTAAAAAACTATTACTTAACATTGCATCCTACACCCCTAAAAACCTAGCAGCCTGCAACTGAAGTATAAGTAGAAGTAAATTAAATAAGTAGTGCATAAATTTAATGATTAAAAATCAATTAAGTAATTAAATAATTAGTTAGCAATCAATAATTAAATATTATTTAACTTCCTGACCTATACCCCTACAAACCTAACAGCCTGACTGAATAACTGAATAAATCAGTATTACACGAATTACATAATACATATCAATCATGTGTGTATATATATATATATATGTATATAAAAATTAATTATTACCTAATTAACTTCCCAACCTATCCCCTGCAAACCCAAAATTGCTTTACTATAAATTACTATTAAAAATTAATAGAAATGTTCTAAATCACTTCAAATTGCAAGCTATATTTTACCAATTAACATTTACATACCTAATAGTAACATATAAAATTAATATATCAACAACAGCACATTAAAATAATTTTAACAAGTATATTTTTAACCACTATATTAGTGAAAACAATATTAAAAACATCAATATTATTTAAAACAATATTACTTACCTCAAAAATGATATTGTTGTCAACGATATTAGTGCATCATTATATTGTGTGCCACGATATTTAGGCCCTCATTACAACATTGGCGGTAAAAGCCGCTTACCGCCGTGCAGAAGTCCGCCAACACACTGCTGCGGAATTCCGCCACAGCTATTATGACCCACATCTCGGAATATGCCAAAATACAGACACCCACACAAGTCCGCCACACCAAAGGTCAGTGATAAACTGGCGAAAACAAAACCTCCACCGTCACGCCAACAGAAATACGCCCACACTATCACAACACACGAATCCACGCGGCGGTCTTTCAACCGCGGTATTCCATTGGCGGTACACACCGCCGGGCTCAAAATACACACACTCTTACAAAACACAGCCACATTGGACAATTCAAAATACACACCTGATACACATACACACACCACTCCCGCACACCCATTACAATATAAAACACACACCCACATCACCCTCAAACCGCTACGACAAATTTACCAAGAGAAGGCCAGAGAGAAACACCACCAGCAAGAACAACAGCATCCAGAGGCACACAACACCATCACCCACACAACTTCCACGCACCTCACACAACACACCACTACATATCACCACACACTCCACCCCACACATCACCCACACCACCCCATGGCACGGCAAAGACACCCCAGGTTCTTGGAGGAGGAGCTCAGGCTCATGGTGGAGGAAATCGTCCGGGTAGAGCCACAGCTATCCGGATCACAGGTGCAGCACACCTCAATAGCAAGGAAGATGGAGCTATGGCGAAGAATAGTGGACAGGGTCAATGCAGTGGGACAACACCCAAGAAATCGGGAGGACATCAGGAAGAGGTGGAACGACCTACGGGGGAAGGTGTGTTCCGTGGTCTCAAGACACCACCTGGCAGTTCAGCGGACTGGCGGCAGACCCCCACCTCCTCCCCCACAACTAACAACATGGGAGGAGCAGGTCTTGGCGATTCTGCATCCTGAGGGCCTCGCAGGAGTAGCTGGAGGAATGGACTCTGGTAAGTCAAACCTTTACTATTACATCCCCCACCCTACCTGCATGCTATCACATACCCCCACCCTCACCCTCACCCCCAGCACCCCTACTCCTCACAAATGTCCCAACATCACAAACCACCCATCCCAACACCAAGCCCTGCATGCAACAACAAAGCATGGACACACATCACCAAAGCATGCTCACTGCACATACCCATACACCCCCCTAAACCATCATCACACAAGCTCCCACACAGGAATGCTAGCACTGGGGTACACGGTCACCCACCCATTGCACACCATTACACACACAGATGTAATAAACATCCTTTTATACCCCTTCAGGACCCCTACCCAACGTCACCGGACAGGAGGGTCCACACATGTCCACACCACCAACAGAAAAGGCCCACAGTGATGACAGCACCTCTGTCCAACTGGATCTAGATGACCAGCCCGGACCATCGGGGACCTCTGGACAGTCAGTTCCCCTCACACAGGCACAGGCCACCACAGACCTTCCCCCCTCTGGAAACACCAGAACAGCACCCACCCAGCGGGCCCCTACCTCCGTCCCCAGGACACGTCAATCAGCTGTGTGTCCACCACCACAGGGAACCCAGGATAACCCACCACCCCAACAACAACAGGGACCTGGGGGCAGTGGTAGTGGGCACACGGTCCAGGGGACGGAGGCACCGGAACACAGGGGAACTGGGAGGGCTGCCGTGCGACGGGGGCAGACAGGCCAAGGGAACCCACTCTCCACGAGGCCCTCTCCTCCATCATGGGAGCCTACCACCACTCCCAGGAGACGATTGCAACGGTACTGGCCAAGTTTCAGGAGACCCAGCGCATGCAGGAGGAACAGTATATGGGCTTCAGGGAGGAACTCAGAACCATCAGCTCCACCCTGGGCACCATCGTAGGGGTGCTGAAGGAAGTACTCAACACCAGGAGGGACACTGTGGCACAACAAAGGGCCCCTGACACTAGCCTGGACGATGAACTGCCCACCACCTCCGCCGGCGCTAGTGGACAGGACGCCCCGCCACAGGACCACCACACCAGCACCCCACCCCCTGCAGAGGGAGAACCACCCCGCAAACGGTCCCTGAGATCCAGGACAAAGACAGAGAACGATGCCAAGACCCCCTCCAAAAAATGAGACCACCCTGATTGTCATCCTTTTGTCCCACTTTGTCACCCTGTCCATCCTCAAACTGCCCCAGCTCCACTTCCTATGCTCATTTGTGCCATGCACCTGTGAGACTAATAGACTGGACTCTGCCATGGACATTCCTCCGTAATCACCCCTCACCATTTCACTACCCCCTCCAATTTTGAGCATTTAAATAAACACACCTAAAGCACAAAATGATCTGGAGTCTGTCTGTGATTTCGAAATAGTGTATTAGCAATTACAGTGACAAAATGTTTTTTTAAATAGTAATATCAACATACCTATGTCACACAGCTCTAGTCCATGAGGAATCTAAGCAGATGTCACATAGTGGGACCCAAATCTGTGAAACCGTAAGGGAAAGTGACAACTCAGTGACCATACACTGGGTGAAAACTACAGACAGTAGAGAGGTAGTAGTGTTAAAGTACATGTAGTAGGCAGGTTTGTATTCTTACCTGTGTCTCACTGGAAATATTGCAGGATCACTGAGTCCCTGTTGTGCATGTCTTCTTCCTCTGCTTCCTCCTCATCACTGTCCACAGGCTCCACAGCTGCAGTAACACCTCCATCTGGACCATCCTCCTGCAGAAAAGGCACCTGGCGTCTCAAAGCCAAGTTGTGAAGCATACAGCAGGCCACGATGATCTGGCACACCTTCTTTGGTGAGTAGAATAGGGATCCACCTGTCATATGGAGGCACCGGAACCTGGCCTTCAGGAGGGCTAAGGTCCACTCGATCACCCTCCTAGTTCGCCCATGGGCCTCATTGTAGCATCCTCTGCCCTGGTCCTGGGATTCCTCACTGGGGTCAGTAGCCATGACAGGTTGGGGTAACCAGAGTCACCTGTAAATGGTGAGGGGCAACTGTCAGACACACACTAACCTGAACGGATAACCCCAGACCCAGACAACCATTCCCACTGACTTGCTTCCAGGTGCTCACCTAATAGCCACACACAGTGCTTCTGGAGTTGACCCATCACATAAGGGATGCTGCTATTCCGCAGGATGTAGGCGTCATGCACTGAGCCAGGGAACATGGCATTCACATGGGAGATGTACTGGTCTGCCAAACATACCATCTGTACATTCATAGAATGATAACTCTTCCGGTTTCTGTACACCTGTTCACTCCTGTGGGGGGGGGACCAAAGCCACATGTGTCCCATCAATGGCAGCTATGATGTTGGGGATATGTCCCTGGGCATAGAAATCACCTTTCACTGTAGGCAAATCCTCCACCTGAGGGAAAACGATGTAGCTCCGCATGTGTTTCAGTAAGGCAGACAACACTCTGGACAATACGTTGGAAAACATAGGCTGGGACATCCCTGATGCCATGGCCACAGTTGTTTGAAATGACCCACTTGCAAGGAAATGGAGCACTGACAGCACCTGCACTTGAGGGGGATTCCTGTGGGATGGCGGCTTGCTGACATCAGGTCTGGCTCCAACTGGGTACACAGTTCCTGGATTGTGGCACGGTCAAGCCTGTAGGTGATTATCAAATGTCGCTCCTCCATTGTCGACAGGTCCACCAACGGTCTGTACACCGGAGGATGCCGCCATCTCCTCACATGTCCCAGCGGACGGTGCCTATGAAGGACAACAGCGAGCACAGAGTCAAACAACTCAGAGGTACGTACCCACAGTTTACCAAGAAGATCAATCATACACAAAAGGCGGTCTGTATATGTGTTGAGTCTAGGCCTAGGTATGTGTGACGCAGTTGAAAATGAAGCCATGTGGGCCCCTGAAATGGCAGCTGCCTGACCTCTGAAGTGGGACAATGGGATGTGAGGTAACTGCGCTGAAGTTGTACACCGTCGCGGTAGGCGGTCGAAGACCGCGGCGCAATGCTGCATTGGTTAACATTGGACCCTATGGGTCCCAGGAGCCAATGACGATGTACGCCGGCGGTGACGGTACGCACCGCCGCGGATGTGACCGCCATTTTCTATCTGTTCAATCACTCGATACCTGATCTTCGACAGGAGAGGACCTACACTGCAAGTGCTGCTGTGACCTCAGTATGGAAGAGACAATGGCTCGTGCGTCTGGGGAAAGGGCCCCTGCCTTCACATCGGAGGAGTTGGAGAAGCTTGTGTACTGCGATTTGATAGAGTTTGTTTTGACCAATGACTTTGTGTTTCACCACTGCGCATATTAGTTGCTCAATGTTCACCAGTAGCACATGGTATGTTTTGTTCAGTTTAGCCGCCTATGGGCTTTGACATGGCATTAGCCATTGCTTTCTGTATTCAGTTTAGCCGCCTATGGGCTTTGACATTGCATTAGTCATTACATTCTGTATTCTGCCTATTGGCTTTGACATGGCATTAGCCATTACTTTCAGTTTAGCCGCCTATGGGCTTTGACATTGCATTAGTCATTACATTCTGTATTCCGGCTATTGGCTTTGACATGCTGTATCCAGTCTAGCCGCCTATTGGCTTTGACATTGCATGCCTATTGACTTTGACATGATGTATTCAGCTTAACTGCCTATTGGCTTTGACATGATATTATACATTACATTTTGTATTCAGCTCCGCTGCCTATTGGCTTTGACATGATATTATACATTGCATTTTATATTCAGCTCAGCTGCCTATTGGCTTTGACATGATATTATACATTGCATTTTATATTCAGCTCAGCTGCCTATTGGCTTTGACATGATATTATACATTGCATTTTGTATTCAGCTCAGCTGCCTATGGGCTTTGACATGATATAAGACATTGCATTTTGTATTCAGCTTAGATGCCTATTGGCTTTGACATGACACTAGACATTGCATTTGATATTTAGGTTAGCTGCCTATTGCCTTTAACATGACATTGCATTTGATATCTAGGTTAGCTGCCCATTGCCTTTAACGTGGAGTTAGACATTGCAGTTGAGAATCCAAGCTGTATTTTTCCAAGCTGTGTTTTTGCACAAGATGAACCAAGATGTTTTTCTCACAGTAGACTAGACATGATAAGAGAGAGTACATGGGTGTTGTTTTCTCTTCGCTTGAGCTTGGGAACAGGAGTAGTCTTGGAGACCTGGCCAGTCTCCAAAAGGCTTGCCCAGTTTCCCAGGTCTGAGAGGAGGGGGCACACCTTTGTAACGAATGTAACAGGCTGCAGAGAGTCAGATTCGAATCTGCCGGACCTCGTGCTGGAGCTTGGCGCAGGCTGCCAGCAATCCCGTGTGGGTAGATGAATCTCTCTTTCTCGCGGCTGACAGGGGTCATCAGCTTGCAGACCTTAGAAAGATGAAGCTGTAAATAATTCCCACACTGTGAAGTATTTGTTTTGCTTTGCATTCAATATCTTATAAATATAACCTGCTGTGTATATTGCAAACTGATATATTTTGTTTGATTAACGCGGACTTGAAAGCTACTAATTCGTCATTCATAAAATATTGTGGTTGGGGAAGAATTAACAACAATAAAAGTCTTCTTTGACCTCAGAAGTGCATTTCTGTTGTGTTATGTTAGTGCTTAGAAACTAAATAAGAGGAAAGCACTACAATTGGTACATGGAGTCGTGGGGTGTCGGTCATTAAGAGGTGATTAAGAAGGGGTTTGACGAGTTAGTAGATTTCTAAGTGCACACTTTAAAAGTGTAATTGTTTTTTTGTTGTTTGGAGAGTTACAGAAATTGTTTTTTTGTTGTTTGGAGAATCACAGTAGCACGGCAGACCATGTCATGTGTTGTTAAACTGCCTGATGGTGCTAAGAAAAACTGTGAATTGTTTTCTGTTTGGGGAATTACAGAAGAAAATGCATGTGTAGAAAACGTGTGTTTTGGAAGTAATGATGACAGAAAGGTCTGGATACCTTTATCTGCTTACAGAGAAATGCAGGAGAAATGTAGGAAGTTGGAACATGAAAATAGGAATTTACGTGAGCAAATTAGCCCGACTGAAAGTTATAAAAGGGCTGTTTTTGAAGAATCTTTCTTGTCCCATTCCAGTAATGAGGGGGTTAAGACAGCTCCGAGCTGCACTGAGTTTTTGTGTGAGCCAGGGTTTTTGGCTGATAACACGGACGAGAGAGACCAGAATGTGATTTACGAGTTACCGTTGCAAAATGCACAAGTAAAACGAAAGATTTTAGAGCAAGAGCCGACTTTCATTAGCTTGTTTGATTTTTGGAAAAAGAATAGCCCTCATTTGAGAGAAATCCTAACACTTTTGTATGGTCACTGTGAAAAATAATATGCAGCTGCGCACTTGTGATTTGGCAAATGAAATAATGCAGACTTTAGGTTTTTGCGCAGTGCAAGAAGGAAATACTTATGTACATGTAACTCAAGAACAAGGAAAGAAAATAGTGCCCCTAGCTAGAATCATACAATGGATCTGGTACTTGCAAGACAGGGCTAGAGTACCACAGGTAAAAGAATTACCGGTGAAATTGTGTGCACCATTTGAATTCGTGTCTACTGAAGATAAAAAGCATGTTTGTTTTACTAATGATTCATTGACTGAAATGTTGTTTTCTGGCACAGGAGAAGGAATGGAGTTGTATAATGTGTGTCAGATTTTAAAGCAAGAGCTACGTGAGATGTGTCATTTTTATGCTGATTTTTGGTTCTTTGATAATGTTTTAGCCACATGGCTTGTACCTAACTGGTTCAATTACCTTGCAGATGTTAATGAGAAAAATGCAGAGAGAGAAGTGTACACCCAGAATTCTGCCTTAGTGGGGATGGCTAAGTGGGTGCCCCAGAAATGTGAACAGCTGAGAGAAAAAGCCACTTACAGGTGGGCAGAGATGAGAGAGATGCACATTCCCCTAGTTTTGATAAAAACTGTGCAGCACGCACAAAAGCAATCTGTCATGCAAGCAGTCACAGAGCAGTTGGGGAGAGGAAAGTTACCAGGACAGAAATGGCAAATTGATCAGGTTTTAGGGAAAGTGATTGCTGCAAATTACCAAGGAAAAATCGAAATTATGCTGATACCTAGAAAAGAATCTGATTCATTCATACAAATTGGAGACAGAATGGCCCAACTTGACAAAAATGCAGTGAATGGAGGTTTGGTAAAGAAGGAGTCTGCCCCAGCCCTTCTGACAGTGCAAGAAAAGGGAAGCTGTGGAGCAGCAGATAAAAACCTCAGTACTGATGTGTGGGCTGAAGCCCCAAGTGATCCTCCAGAACCTGCAGAAAATATAACAAAGGGCCCCAAAAACGTCCTGCTGATTATAAAACAGGGAAAGAAAGAGGAAGGGTGCAGTTTAAATGAAAAATGTTATTTGCAAGAAAAGTCATACTTGTTTCTTTTGCAGATCCTACCACGTTTCGCCACTGTCCCTGAGTGTGCTGTGTGGTCCCCCTTCCGGTGTGTGCGTGTGGGGTCGGGGAAGGGACCGAATCCCCAACCTGAACCTGGCTGAGTAAAGTGCCAGCACCATGGATCCATTTTGCGCAAACTGCGCCTTCAGTTCAAGTTCAACTTGTTTGATTGCATTCTTCCAATGGAACTAAGCTGTGTTTTTTTTTTTCCCTCTCGTATGGAACTCTGACTTTTGCTTATCTTCCAGCAAACCTTTCAGGTGGACCGTGCACCTTTACATGAGCAGAACTCATGCCACATCAAATTGCTAACACTGTTGAATTAGAGACTCATTCAGAGTATAAAAATTGCCCAGTCTTTTCTATGTAGATGTATCTGATGTGAAAGGTTATGAAATCAATGTGTTAATCCACTTCTATTGCTTTACAGGGATTGTTTTGATCATTCAAATGTGCTGATGTTTTTTTTTTTTTTTGTTTGAAACAAGAGATATGTGAAACAAAAATTCATTGGTCAAAGGGCGGAATGTACTGCTATTTGATGGAGTTTGTTTTGACCAATGACTTTGTGTTTCACCACTGCGCATATTAGTTGCTCAATGTTCACCAGTAGCACATGGTATGTTTTGTTCAGTTTAGCCGCCTATGGGCTTTGACATGGCATTAGCCATTGCATTTGATATTTAGGTTAGCTGCCTATTGCCTTTAACATGACATTGCATTTGATATCTAGGTTAGCTGCCCATTGCCTTTAACGTGGAGTTAGACATTGCAGTTGAGAATCCAAGCTGTATTTTTCCAAGCTGTGTTTTTGCACAAGAGGAACCAAGATGTTTTTCTCACAGTAGACTAGACATGATAAGAGAGAGTACATGGGTGTTGTTTTCTCTTCGCTTGAGCTTGGGAACAGGAGTAGTCTTGGAGACCTGGCCAGTCTCCAAAAGGCTTGCTCAGTTTCCCAGGTCTGAGAGGAGGGGGCACACCTTTGTAACGAATGTAACAGGCTGCAGAGAGTCAGATTCGAATCTGCCGGACCTCGTGCTGGAGCTTGGCGCAGGCTGCCAGCAATCCCGTGTGGGTAGATGAATCTCTCTTTCTCGCGGCTGACAGGGGTCATCAGCTTGCAGACCTTAGAAAGATGAAGCTGTAAATAATTCCCACACTGTGAAGTATTTGTTTTGCTTTGCATTCAATATCTTATAAATATAACCTGCTGTGTATATTGCAAACTGATATATTTTGTTTGATTAACGCGGACTTGAAAGCTACTAATTCGTCATTCATAAAATATTGTGGTTGGGGAAGAATTAACAACAATAAAAGTCTTCTTTGACCTCAGAAGTGCATTTCTGTTGTGTTATGTTAGTGCTTAGAAACTAAATAAGAGGAAAGCACTACAATTGGTACATGGAGTCGTGGGGTGTCGGTCATTAAGAGGTGATTAAGAAGGGGTTTGACGAGTTAGTAGATTTCTAAGTGCACACTTTAAAAGTGTAATTGTTTTTTTGTTGTTTGGAGAGTTACAGAAATTGTTTTTTTGTTGTTTGGAGAATCACAGTAGCACGGCAGACCATGTCATGTGTTGTTAAACTGCCTGATGGTGCTAAGAAAAACTGTGAATTGTTTTCTGTTTGGGGAATTACAGAAGAAAATGCATGTGTAGAAAACGTGTGTTTTGGAAGTAATGATGACAGAAAGGTCTGGATACCTTTATCTGCTTACAGAGAAATGCAGGAGAAATGTAGGAAGTTGGAACATGAAAATAGGAATTTACGTGAGCAAATTAGCCCGACTGAAAGTTATAAAAGGGCTGTTTTTGAAGAATCTTTCTTGTCCCATTCCAGTAATGAGGGGGTTAAGACAGCTCCGAGCTGCACTGAGTTTTCGTGTGAGCCAGGGTTTTTGGCTGATAACACGGACGAGAGAGACCAGAATGTGATTTACGAGTTACCGTTGCAAAATGCACAAGTAAAACGAAAGATTTTAGAGCAAGAGCCGACTTTCATTAGCTTGTTTGATTTTTGGAAAAAGAATAGCCCTCATTTGAGAGAAATCCTAACACTTTTGTATATGGTCACTGTGAAAAATAATATGCAGCTGCGCACTTGTGATTTGGCAAATGAAATAATGCAGACTTTAGGTTTTTGCGCAGTGCAAGAAGGAAATACTTATGTACATGTAACTCAAGAACAAGGAAAGAAAATAGTGCCCCTAGCTAGAATCATACAATGGATCTGGTACTTGCAAGACAGGGCTAGAGTACCACAGGTAAAAGAATTACCGGTGAAATTGTGTGCACCATTTGAATTCGTGTCTACTGAAGATAAAAAGCATGTTTGTTTTACTAATGATTCATTGACTGAAATGTTGTTTTCTGGCACAGGAGAAGGAATGGAGTTGTATAATGTGTGTCAGATTTTAAAGCAAGAGCTACGTGAGATGTGTCATTTTTATGCTGATTTTTGGTTCTTTGATAATGTTTTAGCCACATGGCTTGTACCTAACTGGTTCAATTACCTTGCAGATGTTAATGAGAAAAATGCAGAGAGAGAAGTGTACACCCAGAATTCTGCCTTAGTGGGGATGGCTAAGTGGGGGCCCCAGAAATGTGAACAGCTGAGAGAAAAAGCCACTTACAGGTGGGCAGAGATGAGAGAGATGCACATTCCCCTAGTTTTGATAAAAACTGTGCAGCACGCACAAAAGCAATCTGTCATGCAAGCAGTCACAGAGCAGTTGGGGAGAGGAAAGTTACCAGGACAGAAATGGCAAATTGATCAGGTTTTAGGGAAAGTGATTGCTGCAAATTACCAAGGAAAAATCGAAATTATGCTGATACCTAGAAAAGAATCTGATTCATTCATACAAATTGGAGACAGAATGGCCCAACTTGACAAAAATGCAGTGAATGGAGGTTTGGTAAAGAAGGAGTCTGCCCCAGCCCTTCTGACAGTGCAAGAAAAGGGAAGCTGTGGAGCAGCAGATAAAAACCTCAGTACTGATGTGTGGGCTGAAGCCCCAAGTGATCCTCCAGAACCTGCAGAAAATATAACAAAGGGCCCCAAAAACGTCCTGCTGATTATAAAACAGGGAAAGAAAGAGGAAGGGTGCAGTTTAAATGAAAAATGTTATTTGCAAGAAAAGTCATACTTGTTTCTTTTGCAGATCCTACCACGTTTCGCCACTGTCCCTGAGTGTGCTGTGTGGTCCCCCTTCCGGTGTGTGCGTGTGGGGTCGGGGAAGGGACCGAATCCCCAACCTGAACCTGGCTGAGTAAAGTGCCAGCACCATGGATCCATTTTGCGCAAACTGCGCCTTCAGTTCAAGTTCAACTTGTTTGATTGCATTCTTCCAATGGAACTAAGCTGTGTTTTTTTTTTTCCCTCTCGTATGGAACTCTGACTTTTGCTTATCTTCCAGCAAACCTTTCAGGTGGACCGTGCACCTTTACATGAGCAGAACTCATGCCACATCAAATTGCTAACACTGTTGAATTAGAGACTCATTCAGAGTATAAAAATTGCCCAGTCTTTTCTATGTAGATGTATCTGATGTGAAAGGTTATGAAATCAATGTGTTAATCCACTTCTATTGCTTTACAGGGATTGTTTTGATCATTCAAATGTGCTGATGTTTTTTTTTTTTTTTGTTTGAAACAAGAGATATGTGAAACAAAAATTCATTGGTCAAAGGGCGGAATGTACTGCTATTTGATGGAGTTTGTTTTGACCAATGACTTTGTGTTTCACCACTGCGCATATTAGTTGCTCAATGTTCACCAGTAGCACATGGTATGTTTTGTTCAGTTTAGCCGCCTATGGGCTTTGACATGGCATTAGCCATTGCTTTCTGTATTCAGTTTAGCCGCCTATGGGCTTTGACATTGCATTAGTCATTACATTCTGTATTCTGCCTATTGGCTTTGACATGGCATTAGCCATTACTTTCAGTTTAGCCGCCTATGGGCTTTGACATTGCATTAGTCATTACATTCTGTATTCCGCCTATTGGCTTTGACATGCTGTATCCAGTCTAGCCGCCTATTGGCTTTGACATTGCATGCCTATTGACTTTGACATGATGTATTCAGCTTAACTGCCTATTGGCTTTGACATGATATTATATATTACATTTTGTATTCAGCTCCGCTGCCTATTGGCTTTGACATGATATTATACATTGCATTTTATATTCAGCTCAGCTGCCTATTGGCTTTGACATGATATTATACATTGCATTTTATATTCAGCTCAGCTGCCTATTGGCTTTGACATGATATTATACATTGCATTTTGTATTCAGCTCAGCTGCCTATGGGCTTTGACATGATATAAGACATTGCATTTTGTATTTAGCTTAGATGCCTATTGGCTTTGACATGACACTAGACATTGCATTTGATATTTAGGTTAGCTGCCTATTGCCTTTAACATGACATTGCATTTGATATCTAGGTTAGCTGCCCATTGCCTTTAACGTGGAGTTAGACATTGCAGTTGAGAATCCAAGCTGTATTTTTCCAAGCTGTGTTTTTGCACAAGATGAACCAAGATGTTTTTCTCACAGTAGACTAGACATGATAAGAGAGAGTACATGGGTGTTGTTTTCTCTTCGCTTGAGCTTGGGAACAGGAGTAGTCTTGGAGACCTGGCCAGTCTCCAAAAGGCTTGCTCAGTTTCCCAGGTCTGAGAGGAGGGGGCACACCTTTGTAACGAATGTAACAGGCTGCAGAGAGTCAGATTCGAATCTGCCGGACCTCGTGCTGGAGCTTGGCGCAGGCTGCCAGCAATCCCGTGTGGGTAGATGAATCTCTCTTTCTCGCGGCTGACAGGGGTCATCAGCTTGCAGACCTTAGAAAGATGAAGCTGTAAATAATTCCCACACGGTGAAGTATTTGTTTTGCTTTGCATTCAATATCTTATAAATATAACCTGCTGTGTATATTGCAAACTGATATATTTTGTTTGATTAACGCGGACTTGAAAGCTACTAATTCGTCATTCATAAAATATTGTGGTTGGGGAAGAATTAACAACAATAAAAGTCTTCTTTGACCTCAGAAGTGCATTTCTGTTGTGTTATGTTAGTGCTTAGAAACTAAATAAGAGGAAAGCACTACAGCTTGTTGATGGGGTCCTCCCCCAGTACACGCTACTCTACGGTCCTCCAAACAAACAGGTAAGTACACAGGGAGCATGTTGTATGGGCTATGCCTGTGTGGAGAGGGCTGGATGTAAGAAGGAAGGGGGGCAGAGTGCTGCTTGCATGAAAGACGGTGGGTGCATGTGCTACATGGCAAGGGTAGGGATGGGGGCTACTCACTTTGACGGTGCAGTTGGTAATTACTTCTCTTCTTCCCCTGTACATTTCATGTAGGTCAGCACCCACCAGAAGAAAGATATTTGGCGTGCCATCGCCAAGGACCTCCGGACCCTGGGGGTCTACCACCGACGGAGCACCCACTGCTGGAAAAGATGGGAGGACATTCGACGCTGGAGCAAGAAGACAGCGGAGGCTCAGCTGGGGATGGCCTCCCAACGTGGGAGGGGTGCCCGTCGCACCATGACCACCCTGATGTTCAGGATCCTGGCGGTGGCCTACCCGGAGTTGGATGGGCGCTTGAGTGCATCACAGCAGACACAAGGGGGTGAGTACACTCTCATTCTGCTGACTTTGCGCGCAGTGGAGTTGTCTGGGTGGGGGAGGAGGGCTGTGGGTTTCCCTAGGCCAGGGCGGGTTCCGTAGGCTAGGCCCCTCCGTAAGGCAGGGCCTGTGGCACCCCACCCCACCTCTGTAGAGTGCCAAGTACAGCTATTCATGCCCCTGTGTCATCTATGTGTGCAGATGTTGTCCATAGCCTTGTAGGCCGTTTCCCAGGAATTGAACTGTGGAGCCCAAGAGCGTGGCGTAGTGCAGGGGGCTTCTGTGTCTGTCTTGTCCGCCAACGGTAGCGGTAATCCATGCACTCAACATGTCTTTCTTCTGTCTCCCCCCCTTTTTGTGGTCTTCCTGTTCTTGTGTGCATTAGCATCATCAGGCGGAGGAGCAGTGGCACCGGAGCACAATGGGAGCTGCATCCCACATGGACCTGGAGGGCGAGACTACGGACTCGGAATTCACCAGCGGGTTGGAGGGCGAGGGGAGCTCCACGGCCGAGACAGGAGCTGAGACCAGCGTCACGGACTTGTCCTCTGATGGGAGCTCCCTTGTGGTGGCGGCAACATCTGTGCCCCCCGCATCTACAGGTACAGCCGCCATCCCCCCTACCAGCACCGCCCTCCCAGCAGCCCCTCAGCCTTCGCTCCGTGCCCGCTCACCCAGGAGGGTGGGCATCACCTTCGCCCAGGCACCTCAGGCCCTGCCCCAGTCACGCCTGCTGCCCTCAGTGAGGAGGCCACTGACCTCCTCAGGTCACTCACTGTTGGGCAGTCTATCATTTTGAATGCCATCCAGGGTGTAGAAAGACAGTTGCAACAAACTAATGCATTCCTGGAGGGCATTCATTCTGGTCATGCTGCCCTTCACCGAGCCTTTCAAACTCTGGCCTCAGCACTGATGGCAGCCATTGTCCCCGTCTCTAGCCTCCCCCCTCCAACTTCCTCCACCCAGACCCAATCCCCTGTACCTCTGCCTATCCCAAGCACACCATCAGACCTGCCTGCACACACCTCACCACACAAGGGAAGCGCAGGCAAACATGAACACCACACATCACACAGGCACTCACGCAAGCAACACACACATGCAGACACACCAACATCCACTGCCTCCACTGTGTCTCCCTCCTCGTCGTCTCCCTCCTCCCTCCCTCCCAGTCTCGTCTACACTCACACCTGCATGCACTACCTCTACAGCCACTACGTCCCTCACCAGCATACCCACCAGCACACCCCGCTCATGTGCAGTCACCACCCCCACTACCATTCACACGTCCCCTGTGTCCTCTCCCAGTGTGTCTGTGACGCCCCCTCCCAAGATACACAGACACACACCCACCCAACAGCCATCCACCTCACGACAGCCTCCAGCGCATGCACCTGCACCCAAAGTCACCAAATGTACACCTCCTACCACCACCTCTTCCTCCACTCCCAAACACCCTCCAGCTACCCGTCCCAGTGTCTCCAAAAGAATTTTCCTGTCCAGCCTTGACCTTTTTCTCACACCTCCCCCACCCCGTCCATCTCCTAGGTCCCGAAGTAGCACCTCAGCCACAACATCTCCAGGACCAGTGGTGCCTGTAGTCACAGGTATGTGGAGTGCACCGGCCACCAGGACAGCCAGTGTGGCATGGAGCCACAGCACAGCCAGTCCCCCACCTGTGAAGCATCAGAAGTTGGCCAGTGCCCGGCGGGAGAGGGGGAAGACTCCAGCCACCAAAGCCGCTCCCAGGGGTCCCATTGGGAGTGTGGAGTCAGCTGTGACACCTTCCAAGGTGGGGAAGGGCCACAAGAAACCCTGCAAGTCTGGGAAGGGCTGTACGGCGGAGAAGACCGCCATCATCCCCGCTGCCCAGGAGGCCACCACCAGCCCCAGCCCAGCTGCCCAGAAGGCCACCGCCAGCCCCAGCCCAGCTGCCCAGGAGGCTACCGCCAGCCCCAGCCCAGCTGCCCAGGAGGCCACCACCAGCCCCAGCCCAGCTGCCCAGGAGGCCAACACCAGCCTCAGCCCAGCTGATACATGAAGGACCGCCAGCCCAAGCCCCGCTGGGCCAAAAAGGACCGCCAGCACAAGCCCCGCTGGGTCATGAAGGACCGCCAGCACAAGCCCCGATGGGCCATGAAGGACCGCCAGCACAAGCCCCGCTGGCCCATGAAGGACCGCCAACTCAAGCACCGCTGAACAGGGCACCACCAACTCAAGCACCACTGAACAGGGCACCGGCAACTCAAGCACCGCTGAACAGGGCACCGCCAAATCAAGCACTGCTGAACAGGGCACCGCCAACTCAAGCACTGCTGAACAGGGCACCGCCAACTCAAGCACCGCTGAACAGGGCACCGCCAACTCAAGCACCGCTGAACAGGGCACCGACAACTCAAGCACCGCCAAATCAAGCACCGCTGAACAGGGCACCGCCAAATCAAGCACCGCTAGCCCATGAGCGGCAGGGGCACTGACGCAACTGGGTCAGTCACGGGGTGAGTGATGCACTCTGGGCACCAGTCCCCCTCCGGAACCAGTGGAGACATCCATCCGCTACCTCTGTCCTTCACAGGATGAAGCACTCTGGGCACCAGTCCCCCTCCAGAACCAGTGGAGACATCCATCCACTACCTCTGTCCTTCACAGGATGAAGCACTCTGGGCACCAGTCCCCCTCCAGAACCAGTGGAGACATCCATCCACTACCTCTGTCCTTCACAGGATGAAGCACTCTGGGCACCAGTCCCCCTCTAGAACCAGTGGAGACTGTTATCCACTTGTGAGACTGTGGCTTTGCACTCCCCAGGATGTTACAGTGGGCAACCCACCCACTGTAGAGACTTGAGAGACTGTGGCTTTGCACTCTCCAGGATGGAACAGTGGGCATGTGGCCCCCTCGTGGATTTGGCGTCGTGCACTCAAGCGGCTGAGGTGCCCCCCCTTTCCCTCCCCCTGAGGTGCCTGTTTTCTTGCTCTCTCAAGCCCCTGCAGTGTTCTCTCCGTCATGGTCGGGGATTTTGTGTGGGCCTCGCCCATACCATGTGGTCCAAGTGTTCCACGGACTTTCTTTGTGCAGTACCTGGACTTCTATGCCTGGTATATATTTTGTACATGGTGTATATATATATTTCTGCCTACTTGCTTGTAATATATTCTGATGGTTACACACATTTTCTTTGGTCTTTGCATTCTTCCGGGTGGGTTTGGGGGGTCTAACTGTGATGTATTGATATGCATTAGTGTGTGTGTTGTAGTGGGTGAGGTTGGGGGTGTTGCGTGTGTATGTCCCTGTTTTTTGCCTCCCCTGTGTCATAGGTGCAGTACTCACTGTGTTCTTCGCCGCCTGTGTTCGTGCTCCTGGTAGAGGAGCAGGAAGACTATCGCAGGTAGGATTTGGAGTTCCGGTTCCATGGTGTCCTCGTTCCTCGTGGAGTGTGTAGAGGTGAACGTTTTCCCTTCGAAATTCCTGTTTCCACTGTGTTTTTATCTGCGGTGTATCCGCCCCGGAAAAGGTGGCGGATTGGCCTGTCATAATAGTGTGGGCGGTACATTGTCTCCAGACTGTCTGTTGGCGGTGACCGCTGCGCTGTTTGTTTGTACCGCCGTGGCGGTCGGAGTGTTAAAGTGGCTGTCTTTGTTGCCGGTTTCCGCCACAGTCGTAATTGCTATTTTTTTTACCGCCAGCCTGTTGGCGGTCTTACCGCCGCTTTAACACCGTCCACCAGGGTTGTAATGACCACCTTAATTTTTTATGTTTCTGCCTCCTGATATGTTTTTAATATCCCAAGATCATCTGCGGCGTCCCACAAGGCTCCTCGCTCAGCCCGACTCTCTTCAATGTCTACATGAGCCCCCTCGCCGACATCGTACGCAAACACAGCATCATCATCACCTCCTATGCCGACGACACTCAACTGATACTTTCCCTCACCAAGGACCCCACCAGCGCCAAGACCAACCTGCAAGATGGAATGAAAGACGTTGCAGATTGGATGAAACTCAGCCGTCTGAAACTGAACTCAGACAAAACGGAAGTCCTCATCCTCGGAAACACCCCGACCGCCTGGGACGTCTCCTGGTGGCCCATGGCCCTTGGCACCGCACCGACCCCCTCAGACCACGCACGCAACCTCGGTTTCATCCTGGACCCACTTCTCACCATGGCCAAACAAGTCAACGCCGTATCATCCTCCTGCTTCCTCACCCTCCGCATGCTCCGAAAGATCTTCCGTTGGATCCCCGCCGACACCAGAAAGACCGTGACCCACGCCCTCGTCACGAGCCGCCTGGACTACGGCAACACCCTATATGCAGGAACCACCGCTAAACTCCAGAAACGTCTGCAACAAATTCAAAACGCCTCCGCCCGCCTCATCCTCAACATACCCCGCAACAGCCACATCTCCGCCCACCTGAGACACCTGCACTGGCTTCCCGTCAACAAAAGGATCACCTTCCGACTCCTCACCCACGCACACAAAGCCCTCCACAACAAGGGACCCGAATACCTCAACCGCCGCCTCAACTTCAACACACCCACCCGTCCTCTTCGCTCCGCCAACCTCGCTCTCACCGCCGTCCCTCGTATCCGCCGCACCACGGCGGGTGGGAGGTCCTTCTCCTACCTGGCGGCCAAGACATGGGACTCCCTACCCACCATCCTCAGGACCACCCAGGACCACTCCGCTTTCCGGAGACTACTCAAGACCTGGCTCTTCGAGCAGCAGTAACCCCCTCCCCCTAGCGCCTTGAGACCCGCACGGGTGAGTAGCGCGCTTTATAAATGTTTATGATTTGATTTGATTATAACTGATATTTTGTCCAAATACTGTTGCGTGTGGACAAAGGCTATGATTTAGAAAAGGGGAAGCCCTCAACTGGTGGATGCTGCCCCTCTCCCCTCCACAACAATGGTAATAATTAGCATATTGTTTTGCACATCCGGGAAAGAGTTCAGCTAAGAAAACCACTTATCTGTAAGAGTCACATTTTGGAGCAACTCTGTTTTGCCCTCTCATTCACCAAAGTAGTTTATTTATAGATCATGGCATTTGTGATACTTACCAGAGTGACAAGATTGTCCTTATGAGTTGCAGAGTTTGCATGTGTGAAGTAGGAAGAACTGTTGAGTAAAATATGACATTTAAATGGCTTTTCTGAGTGTCAGGAGGAAGGAGAAGTGTTTAATTGATGAGGTTGTTTCCACTGAGAAACAAAGGACTCGTCTTCTAACCGATCCTGAGGTGGAGGCAAACCCTAATACTGAAGCAAGAGGATGCACTATTGGCCACACATTGTTTAGGTAAACGCAGGAGCTTGAATCTCATTCTGGCTGCAACAGGTATCCAGTGAATGGTATTAAAGAAAGATAATAAAGGCCAAGAATCATTGCTTCTTTTTTTAGAGCTGTAATGTCTAAGGGCCTCATTTTAGGGTCCCACTCACGCTGACGGTCGGACTGCCACACTCCAGGTTGTCTGACTGCTCAATTACAAACCTGGCAGAGAGACCCATCAAGGGACCACAGTCCCTGACAGGAACATGGTTCCCGATGGTATGACAGTGATCAGAGTTGTACTTGGTCAGGGAGATGCTGAACTCAGCGCCACCTGTCTGATTACAACTCCCCTCACCGCCAGCCTTTCCATGGTGGTTTGACTGCATGGAAAGGCTTGTGGTGAGAGTGTGCTGGGGGCTCCCTGCCCAGCAACACTGAAATGCGCACTGTCTACGTTGCAGACAGTGCACATTCTAAGGGCGCTGGTCAGCCCCCTATGTGCCACGAGATAGCACTCAGCTCCTTTAAGGGAGCTGAGAGCTATCTTGTAGCACTGTTTGTGCCGGTCTGGCCAGCGGGAACGCTCTATTGCAATGTTTCCGACGGTCTGACCGACATTGTAATAGGGTAGGGGGGATGCTACCAACATGGCGGTGGCGTTCTCCCCACAAGTTTGGCAGTCCCGCGCTGGGACTGCCAAACTCTTATTGAGGCCCTTAGTCTGTTGTAATCCATTCAGTTCTTCACTAGATCATAATCCAAGGAGAATTCTGTCAATGTTTTTCACAAACAGAAATCACAAAAGTAGATCCGAGTGTCATTTGCACAGAAGTGGAACAAGAGGATTCCCCTAGAGCAGTCCTGTGAGGGTCAGCATGAAAATGAGTGGAAAACTACAAGGCATTATCATAGAGAACAAAAGGCCTATTCATAAATGTTGTTTTCTATTGCAAAAGGAAAGAATTGAACATTCAAGGAAAGTGGATGAAACTCCAGCTGCCACAGCCATGTGCTCAAGAATAATTTTACTTCATGTCTGTTCTGAGAGGGGATGGCAGTTTGAGCATAAATGAGATCTATTTATCACCTTTACCTTCATCTTTCCAAAGATTGCAGTGTAGAAATATAGGATAGTTTGGCCTATTAATATTAGTTACCCTGTTTTTGCCATTAAAGTGTCCTCAAAGATTGGCATACATTGTGGCTCCTCAGTTCAGCCTAGATTATTTTTTATTCTGTGTCTGAGTCTTGCTGGTTGTCTGTGTTTATGGGAAGGTAGCATTATGATCATATGGCTAGGAAAGCATGAGTACATGTGACCACTTAAGTGAATAGCCAACTGTTTTTACTAATCAAGAGTTACTTTGGGGTGTTTCTTTGGAAGTTTAATATGGGAGTTAGTGCATTAGTTGGGTTTCTGTTTCATTAACAATGCATTTAGTATATTTAGTAGAGTGATGGTGCTCTGCAGGACATGATATAACCAGGGATTAAGCAAACATTAATGGCTCAGCCACTAAAAGGTAATGTCTTACATAATGTTAGGGTCTGACTGAGCTGTTGTATGTTGTTCCTTGTCGGGGTTGCTGTTTGTGGTTCTGCTGTTTACCACAGTACAGTTTCAGCTAGAAGACAACTTGCTACATGTAAAGACCTCTGAGGTAATTTAACAGACTGAGCATATGTTTGAGGGGGGAGCTGATTTTGCAGGAGTCTGAAGAAATATGATCACATTAATCCCATCCTGATGAAATTCTATTGCTCCCCCCCCCCAACAAGGCTGCCCCATCTTCAAAATCAGCTGTTTAGTTTACAAGGCCATTATGACCAACAGACAAGCACACCATTTCTGGAGGTTCTCTGCACCCCTGCAGCCATGACACCATCTTATTGCAGACTAGGCATTGCAAAAAGAGAAAATAAAATAGAGAGCAGTCCTTTCCCATGTACGTATCCAGGATCTGGAACAAAATCCCTGTATCCAACAGGATTCCCATAACACTGCTCCGAATTAGGAAAGGGTTGAATACCCACCTCTTTAAAGTACACTACATCCCAAAGCATCAACCACCTACAACCCAGATTTATTGCCGATTATTTGTTGAATTTATGCTTCTCTTTGCTTGTGTATACCACTCTGCTACCTTTTGCTTAGGTTTGAGCTATACATGTATCATATTCATGCATGCATACTACTGTGAGAGTCCTAAAAGGTTCACCTAGGATCTTGCAATTCCTGAAATCAATGATTCTTTCATGCTTAAAATGTGCTTCTCAATAGGTATTCTATCTTTACAGAGGGTAAGATAATTTGAGATGGAAGAAAACCATTTATTGGCAAGATGAACAGTTGCATTTTTATCTAGGACAGTTGAACTAGAACCATGTGTTACACTTTTTGTCAAGGGCCCCCTCAAAGTGAGAAAGCACTGGAAAAATCAATAAGTCTTGTTTTAATGAATCAACACATTGATTTACTAATGCTGTTTACAAGTGTTACATTCATAAATGCTGTTTACTACATTAAAGCCTGCTCTACTTGCCTTACCAATGCTGGGTAAAGTAGCAACATGCAGTACTTCCTGTTTAGCATGCAATTAGGGAATCAGGAGCAGATTGTACTTAAACAGCATAGGGACTCAGTGTACTTTTTCAGATGTAAAATAGTTGAAATGCCTTCCAACAAAAACAGTTCCTAGAATATATTCCAAGCACTACATCTTCCTCAATGACCTGATTTTTCTCCTTGAAGACCTCAATGATACCAATACCACCAACCTCCTAGAGTGCATCAGCCTCACCCAACTCGTCACCAAAACCACACACATTGCGGGACACACACTCAACCCCATCTTCATGGCCAGCAACAGAGTCAACAGTCATGTCACCAAGCTCACCTGGACAGACCATGCAATCGTCCACTTCACCCTCGCAAGATCCCTCAGCATCACCCCCAAGCCGCACAGTACTGCACACTGCAGCTGGAAAAAAGTCTTAGAGAACCAATGGACTAACGCCCTCACTACCTTCCACCCACACACCTCAACCAACCTAAAAAACGCTGTCAAGAACTTCTCCGCCTTGATCACTGACTGCGCCAACAGTGTCACCTCCGTTAAAACCACCAAACACAAGAGGTCCTCCGAACAAATCGGTTAGTACACCACAGAGCTAAGAGCCATGAAAAGCAAGTCCAAATGACTTGAAAGGAAATGGCGTGCCAGCAAGGAGCTGACAGTCCAAGCCTCATTCAAGACATCCCTCAACTAATACAACCAAGTCCTGAAAGCAATGAAAAGGAGCTCCTTTGCTGACCGCATCAAAGCAAGTTCCAGCCATAAAAAAGAGCTCTTCGACATCGCTAGAGAGCTCTCCAACCTCTCAGCCACCAAAAATATCATCAGCCCACCCCAGGAACTCTGTGACACTCTAGCTGACTTCTTCCATGGCAAGATCTCCACCATCTACAGAAACTTCAAACTCTAACCCACCACCACCGACATCCTCCGCCTTCCAGCCCCCATGTATGAAAAACATGCCCGCCTGCTCACCACCTAGGACCAGCTCACCAACAAAGACACCACAGCCAACATAAACTTTCTCTACTCAGGAGCATCCACAGACCTCTGTCCCCACCACATCTTCAACCTTGGGAGAAAGGTGATCAGCAACAAGCTCAGCGTCATCTTCAAGGCATCCATCACCATGTCCAGCTTCCCTGAAGAATGGAAACACACCAAAGTTAAACCCCCACTCAAGAAACCAACTGCCAACCCCAACAAACTCAAAAACTACCGCCCCATCTCTCAGCTGTCCTTAAGTCCTCAAGAAGGCCATCAACTGCCAACTCGCAGAACACCTGGAGACCAACAATCTTCTGGACACCTCTCTATCCAGATTCTGCCCCAACCACAGCACTGAAACTGCCCTGATTGCAGCCCCAGACAACATCAGAGCCTTCCTTGACCTTGGAAAATTGGTGGTCCTGTTCCTCCTTGACCTCTCAGCAGTGTTCAACACTGTATCCCACCACTCATCAAAAGGCTTCACCACATTAGCATCCAACGCAAGGCCCTCAAATGGATTGCCTCATTCCTTACCAGAAGAATCCAGAGAATCCGCTTTCCTCTCTTCATCTTGGGACCCAAAAACACCATCTGCGGCGTCCCTCAAGGTTCGTCACTCAGCCCTGCTCCGTTCAACACCTACATGACCCCTTGGCGAACGCCATCAGAATACAAAAACTAAGGGCCATATTTATACTTTTTGACGCAAAACTGCGCTATCGCAGTTTTGCGTCAAAAAAATTAGCGCCGGCTAACGCCATTCTGAAGCACCATGCGGGCGCCGTATTTATTGAATGGCGTTAGCCGGCGCTAGCAGACCGGCGCTGCCTGGTGTGCGTGGAAAAAAAACACGTACACCAGGCAGCGCCGGCGTTGGGGAAAATGGCGTTAGGGCGTCTTAAAATGGGGCAAGTCAGGTAGAGGCAAAAAAATCGCCTCCACCCGATTTGCGCCATTTTTAACGACGCCCAGACGCCATTTACATGACTCCTGTCTTAGTAAAGACAGGAGTCATGCCCCCTTGCCCAATGGCCATGCCCAGGGGACTTATGTCCCCTGGGCATGGTCATTGGGCATTGTGGCATGTAGGGGGGCACAAATCAGGCCCCCCTATGCCAATTTTGTTTTTTTTTTAAATACAAAATTATACTTACCTGAACTTACCTGAATGTCCCTGGGATGGGTCCCTCCATCCTTGGGTGTCCTCCTGGGGTGGGCAAGGGTGGCAGGGGGGGTCCCTGGGGGCATGGGAGGGCAGCTGTGGGCTCATTTTGAGCCCACAGGTCCCTTAACGCCTGCCCTGACCCAGGCGTTAAAAAGAGGCGCAAATGTGGGGTTTTTTGCCCCGCCCACTCCCGAGCGTGATTTTTGCCCGGGAGTATAAATACGACGCATTTGCGTCGCAGTCATTTTTTTAGACGGGAACGCCTACCTTGCATCTCATTAACGCAAGGAAGGCGTTCACGCAAAAAAATGACGCTCATTCCTCATACTTTGGCGCTAGACGCGTCTAACGCCAAAGTATAAATATGGCGTTGGTTTTGCGCCGAATTTGCGTCGAAAAAAACGATGCAAATTCGGCGCAAACGAGTATAAATATGCCCCTAAACATTCTATCCTACACTGACAACATCCAGCTCATCCCCTCACTATCAGAAGACTCCTCTGCCACCCTGACCAACATCTACAAGTGCATGACGAGCATCGCCGACTGGATGAAAGAGAACTGCCTTAAACTCAACAAAGACAAAACAGAAGTACTGTTCTTTGGGAACAACACCTCCCCATCAGGGGCAGATTGGGATCATAATTAGGCCCGGACAGTGCCAAAAAAAAAAAAAGGTCCATATTCCTGGATGGCACCCTTTCATGAAATACTATTGGCTTAGTGTCACTGGACTAATTCTTAGAGAAATGTTTTTTTAAAATAAGCATTTTAAAGCTTATAGCGCGAGTAACATTGGAGTAAACTAGAAACACTGTATTTTAGCTGGGTGGAAGAGGTGAAAAATGCAGCCAAGAGCCACAACACCTGATGTGTTTAGGGTTGCCATGTGGCAACATGGTAGGAAAATGAAGAAAAAAAACATCCTAAGCCGTAATTTTTTCTTCTAATCACTGTGTACTTTAAACAGCAGACATACGGCAGAAGCACTAAAAAATGTGTTCTAAAGCTGCCGCATGACTAATAGTTAAACTGAACAAAGGCATAAAATCCATGTTATAAATTAATGTTTTTATGTAAAGAGCCCTCTTTAGTTATCTTGCTCTGGCCTTTAAGGAATCTTAAAACATGGTCAATTAGCAGTTTATTTATTTTTTGTAGTTTTATATGGCTCCCAATGCAGCCCAAGGGCACCAGAGTGATTGATTAGTTACATTACACAGGATCAAATTAGTATTATTCTATTTTTTTTATTTTATCTTTGTGTGACTGTTGAGCCAATGCCGGGACTCATCGAACATAGTTCCCAGTTTGAAAGTCGGCTGCTCTGCCCTTAAGCCCATCCACCCCTGACCTCATATTCAAACCCTCCTTACCCTAAATGTAATGGCCCAGTGGGAAGGGAGATAGAGGTAAAGACACTGCTTCTGGGTAGGGCCTGCCCCACCGGTGGAAGAGGTGAGAATGGCCCATGGGTCAGAGCAGCACCTGGCCCCCAGCGAGGCTGCATCTCAGACTCAACGCCTCCCCCGCCCATTACAGCCTCAGGGCGATGGCCTGGCAGGGGAGGAATGAGGGAAAGGGCATGCCGTGGGCCAGTTGACAGAGGCCCTAAAAAAAACATCCCACAGGTCATCTTTAGGCACTGGCCAATTGACCAATGCCAGACTGCCTGCCTTACCAATCCAACCCTGCTCTCCACGGAGCAATGCCTGGTGGCCTCCCAAACTAGGACCCTCACCCACTCCGACTGATCACACCTGCAAACTTGGCATCATCCTGGACAGTATACTCACCATGAAAAGACAGATCAATGCAGTCTCAGGTGCCTGCTTCCTCACCCTTCACATACTCTGTAAGATATTCAAGTGGCTCCCCATCGACACCAGAGGGAATGTCATACAAGCCCTTTTCACCAGCCATCTGGACCATGGCAACACACTCTACACAGGAATTACCTTGCACCTCTTAATGAGACTGGAGACCATATAGAATTCACCAACCAGGCTCAACCTAGACCTCCCCAAGAGGACCCACAACAACCCCCACCTCAAGAAGCTCACTAGCTCCCCAATCAAAAGAAATGCCTGTTCAAGATGTTGACCCACACTTTCAAAGCACTACAGAACCCAAGACCAGGATACATCAACCACAGCCTGAATTTCCACCAACCCTCCAGACACCTGTGCTCTGCCTCCCTCTTCCTCACTCACACCCCCTGCAACTGCTCTAGCAAGAGCAGCGGACGATCCTTCTCCTACCTCGTCACAAAGTCCTGGAACAACCTCCCACTCCACCTCTGACCTCTTCATCTCTGCTGGAAGTCAGGAAAGGACTCAAGATCTGGCTGCTCAACTGAACCCTCCCCTGCAGCTTTGTTCGTAGTGCCGGGAAACCCTCACAAGTTATTAACCACGCTTCACAAATCCTGATCTGAATTTGATCTGATCTGATACACCAAATAACCAATAGCATGAGGTAAGACTGTAATAATGCTCTGGGTGGAGTCAAATCCCACTCTATCTGTATTTAAATACCTGGTAACAATGTCATACCTACAGCTTGGCTGTCAAGACAGACCTAAAAGTGAGTGTCATTAACTTTGGTGCCAACACTCCAGTGTCAGGGGGATGAGATGACTGCACCAGCCCAGATCATGTGTATATTCTGTGTTGAATCCGATCTGCAGCTCTTTGCAACATCAAACCTAGTTATGCCTAGCAAGGGAAGATGTGCACAATTATTTTTTGATTACTTGCATCTTACAACAACCAGACATAAAGGTCAGATCACTTCCTTTACTCATCCGCCACTTGATACTGTTGACCATCAGTTGTTGGTGGTTGATGTTGTTGTTGGACCCCTAGTCGACACATATAATAAGTTCTATGTTGAAATATTAACTACAGAAACATTGTGCTACTAAATATTGTGATCAAAATATTGAGGAGGTAAGTGCACACGGGTAAATATAGGTTTGCTATTTTAACTCTTCCTCTACGTACCTTGAAGATGTATATTGTCAGGTAAATAGATCTGGAGTTAAGTAAAGTAAAGGTCTACTTACCTATAATGCATATCCTTACTTACCTATAATGCATATTCTTACATTATCGATATTATGGATCGATAAACATTGTCCAACATATTCTGAAGTCGAATTTAAGGTGGAATACCCATAGAATAGACTCAGAGAAATACCGCCCACATCCTCTAAGCTTGAGAAATCGTAGTTGGTTCTTGAGGTAGGTAGAAATACAGGTGATCTATCTTTTAATTAAGATTTTGATTTTAAAGCTTGCACAATCCATGTAATTAAGGTTTCGCTGAAAATTGCTATTGCGTATGTACGCATCTGCATGCTATGTATGCCAGACATTTTGATGCCTTGCAGTCAGTGGTTCATTTCTTCTGCAGTCATCTGGTATAACAAACAAGTAGATGCATAAAAATACAAAATATATAATCAATAAATTGAAAATTGTAAAAGTTAAACTGTAAGTGTCATAGATACTTCAACATCAAAATAACTACATTATCAATGTGTAATGTTGAAGGAAAATGTCTGCCTGGAATTTAAAGGCAGAATCATACCTTAAAGTCAGGTACAACAGATTCCCAACTTCTTCAGACATGCCAAATATCCCTTTCAACACCAAGTTCAGTAAAAGAATGTTATATGGACGTTCTGTGCCCTTGCAGAGAAGAGAAGCATATGACAGACTGCAGGTCCATCCTGAATTAACAGAGGTTTGGACCAACAATTACATAATATCATGTGGCCCAGACACATGATTACACAACCTTTCACTGCTTGAGTGGCCTGTGAAGCATAAGTGCATAGCATTTGGCCTTTGAGTGCATTTTCTCCATCTGTTGTGTAAGCCTCAGGGTTATACCTGCAATGTTTGTGTAAAGTGACCTTTCAAATAACACATTACGGGCCAGATTAATCATAGCCATTGCATCATGAATGGTGTTGCAAGAGCAATGCAATACTAAATCAGTTTAACCAAGCAACCTAAGGCCACCTTGCATAGCCCTGTGTTGCTAGCTAAATCTGGAGTAGTGCATGGAAGCGCATGTCACTGCCTTGTGTTACTCTTACCTGGGAAGGCCTTCTATGGGTGGATCGTGTGTGCTCCCACGCATCCACCCATGGATTTTGCTGCATTCACAGATTTAACAAGATTGGTAAATCTAGGAATGCTTCAAAATGCTATGTCTTCCCAGGAGAGCACAACGAGGAGAAATATCTTTATATCTCCTCATTGTTTCCTCTTCCTTCATTCTGCAGCACTTAGAAAGAGAAAAAAAGGCTCAGAGGATTGTTTTGTGCAGGAAGATGTCCCTTTCTGCACAAATACAATCCTTGCTGCAACGCAGGCACTGATGCACTATGGTGCAAGTGTGCCTGTGTTGGTGCTAGGCAGCAGATTGTGTGCTTTATGATTGTGATTGTGTGATTGTGTGCAGCACAGGCAGAGAGTAGGAATATGCCATATATTGGTAAATATGGTGAATTTCTGCCCTTTCATGCAGTGCAGCAAGTTGTCTTGCTGCACTGCGTTGCGTAAAAGATTGATAAATCAGGCTCTGGATGTTAATTGAGTGGTCTATTTCCATGCCAGGTTCAAAGCTCACACGTGAGTAAATACTAAAGAGATCTGAGGGGTTTGCATTTTCGTTAAACGACCTCTTCTTCACCCCCTGCACTAAGAAACTTCATCCACCTTGACATGAGAAGAGCAGCCAACGAGCCAGCAGCACTTTAGACAGATGTCCTCAACATACACCTTTTATTATAAGGTGCTTTCACCAGAAAACCACTGCATCCATGTCTGATATGCAACAATTTATTGAAATGTTAAAACTTGTGTAAGTTACGATGCATTTCTTTTCAAGGTTTTCCCTTTTTAGGTCGAACACGCAAGCGCTCTGACCTTTGTAATCTATCTGTGGGCTTTAACCATGCCCACCGCACGCCCATCACTATCACTCGCTCTTGGGCTTGCTTTTTAAAAATCCTTTGTTATCATTGGTAAATGTCTTACGTTTGTCCCTCCTTGGGACAGTTTGGTTACCGCCTTGGACATCGACCCTGTTACATGGATAATTGCACATTTGCCAATATGTTTGACTGCGAGCAAGCTTCTTTCTCCTTTTGTCTCTCTCCTTCGTACTTATGCTCATGGCGGCAGTGGCGCTTTGAATCTGCTCACTTATGTCAACTGTTTTACTTTTCATTTTCAATTTAAGTGGCAAGAAAAGTCCAGTTCGGAATTTACAATGTTAACAGGTTTAACTCGAGCAAACACATGATCCACTGCTTGCAAATGCTTGTTGAAGCAAGGTGTCCACTGTGAAGCTAATATCAGAAAAACACAGTTGGACTTCGTGGACGTTAGTGGGACTAATATTGGTTCTCTGTGTCTGCCTCCTTGGTTCCCTGCCTGCTTTGTCATGCCACTGTGAGCAGAAATTAGTGGGTGAATAGTAAAGGGGGGGATGAAAATATGGCATGTCTGTCTGTCCTTTCTTCTACCTATTGGTGCCGTTGACTATTATCCGTGATCCCAATATCATATCAGGACATGCAGTATTAACAGAAGAAACTTTTATCTGGTTCTATGCTGCTCTGAACTGGTCCACTAGGCTCACAAGTCCAGAGAGCAGCAAAGCAGAAATCCCACTAACTGCCCTGGGTACTGTAGAAAAGAATAGTGTCTCTACCCGGACTGATGCAAATGAGGACACTGGGGAGAGAGATAGATATATGTTCCTCCTGTTCCTTGAACGAATACACAGATACTTCTTTGTTGTTGGTACAATGAAAGTGTGGTAAATATGTTTAATGTATTTTCTTGGAGAAAAAAACACCAGAGCTCGGCAACAGAAACGCCCTACACATAGAATAAGTGCCATGGGCTCCATTTCCAAGCAGCACCATGCTGTATGGGGAAGACATTGTCATGACCGAACGCTGACAAAGATGAGGGAAGTGAAAGTGTCTTAGCTGTTTTAATTTTGTCATCAAACATTGCATGTATCTCGACCATGAAAATGGGAAACTGCTCCTCACTCCAGCAAAATCCTGATTGGTTTGGCCACATCGGCCCACAATTGTGGGAGTGGTGGAACTGGGATACACCGCTGGATCCTAGCTGAATAAAGTTGAAGAGTGCAGGAGCTGCGTCTTTGTATCCAATTCTGCAATTATACTTGATACTGTGGAGGTTTGTGCTGGGCTAAATTGGCACGCGAAAATGAAGTGATGGGCTATAACCAGACTGAGGCAGGTACTGGTGAGGGGGTTGTGCACCCATGGAGTTCTTGAAGATGGCAAAAATGTGGCTGGCCCGGAGGTCCTAGGAGACTACCCACCTATCCTTCAGGAGACTGCTTGCTGTCAGTTATAGCAGATGGAAGCAGTGGAGCGTGGATGCTCCAAAGAACCCTATCTGACTCAAGTTCATGAGTGTAGTGGCTGCATGTCCTTCTGCAATTTTCCAAACACACTGTTTGCCCAGCAAGTTTGTGCTGGGGCTGAATTGGTATAGAAAAAGAGGCGAAGGGTATACCAAGATTGAGAAAGGACCTGGATAAGAAGTTGTGCACCCCTGGAGTCCTTGAGTAGGGGAACACAGGTAAATGGATTGGAGACTTCTGGTACCTGAACTTGGGTTCTCGGCTGGTACTTCTCAGCGAGTGCCAGCTAAGTGGTGATTGAATGTTTTGGATAATCAATATCCTGTTGTTTGGTAACTGCATCTGCTCCAGGAGGTGGCTGACTGTCAGTAATGGACATGTATGACAAAGGGGAAGAAGGGTGAGACAAACTTGTTTAACATCCCCTCCTCTACCAAGAACAGAGCCAAAAATGCCGCTGATGGAGAAACTGGCCCAAGGCACTCACATGGGTAGTTATTGAGTTGCAGGATATGTTATGCAGCACTGATGAGAAAGTACCAGATGTAGAGAGCAAGTTGGAAGTGTATGACTGGTTAAGGGGGGTGAAACCCTACTCAAGCAGGAACCACAATCCTTGAAAGGGTGAAGTCACATGCAAAGCTCAAATTAATCTGTGCTCAACCCTCTGGTAACTTGGCACAGAGCAGTCAGGCTTAACTTAGAGGCAATGTCTTAAGTATTTGTGTTACACTTCAAGCAGTTATAAAGTGAAAACACAACACAAAAAATCCCACACCAACTTAGAAAAATAAAGTACATTTCAATAAATAAATCAGGACGAAAGTGACAAAAACCCAATTAGTAAAATCAGAGATATGCAACTTTAAAGATTTAAGTGAAGATAGCACCAAAAACCATCAAGTGCCAACTGTGGTTATCTGGTCGCTTTAGACCATGACAAAGTCAAATTTGGGCTGACCATGATGAAGCGTGGGCCAGCTACAGTGACCCACTTCGGTCCACTGAACACTGTACCTTAATCCTGGTTAAGAAAAGGTATTGAGTCCTGCGTCGAGGATGTGTCACGCAACTGAGGCAATACAAGGTTTGCATGAATAGATGCGTTGTGCAGTGCTGCGTCTGGGAAGGTGCGAAGTGTGATGCGATGTTCTTACGTGGAGTCTGGGGTCACAAAAGACCAGTGTCAATCCCTTTGTGAGAATGCTCAGGCCAAGCCTTTGTGGTGTGCAAGTGTGGCAGATGGCACCTTCTCCCCCTTGTTAACTTAGAGTGGCCCATCCTGCCAACACATACCTTCCCTTTGTCTCACTGTCTGGGAGCAATACCAAAGACCATCTTTCAGCTACACCTAGACACGTGATCCAGAATCAGGCTGCAGGCACCAAATGGTTGGCATTTGTAAAACTGTGACTAAAAATCTGATTTTATCATTCAAGAGGGCTTTTAATTACAATTCTCTAGACACCAAACTCGACATTCATACCTGCTGCCAATTGAAAGTGATCACTTATTGAATGTAATAAGTTAACCAATGTTATCCTATGGGAGAGGTAAGCCTCACAGTGGTGAACAACGAATATAGGAGTTTTTCGCTACCTGGACATGTAAAACCTAATAGTACATGTTCAACACTGCACCCTGCCCTCTAGGCTGTGTAGGGCCTACCCTATGGTGACGTATATGTATTAAAAAGGGAGTTTGGGCCTGGAATGAGATTTATCTTGTCAGATCGAAATGACAGTTTAAAACAGTACACACGGGCTGCAGTTGCAGGCCTGAGACATGTTCAAAGGATTACTTAAGTGGGTGACACAATCAGTGTTGCAAGCCCACTAGTAGCATTTAATTTACAGTCCCTAGCTACATGTAGTGCCCCTTTACTAGGGGCTTACAAATAAACTAAATAGGCCGTTTGGGTGTAAGTCAATTCTACCATGTTTATAGGGGAGAGCACAAGAACTTTAGCACTGGTAAAGTGCTCAGCATCCTAAAAGCTACCATAAAACGGTTTAGAAAACAAGAGAGTGAAGGCAAAAGGTATAGGGATGACCCTGAAGAAAGGGCCAAGACCAACAGAGGCAATGCATTCTAAAGGTTGAAGTCTGTCTGAAGCGTTTTAACCTGGGTAAAGACCAAGAGGATAAAAGATCAAACTGCTTCATGCCCTATTTATAGGCAGTAATATGTGTTCTGGTAGTTCTCTCATTGTGTAAAAGTGAGAAACTGAGGGCATATTTATTAAAAAGTCAAGCAGCGCAGAAGTCCCCTTGCTGTGCTGTGTGACAGTGAAAGAGCAGGAATATGCTCTTCTTAACATTGTATGGCACATTCCTGTCTTTTCCCTGCGCTGACACGCAATGTGCTGCCTAGCTCCAACAAATGCACCCTTACACCATGGTGCAATGGTCTCTGCATTCTAAACAAGATTGTTTTTGTGCAAGAAGGGGAACCTTCCTGCAAAAAAACAATCCTGGGTGGCATTTTCCTCTTTCTATCTGTGCTGCAATATGCAGCACAAATAGAAAGTGGAAGTAACGAGGAGAAATAAATATATTTCTCCTCGTTAAGCCTCACCTGGAGAGGCGTAGGACTTTGACGCATTCCCAGGTTTACAAGTAATGGCAACTGTCGGTATGCAGCAAAATCAATGGGTGGATGCATGGGAACACCCATGTGCCACCCTGGGAATGCCTTCCCAGGGCAGAGTAACGCAAAGCAGTGATCTGCACTGCTTTGCATTTCTCTACATTTATGAACTCAGGCAAGATCACACAGGCGGCCTTTGCGTGGCTTTCGAAATCTAACTTAGGAGTTGCATCATTCTTGCACCCTACTGCTTGGTGAAACAGTAATGGAAGTCTTTAACAAATATGCCCCTTAATGTAGAAGGACAGCAGTTCCTGCAGTCTAAATACCATTATGATGGCTTGCTGGCAGCAGATGGGGGGCTCTGAGTGGTGAGACTCCTACATTTGGCCTACCATTGTCCACACAAAATGAAGGAACTCTACTTGTAGAATTGTGAAATGCTTAGAAATAAATTCTGGGTGGCACTTGGTGAGAACTTGATTTTGTTCTTTTTGGTTTTCAGACGCTTCTGTGTTTCTTATTATGTCCGACTATGGCTGGTACAATTGTAGCAGATGGTGACTAGCAGTCTATGAAATTTTGAAACTTTCTGGCTCACATGTGTCACAACTTACCTTTCCAAAGCTATACTGCTTGGGTCTGCGGGCATTGGTGTATGCTCCTGCTTGATGTTTTATGGTTTTAAACAAAAAAGCCCGTCTCCGTTTGCGTGTATATTCCTTTTTTACTGTTCCCGATTTTATGTCACTATTGCAATAAGCATATAAAATCAAAATATGAAGCGTCTGATTTACGAAAAATACCTGTAAAATTGCGTTTGGAGTTTTCTCACCCACTTGAACGTACGTTTCTATTTTTTGCTATTTATAAAGTTTTTTACGGGTGTTCCTGAAAAACACCAGTCGCCGATTTCCCTCTTTGCTCCTGGGATAGACATGTACAATTCTGCATTAAGAAAAGGCAGTCTGCAGAGCAATTGCACAGTTTCTTCTTTTCCTTTTTTCACCCGAGGAGAAACCCATTCTTCTGTAGAGCCTTGAATTGTGGGGGTGGTTCGTTTATTTCGTACCCTGGAAAGGGATCTACTTCGACATTTGATTGATGTAAATCTTTGACTTTTACCAGAGTGGAAAAGGTTGGAAGAGGAATTTGTGAATGCTTACAAGCTGACGTTCACTAATTCACAAGGCTAACCACGCTCTGTAACGCCCACTACTCATGCCTTGTTTGGGAGTCACGCTTGGATAATTATACACTAATTTGAGTATAATTATGCGGAAGCTGATTAATTTGTGCCTTTTAGTTATGTTAAGTGAACAGGCGTCAATCCATGCATTTTTGGCTCTAAATGTAATTTACGAGCAAAAGGGGCTTTGAAGCCAGTTTCGCAGTATTAATACTGCTACATCTGAGCGGGCACTTTTCGAAGCACAGACTCAAATTTGTTCACGATAACCCATCTCTCAATCTATGAATAAATGCCATAGATTCTTCTTTGGAACACCTGGCCTTAAAAAAAATGCATATTAGGATGGATGAAAGAGCTCTCTGTTAGTTTTCAAACAGCAGGTGCATGACAGAATGAACATTCCGTTCATTCTGTAAAATATTCTCCACGTGTTTAGCATTTTTATAAGGGCTCCTTTGATTCCTTGTGAGCGGGTTTGAACTTTCCAGATCCGGCAACAGACTCCTCAGTTGGAAACCTGGGCCCAGATTTATACTTTTTGACGCAAAACTGCATTGCGCAGTTTTGCGTCAAAAAGTATAGCGCTGGCTTGCGGCATTCCAGGGCGCCAGCATGGCGTCAAATTTATGGAATGGCGCAACCTGTCAGAAAGGGTGGGCTAACTTCATGGAAAATGATGTTAGCTGGGTGTGGGTGGGCAGAAAGGGTGGGCTAACTTCATGGAAAGTGACGTTACCTGGGTGTGGGTGGCGGTATGGGAGAAGGGGGTTTTGTAGCAATAAATTACATTAGGCTGGTTAGAGAAAAAAAGATAACTCTAACCAGCCTAGCATCATTTCTTGACACAAAACCATCCATACCACATGACTCCTGTCTTATAAAAGACAGGGGTCATACCCACCACCCCAAAGGCCAGCACAGGGGACAAGGGTCGCCTGGGCATGGCCATTGCACCCAGTGCCATGTAGGGGAGCCCATTTCAGGGCCCCAATGGCACTTAAAAAAAAAAAAGTAAATACTTACCTGGGATAGGGTCCCCCATCCTGTGGTGTCCCTCTGGTGTGGGTGGGGGTGTTCCTGGGGCTTAGGAGGGGCACTTGTGGGCTCTTTCCATGGGGTTTGACCATAGAAATGGGTCCACTGGTCCCCTAACACCTGCCCAGACCCAGGGGTTAAATAATGGCACTAAGCAGGCTTAGCACTGTTATTTAGGCCCACCCCCCTCCCGTGCTCCATTTTTGCACGGGAGGAGAAATAAGGCGCTAGGGCCTTACAGTCATTTTTTGGATGGGAACGCCCACCCTACATCTCATTGACGCAACGTGGATTCACACATCCAAAAAATGACTTTAACTCCAATATTTTGACGTTAGACTAGTCTAGCGTCAAAATATAAATATGGAGTTAAGTTTGCACTCAATTAGCATCAAAAAATTCAGCGCAAACAGGATTTGCTCGGCTAAGACCTATGGGTAAAAATACAAATTATATTTTTTGAAAAATCTGTCTGCCAAAGACAATTTGGGTATATGGCCGGTTTTTAGTAATGGCATTTATTAACGGCTTCAGGCGTTTTGCTTTCAACATTTTCTGTTCAAGATTTAATAAACAAAGTGATACTTCAGGTTAGGCACATTCTTGCGTCTCAGGCTGTCTAGCAGTCCTAGCTTGACCCTGCAAGACATGCATTACATGTGTTAGATTTTCCAGCTGTACATCCATTGATGCTGATTTTGTTATTCTAATAATAAACAATTTAAAGCCTAAAATAAAAACGGTTAACAAACTTTCGAATACACAAAAAGAGCAATTGTTTCTTTATAGATCGATTGAAACGTGTAAATGCTGCCCTTTAGAGGCATTTTGACACATTTAATTTATAGTTGTTGCTAATTCATTTCTGCAAGTGAACATTTCCATCCATAGCAACCCATATCTGTCACCACAGGTATGCAGTTATTTATAAAGAGCAAAAACACTTGCCGTATCTTTAAACAGGGAATTTTGGAGAGGTTACAAAGTAGTGTATTGGAAGTACAAACCAATACTTACAGTGATGGTCTATGGCTACCGTACACCAGACTTTATTGTTTTTTTAAAACAAACTCCCAAAGCACTAAGGGGCAGATTTATGAAAAGTGGCGCTGTACCTAGTGCAGTGCCACTTCTCTTGCGCCCCTTAGCGCCCTCCTAACGTCACCATGTGTGCACTGTATTTCTTATATGGTGCACCATGGCGGTAGTTAGTAATTTTTCACGCTAGTTTGGCGCTTTGCATGATTAGCAACAAAAAAGTTTACACAAATCCTGCAAAGCACCCAGAGGCCCACTGAAACCAATGGAGCCTCCTTTTAATGCCTGCTCTGAGCAGCCGTTAGAAGTGCCAAAAAAAATGACGCAAAGAAATCTTTTAACGGGGGCCTGGCGCAAGCATAATGTAGTGCAAAGTGTTACAAGGTCTACATTTTGAGCGGCAATTATGGCCTCGTTGGGCCACATTAGTGGAAAAATAAATGACACTAATGTGACGCAAGGAAGCGCTAGTGGCTCTTAAATCTGCCTCTAAGTTTGTGAATGAAAAAAACCCAACAGACCCTGTAAGTTTTCTCTGAGTATGAGGTTATTTTTTTCTGTCCAATACTGCTATAAAAAGATTAACATAAAACAGTCCGCTCTAAATAGGGCAAACAGACTAATGTCCTTATTCAAATTGGCCTTTACCATTGGCCCTTCAAAATATGCTTTCTGAGGGCCGATCCAGTGGGGCACCCGTGTAGGAAAGATTACAGTCTACCCAACTCAATAGAGCAGGCGATTGAGGGTTTGACTGACCAGGTACTCTGCCACTTTTGTGGTGGAGTACCCAGTCTGCCAAACGTTATACTGCCCCCTTATGATAATGTCAAAGACCCTAAGCCTAACCCTTTTGTCCCGGCAGAATTAATCCTCCAGGGCAGCGCTGTACCGCCATGAAAAGGCTGGTGGAAAGGGGAGTCGCGGGCCCCTGGTGGCCCCTGCACTGCCCATGGCCCCCTGCCACGGCCCGTGCAGCTTTTCAGTGTCTGCACAGCAGACAGTGAAAAGCATGATGGGTGCAACTGCACCCGTTGCACAGCCGCAACACCGCCGGCGCCATTTGGAGCCGGCTCCTGTGTTGCGGCCATTATGAGATCCCCGCTGGGCCGGCAGGCGTAAACCAGGTTTCCGCCCAGCGGGGATCTCATAATGGCCGCGGCAGGAGTGCGGCTGCCTTGGCGGCCGCCCGGCAGTCCAACCTTGGCGGGCGGCTTGAGCCACCCGCCAAGGTTGTAATGAGGGCCTTAGTCTGTGAAAGGTCAACAGGTAGAAGCAGCATCTCAAGTGAACTGCTGTCCAGCGGTATTTCATTTTTTAATCTGCATTGACAGGCATATGTAAATACATGCAGGGCAACAGACCAGTAACAACAAGCTATAATATTGAAGACAAAGAGAAATGTCATGCATTCAGCACCCCTTAAGTTAGGCAAAAGATCTCCTGGTCTATAGCCCTGTGGCATGAATTGAGTTTCAAATGTAGTATGGATTTTGCTCTTCATCAGGAAAGGGTAGGTTATAGCAGTTATAGCTTAAACAGGACTATTGTAACATGGCATAATTAAGTTCTGGTACCTTGGAGGGTCTTAAAAATTGTGTGGTGCCCTTTTCGAGCAAAATGTGTCCTGAGCCTCAGACAGAAGCAGTGACTTAAAGAGTCACCTGGCTGACTTTCTGGTACAGCTACTGGACCATAAACACTGAAGAAGCCTACCTTGGTGAGTTGGTAGCCAAGATTGCCTGATCACCACTGACTGCCAAATTGTAGACTGCAAGACCCAGTCTTGAAGCTCAAAAGTGGCATAGCAGTCTGCTGGACCCGAGAGAGCCATTGGAATGCAGTTTGGTAGCCCAAAATGGACACTCACCTCAGTTAAAAAGCATCACTAGTTTTGCTGTATCCGGAGACCACTAGATCAGTGGCAACTGTTTTTCGGCTGGATTTCAACCGGACATTGAGGGACATCCATCCCAGTGCCCAAAGTTGCCCCACCGTATTCATGGACCGAGGTGTGGCTCCAGGAAGACTTCTGACACCAGATCAGCATCCTTCAGCATTCTGCATTGCTTGCATCAGGACCACTCCATTGATGTCTACGGCGGCTTGCCCACTGAACCTGGAACTGGACTGAAGACCATTTTGACTCCAAGGTAACTTTCCTGCTAAGCCTCAGTGGACACTGACTCGCTCGCTGCTGGAGTTGATCACCCAAAGTGAGCTGGAGTAGTTGGACAAAACTTTACAAACGTTTTCAAAAGTTTTCCAAGTAACTGCTAACTGTTGTAGTTCCCAATGCTTGTTTGCTATTTGAATGAAAAGTATTGATTTATTATTTGCTTTATAATTTAAATATACGGAACCTACCGCTAAATTCTGGTGCCTAAAAATTCATACAAATAGGTGCTATTTTTAAAAATATAATTTAATTTGTGTTGTGTTTCCTTTTTGATTAACTGTTTTGCAACTTCTAACTGCTCTGCACGACTTACTTTGACAAAGCCTAACATCCTTCTTTTATATCTCCGCTTAGGAAATGATAGGAAAATGATTCCAAGTTATTTTCTGCTTAGTTTCAAAACTCTCATTTAAGGCTAAAGTAGATTTTTGGTAACTTCAATGTGAAAGTAACTTTTTACGAGTGTACTTTGTACTCCCTGAAAGAAAACTTTCTCAGAACCATTTTTAACTCTCAGTTTTAGTCTAGAGCACCAATACAGGTTCCTAATTGGTATCTAATGACCTTGCTTTCAGAGAACAATGGCTTGGCCCCTGAGCTTAGGAAGGGAGGGATGTTGTCAACAACTGGCCAGCTAAAAGGGAATAGTCATGTGGGAGTGGACAAGAATAGTTGGCAGAATAAAGGAAGGGAATAGTCATGTGGGAGTGGCCAAGAATAGTTGGCAGAATAAAGGATAGCCTTGACATTTCTACTTTTAACTTGGTTATGCCAAATGGGGATGGCAGGGACAGTTCCCATTCATTTCCAGGTCATCCTAGGCTTTATGTCTCCAATATCAACAGGAGGAAAAAACAGTTTGGGCTGACAATGGGAACTGCACCTCATCTAACACAGTATAGGGGAGAAGCTGTTGTCCTCGATGGAAATAGGGGGTGGCAATCTCAGATTTAGGGGTTCCAGGAATATTTTCAGTAAACCAAAGAAGTGCTGAAAACAGATGTCAGAACCACTTTCAGAGGGACATGAGGGGAGCGGGGGATACTGGGCCCAACCATGGGGATTAAGGCTTTCTATTCCTGATGTCCCAGGGCCCGACCTATTATGGATTCTGAGCAACTGGGCCAAGTACCCCTTCTGCTCTTGACTCGCAGTAGTAATATAGTTGAGCAGTTCTAGGCTCCCTCGGGGAAAAGTGTGCAGAGAAGTGAACACAGGCTCACGCCTCAAAACATGCACAGCTGCAGCAATAACTAATTGTCCAGCCAAATACTAACTTTTATGAAAAGAGAGAAGTATTTTATTTCTACTACTATTCACACACACAGGAAAAATAAAATATTCACAAACAACTATACAGTTCCCCTGAGGTCAGGACTCTAGTGTTTTGTTAGGTGCCCCCCCCACCCCTTGGTCCCACTCACTCTCGCTTCTAGCAGTAGTGGCTATTCCTCATGCACTATAGGGCAGTGGTTCCCAACCTTTTGACTTCTGTGGACCCCCGCTTTATCATTACTGGAGCCCAGGGACCCCCACTGAATCATTATTGAAATCCGGGGACCCCCCCACTGAGTCATTACTGAAAGCTGGTGACCTAAACACTTAATATTATTTCATTTTCTGAGTAGTCACTGACCCCCGGTGACGGCTTCGGGGACCCCCAGGGGTCCCCGGACCATAGGTTGGGAACCACTGCTATAGGGAACATCCAGGGAAAACCCACTAGTAGTCCAAGTCACAAGACTACACTATGGCCCAGATATACAACCTTTTGTTTTGTGACTCTCAATTTGCGATCCATTTGGGAATCACAAATTGCGAGTCCCAAAATAAAATGTACAACAGTGTTAAGTACACTGTTTGTGATTCCCAATGGGGTTGCAAATGACCCACCTCATCAATATTCATGAGGTAGGTCACAATTTGCAACCCCACTGGGCATGGCCACACTCACAAGGATGGTGGTCTGCTAGGGACAGCAGACCACCAATGTCTGTGACTGCTTTTTAAATAAAGCAGCTTTTTTTTAAATGCAACCCGTTTTCCTTAAAGGAAAACAGGGTACATTTCAAACAAAAAAATGAAACGTTTTCATTTTTTCAGAGTGGGCAGTGGTCCGTGGGACCACTATCTGCTCTGAAAACATATTTTGGCTTCCATTCACAAAGGGAAAGATGTCACTTGGGGACACCTTCACGTTTGAGAATGGATTAACACCAATTTGAAATTGTGCTAACTGCAATTGTTTTGCGACCACATTCCTGGTCACAAAACAATCATGCATACCACTGTGGCTTCCAGTTAGGAAGGGACGCCTTTAGAATGTCCCTTCCTAATTGTGACACGCAAACCCTTTTTGCGATTCACTAAGTAGATTACCAAATCGCAAACTTGGGTTTGTACAATGGGAAATGCTTTTTTTGTGTCACAAACTGCCCATTTCTATGAATCAGGCTGTTTGCGACAAGAAAAAGCTCTGTACATCTGGCCCCATAACTCTATTTTTAAACTCAACAGTGCTCCAATGCTGCAACGCTAATTAGCAGCAAGTTCTCTGGGCCAACTTGCCCAAAATCAGTTTACCCACATCATGCAGGATCGGAGCGACCAGAGCACCTGAGCATGCTCCTTCCTTGAGTGCTGGATTGGCAGCAGCAGATTCAGGTGTTTGCTGCAGGCGGCCCAAGCAGGTTGTACTCAGTGGTCAGAGTCTCTTCAAGCACGGTAACACCTCCACAGCAACTGTCTGTTCTTGGTGGCTTTGCACAGTAATTTCTTCATCTTGCCACAATGGGGGGTTGTGGTAATATGTAGCTCCTGGTGTACATCTTTCATCCCAGACAGTTGTGCAAGGTCCCACAGTGGCTTCACTCCTCTTGTTGACAACTCCGGACAGGTCACATGACTTGCTGGTCCCAGTGACCCCCCTCTGGCATAGAGGTTGACCGTATCCTCACGGTACCTGGGATCCGGCCTTATGAACACAGTGAAGTACTCAGTGGAAGCTCCTCTTGGTATATGGGGTCATGTCCCACTACCGTACATTGGCTATGGCCCTTACCACACAGTAGTCTTCTCAGACCAGCCGCTCCTGGCACATGGGGTCACTGCTTACTACTTTGCACGGGCTCCTGCCTGATCTGCACAGCAATACACACAACTCAATTCACAGTGGCACTCCTTTGGCATATGAGGGCTGACTTCATTCTGCATGCGGGTAATGACTTGAACGGTGCAGCAGCAGTCTCTTCAGACCTCGCAAAGGGAGTCCACTTGACAGGGATTCCTACCAGATCTTCATGTACTGTACAATTTATAGGCATACATACATCCATGCACTTCACAGCACTACATCCTCTATGTATTGTACCACACATAAACACACATAAACCCAGCACATACACTCACCATCAAACATAGGTGGGAATTAGTAAGGAATGCTTATAGGAAACTGCACACTCACTGACGGTGCACAGAATGCCTGGCATAGCACTACCACCTCCTCTGAAGTCTACTGGTCCGCTGAAGAAAAAATCTTAACAAAGCTAGCTCTGCCTGAAATCTTCAAGAAAGAAGGCACAAAAGTACCTGAATCCTGCAAGCATCCAGGAATTGGAACTGCTTTCCACAGATCAAAGGGTTGTGTCGATATGCACAAAAACAATGTTAATGTACACCATAGTATGTTCCAGCATAACAGCAAACTCTCTTTGCTATTTTCAATTCTACCCAACATGACCTCCCTGCCAATCCCAAGCCAGAAGTACTCGGTCAAGCAGGCCTGCGACCCAGGCCTGAAGCAACTGATTGATAGATCACAGGGGGGGTGACACGTAGCCCATAGACAAATGCACCAAACAGGAAAGACCCAGATCGATTCCTCAGATAGGCAGCAGCACAACAAAGGTCCTAGGAAACTGGCCCACAATAAAACATATTTGGCCGGAGGGGTACTCGTTCTCAAAACACAGTCAATCAGAACATAGCACACACACCACCCATAGTGATCATGCGCTCCCCATGCCAGACATCTGGACATGTTACCTACTGGCCCACCCTATCTCCATGCAAGGTTGAGACCCACCTGCACACTTTATCTGATGGTCGAATTTATGGCCCAGATGATCCACCTCCTACCTTTCACCTCTGAACCCAAGGAGATCACCTGTGGTGTCCCCCAGAGCTCATCCCTAAGCCCCACGCTCTTCAACATATATATGACCCCGCTGGCCAACATCATCAGATCCCATGGTCTCAACATAATTTCCTATGGAGACGACACCTCTCGTCCTCTCACTCACTGATGATCCCTTTGTCACCAGAACCAACTTCCACACAAACAAGATGGAAATACTGATCTTTGGAAATAGCAGCAACACATGGAACGACACTTGGTGTCCATCAGACCTAGGACCCACAACCACTCCCTCCGACCATGTCAGGAAACTCGGAATCATCATTGACAACAAGCTCACCATGAAATCACAGATTAACACCATCTCCGCCTGGTACCTCACTTTGCGTAAGCTATGTATGATCTTTAAGTGGCTACCCCTACACATAAGATGCACCGTGACACAAGATCTCATCACTAGCCGACTGAACTACGGCAACTCCCTCTATGTAGGAATCGCCACACACTTCCTACAGAGACTTCAGACCATACAGAATGCCGCAGCCAGACTCAGCCTCGGCCTTTCCCTGATGAACTCGCATCAGACCCTACCTAAGGCAACTACACTGGCCCCCCTGTACAGAAGAGACACCAATTTAAGCTGCTGAACACACAAACAAGCCTCTACTCAAGCAAGGACCTGCGTACATTACCCACCGCCTGAACTTCCTCCTACTGTCAAGAAGACTATACTCTGCCTCCTTTTCCCTTTCACATACTCCCCACATTTACATAAGCAGAAGTGGAGGACGACCCTTCTCTCACATTGCAACAAAAACCTGGAACAGCCTCCCGAAGTACCTCCGGACCATCAACTCACTTCTGGAATTGGAAATGGCCCTCAAGACCTGACTGTTCGAATAAGCCTCTGGGACCTGCAAGGGCCTAGATACCCTATTGGGTGATTAGCCGCACTTAATAAATCCTGATTGACTGGCAGATAGCCTCGTGACTAAGCCAAGATTCACACTTGTGTAACAAAAAGAGCATCTGGCGTATGGCAAATAAGGGCTCCGCTTGGACTGCTGGGCGAGACACAGATGGTACGCCTGATTCTGGGTGTAGTATAGGGCTCTGCTTGGACCGCTGGGTGAGACACAGTTAGGACACATGACCGTGGGTGTGATATTGGCTTCTGCTTGGACCACTGGGAGAGACACATTTGGTACACTTGATCACTGAATATGATATAGGGACGAGGCCTCAACGCTTGGACCGCTGGGCATGACATAGATGTTACACGTAGGCTCTGAGTGTGATATAGAGCCAACACCTCAATCTTATTCTTTAGTCTAAAGGGGTTTCTCAGCACTACCGGTCTTTTAAACACTGGTGGTGTTTGAAAGAAGTGTGAGGTGTTATTCGCTTGGACCGATGGGCATCACACAGATGCCCCTGGGTGTAAAACAGGGTACTATTCGGACGCTAAGCCCCTAAGTGTGAAACAGGGTGCAATTCGGACGTTAGGGATAATTTGGACCTTGGTGATTGGTTGTAGCTTGGCCAAGGAGGGCCTATAGCTGTAGAGTTGTTCCTTCTTCTCTGTGTAAATTGTTGCTATTCTTGTTCCTGAGCCGTTATTGGCAGACTACCGGGCTCACTTGGTCTTGTGTACCGCACACAGCCTCCCCACGGCATCAGGCAGCATGCGCTAGAAGTGGACTAAGGTTTTTTTTGGCCAAAGTCATAATTTTTTATCTCTCATTTTTCTTCTCTTTTCATTTCCATTCTGGTTTCGTTTATTCGCTCTTCATTTCTATTGTGGTTTCAATAGATGCATTTTCTTGGAGCTGATAAACTGTTGCAACTTTATTTCATGCTGAAATGCTATGTCTCGTTATGTGGTTTTATGCGCATATAAGGAAGTCCCTATCTTTCTCTCACAAAGATTTATTCCATGCCTACTAATCCGCTGATAAAACTGTTTACAATGTTTAAGTTAACCATTGCACTTTCTTACAGGTTGTGCTACTTCAAATGCATTGTTTTATCTATTGTGAAAGTTTATTTGATACATCTCTATCTAAGGTTGAGCTCATAGCTAGTAGTTATTGCCGTCATAATCCCATGTACATATTTCCCCACAATTGGAATTGGATTTAGGTTCATTTAAAACTCAAATAAGTTTGATCTGTACCAGTCCCATAAAATGGTTCCCAACTCAGCATGGAGTCTTCCTAAAGCCAAATGCAAACAAGATTCCCCATGCAGGCTAAAAAGCTAGATGAATACTGCCATGAATGGCACACACATACTAAGGCACACACAATCCTCTGACCAGAGGGGGAACCTTCGAAACCAACACAATATAACACATGAGAACACACGTTCAGACAAAAATTGTAGGGCACAAAAAGGTTAAAAGCAAAGCACTGTTAGAGCTATCGGCCATCTTTGAGGTGGTCCTGACCTGAAACCACCCAGAACCCACAAGCAAGGCTTCTGTACCTCCCCCACCATATGTAGGTACAGAGGTTCTCTCTCTGATGCCTGCAGTTCCAGCCGTTCCTGCCCTAGGTTTATGCCAGTCCACCAGTTATGGGGCCTAGAGGGCCCTCTGCCGGGCAGCGATCCAGGGCTGGAGGGATGCCTGTCCCAATCCAGGTTGGGGCTGAGGGGCCTCCAAGCTCAACCCCCACCCTCATCTGCCACTCTCCATCGCTAAAACTCCAGCAGCACAGGGAGCATACATTCCAAACCACCCTTGGAGCGCTCTCAGGTGACTGGGAGGTTCATTGCGGTCCTGGACAGTGACTTAACCAAGGAAGGGGACAAAAAAGTTCCCAGGCTCCAAGGTCGGGGAGGGTGCCACAGGATACACTCCCCCAAAGTACGTCCAGGCAGCAGAAAAGATGCTAATGAGTGAGCTTGAGGGTACGTTCCCACCAAGGAGAAGCACGAGGAGGAGCACCAATCGAAGAAGGCAGACCAAGTGGGAGTTAGAAGAAAAGTGTGGATTGAGGAAAGAGCTCTCGCCTGCGAAACGCAAAGGGCAAAAAGAGCTTTGCGCCCTCCTCTGGAGGAGAGTGAGGCGAGGCTCTGGGCTCCACATGAAGTGGAGTCTGATGTAGAACTAGAAGGGAGGGCCCCTATCAGAAGCTCAAATCCCACCAGACTGTCAGTGTAGGAGAGGGGCCAAGCAAAAAATAAGAGATCATAGCAGCCTAGTCCAAGACCAAGTAAGGCATAGAAGAAGCAAAATGGCACCTTTGCATACACACAAGGAGAGCAGCAACGAAGATGTCTGCTGCTCCCTCCGAACATGTTGGTCAGACAGACGGGCCCTTAGAGAGATAGTTTCCAGAGAAGAAGGCAAGGTCTTTGCGTGACCATTTTGCAATCTTCTGGCTAGCTGGACCAAAAGAGAGGGCCAGTATGATAAACCCTGGCCAGAGGAGGGATCCATTGAACCCGAGCACATGGCCGTCACGGAAGACTGCATCTGGCATGAAGGAGGAGATCCCAAATGGAACTTCTCCTAGATACAAGAATGCCTGAGAAGATGGACGCACTACATTGAGGAAAAACCCACGAAGCCGCTCTAAGCCAAAATATGCCCACTGTTACAGAAGAGCACAATAGGGACCATCTATGTGTCATGGTTGCAAATGGGCAAGCAAGGGCTCAGGACCAAACTACCCCATTGATGGAGAGGGAATGAAAATGGATCTCTTGCTTTGAGAAAAACACCTTAGGGATAAATATTGCAATAGCTGATGTCAAGAGTCTGCTCAGCTGCACCATGGGAGAGAAGACCAATACAGTGTTTTCCTGGAGCCCGCATCTCATTCATCAAGCTGACTAACACCGAGAATGACGGAGCCACAATCAATTAATTCACCAGATATGGAAGGCCCTGAGGGAAATGTACCTGACTGCCTGGATGTAGGAGGATTGATGGCAGAGAATATGAAGCCTTGGGAAGCCATGACTGACTTTCTAGACAGAATGAGGGGACGACGTGGACAGGAGAAAGGATAGCCGTGGACCGTCACAAGGGTACAAATGGCACCAGTCTTGAAGGGAGATCCGCCTCAGAACTACAAAGGCTTTCCACCCAGTCCTACCGGCAGAGGTCAGGGAGGCTGTCGACCACCAGATCTCAGTGCTACTATTGTCACAGAATGGGTCACATGGCCAACCTATGCTGTTTAAGGGCATATCATGAACAGAGAGGGATAAGCCTAGGCCAGTCCCCACAAAATCCCTATCTGCAAACCCAAGGAAAGGTCAGCCCCAATGCATCCTGCATACAGGGAACCCATCCCAGCAAGGGCCACAGCCACGGCAGGGAAGGGTGACTGTCTGGGAAGGGAATACCTTTGCACAATCAGAAAACACAAATATGCAGTAAGGCAAACTCCCAATGATTTTACATTCATCTTATACCCACTCCAAAACTCATTTCAGCAATATTAGGAGAGAACTGAAGCCTTTACCTACATTCTGGGGCAACTCAGGGCTGCTGTATATTTTGTCGATAGAGAATCTGCAAAGGAATCTGCCATTCAGGTGTTTGCAGGGGCCTAGGCTACACTCTGCTGCTGGTCCCCCAGGGCAGGCAGTTTGATGAAGGGGCCACGGCATAAAAGCCAACACCCAGGTCTCCATATCCAAGTCCAATTACGATGGGTTCCATGTTGAAAGGACACAGTTCTTCAACACCAGACCCCCAGCTAATGGAGGCCTCCTTTCAGTTAAAAAATGATGCAAAAGTGATGGGAGCCAGGTTTCCTGCACACTTGGGATAATAATGTCCACAATCATGTTCCGATGTTCATGCACAAGTCTGACAAATTCTGTAGTACAGACACGAGGTCGGCACGGAAATGTAATTAGCAAACCAGCTCATTACCCATATTGGGCAAATCTCGACGAGTCCTGGTCAGGCATCTAACTCCAATCATAGCAAATGCTTGGCCTCATCCTCTCCCCAAAAGGCTTCCAAATGTTCAACAGTTTGCTTGTTGGATCACGTTCCTCCAAAACAGTGAGAGTAGCATGTCCCTGGCTACAGTATGGTGGTGGCAGGCCTACAACATGTTGGATCCAAGGAGAGGGGGTGCCGTAATGAGGAGAACAGTCTCTATAAGTGACCATCACAGCCCCATGCGAGGAACACTGACATGCTCACTGCTGCATCTGACCTGTCAATCAGATCACACAAGGCCTCCCACACAAACTGTCCGGGGAAGGGATAGGCCTGATCCCACTGTTTGCTACATCAGAATCATGCTGGGGTCATGGAGCACCTCTCCAACCAGCTCAGGCATTCCAATTAAATACCACCTCATGGAGATCTAGGGAAGCACACAGCAACCTGAAAAAGACGCCTAAAGGTAGCCCTAAACGAAGGTTCAAGAAAAAGTGGGTAGACAAAGCACCTAACTCCATTAGGGAGAACTTTATTGCATGCCATGTGCAGAGACTAGAGGGGCATACACATGTTCTCAGAGCATGTTGCAAACATCCCCAACCCCCGAATTGTGACACACCTCCTTCCTTTCACATCGTTCCAGGCATGAGTATGTTAACAGGTTACACCTGCATCAGTAAAACACACACATTAACACGTTAGAGAAGATGTCTAAGGAATAACCCCAACCACTGACCAGGTCTCACACCTGTACTCTGTCTCTCTCAACCTCTTCCTTTTGTGTGTGAGATTTTCACTATTGTCTTTAGCGTTTGCTGCATAGGAACAATTATATATTTGTTTGCATCCAACACCAAAATGTTACATTCACATTCAACAATGTTTAGAAATTAACAGTTTTTTCATTAGTGCATATTCTTTCATACCTTGCTAGTTTTCACCAGGAGAAAGTATATTGGTTGGCGCAAGATGATCTAGTCACCAATTTTAGGTACATGTTGAATTGCTCCTCTTTAATCCCAAAACATTCTCAATTGCAACTTCAATTTGAGTGCCTATAGTAAGATCAGAGTCTAAATCCTCCACATACGTGCCTTCTACCAGTGAGCCTTTAGCAGATGTTAGTTTTGAAATGAGGATTTCCTAAATGCAGTTTGCATTTAGTTGGTTAATCGATTTCTCTGTCAACATGTGCACCTGTCTGCAGGGTAAGTATTCACTTACTGTCTTTGATAATTTGGGGAGCTAACGCTGAATAGACCTGGTGCTGCGATGAAAACCAGATGTTGCTGCTGGATCAGATAATGCTGTCGCATCAAGGAGAGCAGACAATGACCTTCAGAGTTTTCAACAGGTAACTCCTTTACTGGGGATGATCCTCTTGGTCCTCTTGCCTAGTGTGACTTTTACAGTCTCTCTCTTCCAAGATTGCTGCAGAGGTTTGCAAACCTCACAAGACCATCTTGGAAGCTTTCAGAATATTCCAAGTTCACACTGTAAACAACCTGTTAACGTGCCTCATAGCCACATGTGCATCAGTACTGAATGCTATCTTTTGAGCATAACATTTAAAAACATAATCTTTGGCTACAGTATGATGACTATACTTTACCTCAGTGGGTAACATGGCTATGAACAATACAACACTTGTTCTCAGTTTAGCACCAAGTCACATCGTTTGAGGCGTGGACAGCCACATCTTGTGTCTGTATGTGCACACGCTCAGCGTTCAATTCTCACCTCTTAGAGCGAATGAGTTAGCTCTTGGAGATTTTTGGGTCTGTTGGGAAACTGGGACACTTGAGATTTGAGTGACAGTACGGCAGTACTTTCTGTGTCAAAACCAACAGCTTCTGTGGGAGCTTGGCAACTATGTATCTGATTTTGAGGGACCCTCACAAGTTTTGGCCTTGGAGCTTACCATACTGGAAGTCTTTCACCTCCTGTAAGAAACTGGGTTGTTGGTTGAGGGGGCTGAAACCCTTCTCAAGTAACAACAATCCTCATTTGGGTAAACCACAAAAAGTCACTAAAATAACCTGTACTTACCGCTCCGGTAACCTGGCACAAAAGCAGCCAGGCCTAACTTAGATGCAATGTGTAAAGTATGTATGCAACACTCAAACAGTAATAAAATGAAAACACAAAACAAGAAAAATTCCACACCAATCTAGAAAAATAAAGCAATCTTGAATAAATAAAAAGATAACAGAACAACAAAAAATGTATTAGTAGATTCGGAGATATGCAATTTCAAAGTCTTATGTAAAAACAGTGCCAAAAAGCACAAAGCGCCAACTGGGGTGATTTGGTCATGCCATGACAGTCACAACCTCAAGCCGACTTGAGCTTGTGACCGGTACAGGACCAAGTTCAGCTCACTGGACAGTGTACCTGGTTGCACTCTGACTGAGATGTAAGGTCCAGCATCACACTGCGTTGAGCTGCTTCGGTTCCAATTGGGCCGTCCATCAGGAGCTGAAAAATGCTACATCTACTTGTGTTGTGCTGCATCAGTTCCAAAGAGGCTGCCTGTTAGAGCTGTCAGCCTTAGCGCAGTCTTCCCCCCAACTTTTTGCCTTTCTTTTCCATTTTTTTATCTTATTATTGCTGGCCTTAAGACTGCATGCCTGACCACTGCTAACCAGTGCATGTGCTTGCTCCTTAAAGCATGGCAACATTCGTTAACCCTCAACTGGCACTTTTAATGTACTTGTAAGTCCCTAGTAAACTGACACTACACGTGCTCAGGGCCTGTAAATTAAATGCTACTAGTGGCCTGCAGTGCTTATAGTACCATCCACATAAGTAGCCCCATAAACATGTCTCAGGCTTGTCATTGCAGCCTATGTGAGTGAAATTCTAAACTCCCACTTCAACCTGGCAAAATAAACCTTTTGCCAGGCCATAAGTCACCCCTAGCGTAGGCCCTGGACAGCCCAGAGAGCAGGGTGAAATGTATTTAAATAGTCATGTATTTTTGAGTTTTACATGCCCTAGTAATGAAAAACCTTAAAATGAATTTTTAAGGTAACATAGGTAGTGCCTTATCACATTTTATAAGCGTAGTTTCCAAATGGGAAAAGATAATCAGCTCATGGTTTAATACCCTAACTTATGGTGAAGTTGGATTTTAAATTGCATTTCTGAAAATGCCACTTTTGGAAGGTTGGCATTTTTTGTTTGCCTTAGGCATTTGTAGATTTATCAACAAGTTGTGTCACTCTTGTGCCATGCAAGGCGGCTCAGGGCTGATGCAACTCTTAAGTCAGATTTATTACGCTACGCAAGGCCACACAGGTGGCCTAGCATGGCTTGATAAATCCAGAGTAATGCAATGCAGCGCAAATCGCTCCGGTACTCTGTCCCAGGGAGGCATTCCATGGGTAGAGCGTGGGTGTTCCCATGCATTCACCCATGGATTATGGCGCATTTACAGATTTACCAACACTGGTAGACCTGGGAATGCTTCAAAATGCTACACTTCCCCAGATGAGGTATGATGAGGAGAAATGTCTATTTCTCCTCGCTCTTTCTCTTACTATGTGTGCCGCATTGTCCAGCACAGATGAAAATGCCTCAGAGGATTGTTTTTGTGCAGAAAGGTTTCCCTTCCTGGACAAAACCAATCCTGTCTGCAACACCAGCACCCCTACACCACAGCGCAAGGGTGTCTGTGTTAGCGCTAGGCAGCACATTGTGCGCCAGTGCAAGGAAAGGACAGGAATGTGCCATATAATGTTAAATTCAGAGCAAGGTGGCTTGCTGCGCTGCACTGCATGAAAGCTTGATAAATATGCTCCCTGGTACCTGTAGCCTGCCTCAGGTCACATGACTGGGGTAGCTGACAGGCTTTGTGCATTCCTCCTAGACAACCATACACAATAGGAAGCTTAGGTGTGCCTCGTTGGTCCACCACTTGCAGGGTGGGAGGGAGGAGCTGGGCCCAGCCCCACTTACATCTAAATAGACTGTGTCCTGCCTCTACACAAATGGCTGCATACCCCCTGTAATCAGCCTTGAGCCAGGACAGGGAAGGAAGGATACATGGGGACTTCAAAGGGAAACCTATAGAACCTTCTCCCCCACTTCAAAGGCACAACTGGGTATAAGTACTAGACCTAAGACACCACCACTTCAGTACATTTCTAGACCTGTTGATAAACTGCCAGGAAGAAGGACTGCTATGCTGCTGAAGGACTGCCACTCTGCTGGACTGCACTATGCTGGATTTCTGTGTTGCTTTGCAGACCAGCTGCCTGCTGCCCTGTTGCCTGCGTGAGAAGAAGTGGATATGCATCTCTTGAACCTAGAACTCCAGAGTGACTCCAAGGGCTATTTGGCTGGCCTCCTGATCTGAAGTCTCAGGGACATAACAGGCTTCCAACAACCTTGCATCTGCAGCTGGACACTGTCATCTGTGAGTCTACCCTGTCAAGTGGTGATACCCCAGTCTTGGACCCTGGGAAGAGGGCTTTAGGTACATTACCGTTTCCGTAGATCCAACGGAACTGACGCATCTCCTCTGCTGTGCGTCTCAACAACGAGCTGAACTTGGGCATCTCTGCTGCTGAATGGATTGGACCTGTCTCAAAGACCTGCATTGGTGCTGCAACCCACAAAGCCTTTGGAACCACCACTGAGTAAAGCATCCTTAGCGTGGGCCCTCTCATCGCTCATCAATGGCAGCCTTGATGACGATGCCAGGCTGTGCATCACAGTCCTTTGGAGCTGACGCATCACCCTGATGATGTGTTGCATCCTTGACACTGGACTTCACATCGCAAGCCCTGTCGATGGGATCCTCAATAATGATGCACGCCCTTGCATTAGAGCCTTGCTGTATCTCGAAACCGAACCGCTTTGGCTGCACAATGCATCTTTGAAGCAGATCCATGCAACTCTTTGCAAACCAGGATTCAAAGTACTTTTGTTTAGTGGGCTTAACTGGGCCACTGTAGCTGGCCCTTGCTCCATCGCGGTTGGCCTGAACTTCTGACTTTGTGCCAGTCCAATACAACCAGATATCATCAGTTGGCGCTGTACACCTCTTTGCACTATTTTCCCTAAGACATTTGAATTCAATATCTCCGGTTCTACTAAATGGATTTTTCTAATTTTGGTCTTTCTTTATTTAAAATTACTACCGCTGTTATGGGCTCCTTTACTGGTGTGTTTTCACTACGCTACTGTTTGAAGTGTTGCACAAATAATTTTCACATTGCCTTTGAGTTAAGCTTGACTGCCCTGTATCAACTGATACGAGGCTTGAGCACAGGTTAATTTAGGGTTTGTTTGTGACTTCATCTAGAGAAGAATTGTGGTTGCTGCATAGGAAAGGTTTAATCCCCCAACCAGTAAACCAATTTCTTACACCACTGATCAAGAGCTGCAATGTGAGGTCCAGCGTTGAGATGAGCTACACTGTGTCGGTCTCACTAAGGTCACAGAACAGGAGCTGTGAAAGTATTTCATCGCAATGCTTTGAGCAGAGTCACACTGCATCAGTTCTGAGGGACCTCACAGTTGAGCCACGAACAGTGCACTCTGATGCCAGCAAAGGGTCCAGGACCTTGGGGACACCTCCTGAGGGTCAGGACTCACTTCGGCAGAGGCCAACAGCATGACATATGCAGGTTCAGTTGAGTCTAGGAAGCTGGCAGATGCAAGGCTGGTCTCTGGAGCTTCCTATGTCCCTGTAGCTCAGAACAGGAGGCAAGCCAGTTAGCCCTAGGAGTCACTCTGGTGGCTGTGGGGTCAAGGAGCAGGCCCAGTCTTCTTCCCTGAGGCAGCAAGTTAGTCTTTCTTGCAGCAGGGCAGTCCTGCTTCTGAGTCTTTCAAAGGTCCACAAGTGATCTGATGAATGGCTGAATTGGCCCAATATTGATACCTGATGTCAGCTTTGAAGTGGGTGAATAAATCAGCTAGAAAGCCAAACCCCACATCTGGTTCTGGAATTCCCTTCCTTCCTTCACCTCCCTGATCCCAAGAAGTATGGGTTTACAAAAACCTAAAGTGAAGTCCTTTGTGAGTGCAGGTCACAGCCACTATTGAAGTGCAAGTCTGGTAGGTGACAACTCCTCCCCACCCATCTTGTCAGGATGGCCCTCCCTGCCAAAAATCAGTCCATATTTGTGACAGTGTCTGGGAGGAATACACAAAGGTCAGCTGCCAGTTATGCCTTGTCATTTGAACCAGGATCCAGGCAGCAGGTACTAAGGACCAGAAGTACAACCCAGAGTTTTGTGACTCGCAAGGTGCGACTAGTTTGCGAGTCGCAAATTCCGAGTCGCAAAACCTTATGTACAACAGTGTACTTTACACTGTTTGCAATTCGCAATGGGTTCACAAATTACCTACCTCATGAGCATTGATGAGGTAGGTCGCAATTTGCGACCCCATTGAAAATTGCCGCCCTCACAGGGATGGTGGCCTGCTGGAGACAGCAGACCATCATGTCTGTGACTGCTTTTCAATAAAGCAGTTTTTTTTTAAAATGCAGCCTGTTTTCCTTAAAGGAAAACAAGATGCATTTTTTAAAAAAATGAAATGTTTCTTTTCATTTTTTCAGAGAAGGCAGTGGTCTGCGGGACCACTGCCTGCTCTGAAAAAATATTTTTGCTGCCATTCACAAAGGGGAAGGGGAAGGGGTCCCAGACCAGTTTAAAACTGGTGCTAACTGCAATTGTTTTGTGACCACATTCAAGGTCACAAAACAATGCTACATCGCACTGTGACTGGAACGCCCCTTCCTAATTGCGACTCGTAAACCTATTTTGCGATTCGGTAAATAGATTATCGAATCGCAAAATAGGGTCTGTACATACTAAAATGTTTTTTCCTGTCACAAACGGTCTGATTCTGCGAATCGGGACATTTGCAACTGGAAAAATGGTACATACATGCGCCCCTAAATGTTTAGGACTAGAAAATGGCAGCTTTCTAAAGTGGTAGTTTCAGAATTGTGACTTAAAATCCAACTTTACCACTGAAGAGGGTTTTAAATTGCATTTCAGTTGAGTGTGAACATAATTTTCCTATATGGTCGCAAACATAAGTTATCAATTATTAAGTGTAATAAGGTAACCCAATGTTATCCTATGGGAGAGAGAGGCCTTGAAATGGTGAAAAATGAATTTAGGAGTTTGTGGCAGCCAGGACTTATAAAACTTAAATCCACATCTCCTACTTTTTAAATATAATCTACCCTGACCTAGGAGCCTTTAGGAACAACCTTGGGTGGCACACATATGTAGTAAAAAGGAGATTTAGGCCTGGCAAAAGGTTTATTTTGAAATGGAAGTTGATAACTGCATTACAGGATGCAGTGGCCAGCCTGAGACATGTTTTGAAAGCTACAATGAGTGTCTTAGGCCTACTAGTTGTACTTATTTACAGGCCTTGGTTTCATGTAGAACCGCTTTACTAGGAACTGCCAAGCAAATTATATGTGCCAATCAGATGTAAGCCAGCTGTACCATGTTTTAAGGAAACAGCACAGGCACCTTAGCACTGGTTGGCAGTGTTCTGTCACAGGTGTCACAATGGTGCCATAAGCCTTGACAAATCTCCTGTAGTTTTGTACATAAAGACACTTGGTTCTGTTGGAGCAAAGAAACCAACGTATATACAATTTCTTAGTAACTGTATATGTCCTATCTGACACTTACTGGCATTGGTAGTTAGGCCTACCTTCTTTAGGGCCTGAAGCACTGCTCAGGTGGTCCAAGTGGTCTCCTGAGTTAGAGCTGTAGACCACAATGTCGCCCAAGTAGGCGGCACTGAAGTCCTCCAACCCAGTCAGGACCAGGTTGACAAGCATCTGGAATATGGCAGAGGCATTCTTTAACCCGAAGGACATCACCCAGAACTGAAAGTGGCCCTTTTGGGGTGGAGAATGCAGACCTCTCTTTGGCCCCTCAGTTAAAGCAATCTGCCAGTAACCTCATGTCAAATTGAAGGCACTCATCAGCTTGGGGGATGGGGTGTGCATCAGTCTTTGTGATGGAATTGAGCCCTATACAATCCACCCAGAACAAGAGCTCTGGGGTGGTGCCTGGTGGGATGGCCTTAGGTACCAGTACCACTGGGCTGGACCAAGGGCTGTTGGAGTGTTCAACCACACCTAGCTCCAGCATCTCTTAGACCTCTTCCTTGAAGCCTGCCCTCGCTTTGTCAGCTAGCCTGCACATCTTATTCTTCACAGGCATACTGGCCCCTGTGTCAATTTTGTGGGTACCAAAATGGGTGCACCCAGTGGTAGGTGAGAAGAGGAAGGAGAACTGGTCCAACAGTAAACAGCATTTTCCCCTCGTGTTGGAGGGCCAGAGAGGGGTGTGGCTCATTCTCTCTACTGATCCATTGAGCTCTTTTGAGGAGAGGAGATCGGAGAGCGGTTCACACTCTTCCTCCTTACCTCCATCTATCACCATAAGCATAGTGACCTTGGACCTCTCAAAGTGTGGCTTGAGACATTTACCATGCAGGACCGTGAAAGGGTTCCAAGTCCACCAAATAAGTGACCTTCCCCTTGCACTCCTTTAAGTCATATGTTCCAAGTTACCTCAAGTCCCAGGGCTCCACTGGCTCCATTACCCACATATTTTGACCAGGTTGACACTTGACCAGAGTGACCTTCTGATCATACCAAAGTTTTATGGCTTTTGGGTGGCTGATAAGCTCACAGTGGCAGTCTTCCAGAACGCCTTCATCTGGGATCTTAGGGTCAACATGTAGCTAACTACATCCTGAGGGGGTTTCTTGGGAGCTTGCTCCCGTCTTTCCTTTACAGGGTGACTCTACAGAAGCTCAAAGGGGGTGAGCCCAACTCTCTTCTGAGGCACCTCTCTGTAAGAAAACAGGCATGGAAAGAGGACTTTCCACTTCAGCCACAAGGGCTCTGATAGGCCTGTTACCATGTCAGTATAATTTTGAACCACTCAACAAGTCCACTGGTTTAGTGATAACATGACATGAAGAACTTGTAGGTAACTCCACACTGTGCTTTGGGTTACAGATCAATAGCCCATGTTGTCATCCCTGTATTGCCCACGTTGTGCCAACCTATGTTATGGTTTCCAGAACTGTTTATGACCATACTATATTATTCTGGTATGCCCTGGGGCCTCCAGCCGTGTGATACTAAACTAGCTATCTTGTCGCACTATTATTATTCTCCGGGTCCCTAGGCACTTAGGTCTTCAAACTTTGGATGTGTTTATGACGTGCTTGTTTCTGGGGACAGCCTCTATAGCACAAGCGTCTCTCCAGGGGCCTGGTCTGCAACACTTGTTCTGCATCGTGCAGAGGGAAATCTTGCAAGATTTAATCATGCACGTTAGGTGGCTGTTGTTGGTTTAAGCCATTGTATAAATAACGCACCCAAACCATGAGTCATTGCTTGGCCTCAGGCGCTTCAGAGAGAACTGGTCTCTCCTCTGCGCTCACTCACCAAATTTCTGCAAGCACTCTCCATCCAGCAGCTCTACCGAGGTCCTGCTTCTTAGCTGCTGGGCTCCGTCATCCATTGTTCTGGTCCTCCTGCACCTCTCTTTAGGTCCTGCGATGACTTTGTTTAGCGCATCAGCCTTGTTTCCCGCAACACTTCCAATAGAAAGAAGGTTAAGTACAAAGAACAAAGATTAGTGCACTAACAAAGGTTTCTAAGCACAAGACTGGTGCATGAATAGACTGTTGAAAGCATTCCTCTGCGCATCAAGCACACGTACCTCAGAGTACTTGCACTTCCTATTACTGAGGGCTACACCTGCAATGCAAAAATTAGGAGACATTGTCACAACGTAAAGAATGTAGAAGTGTCTGTATAGACTGTGTTACATGTGCTGATACTCTGTGATGGTAGAAGGGCAGTGAGTGGAATCTCTGCTTCAGATCCTAACAATTCCTGGATATTTGCTTTTAGTGGTCTCTATACTGAAATAGAGCAATCCACATGTCAGTGGCATTGATAATGTTATGTATATGCTTATGATGGTCAATTAGTAATACGCCCTTGTTCTTGTTTTAGAACAGCTCACCAACGGCCACATGTAAGAAGATAAAAATTTGCAAGTCGGAAATAGTGATTCCATGCGAACCGCAATTACCAACTCGCAAATCAGAATGTACGAACAAATAGAAGGCCAATGTTGCGATTCGGTGCCGAGTCGCATCGCAATTTGCAAAATCGCAAAATGTGATTACCTAAATTGCGTATGGGGGGTGTAACCGAATCAGAATTTGCGACCCGGAATCGCAAATTGCGACTGAGTCGCAATTAGTGAACGGGTGCAAAAGAACAGAGAAATTTCACTTTCTGGTGCTGGAAGTTGACCTTGGAACCAGGAAGTGCCTCCCATGGACGTGGGAGGAGTTTAGCCAGCACATACAGCAGAGGCACACCCAGCTGAGAGGAGCAACTGCAGCCATGCAAGCCAAACAAAGGAGGGAAACACAGCAGGGAAGAATAGAAAGCTCACATTTTCAGACAAAGAGTTGGAAGTCCTCACTGAGGAGTGCTGCCTACATCATGAGGTCCTGTTTGGGAAGGCAGCAATGAGCGTACCTGACTCACAGAAGAAGAAAGTCTGGCTGAACATACAAAGTAAAATCAATTCCATTGGAGTCAGTCATCACTCCATCGAGAAAGTACACAAAAGATGGTATGACCTAAGGTCAAGAACCAAGGAAAGGGTTGCAGAGCGGACAGAGGAGGTGCATGGGACAGGTGGAGGACCATCCGCAGTACCACCACCCACAGCAATTGAGAGTATGGTAGAGACCACACTGGAGCCAGAGGCTGTTGTTGGAACTGGGGACCTGGCTAGTTTAGCACCAGGAACCTCCAAAAGTAAGTAGCACATCTCACTTACTCACACTTTGCAAGGCACCATGTACACAACAGTTCACAAAAGCATGCATCATCCAAATAGTTCCATGCCTATAAGTCCACCTCAAGTTTAGTGCATTATGGGTAATGTAGTACAGTAGTCCAAATTTGGATGAACTTTTATTTTGGTAAGCCGCACACCTGAGAGGCACTGACAGTGTATCCCCTGTGTCCCATAGGTCTCCCTCAGGTATCCACTAATGACCCCAGTGTGGAGGGAGGTGATGATGCCAACATGGCAGCAGAGGAGGTAGTCAGCATTTCTGCAGAGGAGTGCAACACAACAACCATTGTTCCCAATGCACCTGAAACAACAGAGGACACAGATGTGGACAATGAGGGTGTAAACCTGACTCCTGGTCCACAGATGGGTGATGGCCAGCCACAGAGATCAGCAGGGCGTGGGCGTAGAAGGCGTCATCTGACCCATGATGCAAGTGAGGAGGATGCCAGTACACAACTATTCCTGAGACTGAAGGCATCCCTGCTCAGCAGTCACCACCTGCAAAACAAACACATACGATTGATGAACTGGAATTTACTCACAGGGATTTGGGAATGTGGAAAGACAATTATCCATCATGAATAGCAACATGGTCAACCTCACCACTGATATCACTGACCTATGTAGGGAAATGGTGGTAGATCGGGCCCATGTAAGGCGCAATGAGCGCAGCACAGCTGCACGGTTGGACCAGCTCAGTCAGTCCATTGGGCGTCTAGCCACCACAACAACATGCCTGTCAAGAAGCACTGTCACGCTCCAGGTTGAACTGGGACATTTTGCTGGAGATGTGGCAAGGGGACTAGGCCGCATTACTGCTGCTGTAGACCTAATTCATACCTCCCAGGCAGCAAGAGGCACTGGTGACACCCCTCAGGACAGTGAGGATTTATCAAGTGTGAGCAGCATTTCCGCCTCAGATGCCCACATCCTCCGTAGTAGCATTGCCCATCAGACACTTGAGGACCAACCAGGCACAGGCCATGGTGGTCGTAGCCGTAGGAGGGTGTGATGTTGTCTCTAGGTTTCTCCTAAGGCACATGATTGGAATGTGTTAGGTGATGTTACAACATTTTGTTTATTGATTGGTATAAGCCACCATTTACATAATGCACTCCTGACATTAAAGTATATATTGTTTTCCACAACCTGGCTATGTGTTTCACATTTGTGAGTGCAGTTACGGTTGGCACTTACCTGCAAAAGTAATGAGTTGCTATGTTTTCCCGTCTCCGTCTGACCTCCATTGCGATGCTACCATCCCCAGGCTGTCGTAGTGGTGGCTCCTGCTCCTCAGCTTCAGAATCTGTGTCATCTAGGGTGAGATGTAGCCCACGTCTGGTTGCAATGTTGTGTAGGATGGCACATGTCACCCCAATTTTGCATGCAATCTCTGGGGCATACTGGAGTGCACCTCCACTTTTGTGAAGGCATCTAAAACGTGATTTCAACATGCCAAAGGACCTTTCAATGACAGTTCTGGTGCCCCAATGTCCAATGTTGTAGCGCCTCTCATTCTAATTAGCAAGTGTTAGGTATGGGGTGAGTATCCATGGCCTCAAAGCATATGCACTGTCACATGTGTAACAAAACAGCAAATGTGAGCATGGCTTTACATGGTTATGCAGTGACACGTATTTATGACATTGGTGGGTACTACACAGTACCTAATAAATATCCATCATCAAACTCCCCACGTTGTAGGTGTTGGTGTATCCCACTGTGCCTGAAAATGTATGCATCATGTGTGCTCTCTGGGTATTTTGCCACCATATAGGTTATGACATTATGGGCATCACATACCACCTGGATGTTGAGTGAGTGAGTACATATCCCATTGCAGAACACATATTCCAGATTTGCAGTGGGACATATGGGTACATGTGTCCCGGCCACACACCCTATTACATGGGGAAAGTTGGCAATTCTGTAGAAGCCCAATTTGGTTCTCTGTATTTCCTCCACATTCCTGGGAAGGTAAATGTTTCTGGACATGTGTGCAGGAATGGCATCTAAGGACCATCTAAAGAATCGTTCAAGGTACTTTGGGACACCCCACAAGCAACAGCAATTACCCCCTGGTAGCTACCCGAGGCCAAGAGGTGCAGTGAGCACAGCACTTGCACATGTGTGGGGATGGAGCAGCTGTGCAGGGGTTGGCTTTCTAGGTGATGTTTGAGCAGTTCAATGATCTCTAAAATGACTGTGCTGCTCAGTCTATATTTCTCATATATTTCCTCCTCAGTCTGTTGAAATATGGTCTGCCTGGTTCTGTATATTCTCTCCTGTCTCCGCCTCCTCCTCCTCTGCAGGACAGCCTGAAATCGTCTCCTCCATGAAATCATGTAGAGTGCAGCCATTTTAGAAAATCCTGATTCCTTCTGGGTCTGCTTTTATACTATGGTTCTGCTTACCACCTGTTTGGAATCAATGCTAATATGGGTGTGCAAAATGGCCTATTTGCGACTAATGGCAATTTGCGACTACCATGTACATTAGGTTTGCGAGTCGCAAATTGCGATTTCTTATTTACGAGTCGCAAAATCCAGTCGCAAATGTTTGCTATTCAGTAATTGGTTGCATCGCTATTTGGGACTCCGAAATGGCATTTGTACATACCATTTCACATTTTGCACAGTCGCAAATAGCACTGCGCCCCATTTGCGAGTCGCAAAACGTACGTACATGTGCCCCCAAATCACTTAGAAGACATTGTCCAGCTGAGTTCATTAAGCAAAACCTCTTACTCTCCCAGATGCCTATAAAGGCATTAGGAGGCTGAAGACATGTGCAGCAGGTGTGCTGCCGGTGTGTCAAAGGCAAGCCCATCCGCGTCCGTCTGTGTCTCAGAGCTGATAGACACCAAAACCCCAGCTCATTTTCCCAGCCATCACAGCACCATGATAAGCTGTAGGAAAGTACCATCTTGCCTGGCATGTTACCCCCATATTTCACTGTATATATGTTGTTTTAGTTGTATGTGTCACTGGGACCCTGCCAGCCAGGGCCCCAGTGCTCATAAGTGTGCCCTGTATGTGTTACCTGTGTTATGAATAACTGTCTCACTGAGGCACTGCTATTCAGAACCTCAGTGGTTATGCTCTCTCATTTCTTTTAAATTGTCACTAACAGGCTAGTGACCAATTTTACCAATTTACATTGGCATACTGGAACGCCCTTATAATTCCCTAGTATATGGTACTGAGGTACCCAGGGTATTGGGGTTCCAGGAGATCCCTATGGGCTGCAGCATTTCTTTTGCCACCCATAGGGAGCTCTGACAATTCTTACACAGGCCTGCCACTGCAGCCTGAGTGAAATAACGTCCACGTTATTTCACAGCCATTTTACACTGCACTTAAGTAACTTATAAGTCACCTATATGTCTAACCTTTACCTGGTAAAGGTTGGGTGCTAAGTTACTTAGTGTGTGGGCACCCTGGCACTAGCCAAGGTGCCCCCACATTGTTCAGGGCCAATTCCCCGGACTTTGTGAGTGCGGGGACACCATTACACGCGTGCACTACATATAGGTCACTACCTATGTGTAGCTTCACAATGGTAACTCCGAATATGGCCATGTAACATGTCTATGATCATGGAATTGCCCCTTCTATGCCATCCTGGCATACTTGGCACAATCCCATGATCCCACGGGTCTCTAGCACAGACCCGGGTACTGCCAAACTGCCTTTCCCGGGGTTTCACTGCAGCTGCTGCTGCTGCCAACCCCTCAGACAGGTTTCTGCCCTCCTGGGGTCCAGCCAGGCTTGGCCCAGGATGGCAGAACAAAGGACTTCCTCAGAAAGAGGGTGTTACACCCTCTTCCTTTGGAAAAAGGTGTCAGGGCTGGGGAGGAGTAGCCTCCCCCAGCCTCTGGAAATGCTTTCATGGTCACAGATGGTGCCCATTTCTGCATAAGCCAGTCTACACCGGTTCAGGGACCCCTCAGCCCTGCTCTGGCGCGAAACTGGACAAAGGAAAGGGGAGTGACCACTCCTCTGACCTGCACCTCCCCTGGGAGGTGCCCAGAGCTCCTCCAGTGTGCTCCAGACCTCTGCCATCTTGGAAACAGAGGTGCTGGCACACTGGGCTGCTCTGAGTGGCCAGGGCCAGCAGGTGACGTCAGAGACTCCTTGTGATAGGCTCCTTCAGGTGTTGCTAGCCTATCTTCTCTCCTAAGTAGCCAAACCCTCTTTTCTGGCTATTTAGGGTCTCTGCTTTGGGGAATTCCTTAGATAACGAATGCAAGAGCTCATCCGACTTCCTCTGCATCTCTCTCTTCACCTTCTGCCAAGGAATTGACTGCTGACCGCGCTGGAAGCCTGCAACACTGCAACAAAGTAGCGAAGACGACTACTGCAACTCTGTAACGCTGATCCTGCCGCCTTCTCGACTGCTTTCCTGGTGGTGCATGCTGTGGGGGTAGTGTGCCTCCTCTCTGCACTAGAAGCTCCGAAGAAATCTCCCGTGGGTCGACGGAATCGTCCCCCTGCAACCGCAGGCACCAAAAAACTGCATCACCGGTCCCCTGGGTCTCCTCTCAGCACGACGAGCGAGGTCACTTGAATCCAGCAACTCTGTCCAAGTGACTCCCACAGTCCAGTGACTCTTCAGTCCAAGTTTGGTGGAGGTAAGTCCTTGCCTCCCCACGCCAGACTGCATTGCTGGGAACCCCGTCTTTTGCAGCTACTCCGGCTCCTGTGCACTTTCCGAGGGAATCCTTTGTGCACAGCCAAGCCTGGGTCCACGGCACTCTATCCTGCATTGCACGACCTCCTGAGTTGTCCTCCGGCGGCATGGGACTCCTTTGTGCAACTTCGGGTGAGCACCGTTTCACTCCACTTCGTAGTGCCTGTTCTGGCACTTCTGCGGGTGCTGCCTGCTTCTGAGAGGGCTCCTTGTCTTGCTGGGCACCCCCTCTGTCCCCTGACGCAATTGGCGACATCCTGGTCCCTCCTGGGCCACAGCAGCATCCAAAAACCCTAACCGCACGACTTGCAGCTAGCAAGGCTTGTTTGCGGTCTTTCTTCAGGAAAACACTTCTGCACGACTCTTCACGACGTGGGACATCCATCCTCCAAAGGGGAATTTTCTAGCCCTTGTCGTTCCTGCAGAATCCTCAGCTTCTACTTCCTAGTAGCAGCTTCTTTGCACCCACAGCTGGCATTTCTTGGGCATCTGCCCACTCTCGACTTGATCGTGACTTTTGGACTTGGTCCCCTTGTTCCACAGGTACCCTCGTCTGGAAATACATCGTTGTTGCATTGCTGGTGTTGGTCTTTTCTGCAGAATTCACGACTTCTGTGCTCTTTGGGGAACTTTAGTGCACTTTGCACTCACTTTTCAGGGTCTTGGGGTGGGCTATTTTTCTAACCCTCACTGTTTTCTTACAGTCCCAGCGACCCTCTACAAGGTCACATAGGTTTGGGGTCCATTTGTGGTTCGCATTCCACTTTTGGAGTATATGGTTTGTGTTGCCCCTATCCCTATGTGTCCCCATTGCATCCTATTGTAACTATACATTGTTTGCACTGTTTTCTAATACTATACTGCATATTTTTGGTATTGTGTACATATATCTTGTGTATATTTGCTATCCTCATACTGAGGGTACTCACTGAGATACTTTTGGCATATTGTCATAAAAATAAAGTACCTTTATTTTTAGTATAGCTGTGTATTGTGTTTTCTTATGATATTGTGCATATGACACTAGTGGTACTGTAGGAGCTTCACTCGTCTCTTAGTTCAGCCTAAGCTGCTCTGCTAAGCTACCATTATCTATCAGCCTAAGCTGCTAGACACCCTATACACTAATAAGGGATACCTGGGCCTGGTGCAAGGTGTAAGTACCCCTTGGTACTCACTACAAGCCTGTCCAGCCTCCTACATAAGCTCAATAGCTCGGCATTACTTCTCTGCAAATCTACATTGCCTAAGCACCAACTTTATCACCTCCGGCTACTCATTTTGTGGCTGTTCCCAGCGCTTTCCCACCTTAGAGGGCCCAACATCCTGTATTGAGTGAAGATTCAACAGTTTCTCTATGGTGCCCATGCCCGAAATAAGGGAAGGATTTGTTCCCCCATCCACCCCTCTCCCACACAGTAATATCAAGGCATTAGATGCTCCAAAGCTTAATATTTTCCCTTCTCCTTCCACATCTTTCAGCCCTTCTCTGGGGCTTGATGCACTTTTATGTATTGTTAGGTACCAGGTTAAGCACTCTATGGAAATTTGGGACCTTTCAACTACATCTTCCCCTACATATTGTTTCTTCATGAAGATTTGGCTTAGTTCCATTACGCTCCCCTGATTCCCCTGGTCTTCCTAATAAGTATCTTCTGATTAAACTTAACAGAGAGGCTAGGAATGAAGGCGGAGTAGCTATTGCTTTTCAGGACTCCGTAAACGTCAAGCTGGTTGATGCATTTCTTGCTCATTATTAGGTAGAACTGCTGATCTTTAAAATTGTACGTTCCACCATGGTCTCTTGGAAGCGGGCTCTGGTTTATCATCCACCTGGTGTGTGAAAAAAGATTTCAGCCACTCACTAATTGATCATATTGTTCCTCACTTTCTGTCCTCCAGTAAGTTTCCAGTGTGACTTCAATTTTCATAGTAAAAAATCTAGATGATACAGGTGTGGCTCAACTCCTTATGGGCATTGAAACACTTGGGCTTAGACAAATTGTAACAGGACCCCCACATACAGCTGGTCACACATTGGACCTTATTTTTACTAACTCTGCCAAAGTAAAAAATTGCCTCCAACTACCCTTGATGTGGTCAGACCACTATATGGTTAAATTTGTAATCCCTTGCAATAAAGGTCCAAATAAGCCCAGCTCAGGGGATGGTAGAGTCGGACATCAATGGAAAGCGATCTCACTCAATTCCTTCTCCGAACTGTTCATACCAATCACCATTGCTCCATAATCAAATATAAATACGGCTCTTACTTTATACAATAACTCTCTCTTACGGGTGTTTGATCAGGTTGCATATTTTAAAAAGATGCCCTCTTTTTCTACCAGAGGCCAGGCTCCCTGGCACTCCGAGGACCTGCGTTTGGAAAAATTCAACTGTAAGTGTCTGGGACGTTGGTGGCGTGCCACTAAATCCCCTTCTGACAAAGCTGCCTACTAGATGATGCTTAGCCGCTATCATAAAAAGATCAAAGCAGCTCGTAAGCTGTACGTAGCTCAAAAAATTCACCATATTGGTAAGTGTTAAAAAGACCTTTTTAAAGCTCTGATCATAAAGCCTCAACCTTGTAATCTTGCCATCCCAGCTTTGCAAAAACCTTGTGACTCATTGGTCAATTTCTTAGAAGAAAAGACAAATAGTATCTACCTCAACTTCGACCAAGATCATCAGGCAAACAATACTGCTTTTAATTTACTTCCTCAAAATGTTGCTAACACCCTGGAAAATTGTGAATCTTGCTCCTTGAAGCAGGTGCAGGAGATGCTTTTTGGGTCAAAATCTGGTTTGCCTGTGGATTTATGTCCCCCCACGATTACATCCTGCATTGCACAATCTGTAACTCTGTCAATTCTGGCTCTCTACAGCCCACAGTTTGCATCCACCAAACGTCGACAGAATGAAAGTCTGCCTTGGTGTCTCCAATTTTAAAGAAACCTGCTGTCAATACTGAAGTCCTCTCCAACTATCGTCCAAGTTCCCTGCTTCCTTTGCTAGGGAAATTACTTGAAAGCCATATAAACAAACAATTAGCTGCATTCTTGGAGGAACATCAGACTCTGGAGCCCTCTCAATCAGGATTAAGAGCTATGCACAGCATGGAGACCACACTAGTCACCAATACCATCAGACTGTCACTAGATGCAGACACACCAGTCAAATAGGTATTACTGGTTTTGTCTGCATCCTTAAATTAGGTCTCCCACTTAATCTTAGGGGCAGATTTATGGAAAGTGGTGCTGCACTGAGTGCAGCGCCACTTTCCCTGCGCCCCTTAGCACCCCCCTACCGACACCATGTGTGCGCCATATTTAAAAATACGGCACGCAATGGCACAGTGTAGGGAGCAATAACGTCATTTCATATGACGCTACTGATGTACTCTGCAGGAGTAGCGGCAAAATATTGGCACTGCTCCTGAGGAGTACATAGGGGCCCATTGTAAAGAATGGAAGCCTCTGCATTCCTGGGAAGGTAAATGTATCTGGACATGTGTGCGGGAATGGCATCTAAGAAGCAGCTAAAGAATCGTTCAGGGTACTTTGGGACACCCCACAAGTAACAGCAAACACCCTCTGGTAGCTACCCAAGGCCAAGAGGTGCAGTGAGCACAGCACTTGCACACGTGTGGGGATGGAGCAGCTGCGCAGGGTTTGGCTTTCTAGCTGAGGTTTCAGCAGTTCAATGATCTCTAAAATGACTGCATGCATTGCGCCACTCTGTAAATACGGTGCAGGGATTTCGGCCTCGTTGGGCCACGTTAACGTAAAAAATAATGATGTTAATGTGGTGCACGGTGGCGATAGGGGACTATAAATATGCCCCTTAATTCACAGATTGCATGATGCAAGAATATATGGCAGGGTGCTTCACTGGCTCAGGGACTTTCTTAAAAATCAAACTCAAACCATCTGTTGAGATACCTTTAAGTTACGCACTCTGCCAGTTGATAGAGAAGTCCCACAGGGTTCCTCCATGAGTCTGACATTATTTATTATCTATGTAGCCACCCTGGTGCGGATATTAAGAGGGAGCAGGTTTGAGAGTGTATTATATGCCAACGACGCCCAAGTTCTCATCTCCTGTGGGCAAGATCTAGAAGTGGCTGAATCTCAGTTTGCTAGCTGTATGACAGACGTTGCAGACTGTATGACCAACAACTGCTTTCATTGAACAGCGACAAAAACAAGACTGTGCTTTTTGGCAAAGTACAGGAGCTCTGGTTGGCGGACTGGTTGCCCGCGGAATTCTGTGCTGCCCTAATCCCAAAACATGTTGTAAAGAATCTGTGTTTTAAGCTCAACCAAACAGTCTCCATTAAAGATCATGTTAATATCTATAGCATTAGTTTTGTCACTCTGTGCCTCCTAAAAATAGTCTTTCCTTGGCTCCCATCTACCTCCAGAAACACCCTGGTCCAGGCACTAATTATTAGTTGCCTTGACTATGACAATGCTCTACTTGTGGCAGCAAATGACATCTTGCTGGCCAAGCTGCAGGTGGTGAAAAATACAGCAGCATGCCTGATCTGCAACCTCCCCTCAGTCCTCCTCTGCTCCTATCTTGAAAGCCTTAGACGGGCTGCCCATCAGAAAGTGTATCATTTTTAAGCACTGCTGCTTGACACACAAGGCCTCCAGGTACTTATTACCCACTTACACCCCTTCCAGAGTCTACTATTACCAACCTACATGTTTACTCAGGTCCACTAATAAAGCACTTTTAAAGATTCCACTGATTCGCACTGCCAGCCTTGGGGACAGTTCTTTCTCTTATCTTGCCTCATTCCACTGTAACAGACTCCCTCTCCACATTCCTTCTTGTTCGGACCTCCCCAAATTTGAAAAATTATTTAAAAAACGGCTGTTCTAATTTCTTTGTGCAGCTGTGGAGTAGCAAGTACGAGATACTCCTTCAAAAGTGAGTCTATGGAATATAAGAGCAGATAATATAACATAACCAGTAGCAGACCCAGAGGGCACAAGTCTTTTTTCTTTGTTTTATTCTACTCCCCCTTCATTTTAGGGCAACTTCCGATAGAAGGCTTTTATTTCCTTAATTGTGCATTGTCTTAGGAGTGACAGCATCATCTCTGCAGACAAGAATTTCAGGTGAGTGGCGTGACAAATTTAATGTACGCAGACATGAAGTCGGTGTCTCGGTCAGACACCAACCTTTTCAGGACACACTTGGGTAAAGATTCCCATCAGTGACCTGGCCGTAATGGGTGCAGTCACTGTCCTCAGAGATATGGCTTCAGGGTACCATGTGGCATTGTCGGCCAAGAGTAGGATGAAACCGTTGCCTAGGGTTTCTTAGAATCCGGAGGCCATACAATATCACTGCTCACCCTTTCAAAGGGGTGCCAACAACAGAAAGGAGAACCAGTGAAGCCTTCAGCTTTCCACTGGTCTTGTCACTGGCCTGCAGGTAGGACAGGACCTATTTAATGTACCTGAGGCCATTCTCATCCAGGGTCAATAAAAGTGGGTGACCAGTCTTTCACAGATCTTGGTTCACCCCAGACATCCTATCAGGGTACATCATGAGCCAGTCACAGTGGGTAGGGCCTGTGGCACTGGAGAACACCAACACACAGTTTGCCCCAGGCTCAGGAACCAAAGGCTTGCTTTAGAAGAGATTATTCTCCCAGTAGATGAGGTGATTGCCAGAGGAGTATCCACTTGCCTGGGCTTCGGCCTGGTGCCGAATACCCTCAAGAATAGGGCACTACTTCTGCGCTTGACTTAACTCCTACTGGAGGGGCCTCCTTCAGCTTGCCAACTGGGCCAGTTTAGGAAGTCTTGCAGGGCAGCTTCCCCTGTAGGTTCCGGACCATCTCTCTCAGGTTCTGCTCCCACTGGACTGTGGGAATATCTGGGATGGGTTTCCCGCACTCTTTGCTCGTCCTCCTCTTGGCAGGTGCCTGAGCCATTGTTACAGGCTCCAGGGACCTTGGGATTTTCCACTCGAGAGGCCATGGTTGTGTACACCGACTCAGGCAACCCCAGCATCTCCAAGTGTGACCAGAGCAATACCTCCTTTCAGACGGTGTACTCCACATCATTACCAACAAGACAATCGACAGGCCTGGCTGGACTCACAGCTACCTTCAAAGGAACCTGAGACAGTCCACCCCATTCAAAAGAAACCAGAGCCGCTAGGTAGAGACTCTCATGGTTGTTAGACGTAGTCACCTGATGGACTAGATTGGGAAGTACCTGCTCTGACAACACCAGATGACACCTGACAGAAGACATACTGGCTCTTGTGTCTCTCACAGCCTGCATCCTCTGCCCATTGATGGTGTGCCCCTGCCTATACGTCTTACTATTACTAGGCACATGTGTCTTGGGTACCATTTCTCAGTTTCCCAGGGACACCAAGGATCTCTGCGCTACCCCCCATACAAAATGGGACAACCTGGTCCCTGAGCATTATACTAGCCATTCCTGGGGTCTGCCAACCAATGGGGACTGATGCCTTTTTGGGCAGTTGGGAGTCACCCTTTCAGTTAAGTGCCCGTACCTATAACACTCAAAGCACATAGGGGCAAAGTGACCTAAGCGAACTGAAAACTTCTTCTTATGGAATCCTCCCTTCTTCTGGTTGGGATCACGCTGGGAATCCTTCCCCTGAAACTCTTTTGGGAGCATTTCTGAAAATTCAGATGTTATACTTTTGCCCCCCACCCCTTCTTATAGTGGGGACCCTCTCAACTATTTTGGGGCTCCCCTACCTTTATGGACCCTGGTACTGGTTCAGCAGTTTGCCTCCTTGGCAAGCTCCCTAGAACTAGTGAGGCTGCAGTCTATTAGGTACTGGCGTAGCTCTGGAAAACAATGACTACACATACCCTTTGTCCAACCATCAAATGTCTTGTTGAACTACTGTGAGAAAGTGGCCCCCACCTTTTGCCTGGAACATGATGTGGTTTCGAACTATAAGTGCCCTGGCCCCCTGCTAAACAGGTTCCCAGGGCCAGACCTCTTTCCCCAAAACTGTACTGTGATTGGCGACTTCAGCCACCATTGTAAGTCCCTAGTAAATTGTACTCCGGTACCTAGGGCATAGGTACTGAAGAGGACCCCCAGAACTGCAGCATTATTTTTGCCACTCTGAGAGGCCTACACCAACCTTATGCAGACTGCCACTGCAGGCTGCATGACAAGGTGTCCCCACAATTGCCAACATGACATGACACTCAGCCTGGGTTCCATTTCTCTTAACACTAAATGCAATATAGATGCCACCCCTCTAGCAGGCCTTATAGCCCTAAGGCAGGGTGCACTATATTACATGTGAGGCATATGTGCATGAGCACATTTGCCCCTACTGTGTCTTTCTCAATTCTTAGACATAGTAAGTGTACAGGGAAGCCATAGCAAGTGCATGTGCTGGACACTGGTCATTACGAGTTCCCCAGCTACATGATAGTCTCTCTGAACCATGGGTTGTTTGGTATCAACAACTAAGCATAATAGATCCTCACTGGTGCCAGTGTTGGATTTATTATAAAATGTACCCAGAGGGCACCTTAGAGGTGCCCCCTGAAAACCTAACAACCCTAGCATGGTTGCTGACTGGTCTTAGCCAGTCTGCCACCACCAGACATGATTCTGAACTCCTAGGGTAAAAGCCTCTGTTCTTTGGGGCCCTAAGACAAAGCCTTTCCTGGGTGGAGATGTCACACCCGTTCCCGAGGCAGGCACCGTACATCCGACGCCCACAGCCCACTGACTGAGTCCAAATGGCCCACCGGTCCTGTGAAGGTTCCTCAGTACTTGTAAGCAAGAGTCCACCATGAGCTGACCCCTGCCGGATTCCACAGTGATGCCTGCAGCATCAATCTGAAGATTCCCCCTGACAGTGACCTGCCCTGTAAGCTGTTCCTGACACCATAAGACAGCCCTGCACCCGGAGCCCCTGGGCCTTGTGGAGGTGGACAGTCAGTGTCCTAAGGCCCTGGCACCTCTACTTACTTGGACAGCTGTGGTTTGTCTTCACCCAGCCTCCTGTTCAAAGCCTGCAGCCTGTCTCTGAAACCGAGCTCCTGCATTGGATAACATTGGGTGCCTGATGCTGTGTTGGTACACTGCACCCGGCTGCCCCTGTGCCGCTGAGGGTATAAGTTTTGTGCTGTCTTGTGCCCCCCTTGTATTTACCTCAATTCCAGGAGATTGAACCCTGACCCGCTCTACTCACCTGGGAGCACTGCATCTTTGGTTACCCCATCTCCATTGGTTAACATTGGGCACCTAACACTGTGTTGGCACTTTGCACCCGGCTGCCCCTGTGCCACTGAGGGTGTAAGTTTGGTGCAGTCTAACACGCCTGTGCTTAACTCAACCCCCGGAGACCAACCTCTAATGCCACTTGTACTCAGCTGTGAGCAGTGCAGCTTCATTCAACCCCCAGTCTCTACTGATTAGCACTGGGCTCCCGACATCAAAGTCGACCTCTGCACCTGGCTGACCCTGTGAGGCTCCAGGTGCACTATTGTTGCCGATTTGAACCATGCCTGGTGTTGGTCTAACACCCCAAATATCTTTAAGTCATTTACTTACCTGCATAATGGCATTCTTATTTTCTTCTCATAGGTTGACATTGAAGATTCTGAAAATTGCACTGTCGATTTTTTAAACTGAAAAGTACTTTTCATCTAATAACTGCTTACCTTGTAACCAAGTTCTTATCATAAAATTATATAAAATTCCATGTTATTTTTGTAGCTTGGAATTGAGTTATTCTTTTGAGTGTGCATCTTCATTTATTAACACTATCAATCAATCATGGATTTGTAAAGCGCAGCTAATCACCTATAGGGTATCAAGGTGCTGGATGTAGATGTGCTGCTCAGTCGAAGAGCCAGGTCTTGAGATTCTTCCTGAACTGCTTCAGTGATGCAGTCTGCCTGAGCTTGAGAGGTAGTGTGTTCCATGTCCGGGCTGCTATGTAGGAGAAGGATCTTCCTCCTGCTGTACTTTTTCAAATCTTGGGGACGGCTACAAGGGCGAACTGGGAGGAACGGAGACGTCTGTTGGGTACGTAGAAGGTGAGGCGGTGGTTTAGGTACGCCGGTCCTATGTTGTGCAGTGCCTTGAAGGTGTGGGTCAGAAGTTTGTAAGTGATGTGCTTGTTGACTGGGAGCCAGTGTAGGTCTCTGAGGTGGGAGAAGATTTGGCTGTGTCGGGGGATGTCCAGGATGAGTCTGGCTGCTGCATTCTGGATTCTCTGTAGTCTTGATTGAAGTTTCTTGGTGATGCTGGCATAGAGTGCATTGCCATAGTCCAGTTTGCTGGTGATGAGTGAGTGGTTGACTGTCTTCCTCCTGTCAGGGGGAATCCATTTGAAAATCTTCAGCAGGAGATGGAGAGTGTGGAACCTTGATGAAGAGATGGCGTTAACTTGGCGGGTCATCGATAGAGAGGAGTCCAGGATAGTGCCCAGGTTGCAGGCATGGTCAGTGGGGGCATTACCCAGAGCAGTGGGCCACCAGGAGTCATTCCAGGCAGAAGGGGTGGAGCCGATCACGAGGATCCCGGTATTGTCCGAGCTGAGCTTGAGGCAGCTGGCCTCCATCCAGACAGCAACTGCTTTCATCCCTTTGTGGAAATTCCTCTGGGCCTGAGCAAAGTCCTCAGACAGGGAGAGGATCATTTGGGTGTCGTCAGCATAGGAGACTATGGCCCTCATTACAACCCTGTCGGTCGGTGATAAAGTGGTGGTAATACCGCCAACAGGACGGCGGTAAAAAAGAAAGGAATTATGACCAAGGCGGAAACCGCCCAGACACACAGCCACTTAAACACACCAACCGCCACGGCGGTAGCAACAAGCACCACAGCGGTAACCGCCAACAGCCAAGCAGAAGACAATGTTCCGCCCACTGTATTAAGACAGGCCTATCCGCCACCTTTTCCGGGGCGGTACCAACGACAACAAAAGCACGGCGGAAACAGAACACAGAAGGCAAAGGACTCACCTCTGGAGAATCAGGGAACAGCCACGAAGCCATGGAACCCGAGTTGCACATCTTCCCCATGCTGCTATACCTCTTACTGCATTACGAACATCAATGCCAGCGAAGACGACCACGGTGAGTACTGCCGCATAGCACACAGGGGAGGGGGGAGGAAAAGAGAGCGACACACACACGCAACACCCAAACCCCCAAACCCCCAACACCATACACGCAATCAGATGCACAAACATTTCATATCCACCCGGTACCCCTCAGGAATAAAGCAAGGACAAAAGGAATTTATTAAAGTGAGTGTAATAAGATAAAATAGTATAAATACGTGCTTCAAAATCAAAAAGTATATACATGTGTAAAAATGGAGGGACACTGCCAAGTCCTCAATTTCTGTGGGCCACAGGGCCACTACACATAGGCCAAGGCCCCACCTCACTCCTGCAACAACAAGTAGAGAACACTGCAGGGGCATCAGGTTGAAAATTCACAGGCACCTCAGGGGGACAGGGAATGGGGGGCACCTCAGACGGAAGATGGTACAACGCCATTGGTCCTGGAGGGGGCTACATGCCCACTGCTTGGTCCTGGGGAGTGCAAGGCCACAGACTCTTTAGTCAGTGGTTTGCCCACTGCTTGGTCCTGGGGAGTGCAAGGCCACAGTCTCTCTAGTGGGTGGTCTGCTTACTGCTTGGTCCTGGGGAGTGCAACGCCACAGTCTCTTTAGTGGGTGGTTTGCCCAATGCTTGGTCTTGGGGCGCAAAAGGCAACAGTCTCTCTAGTGGGTGGCTACTTCCACTGGCTCTGGAGGAGGCCTTGTGCCCTGTGATGCAGATCTTTGGGAGTGCAAGGTCACAGTCTCTTATCTGGGTGTCACACCTACATGATTTGCAGGGGGCCAGGACGCACTACAGCCCATGGAGGCAGGACTACACACTGCCCGCCGGCAGTGACGGCTGCTCAGTGGTGGCAGTGAAGGGGCTGGTGTCAGGGCTGGCAGCGGTGGGGGAAGGCTCCAGCCCTTCCCCTGCAGCCTCGGACGGCTGCCCACTGGGGCTGCTGCTGCTGGCAGTGGTGGAGGGAGGCTCCAGCCCTTCCCCTGCAGCCTCGGGTGGCTGAACCGCCATGGTTGGTGGTGGGGTCTCAGAATCAGTCCCAGCTCCAAGCCTTCTGTCCTTCCTGCCTGCTGGTGCAAGCTCTGTGCCCTTCCCTTTGGCAAATGGTGTTGCCTCCTTGCCCTTCCCTTCGGCAGCTGGTGGTGCCTCATTGCCCTTCCCTTTCACAGCTGGTGGTGCCTCCTTGCCCTTCCCTTTGGCAGATGGTGGTGCCTCCTTGCCCTTCCCTTTGGCAGCTGGTGGTGCCTCCTTGCCCTTCCCTTTGGCAGCTGGTGCAGGCACACTTTCAGTGCTGATGCCTGGTTCCCTGGAGCCTCTCCCACCTGCAGTAGCTGTCAACACTACTGTGGCCGTGAACTGGGTGGCTGAGGTGCTCGCCTGGGTTCTGACCACCTTGGCCCGACGTGAAGGACGGAGGGGGGAGGGGTAGGGAAGAGGTCAACGGTGGAGAGGAAAGGCTTCTTAGGGACATTGGGGCGGGAAGAGGGTGAAGGTTTGGGAGTGGAGGAAGAGGAAGTGGTTGTAGGAGGTGTCTGCTGATTTTGGGTGCAGGTGCATGGGCTGGATGCTGTTGATAGCTGTTGGGTGTCTGAGTGCTTGCGTTTGTGTACTTTTGGAGGAGGGGGCACAGACACAGTGGGAGAGGACACAGGGGACATGTGCATGGATGGATGTGGGGGTGGTGACTGCCGTGAGGGGGGTGTACTGATAGGTGTGCTGGTGGTAATGGATGAGGATGTAGTGCATGCAGGTGTGAGTGGAGACGCTACTGGAAGGAGGAGGAGGGGGAGACAGTGGAGGCAGTGGCTGTTGGTATGTCTGCATCTGGATGGTGTTTGTGTGAGTGCCTGTGGGATGATGTGTGGTGCTTGTGTTTGCCTGAGCCACTCCTGTGTGTTGCCTTGTATGCATGCTAGTCTGCCTGTGTGCTTGGGATAGGTGGGGGTTGAGGGGAATGGGACTGGGTAGAGGAAGTTGGAGGGGGGAAGCTAAAAACAGGAACAATGGCTGCCATCAGGGAGGAGGTCACAGCCTGGATTGATCTCTGTTGGGCCGCCATGCCAGAGTGAATGCCCTCCAGGAATGCATTTGTCTGTTGCAAATGGGCTGCCAGCCCTTGGAGGGCATTCACTATGGTTGACTTCCCAACAGAGATGGAACTCAGGAGGTCAGGTCAATAGCCTCCTCACTCAGAGCAGCAGGGCTAACTGGGGCAGGGCCTGAGGTACCTGGGGGGGAGGAGATGCCCTCCCTCCTGGGTGAGCAGGCACGGGAAAAATGCTGAGGGGCTGCTGGGAGGGCGGTGCTAGTACGGGGGTGGCGGCTGTACCTGTAGTTGGGATGGTCACAGAGGTGCCCGCCACCACCAGGGAGCTTCCATCGGAGGAGGTATCACTGCCAGAACTGTCCCTTCCTGTCTCTCCCGTGGTGTTCCCCTCACCCTCCGTCCCACTGGTGCCATCACTGTTGGTGAATTCTGTCTCCTGGGCCCTGTGGGATACAGCTCCCTCCGTTGCTGGTGCCTCTGCTCCTCCGCCAGATGATGCCCTACGCACTAGGCAATGCACAACCAGTAGCAATGCAAGTCACCAGGCCATGGACAGGAATACCTAACGCCAATAGCAGTATACCTGACAACCACAGACCACTGCCCAGTAGTGGATGCCCACTGGCTTGGTAGGAGGTGGTTTTCATCAGCCCCTGCCCAACATGGGACCTACCCTATAATGTCTGGCCTGGCCTAGGGGCACCCACAGGCCCATATCACCTACCCGGAGACCACCCCACCACGCGCAAGTAGAATATTGGGAAACTGTACTCACCCCCTTTAGGCTGCTCAAGCACCCATCCAGATCTGGATAGGCCACCGCCAGTATGCGGGCCATCAGGGGGGTCAGGCTTCAACGGGCACCCCTTCCTCGTTGGGAGGCCATCCCCAGCTGGGCCTCTGCCGTCTTCCTTCACCAGCGTCTCAGGTCCTCCCAACATTTCCGACAGTGGGTGCTCCGCCTGTCGTAGACCCCCAGGGTCCGCATGTCCTTGGTGATGGCACACCATATACCCTTTTTTCTGATAAGTGCTGACCTGCAGAAAAATACACATAGAAAAAGGTATCAGTCAGACCTTCCGGCCTGTTACACTCCCATCCACTTACGCACAGACATTGCCCACCATACATGCATCATGCTGCCCAGAGCCCTTTCACCAGCCCCCCCATACGAGGCCCTCACACAGCACTCCATGCATTCATGCCCCATGCATTGTGTTCACAGTGTACTCACCTGTTGGTCTGGAGGCCCATACAGCATTTGGTACTGGGGTAGGACCCCATCCACCAGTTTCTCAAATTCCACAGCGGTGAAGGCAGGGGCCCTTTCCCCAGTGACATGAACCATGGTAGGTTCCAGACACAGGTCACAGCAGCACTTACAGTGTAGGTCCTCTCCTGTTGAAGGTCAAGTAGCAAGTGAGTGAAAACCAGTGTACATCACCATTGGCCACTGTAACCCATAGGGCCCAATGAAAACCAATGAGGAGTTGCACGGCAGTTCTCGACCGCCTCCCGCAACGGCGTACAACGTCAGTGGCATTACCTCATTTCCACATGTCCATCCACACAGGACAGGTGAACGCCATTTCAGGGGGGGCAGGCCATGGCAACTAACTGCATCACAGTACACGCAGGCACCTTTTGGGCCTATCCAACAATATACTGCAGAGTAGTGTTTGTAAATGTGGAATACTGACCAGCATTTTGCGCCCTAGATTACAACTGCTGCGGATGAATAGGAGATGGAGACATCCCCCCGTGTACAGACCTCTGGTGGACTTGGCAACAATGGAGAACAGGTACATTATCCTCACCTATAGACTGGACAGGGCCACAATCACAGAACTGTGTGCCCAATTGGATCCTGAACTGATATCTGCTATCCGTCACCCCACTGGGATCCCCCCTCTTGTGCAAGTCCTATCTGTGCTCCATTTCTTGGCAACTGGCTCCTTCCAAGTGACAGTGGGCTTGGCAGCAGGAATGTCACAGCCAATGTTCTCAATAGTGCTGACCAGAGTGTTGTCTGCCCTGATTAAACACATGCGCAGCTACAATGTTTTCCCCCAGGTGGAGGATTTGGCCACAGTGAAAGCTGACTTCTATGCAATGGGACATATCCCCAACATCACTGGGGCAATCAATGGAACACATATTGCATTTGTCTCCCCCTGGAGAAATGAACAGGTGTACAGAAATCGAAAGAGCTTTTACCCAATGAATGTGCAGATTGCGTGCCTGGCGGACCAGTACATCTCCCACGTCAATGCAAAGTATCCTGGGTCTGTGCACAATGCCTTTATCCTGAGGAATAGCAGCATCCCATATGTGATGGCTCAACTCCAGAGGCACCGGGTGTGGCTAATAGGTGAGCCCTGGTTCCCTCCCAGTGGATGTTGGTATATGGGTATAGTGTTGGCCCTAAGGGTTAGTGCGTGTCTAACAGTTGTCCCTTGATATCTGCAGGTGACTCTGGGTACCCCAACCTCTCATGGCTACTGACCGCTGTGAGGAATCCCAGGACAAGGGCAGAGGAACATTACAATGAGGCACATGGGCGAACAAGAAGAATAATAGAAAGGACATTCGGCCTCCTGAAGGCCAGGTTTCGTTGCCTCCATCTAACTGGTGGATCCCTGTACTACTCACCCATGAAGGTCTGCCAGATAATCGTGGCCTGCTGCATGTTGCATAACCTTGCCTTGAGACGCCAGGTGCCTTTTCTGCAGGAGGATGAGGCTGTAGATGGGCGTATGGCAGCAGAGGACCCTGTGGACAGTGAAAATGAAGAGGATGAGGATAACAGAACAGCAATAATACAACAGAATTTCCAGTGACACACAGGTAAGACACTGTAACTTTCACTTTACAGTTTTGTGTTTGACATTGTACATGGCAGGCAGATTCTCCCAATTCTATGGCCACTTACCGTACCCTTTAGCATCTCTATTTTCAGATATCTGTGCCTCAATCTGGCACCTGGTGTGTTGACTGCAGCCTACTACAGGTCATTCCTATATATACATTCCTGCACAGTTGCATTGCAGTGTTTCAAGCTTGTTCAACGAATACATAGTTCAATCATTTGACAGACTCCATACTTGTATTTTGTTGACTGGTGTTTATTTAAGTGCTAAGTAGAAGAGGGGGTAGTGGAATGGGCTGGGTTGATGGTGGAGGAAAGTCCAGGATAGAGTCCAGTCTATTTGTGTCACAGGTGTATTGTCCAAGGGGGCATAGGAAGGGGAGCAATGGCAGTTCAGGGTGGACAGGGTGACAGAGTTGGACACCAGGGTGACAATCAGGAGATTCCTATTTCCTGGCGGAGGTCTTGGCAATGTTCTCTGGCTTCTGCCTGGATCGCAGGGACCGTTTTCGTGGTGGTTCTCCTTCTGCAGGGGGAGGGGTGCTGGTGGCCTGTTGGTCCTGTGTCGGGGCCTCCTGTCCACTAGCGGCAGCGGAGGTGGAGGGCTGTTCTTAGGTGTGGTTAGTGGTAGGGGCCCGGTGGTGTGCCACTACCTCCCTCATGGGGTTGGCCATGTCTGCCACCACCCCTGCAATGGTGACAAGGGTGGTGTGGATGTCCTTCAGGTACTCCCTGATCCCCAGGTACTTTCCCTCCTGCTGCCGTTGGGTCTCCTGCAACTTGTCCGTTATCTTGCCCATCGTCTCCTGGGAAGGGTGGTATGCTCCTAGGATGTTGGTGAGTGCCTCCTGGAGAGTCGGTTCCCCTGGGCCTGTCCTCCCCCTGTTGCACAGCAGTTCTCCCAGCTTCCCTGTTGTTCTGTGCCTCTGTTCCCTGAACCGTGTGCCCACTGCCACTGACCCAGGTCCCTGATCGTCCTGTGTTTGTGGGGTGGCCTGCGGTCCCTGTAGTGGTGGACACACTGCTGATTGAAATGTCCTGGGGACAGTGGTATGGGCCCGCTGGGTGGGTACTGTGGTGGTGTTTCCTGAGGGGGGAGGCTCTGTGGTGGTATGGGACTGTGTCTGGGTATCTGACTGTCCGGAGATCCCTGATGGGCCATGTTGGTCATCCAGATCCAGGTGTCTAGAGCTGGTGTCATCACTGTGGGCCTCTTCTGTAGGGGGACTGGATGTTGCTGGCTCCTCCTCTCAGGTGACGTTGTGTGGGGGACCTGTGAGGATGTAAATGCAGTGTTGTTATTTCTGTGTGTGACATCTTGTGCATGGGTGCGTTGCCCTCTATGGTTGTGATTGCCCTGTCAGCTTCGCCTTGTGTGAGTATTTATTTTGTGGGCTAGGTGATTCTCTCTAATGTGCAAGCTTTAGTGATGTGTGTCCATGCAGGTCTGTGATGGAAATCCGTGCACTGGTGTTAAGTGCAGGGCTTGGTATTGGGATTGGTGGGTTGCGATGGTGGGGTGTATGTGAGGTGGTGGAGTGATGGGGTGAAGGTAGGGTGGGGGTGTGTGATGGCATGCAGGTAGGGAGGGTAAAAGTAGTAAAGAGTTGACTTACCAGAGTCCAGTCCTCCTGCTACTCCTGCCAGGCCCTTAGGATGCATGATTGCCAAGACTTGCTCCTCCCATGTTGTTAGTTGTGAGGGGAGGAGGTGGGGATCCACCGCCAGTCCTCTGTACTGCTATCTGGTGTCTTGCTGCTGTGGAATGCACCTTCCCCCATAGGTCGTTCCACCTCTTCCTGATGTCATCCCTTGTTCTGGGGTCCTGTCCCACGGTGTTGACCCTGTCCACGATTCTCCGCCATAGCTCCCTCTTCCTAGCAATGGATGTCTGCTGCACCTGTGATCCGAATAGCTGTGGCTCTACCCGGATGATTTCCTCCACCATGACCCTTAGCTCCTCCTCTGAGAACCTGGGGTGTGTTTGTGGTGCCCTGGTGTAGTGTGTGTGGTGTGTGTGAGGGCGTGTGGGGTGATGTGTTGGGGTTTGTGCTGTAAGGTGCGTGGATGGTGTATGGGTGATGGTGTTCTGTGGCTCTGGTTCTGTGGGTGCTCTTGGTGTCTCTCTCTCTGTTGTCAATTTTTTTAGTCGTAAATGGTTGTGAGTAGTGTGTGTGTGTGTTTTATAGTGGTCTGGGTATGTGTGTCAGGTGTGGGTAGTTTGAATTGTCCAGTGTGGTGTTGCTTTGTATGTGTGTGCGTATTTTGCACGCAGCGGTATGTACCGCCAATGGTTTACCGCGGTTGAATGTCCGCCGCAGTGATTCGTGGGTCATAATCTTGTGGGCGTAGTTCTGTTGGCGTAACGGTGTGGGTTTTGCTAGTTTATCACTGACCTTTGGGCTGGCGGACTTGTGTGTGTGGCTGTATAGTGACGGATGTGTGTGTCATAATATGGGTAGCGGTAAACCGCCGCGCCAGCGGTATGTTGGCGGCAGTCAGCATCGCGGTAAGCGGGACCTACCGCCAATGTCATATTGAGGACCTATGTTTAGCTTGTGTTGTTTGGTGATCTTAGCAAGCGGGGCCATGTAGATGTTGAATAGCATTTGGCTGAGTGAGAATCCTTAGGGGATTCCGCAGCAAGTGTCTTTAGGTTCTGACGTTAACGGTGGTAGCCAGGACCCCAGTGATTATGCTCTCTCTCCTAAAACTCTGTAATCGTCTAACAATTGGTATATTGGTGCCCCCATATAAGGCCCTAGTATATGGTAGCTAGGTATCCAGGGCACTGGGGTTCCAGGGGATCCCTGTGGGCTATAGCATTTATTCTGCCACCCATAGGGAGCCTATGCAAAGGATTCTGCAGGACTGCCATTGCAGTCTGTGTGAACCAGGTGCATGCACCCGTTTTCACTATAGGTCACTACACCAAGTCACTATAAGTCACCCCTATGGTAGGCCCTCTCAGCCCAGAGGGCAGGGTGCATGTACCTGTATGTGAGGACACCCCTATACTAGCAAAGGTGCCCCCACAAACTCCAGAAACACTTTTCTGGACTTTGAATGTGGAGATGCCATTTTACGTGTACTGGATGTAGGTCACCACCTACATAATGGTAACTCCAAACCCAGGCATGTTTGGTATCAAACATGTCGGAATCATAACCCAATACTTTTGCAGGTATTGGTTGTATGATTCAATGCACTCTGGGGGCTCCTTAGAGGACCCCCAGCATTGCTTGCACAGCCTTCTGAGGTTTTCCAGGCAGCCCCAGCTGCTGCCACCTCACAGACAGGTTTCTGCCCTCCTGTTGCTTGAGCAGCTCAAGCCCAGGAAGCTAGATCAAAGGATTTCCTTTGTGAGAGAGGTGTTACACCCTCTCCCTTTGGAAACAGGTATTACATGGCTTCGGAGGGGTAGCCTCCCCAAGCCACTGGCATGCTTTGAAGGGCACATTTGATGCCCTCTGTGCTTAAACCAGTCTATACCGGTTCAGGGACCTCCAGTCCCTGCTCTTGCGTGAAACTGGACAATGGAAAGGGGAGTGACCACTCCCCTGTCCATCACCACCCCAGGGGTGGTGCCCAGAGCTCATCCAGATGGTCCCTGGGTTCTACCATCTTGAATCCAAGGTTGGCAGGGAACTCTGGAAGCATCTGGGTGGAAAGGCAGGTGACGTCAGAGCCCCTTCCTGAAAGGTGGTCACCCAGCTAGGGGACCAATCCCCCCTTGAGGGCTATTCAGTGTCTTTTTTGGGTGGTTCCTCAGATTCAGATTGCAAGATTCCAGCAGGATTCCTCTGCATCCTTTACTTCGACTTCTGACCAAAGAAACTGCATCTAGACTCTCCATGACCCGACAAACTGCAACAAAGAAGAAGACTTTGCCTGCAACATTGTTTCTCCGGCTCCCTCAAACTTTTGAAACATTTACCCCATTGTGCATCCTCTGAGGATAGCCCGTCTACAGTCTGCACAGGAAGGAAGAAGGAATCTCCCTTGGACCGAAGGAGTCACTCCTCTGCATAAGCAGACACCAACAGCAACGACGACTGGCTGCGCGGATCCCCACTGTCCAACTTTGGTGGAGGTAAGCCCTTGCCTTCCCATGCGGGACAGTACCCTGTGCATCGCGTCCTTTGCAGCTGCCAAGGATTGTTGCCACTTTTTCCAAGGGGTCTTCAGTCTTTGTATAGCTCCAGCCCCCTGCACTCCTTCCTGTGACACACAGCTCCCCGAGTGGTTCTCCTGCAGCGTGGGACTCCTTTTCGTAGTGCTGCGTGGGTTCCTTTTGCACCTTCTGTGTCCCCGTCCTGTGGGACTGTTGTGTGTGCTGCCTGTGCTTCTGTGGGCTCTCTGCTGTACTGAGAGTCCCCTCTGGTTCCCCCTCCTGGGTTGAGTCCTCCTGGTCCTTGTTGTTCCCTTGCAGCAACACTTTCTGCCAACCGCAAGTTTTGCCTGTGCCAGGGCTTGTTGAAGGAATCCGGTTACGCAAACCTGACTGCAATCTTCCTTCTAGCATGGGACATCACCTGCATCCTCCAATAACTTGGCTCCAACTCCAGGGCTGCAGTGCTGACTTTCCTTTTGCACCGTCGACCAACTCCTGCAATCCTCAGCTTGGTGGGTACGGGCTCCTGCCCCCACTGGACTCTGCTTTGTCTTCTGGACTTGGTCACCTCTTTTCACAGGTCTTCCTCTTTAGGAATCCGCCGTTGCTTTCTTGCAGTCATTTCTGGGTTTTGCAATTCTCTTCTTTTCTTCTAAGTGTGTATTCTGGGGAAATTCTAGTAATTTACTACTGCTTTCCTGGTTCCTGAAGGGTATAGTGGTACTTACTTTTGTGCTTTCCTGGTACCCCCAGCAACCCTCTACACACTCCACTTACCTGGGTGGGGGTGACTTTCTTTCATTCCATATTTTTAGTATATGGTTTGTGCTCCCCCTAGGTACACTATTCCCTACTGAGTTTTACACTATTTCCACTGTTTTCTATTCTTATGCCTATTTCTGACAACTAGTGTATATAACTTGTGTATTACTTACCCGGTAAGGGAGTATTGCCTCTATAGTAATTTTGGTGTTGTGTTACCATAACAAAGTACCTTTATTTTTGTAACACTGAGTGTATTCTTTCATGTGTATAAGTGCTGTGTGACTTCAGTGGTATTTCATGAGCTTTGCATGTCTCCTAGATAAGCCTTGGCTGCTCATCCACAGCTACCTCTAGGGAGCCTGGCTTCTTGACACTGCCTACACTTCACTAAGATCGGATACCTGGACCTGGTATAAGGTGTAAGTACCTTAGGTACCCACCACCCACCACCCACCAGTCCAGCTTCCTACACTGACCCTCTGTTCTTCCGGTAAGGAAGGACCTGATCCAGTTCATGGCTTTGTCTCGGATTCCGGTGCTGTGCCGTCTGTCGCAGAGGGTGGAGTAGGAGACGGTGTCAAATGTGACGGAGAGGTCAAAGAGGATGAATGCGGCAGTGCCTTCGCAGTCCAGTATGATGAGTATGTCGTCGGTGGCTGCTAAAAGTGCGGTTTCAGTGCTGTGGTTGCTTCTGAATCTGGAATGCAATGGGTCTAGGATGTGGTGTGTCTCAAAGAATTCGAAGAGTTGCCGGTTGACGTCTTTCTCCGTTACCTTGGCTGGGAAAGGCAGCAGAGAGATGGGTCTGTAGTTCTTCAGCTCCCTAGGGTCGGCAGTGGGTTTCTTGAGTAGCAGGCTGATTTTGCCATGTTTCCAGTCAGAGGGGAATGTGGTGGTCTCGAAGGATAGGTTGATGGTTAGGCAGAGCTCTGGTGCTATGGTGGCGCTGGCCAGGTTGAGGATGTGATGAGGGCATGGATCTGAGGGTGCTCCTGAGTGGATGGAGTTAATCAGTCTTTGGGTGTCCTCTATGGTGATGGGGGTCCAGGAGTTCAGTAACTGGTGAGGAGCTATGTCCGTGACGGTGAGCGGTGCTGACGGGCTTTGGTTCCTGAAGTCTTCGTAGATGTCCTGGATCTTTTGGTGAAAGGAGGTGGCAAGGTTGTTGCAGAGGTCTTGGGAGGGAGGGATGGATGAGATGTCAGCCCCATTGTTTGTGAACTCTTTGCCGATGGTGAGGAGCTCTTTGCTGTTGTGAGTGCTGGCGTTGAGGTGTGCTTGAAAGGCAGCTTTGTTGGCGGCTCTGATGTTCTGGTGATGTGTGGTGACTGCATTGTCTGGAGGCAGGCTTGGATTCTTGTAGGTCTGGTGTAAACCACTTGAAGGTTTTGCTCTGTCGATTCCCTGCTGATTTCCTTAGGAGGACTATGTTGGCAGCGCAGTTTGAGAGCCAGCAGTGTAGGTTGCTTGTGGCTTCATTTGTGTCCACTGCGTCAGGTGGCAGGGAGTGGTTGTGAGTGTTGGTGAGCTGTGCTTCTGTGACTTTGCCCCAGCATCTGATAGGGGGACGGGGGGGTGGTGGCGTGCAATGTTCTTTGTGTAGGTAAAGTGGATGCGCTTGTGGTCGATCCAATGGTGTTCGGAGGTGTGGGAGATGGTGATGTTATCCCCTGTTGAGAAAACAGGTTCAGGAATGTGTTCGGCTCTGTGGGTGTATTGAGGTGGAAATTGAGGTCGCCAAGTAGGATGTAGTCAGTGGAGGTGAGTGCTTGGGGGTGACTAGGTGTGCGATGTCTTCACAGAACTGAGGTCGGGTGGCCTGTAGATGAGGGTGCTATGTAGGGAGGTGTTTGGGTTGGTCTGGATCTGGAAGTGTAGGTGCTCATGCATTGACTGAGACTGTGACTTGGTGGTAGTCAGGCGGCGGTTGTTTTTGTAGATTATGGCAATGCCTCCTTCAGGATAGTTGGCTCTGTCTTTGTGGATGATTTTATAGTTGTCTAGGATGGCCGCAGCGGTGTCTGGGGCAGCGGTGGGGGTGATCCAAGTCTCCGTGAAGAAGGCGACATCTGGGGCTGTAGAGTCAAGGAGGTCCCAGACTTCTACTGAGTGCTTGATGAGGGAGAGTGGGTTGAGGAGTATGCGCTTGAGGTGCTGTCTGTGCTTAATGTGGGATCATGGGGTGGCCTTGGAGGGTAATGGAGCAGGCGCGGCAGGAAAAAGGTCCATGGGTGTTCCTGGGGTCAGTTTGGTGGCAGGATGATGATCTTCCTGTGTTGAGAGTGCTGGCATCGAATGGTAGATGGGGTGAGAACCAGGGTCCATGGTGCTGGGTGCAGTCCAGATACGGACGGGCTCAGATGGGCTTGCCTTTCACGCTGCAGCCACCATTAGGAAGGGGAGGGAGGCATGTGGTCTGGTCAGCTGGGAGAGCGGGAAAAGGGCTTCATGAAGGGAACGGGCCACAGGGGCAGCAGCGAGTGGGGGAAAAAACACAGGAGGCTGAAGAGACAAGAGGGAGAAAAATGAAAAGGAGACAGAAAAAGAAACAAAAGTTAGTAAGCAGAAGTAAAAGGCAGGGGTAAAAAGAGACTAAAGATACTTGCAAATAGCCACTAGGCCATCAGGGATAAGGCACAGGCAGAAGCCTGCGGGTGGAGGTGGGCCTCAAACTGAGAGTCAGACAGGCTCTCAGTTCGTCCAAAGCAGGGGCAGCAGCAGGAGGAGCTGCACATGGGAGGGCAACAGACACTGACCAGGAGGTCAGAGGAGTCACCCTCTCATCGCGCTGCAGCTGCCATTAAGAGGGGGAGGGAGGTGGGGGGGTCGGGTCAGCTGGGAGGTGGGAGGGCAGGAAAAGCGCTTCACAGGGGGCAGGGCTGCAGGGGCAGCGCAGGGAAAAACGCAGGAGGCTGAAGAGACAAGAGAGAGAAAAATGAAAAGGAGATAGAAAAAGAAACAGAATTAAGTAAATAAAAGTAAAGGCAGAAGTAAAAGGCAGGAGTAAATAGAGACAGAAGATACTTACTTGCAGACGGCCAGACCAGCAGGGATGAGGCACAGGCAGGAGGCTGCGGGTTGAGGAGGGCCTCGAACTGAGAGTCAGGCAGGCTCTCAGTTCGTCCAAAGCAGGGGCAGCAGCAGGAGGAGCTGCAGTGGGGAGGGCAACAGACTCTGACCAGGAGGTCTGAGGAGCCTGTGAGTATAACAAATGCTTAGCACGACTCCTAGATAAGCCTAACTGCTCTCCCACACTACCACAAAAATAGAGCATTGGGTTGTCTATTTTTGCCTCTGAATACCAAGGTGGAATTGCCTGGACTCTCTGCACAGTGCATGCCATTTTCGTTCACTATACAGAGAGCTAGCCTCCTACATTTGGTGGATAAGCGGTGGGATTCAAGACTTTGTATTTGATGATGCCACTTTGTCAATGAGTGATTACATGAACAACTCTAAAAATTGTCTTTAGTCTAATTGCATTTTTTCCAATTGGACTATTTTTCAAAAATTATAAAATTAATTATAAGGGCCCTGGTTAGGTCCCTGAATTTAGTAATTAGAAATTTAAAATACTTTACTTTAGTTAGGACTTAGAAAAAGGTTTTATACAGTTGTTAAAAAGGTCTCAACTTTAGTAACATAAAATGTCTGATACAGAGACCCAGGATCAGGAGCTCGACCTGACCCCCAACATGGAGTATAACTACACCCAGCTAACGGCTCTTTAAAGCTTACCAAATTTAAACTGAAGCTCATGCTACCACTGAGAAACTTTGAAAATCTGTGGCAGCCTATGAGAAAGAACATCCAGTGTAAGAAGAAGATTCCTCAGAGAATCCAGAAACCACAAATGAGAACGAGGCGGAGATGAGCTCCCCTACCTCAGAAGCAGGAGTCCCCTCAGGGGAGTGCCTGGTTCTAGAAAGAATGACCAAAATGTTGGCTCCAAAAGGTCAACTTTTGGAAATAGAAATTAAAAGACGAGTGTTGGGCTTAGGACCCATCTCTGGTGGCAGCATACAAATAGTAGGAAGAAAGAGAAATCTTTGACCTAAAACTCCCCAAAGTAGTTGCCCCCCTTACACAGAAGGTAATAACATCATAAAATGGTTTTCTGCCTATGAAAGAGTTTTTATAGCCAAAGTAATAGGTAGGAAACATTGGGGCTCTCAATTGTGGGAACTGTCCTCAGGAAAATGCAGAGATAGACTCCTGACATTGAATGAGGCAGATGCCAAGTCCTATGATGTCATGAAGGGGACCCTGATTGAGGGCTTTGAACTTACCACTAAAGAGTATAGAATAAAGTTCAGGGAGATTTGAAAAACCCAGACTCAGCCAGGGTGGAATGTGTAGACTTTTCATTAAAAATGCTGGGTGGCTGGTTAGAAGGTAACAAGGTACAAGATTATGATGGGCTTTACAATTTAATCATGAAAGGGCATCTACTGAGTAATTGTTACAATGAGAAACTACATCAGTTCCTAGTAGACCACAGTCCACTTTCTCCTCCTCCGGAGTGTGGGAAAAAGGCTGATCACTGGGTGAAAACAAGGGTGACCAAGACTACCACTGGTGGGGGAGACCAAAAGAAAGATGTCAAAAAGCCCCCCTACGGGAAAGATGGGAACCAAAAAAAAACAAAGAGTTTTCATCAGGCCCTCAAAAACCTGTTCAGGGTGGTGGGCCCAGAGACTCCACACAGTCCAAGGATGGAAATCAGGGGAAGCACTTTGATCCCAAAAAGGCTTGGTGCCATGATTGTAAAGCAATAGGACACCAAACTGGAGACCCTAGCTGTAAAAAACAAAAATAATGGGCCGTATTTATACTCTGGTTGCGCCGAATTTGCGTCGTTTTTTTCGACGCAAATTCGACGCTAAACTAACGCCAACTAACGCCATATTTATACTATGGCGTTAGACGCTTCGGGCGCCAAAGTGCCCGGAGTGTGCGTCATTTTTTAGCGTGAACCCCTTCCTTGCGTTAATGATATGCAAGGGAGGCGTTCCCGTCTTAAAAAATGACTCCCAGGCCTTTACGTGGTATTTATACTCCCGGGCAAAAATGACGCCCGGGAGTGGGCGTGGGCAAAAACGGCGCATTTGCGCCGCTTTTTAACGCCTGGGTCAGGCATGGCGTTAAGGGACAAGTGGGCTCAAAATGAGCCCAGAGTGCCCTCCCCTGCCCCCAGGGACCCCCCCTGCCACCCTTGCCCACCCCAGGAGGACACCCAAGGACGGAGGGACCCATCCCATGGACATTAAGGTAAGTTCAGGTAAGTATTTTTTTTTTTTTTTGTGGCATAGGGGGGCCTGATTTGTGCCCCCCTACATGCCACTATGCCCAATGACCATGCCCAGGGGACAGAAGTCCCCTGGGCATGGCCATTGGGCAAGGGGGCATGACTCCTATCTTTACAATGATAGGAGTCATGTTGATGGGGGATGGGCGTCGTTAAAAAATGGCGCAAGTCGGGTTAAGACGATTTTTTCGACGCAACCTGACTTGCCCCATTTTAAGACGCCCATACGCCATTTTCCCCCTACGCCGGCGCTGTCTGGTGTACGTGGTTTTTTTCCACGCACACCAGGCAGCGCCGGTCTGGTAGCGCCGGCTAACGCCATTCAATAAATACGGCGCCCGCATGGCGCTTCAGAATGGCGTTAGACGGCGCTAAATTTTTTGACGCTAAACTGCGTTAGCGCAGTTTTGCGTCAAAAAGTATAAATATGGCCCAATGTTTCTAGTCCATCTGCATTAAATGCAGTTGCTAGTCTCCAGATGGGATCTCTGTTGTGGCCGGATCATGTCAGTGAACCCACTGAGGCAACATTAGTCACTGAGGGAGGGGTAGATTTATCCTGTGCTGTCTTGCCTTCTAATATGCAAAAATGAAGACACCACCCTTAATGGAACTGGAGTAGAGGCCTTGACAGACACTGATACTTGTGTCACCCTGGTGACCCAGCAACTGGTTCCCTTAGATCAGTACCTGATTGGAAGGACCTATCCAGTCACCAGTGCTGACAATGTCACAAAGATCCATCCTATGGCTATGGTATCTTTGGACTGGGGGAGTAGTCGGACAAAAGGAAGTGACTGTGTCCCAATCCATTGCTGTAGACTGTCTGCTGGAATTTGACCTGGAGTCTTCCCCTTGGGCTGAAGTTAAACTTAGGACTCATGCAGGAATGCTTGGGATCCCAGAATAGGGTTGTGTGAAAACCAGAGCACAAAGCAAACTCCAAATTCAACCAGAGGTGTTGGATCCTGGAAGAATGGACCAACCCTCAAAGAGAAAAGGTAAGAAGACTGGGGGACCAGCTTCGAAAAAGAGGCCAGGTCAGAATCCCTCTTCATAGGTAGAGGACCTATTTTCTGAACTGAGCCTGCAGAACTTGGGCCTTACATGGCAGAGCTCTTGGAACCAGGGGGATGCTCTAGGGAGGATCTGTGCCAGGGACAAAAAACATGTCCCACTGTTGAAAGCCTGAGGCAGCAAACTGCATAGGAAACAAAGGGTGATGTCAGTTGTACCCACAGGGTCTATTGGGAGGATGGACTCCTGTATACTGAGGCCAAAGACTCCAAGCCTGGTGTAACCATGAGGTTGGTAGTACCTAAGCAGTACAGAGTTTCTCCTCACTCTGGCCCATGACATCCCCTTAGTTGGGCACCTAAGTCAGAACAAAACCTGGAGCAGGTTAGTGAATCACTTTTACTGGCCTGGGGTGTCCCAGAAGGTAAAGGACTTTTGCCAGTCATGTCTCTCCTGCCAAGCCAGTGGTAAGGCAGGAGGCTACCTAAAGGCCTCTTAATCCCACTACCTGTGGTCGGGGTGCCCTTTGTAAGGATAGGGGTTGATATTGTTAGCCTCGTAGTCCCTCAAACAGCTGCAGGAAATAGATATATCCAAGTGGTACTAGGTATCCTGCCACTAGGTATCCTGAAGCTATTCCTCTTAGGACCATCACTGCCCCTGCAGTGGCCATGGCCCCCCTAGGTATTATTACCAGGGTTGGATTTCCTAACTAGGTAGTATCAGACAGGGGTTCCAACTTTATGTCTGCATACTTTCAAAACATGCAGCAAGAATGTGTGTGACTTATAAGTTCACTACCCCACACCATCTGCAGACCAATGGATTGGTTAAACAGTTTAACCAAACACTGAAACGCAAGATTAGAGGACTCCCTGAAAAACTAAGAAGGAGATTGGATGTCTCGCTTCCATGTCTGCTTTTTGCCTACAGGGAAGTGCCACAGAAGGGAGTAGGCTTTCCCCCTTTAAAATTTTGTTTGGGCAAACTGTTAGAGGCCAATTAAGTCTTGTAGGGGAAGGTTGGGAGAGGCCTCCCAAAGAGCCCAAACAAGACATAGTGGATTATGTGCTTCACCTTCATTTCAGGATGAAGCAAGCGAAAACCTTCAGGCCAGCCAAGAGCTCCAGAAGCACTGGTATGACTAGAAAGCTGATATGGTGGAGTTTCAACCAGGGCAGAAGGTGTGGGTGTTGGAGACTGTGGCTCCTAGTGCTCTCCAGGATAAGTGGTCTGGGTCCTATCTTTGAAAGAAAAGAGGAGGTCACCTACTTAGTTGATCTTGGCAGTTGCAAGAATCCCAAGAGGATCACTCATGTCAATCGCCTGAAGCCCTATTATGATAGAGCTGATGTGACCATGCTCATGGTCACAGATGAGGGATAAGTAGAAGAGAGTGAACCTCTCCCTGATCTCCTCTCCAGCAACTCAAAAGATGGTTCTCTTGATGGAATGGTCTTGTCAGACACCCCCACAGAGCAACAGCAGTCTGATTGCAGGCAAGTCCTCAAAAAGTATGCTGAACTCTTCTCTCTGACACCTGGTCGAACCAGCTGGTGAACCCATGAAGTAGACACTAGAGAGAGCCTGCCTGTCAAAAACAAAATGTACATGTCAGATAAAACATCCAAGCTGAAGTAAGCAAGATGCTGGCTTTGGGTGCCATTGAATCTTCTGAGAGCCCCTGGGCTAGCTCAGTAGTTTTAGTCCCCAAACCTCACTCCAAGGGTGAGAAAAGAGAAATTAAGGCCCATATTTATACTTTTTTAGCACTGCATTTGCGTCATTTTCTGATGCAAAAGCAGTGGAAACTTACAAAATACAATTGTATTTTGTAAGTTTGCGCCGATTTTGCATCAAAAAACAACGCAAATGCAGTGCTAAAAAAGTATAAATATGGGCCTAAGTTTTGTATGGACTACAGGGGCCTCAATGTAGTGACTATGCTTACCCAATTCCTAGGGAAGACAAACTTATTAACAGATATGGGGCAGCCAAATATCTGAGTACCTTTGATCTCACATCAGGGTACTGGTAGATAGACCTGACCCCTGGAGCAAAAGAAAAATGGGCATTCTGTACTCCAAGTGGGCACTACCAGATTACTGTGATGCCTTTCAGATTAAAGAATGTCCCTGCCACCTTCCAGAGGTTGATGAACAAAGTCCTGGCTGGGTTGGAATCCTTCAGTGCAGCTTATCTTGATGATAATGCTGTCTAAAGCTCCACCTGGCAGTATTTCCTGTACCACCTTGGGTGGGTCCTTGAGGCTCTGCAGATGGCAGGCCTCACTATCAAGGCAAGCAAGTGCCAAATAGGGCAGGGAAAGGTCCAACCACCCATACTCCAGTCAGGGCACTCCTTGGCTTGACTGGTTACTATAGGAGGTTTGTGAAAGAGCATGGTGCCATAACAGCCCCCTCACAGAGCTCACCTCCAAAAAGATGCCCAAAAAGGTGAACTGGACAGGGAGTTGTCAAAAGGTTTTTGACACTCTGAAAGATGCAATATACTCTGCCGAGTCCTAAAAGCTCCAGACTATTCCAGGCAGTTTCTTGTCTAAACGGATGCTTCAGAACATTGGATCTCAGCAGTCCTAGCCCAAATCAATGATGAGGGACACAGCCAGTCTGTTCCTTTCATAAGCAGGAGGCTACTTCCCAGAGAGCAGAAATGGAGTGCAATAGAGAGGGAAGCCTTTGCTGTGGTCTGGGCCAGGAACAAGTTGAGGCCACACCTATTTGGCTCTCACGTCATTGTTCAGACAGACCACAGGTCTCTCAGATGGCTGCAACAAATGAAAGGTGAAAATCCCAAACTGCTTAGGTGGTCCATGTCTTTACACGGAATTGACTTTACAGTGGAACACAGACCTGGGACTCTCCATGCCAATGCAGATGGCCTTTCCAGGTTCTCCCACTTATAAAATAAAGACTCTCCAGGGGAAGGGTAGTTTCATGCCCTTTTGTTTTGGTGGGTAGTGTGAGAAAGTGCCTCTTTTGACATGGTTAGCTCCCCCTCCACTTTTTGCCAGGTCCATGATGTAGTTTTGAACTGTAAGTGTCCTGGGCCCCTGCTAAACAGGTTCCCAGGGCCAGAACACTTTCCCCAAAACAGTACTGTGATTGACAACTGCACCACCCCCTAGTAAATGATATCCCTGGTATGCAGGGCATGGGTACTAAAGAGGACCCCCAGAGCTGCAGCACCATTGCCAGTCTGAGAGGCCCCACACCAGCCTTATGCAGACTATCATTGCAGACTACATGACAAGGTGTCTACAAAACTGCAAACATGGCACATTGCACTCAGCCTGGGTGCCAAGTCCCCTAACACTACAGACAGTATAGATAAGGCAACCCTCCAGCAGGCATTACAGCCCTAAGGCTGGGTGCACTATATTACATGTGAGAGCTTATGTGCATGAGCAAATAAGTCCCTAATGTGCCTTTGTCAATTCTTAGACATAGTAAGTGTACAGGGAAGCCATAGTAAATGCGTATGCTGGACATTGGTCATTAAGAGTTCCCCGGCTACATGATGGCCTCTCTGACCCCTGAGTTGTTTGGTATCAAACAACTCAGCATAATGAATCCTCACGGGTGTCAGTGTTGGATTTATAATAAAATGTACCCAGAGGGTACCTTAGAGGTACCCCTGAAAACCTAACAACCCTGGCATGGTTGATGATAGGTCTTAGCCAGCCTGTCACCATCAGACATGATTCTGAACTCCTGAGGTGAGAACATGTGCTCTCTGGAGCCAGAAGACAAAGCCTTTCCTGGGCAGAGGTGTCACACCTTCTCCCCTAGGCAGGCACCCTGCTCAGACAGGAAGCTTCATAGGCTATACTGCCTTTGAAATGGGACCCCACCTCTGCTGCTACCAGCAGAAGGTAACCCCTCCTCCCCTTTTCAGTCCCGACTTTAGGCTGGAAAACTGGTGGGAGAACTAGAAAAAATAGGAGGAGTGGCCACCCTCAGCCAGCACCACCCCTTAGGTGTAGCATGCAAGTTGAGCCCTCCATTTCATTTTTACTCCATCTTGGATGGAGGGAAAAATAACCAGTTAGGGTTGTGGCACCCTCCTAAATGAGGTGACAACATAGTGAGTGTAGCCACCTTAAGGTGGGTAACCCATTGGCTACTACCAGCTACCCCCAGTAACCTCTAAATACAGTATTTAGGTGGCATTCCCCGACCAGAACTTTAGATTCCTGATGACCTAAGAACAGCCGGGCACCACAGAGTTACACCAGCAGAGAAAACTGAAGGCACCAATTGACTTGGCACCAGCCCTTCTGGCCTGTCTGCAGCCCTCGAAGAACCCGTACCAAAAGACGACTTGTCTTGCAGCCCAGAGTGACCTCCAAAGCCTTGGGAGGACTGCCTGCCTTTGATAAAGACCAAGATCCCCGGTGGACAGCGGACATCGGACATGTCCAAAAGAAACAAACTTTAAAGAAAAAGAAGTCTGCCTGGGGAACAGCAAATCTGCCTCTGGACCTACCTCTGCACCCGATGCCCACGGCCCGAGTCCAAGTGGCTCACCGGTCCTGTGAAGATTCCCCAATGCTTCTGAGCTGACCACTGCTGGACGCCTGCAGCCGCAATCCGAAGGCTCCCCTGACTGTGACGTCTCTGGTAAGCTGTTTCTGACACCAAATGTCCCCCCTGCACCCAGAGCCCCTGGGCCTTGTGGAGCGGGACCATTGTTGTCTCTACGACCCCTGGCATCTCTACTTACCTGGGAAGCTGTGGATTGTCTATGCTCGGCCTCCTGGCCAGAGCATGCAGCCTGTTTCTGAAATCGATCTCCTCCATTGGATAACAATGGGCGCCCGAAGCTGTGTTGGAACACTGCACCCAACTGCCCCTGTGCCGCTGAGGGTGTAAATTTGGTGCTGCCTTGTGGCCCCTCCAGTACTTATCTCAACCCCCGGAGATCAACCTCTGACGCCGCTTATACTTACTTGTGAGCAGTGCACCTTTGTTCACCTCCAGTCTCCACTGAATAATATTGGGCACCCGACTCCAAGTTCGACCTCTGCACCCGTCTGCCCCTGTGCCACCTTGGGTGCACTCTTGGTGCTGATTTGAACCTTGCCTGGTGTTGATCTAAAACCCTAAAGGCTGAATCTGTAAGTTGTGTACTTACCTACAAAACTGCATTCTTGTTTTCCTCCCATAAGTTAACAATGAAGATTCTAAAATTTGCACTGTAAATTTTTGAAACTGAAAAGTATTTTTTAATCTAAAAACTGCTTAACTTGTAATGAAGTTCTTGGTCTTTAAACTTATATAAAAATCCATGTTATTTTTGTAAATTGGACTCAAGTTATTGTTTTGAGTGTGTGCATTCGTTTATTGATACTGTGAGTACAACAGTAGATGTCATTTGTGTTCACTATATAGAGAGCCAGGCTTCTACAAAACTCCACATGATCTATCCAAGATTGGTGGGGCAGTTTCTGGCTGTTGCTGAATTTTCAGCCTATACTTTTCAGGGTGAGTCCACACTTTCTGATAAGTGGGGCCTTTCTGGGGTGGGAGTGGGGTATTGTATCCTGTCATGTTTACCTAGGATCAACAAGGTCTCTCTCCCTCTGTAGGTATGTTGGGGCCAAGAAGGAATTTCACCCCTCTGTAGGTATGTGCCGTCACAGACTGGCTTCCCAATCTCCCTCAAGTGCATTTTTAAGCCTACCTCGTAGGCCTGAAACCACTTATCTATGTTGTTCCCCCAGTACGTAGCTAGGCACCAGGGGCCTCATTTACAGGAACTGACATATTGCTGCGTTGTGGCAGCGATGCATCAAAAAAATGTGCGCTGCCGGGACAGGTTTACAATGCCAAGGATGTGTCACATTTACAATATGGCATTCCATGGTGTAGGCTCTCAGGATGTGTCAGAAATACTGACACATCAGAGGGGAGGATGCCACAATGCATTCTCTCAAAAACTGATGCATTGCTGAAGTTGGTATCAGAACTGACGCAACTTCAGCAACGCATCAAAAATCTTAAGCTATGTGTCAATTCAGATTGACACATCCAGCCTAATGTGTGAGGACCAATGTAAAAGACTGTAAAATGGTGAAATATCACCTTCTACACTTTTACATTTGTCCTGGATGTAGGCGGTAATGTATGAAGTATGGCTATGTGTTACATAACAGTGGGCATAGTATATTGGTGTGTATGTACAGACCTGAGTATGTGTGAGATAGTGAGTGACAGTATAATGTAAGTGAACACAAGTATGTGTTGGAATGTGAAGTGGCAATACATGTATTACCAACCTTATGTGAGTACTTACCTGTTGTCCTTTGGAGTCCGCAGACCTGGACATGGGGACCCTGATCTGTCCCTTACAAAACGTACACAATGTCACACCTGGGTTTTAGAGGTGTGGGAATTCTGACACGCATCTTGAACACGTCAAAAGAGGAAAATGTTGTATATATGCCATTGTGTCAGTTTTAAGTGACTTTTTCCTATGGAACACCCACTCTGCATACATTAAAATCTATGTGACGCAGGTGATCCTGCACAGGGTTTTTGCCGCAGGGCTAGGAAAAGTGACGCATTTGGCCAAATGCGTCATGTTTTAAATGAGGAGCTAGCACAGCACCGCTGCTGTGTCAAAAAAATGACACAACAGTGGTTCAAACTCCTTGTAAATAAGCCCCCGGTTCTTTAGGTATGTGGACTGTCCCTTTCTCACGAGACACTATGTTTTTGCTGCCACCACTGTTGCTGGACCCTGTGCTTTGCTTGGCCTTTCGGTCCCTATCTTGTTTACTCATTTTGTGAACCAGCAGAATCTTTCCTCCCGCCGGGGCCAGCTGCTTTTCTTCAAGGGCCCTGTCGGCTTCCGCCTTCTCCCTGGCCAAGGCTCTCTCTACTTCCACCTTTCATTTCTCTGTAGCCCTCTGGGCACCTGTCTCCTCCTTGGCAGCCTCTCTCTTTGCAGCATGCTCCTCCATCTTGAATTGGCCATCTGCAGTCTAAACTCCCTTTCTGCTTTCCTGTCTATATCATGGGACAGGTTGTGGGCAGAGATGCCGAGGTCTTCACCTGTGGACTCTTCTCTTCTCCGGGCCCTCCAGCAGGGGCAATCATTCTCCCCTTCTATTTCCTCTTCTTGCTCATCCTCAAAGCCCACATCCTCATCCGCCTCCAGAGCTGTAACATGTAACTGGTGGCCCTCCTCCCAGGCATTGATTGCCTTCTGAAGCCCTTATTTGCTGGAAGCACCCTCTCCCTGCAGAATTCATTGTGCTCATCCATAGTGTAGCACTCCTGGTTGCTGTGCTCAAACTCCATGCTTGCAGGTAAAGACACAGATGCACAAGGTCAGACGGAATGGAAGTGACTTTGGAAAAAGCAAAAGGGGGCAATCAAATTTAAAAAGAGCTTGAATCTGATGTCAAATTACTTATGTGGGATTTTAGTGTTACACAAAATCACTGAGTGGCACTGCACAAATACAAGTACTGGATCCCACCACTATGAGAAACAGGGTTGTTGGTTGAAAAGGATGAAACCTTTCTCATGCAACAACTACAATCCTTGTCAGGTTCAACCACAAAAATTCACAAAATTAACCTGTGCATAACCCTTAGGTAAAATGGCACAAAAGCAGTCAGATTTAACTTAGAAGCAATGTGTAAAGTAGTTATGCATTATGCAAGTATTATGCAGCAGTCAAACAGTAATAAAGTGAAAACACAACACAAGAAAAATCCTACACCAATCTAAACAAATAGAGTGATCTTTATTAAATGAAATCATACCAGAACACCAAACAAATCCAATCAGTACACCTGGAGATATGCGAATTCAATGCCTTAAGCGAAACCAGCAGAAAAAAGCACAAAGTGGCACCTGGCGTTATCTGGCTGTGCCAGACTGGGATAAAGTGAGAAGCTCAAGCCAACAGAGAAAGAACACAGTCTAGGTACAGGACCAAGTTCAACTCTCCGGACAGTGTACCTGGTTGGACTTGGATGCAAGGTCCTGCATCTCGCTGCGTAGAGTTGTGTCAGTTCCGATGAAGCCACTGATCAGGAGTTGCCAGGTGCTGCAACGTGAGGTCCTGTATTGGGCTGAGTCAAGTTACGCCTCACTGCGTTGGTTCTGAGGGAACCCACAGTTGGCACAGGAGAAGTACACTCTGATGCCAGTCGGGGTCCAGGAGCTGGGTGGCACCTCTTAGGGATCAGGACGCACTCCAGCAGAGGCCAGCAGCAGGACACATGCAGTACTATTGAGTGTGGGGAGGAGCAGGATAGGTCTCTGGAGCTTCGTATGTCCCTGTAGCTCAGAACAGGAAACTAGTGGACAAGCCCTTGGAGTCACTCTGGTAGTTCTCGGGTCGAGGAGCACTCCAGTCTTCCTTCCTGAAACAACAAGGCAGCCCTTCCAGCAGAACAGCAGTCCCTCTTATGAGCCTTCCTCAGGTTCAGCAGCGATCTGGTGAGTAGTTAAAGAGGCCCAATATTTACATTGGTGCCAGCCTAGAAGTGGGAGAAACGTCTAGACCCCCCCACAAACATCTGGTTCTGGAGTTTCCTTCCTCCACCTCCCTGGTCCCAAGATGTCTGGGTTGACAAAAGGCTAGTCTGAAGTCCTTTGTGAACAATGATGCAGACCCTACTGAAGTGTGATAGGTGACAACTCCACCTCCACCCCTCTTGCCAACACCGGCTTTGTGACACTGTCTGGGAGGAATACACAAAAGCCAACTGCCAATTACACATAGCCATGTAGCCCAAGGGAGAGGCAGCAGGCATCAAATAGTTAGGACACGAAAATTCCAACTTTCTAAATGTGGAATTTTCAGAATTGTGACCTAAAATCTGACTTTACCACTAAAGAAGGTTTTAAATTAAATCTAAGTCTTGCCAACCAGAAAATGTGACTTTACATTGATGCTTTACTTTTTGTAGATGCTATTTATATTATTTTTTTCTTTAAAAAACATATCTCCTGTGCCCCTTTTCCATTTTTGATGTCTTTTTGCCCATTAAGTATTTCTCTGGTACAGTTAATGTATGAACACTTAACACACATTTGTCTGTGGAATTGCTTGCTGCTTGTGTTATATCTAAAGTATTGTGATCTTTTTTCACAGAGAACTGTCTTAAGTCCTAACAAGGGTGTGTTTATTGAGTTTGTACAGGAGTCCCCATTCCAAATTAATACCTGGTTTCTTGAAGATGGTCACATCTAGGCTGTGCTGGACAATAGACAGTGCCAGACAAAGGACATCAGACAATTGTGACTGAAATGGGTTCATCCTTTCAAACTTGCACAACTGACCAAACGTGTTCCAATGCCATGCCTAGATGGAACTTTTGAAGGGGTTCTTGGCAGCAAAGAGGATGTTCTTAACTTTAAGCAGCAAGATGAAAGACTCTTGCTTACAGCCTGCCATTGGGATTACAAGGCTGCAGACCGCCAGGCTTTCCGTGGCGGTCACTCTGCCACAAAAACCCTGGCAGAAACACACCTGGCGACAGCAATCCGCAATCCCCATTCCTGTTGCTGGCACCCGCACCGCCACACGTCCACACATATGCACACACACGTCCACACTCTCACAAACACGCACCCCACTCACCCACGCACTCTCTACATACACCCCCATTCACTCAGAGGCACACCCTCAAACATGTACAGTGAAACAGGCATTCACGCACTGCCACACACTCAGGCACACCCATGCAAATGTGCACATGAACATCCCCTTTCACGCACATACATTCACATTCAATCACATACACCCCGCCCCACCGCATACTCGCACTCATACTACACCCCCTCCTCCTACGCGCACTCATACTACACCCCTCTCCCCTTCCACATGCTCGGACTCTCATGCAGACAGCCCCCTGCACCGCATACACGCACCCACAAACACCCCACCAACCATACACATCCATTCACACACCCGCACTCACACATAAGCACCCCCCTCATCCGCACACTTACGCCCCATTCACTCACTAACATGCACTCATACACCCCCATTCGCACACATACATGCACTCATACACCCCTATTTGTACACAAACATGCACTCATACACCCCCATTCGCACCCATACACCCCCATTTGCACACATACACGCACACACCTCACCATGCACCCAACACTCCCTCCCCACCCCCTTTCTGGAGGTTTTGCCCCACTAGCACCACCACACCAGCATGACTCTGCCAAGCCATATTACGGAGTCTTGCTGGTGTGGCGGTGCTGGTAATGCCACCAACTCTTCGGAGTCAGACTTCCACCCATAAATGGGCGGAACTCCTCCCATGACTCATAATATGACGGTCAGCAGATCGCCAGCACTGACGGTCTGCTGGCTGCAGTGGCTTCAGCAGTCTTTGAATAAAACCGACAAATTCATTATGAGGGCCTGTGCTTTTTAACCCTGAGCACTATTCTCGTGCCCAGGATTAACTAGCATGTACCTGGGTGTCATCCTTAGATGATGCCCACGGAAATACCAGCTTTCCCCTGCATTGGCCAGCTCTCCTGAGCCATTTGCTACCAAGACAAGTCTGCCCTCTTGCTGGACGTGTTAACACTTCCCCCAGGATGGAGACACAGGACCTGGGCAGGAAGGTGGTCACAACTCCTCCCTCCCAGGAAGACTAGTGTTTACAGTAATCAAGGTGGTGACCCTCAAAGGCTTCAACTCCCTAGATGTACAATCTCTTGTCCCCCACTTGAGGACAAAGCCCTTCCCGCCCTGACCACCCTGGCAGACAGGAAAGTTAGCTATTAAGGAGGTTTACACCAGCCAAAGACTAACCACCCCTTTAGGGTGGGCTAGATGGTCTGCACAGCCAAAGAAGGGTTCTGCCATGTTGGCAACCCCCAGGAATATGGGTTCTGGGTAGAAAAGTGACATACTCCCACAGGAAGTAGTAATTTCAGAGGCAGGCTAGCCGCAGGGACTAGCATCCAATTGGCCAACATCCCCCACACTCTTAACAACCCCTAAACCAGGATTTAAGGGGCTCCCCTGGCACCAGAACCTCAGTTCTGACTTTCAAATCAAGAAGAGGCATAAAGAAGACGCCGTCACCGACAGCAGGTCTTCGGACTCTGTTGCATCGCAAAGAGTGGACACTTAAGTGCCTTGAGAAGATATACTGGAATTGTGTGACTGATGTGTGCTTGTGGTGAAAACTCATTGCTCCCAGCCGGAGAGACTCCAGTGGATGCCAGAAACCTGAATCAGGCTCCCTGACTGTTGGTACCAGTCACCTGAAACCTGTAGAAGAAACACTGTGCTGCGTCCTCAGAAGTGCATCTCATCGGGCCCCTTCTGAATGAGCCCAAAGAAAGCCACTTACCTGCACCCCGGGAGTGGTAGTGACGGCTCTCACCGAGTTTCAAGGTGTTACACCCCTCTGGACGTCCTCCAGCCGACAAATGAACTGTGGACTGCGTTTGCTACTGCCAAGGGTTGTTTGTCACCAGCCCAGTAACCAACAGCTTCACTGACATCACCGACTCCAGAGCTGTTCTGCAGCAGTGACCGATGTCAGCAACAAACAAACTCCTGAGAATCAGTATCTTGAAAAAGGCATCTTTGAGAGGAGCAGCAAAGCTTGTTTGGCACAACCAGTCCCCGTGACTGACATCTGCAAGGCCACCTCTGCACCCGGAGCCGCCTGACGTGTTGGTGAAGTTCCAGCTGGTGAATCCTGAATCCAGGTCCTGGGACCCCAAAGGCTTCTACTTTCAAAGGGTAGAGTGCGAGTCCATCCCAAAGTGTGGTTTTGTCAAGTGCTGCATATTGACAGCACCCGCGGATCCGTCAGCACCAAGGACAGCCAGAGCACCCATGCACCAGTACTCCCTGGGCAAGGTAACTACATATTGACTTTTGATGCTTTGTCTAGGGACCCGCAAGACCTTAATTCTAAGTGAGTTCCCCGGAGCTCTCCCTACAAGTGACAGATCGCACACCAAGGGGCATATTTATACTCTGTTTGCACCGAATGTGCGTCAAAAATTTTGACGCACATTCAGCGCAAACCTTGCCTCATATTTATACTATGACGCCCGACCCCACGGATGTCAAAAATCCTCCGTCTGCGTCATTTTTTGGATGCGGGAAACCACTGTGCATTAATGACATACATGGTAGGCGTTCCCATTAAAAAAATGACTTTAAGGCCTGTGCGCCTTATTTATACTCCCGTGTCATTTTGACGCACCGGAGGGGGAGGGCCTTAAAAAAACGGCACCCAGCCTGATGTGCACCGTTTTTTAACGCCTGGGTGAGGGCAGGCGTTAAGGGACCTGTGGGCCCACTTCCATGGGCTCTGTCCATGGCAGCAGTCCAGAGGTGCCCTTCCCTGCCCCCAGGGACACCCCCTGCCACCCTCGCCCACCCCTGGAGGCCACCCATGGGGGGACCCATCCCAGGTAAGTAGCGGTAAGTAAAAAACATTTTTTTTTTTAAGTGGCATGGGGGCCTAACTTGGGCCCCCCTACATGCCACTGTGCCTAATGACCATGCCCAGGGGACAGAAGTCTCCTGGGCGTGGATATTGGGCAAGGGGGCATGACTCCTGTCTTTGGTAAGACAGGAGTAATTTCAATGGGGGTTGTGTGCCAAAAAATGGCGTAAGTCCGGTTTGAGCCATGATTTTTGACTCAAACCTGACTTGCACCATTTTTTGACGCACAACCCCCATTTTTCCGTACGCCGGCTGGTTTGAGTAATTTTTTTTTTTTTACTCTGACCAGCCTGCAGCACCGGCTAACGTCAATCCTTAAATAAGGCGCCCGCCCGGTGCGTAAGAATGGCGTTAGCCGGCGGTAAATGTTTTGACGCAAACCATCGTCGCCTCTGGTTTGCGTCAAAAAGTATAAATATGGGCCTTAGAGTGCTCAGTCATACCACATAATACTGCCACCTTGCTACATAAATGTTTAGCAGATGGGAAAAGGTCCCTTTCCCTGTGGGTCTTGGCAAGTTAGAAATTGCTCCAGCAGTTCGACTGAGTTTAAAACGTAAGATGTTCAGCTGTTGCTGACTAAACCCAGGGGAGTTGAAAATGACTCCTAAATAGTTAAAGTCACTTACCCTACTGAGTGGCTGACCCTTAATGGAGAGCCTGGGAATGTTAATTTTGCCAGGCCCACATGCCATGATATGAGACTTTCCAAAGTTGGTAACCAGGTCAAGACTGCTTATGAAGAAAACAAATCGGTCCACCAGCTAGTATGTTGAGCCTGCGGATCTGCAGAGGCTTGACCTCATGGACTTGACCTCTTATCTATGAGGGGCTACTCCTTGCAGTACTCGGTCTATCTATTAGGATATGATGATTTATTGCAATGCCCAATGCTTGTTTATTTTGAGGCTACTGTTACTTTTACTTATGCTTGTTGCTAAAGACCCAGCTTCCATGATGCTGGGCTTGTTCTGGCTGGTTCTAGAAAGGCGTGGGGAAAGGTACAGGCAAACTGTTCTTCTCCAATTCAGTTGGTGTTGCCAACAGGTATTTAAACTGAGCCCGTTATGGAATCTCCGCTTGATATAGAGACTCTCCTGAGTACAGCATCACATTTGGACCGCCTGCTTTCCTGAAGCCTTCGGCGCTCTGGTGCACAGCAGTTCCAGCCTTCTTGCTCCTATGGGAAAGAAAAGACAACATTTTACTCTTCAGTAAAGGCGATAACGTGCAGTGTTTAAAGCGTTCATTCTTACCTGGATAATAGATTATGCTGTATTGGTTCCTTGCTCTTTGGGATCTTCACTCCTGAAAAAGTTCCACTCTTGCCCGCATTATTCCTCAGCAGTGTTTTCTTGTGTGCGTATTTCTTGACAAAGTGGTGCTGAGAGAGTAACTCTTACAACTTGCGACACATGGGATGCTTGGTTATGCATTGAATGGCAGGACATTACATCACTGTGTGTGGTATGTAAAACAAAACAACAAAGTGCACAAGATTACTATTGCTCAGCTTGCGAAATACGCCTATGCATGTTTAACTTTATGTTACTGTGATACTAGTATGTATTAATACTACAATACTACTAACCCGGATGTTACAAAACACTACTGAATCACTCACAAGAAAGTGTTTGACCTAACACTGGTGTGCCGCTACCATTGTTGCATTGTAAATTGTGAACAATATTCAGGTTGTACAATAGTGCTGTTTTTCGCATGAGTTTTGTCCACCCAGCTAACCAAGCTTCGCATGAGTTTTGTCCACCCAGCTAACCAAGCTTGCAAGTAGATGTCACAGGAACGTCCTCTCAACTATATCTTAGGTAGGTGATGGAACATAGGGAGGGTGTAATTAGTACATTCTAGGTTTACACAGTTGAGTGACACTATGTTCTACTGCAGGACCAATTCAGTTGCCTTCTAGAGGCCGTAGGGAGCGAGAGAGCATCAAATGCAGGAAGGGCGACTAGCACAGGTAGTTACATTCATGCTTACCAAATTATTAGTGCATACACTGAGTAACTGTAGCATTTACTCTTGGTATTTCCTGTAGTGTTTCTCTTTAGTGAGACTTCTTGGGCTTTAATTTCTTCCTCCCCTTTAGATTCCTAGCATTCCTGACTGGGAACAGCCTTGACTTCCTTTATCTCGTCAACTATGGTGGTACTCTTTATTAATCTCATACACTCTGCCGTGTACTCAATACCTTTGGCTACTTCGACAGCCTCTTTTAATGATGGATTTAATATTAATAGTTTCTCCTGCACTTTACTATTGTTGGTGCATCTTACTAATTGATCTCTGATTAGAGAGTCTTCTAGATTCCCAAAATCACAAGTCGTTTCAAGACCCTTTAGACTAGCAATGTAACTGGAGACCTTCTCATCTCTACCTTGAGTCCTACTGAAAAATGTATGCCTTTCCAGTACCACATTTACTCTCACCCCAAAATGCCCTTCTAATTTTTTTAGAGTTTTCTCATATATACGTCTAACTCTTCCCCCTCCTCCTCCTCTTCTTCAGGCTCTGCTAAGTTGTCAAAGACTTTCCGTCCTTGTATGCCTAAATTATGCAGTAAAATATGTTGTTTCCTCAGTGGTGAGAATTTCTCCCCACCAATTGCTATCAAGTACGATTCAAACAATTTTATCCAGTCTTTCCAGAGCAAGCTGGGTTCTCCTACTTCATTTAGGAATGGAGGGGGTTGTGTCATGCTGGCAGCAGCCATATTGACCTCCAACGTAAGGGACACCCAAAATAAGAACAAGTTCACAAAATTGCCTCAAATGTACACACAGACAATGTTCCACAATGAATTAAAACTATGAAATTATACGCTTGTAATTACAAGCTAGTCGTATTTTGCATTATAATGCATTCAAATCTAGAAGTATCTATATCATAAATGTGTATGTATATTATTATATCTTTTTTTTTTCTTATACTCAATATTGTTGCATTAATTGACATGAGCTTCAAATATATCAGGCCTAGAAATCAGACTCAATGTTTGATATGTCCAGACACCCTGTCGGGGGTTGTTAGAACTCACCTCCTACATTGATTGTTCCATGCGAGTCAAAGGGAAAAACAACCAGAGTCAGCGTCGTAACCACGGAAGCTCTGTGTTCATCCTATGCGTCAGTAAACACGCCTCCGGTTGTCAAGGGCACGCCTACCTCTGTGCCTTTGAATTCCTGTGAATACGCTCACAAGCCCGGCTCCGCCCAGGACCCTCCTCTTCCACCTCCTGCCTCGCTTCCCGCTGCTCCACACAATCGTCCAGCACCGTGCTGTACAGCTTCTGGTGTGGAGACACGGCCTCAACTCATCCGCACTGAGCTGCAACTTCACGAGAAGCCTGGGAACGCTTCCCCCGATGCCAGCAACCTCACGTCACGCCGCACTGTGCTGCTTCACTGGGTAATTGAAACCTTCCCAGCGCCGACGATCACAGCTATGCTGGGCCCCCGCTAGTCACCAACATAGCGCAAGGACTATCTTTCACATGCCGGCCAGGATAAATAACCAGTACCTTGCCTCCAAGCGTTGCTCCTGTGGTGAAGTGGGCGCCTCAGTTCCGTTCAGACTATCACAGGCGGTTTGAGGAATCACATTTAGCCCCGAATTGTCACTGGACACAGGGGTGAGGAGTCCAACTGCCCCTGCGCAGCCTGCTCAGCAGTGATCCCATCCTCGTCGCCAAAAAGGACTTCTGTAGTAACCACACTGACAAGGTAAGAACAGCTGTTTATTCAATAGACTCCTCACAACAAAATGCCCTTCCAGTCTCCCCAACATTCCAGAGCAAGCTCCCAGCTAGACTATTGATCAACATTCCAAGATGAGCAGGAGTATACAATTGTATATATTTACAATAAATTAAAAGCTTTTAACATGCCTTAACAATGAATAACGAGATTGTATATTATACAATATATATACAAGTTTTGTGAACGTCAATCGATTCTTTACTATTTGGATGACTGATTGTTCTTATGGTTTTTTCCTTGACTTCTCATGTGCTTATAACAGTAACTAATATAGATCATACTAAGCAGTCACAATTCATTACAGGGAGTGCCAAGAATTTTATTCAGCTGGACAGGACCTGATGTGCATTATCCAACGACCTGTGCGAGGTCATCATCATCTCTCTCTCTCATCCAATCCCTTTTCTACCAGTATGTCTCAGTAGTGGTCACGTGATCTTCGTGACCAGGGCTCGGAGGCCCAGGTGGAGTTGGGAATTGGCAGTGTGAGTTAACGTTGTGTCTCTGTGGGGGAAACTAGACACAGCTTCACATAGCAGGATTGCCATCAGCATAAAGCAGTGCAGAAACGTGGGTATGTGCAATCCTGGGGGCATCTACCCGGCTGATGTCAAGTGGGAGCACAGGCAGTTTAAGCAGATAATACAAAGCAGTTAGGCCAAGATACAGCCTTGACACACTCCTCACTTGAGGGAGAATTCAGGCGGCATTTCTCCATTAATGCCCAGACGCACAGTAGCCACTAGGTAGGTATACATTAAGAGCAAAAAATTCACTAAAGGTAGTTCCACCCCCATATCCAGTAGCATCTGCCACAGCATGGTCCTATTCACAGAATCAAAGGCTGTGTATAGATCCATAAAGGCCAGGTACAGTGGACAACACCTAACACAGATATATTTGTTCATAAATAAACTCAGATTCAGGCATTCCTTCACCATACGCAGTCCAGTACGGGACCCAAACTGGAAGGGGAAAGGATATTATGTTCTTGGGCCTAACTAGCAAGGCAGTTGCAAACTACTCTCCCTATAATTTTGACTGCGATTAATATTAATATGGCTTTAATGCTGCAAAAATGGTGCTACACCGTTTTGCGTCATATAAATATGTCACAAAAGGGTTAGCGCCATTTTAACACCACATTAGGGTCAAAATAAAACGCAAAAGCAGGAAAGAGTGCAATTGCAACAGCAGATGAAATCAACAGTCCAGGAGAGACCCCAGGGAGACCCCAAACACCCAAGTACCAGCCAGGAGGGTACAGAAAAATCACAGGAGAAGGAGAAAAGAAATCACAAGTTTCGCTTTAGTGTGTCACGGTCTGCACGTCTCTTACCACCGTAGGCTGAAGACCTTAAAGGAACACCCGGTTGTTTACTGGTTCTGGACTGGCCAAGATAGGGGCAACCCTTTCTAGTAGCCACGGTGCTGCTGACTGGAAAAGACGCCAAGGCACACCTTACCCTCCAGAAGGAGTCCCAGAGGAAAAACCCCAAAATTGGGAAAAACCCTCTATCACAGGAACTCCTGAAAAAGAAGAAAAAACAATGAAAAAAGGGAAAAAAGTAGAATATAATCTTGCAGGAAGAAGCAGGAGCACAGATATAATGGAAAACAGGAGCGAGGATCACTACCAAAATTGAAGTATTTGCAACGCAAGGAAGAAAGGAACTGCAGTGCTTATATACCAGGAAACAGGAAGTGACACAACAGGAAGAAAGTACATCACCATCTTGGATTGGGAAAGACATAAAGAAATGAATAAGAAAAAGGACCAAGTAGAAAAGGAAAAAGGCATGGTGGGAAGAAGAACACCAAGAAGGAAGACAATATGGGGACCAAGAAAAAAGAAGAAACGAAGACAGAAGAAAAAGAAAAGGAGGAAAGAAAAGCCCCAAGGAGGTGAGTAGAAGGAAAATCAGGGAGGCTGTCAGGGGCTGCGACCCACAGCACGAAATGTGCCTCCTGGGCTGCACCACAGCAAAACAAACACAGATAAATTGACTGTGGAGGTGCCGGCATCCCAAAATGCAAACTGCCGGCCCGACCGCGGTCCAATAGAGAGACGCCACAGTAGTTCACGGCATCACATAGTGAGGAGGAGCATGACATCCTGGTCAGAGAGGTGACAGAGCACCAACATCAGATATTCATCACCTCCAAATTGCCAGTTGGTAGGAGAGACGAAATATGGCAGCAAATAGTGGACACAATAAAGAGTGTCGCTGAGGTGAAGAAAATTGTCACTGAGGTCAGAAGCGCTGGCACGATTGCAAGCGCAGGACTAAGGAGAAACTTGTATAAGAAATATTATGTGGAGCACACACTATACAAATAGTTTATTGTCTAAATGAATGGATTCAAAAGACTTATGGTCAAATTCAAAAAAACAAAAGTCTGTATGTATGCAAGGAAATAAACAAATCATACAATTAGTATGTGGCAAATATTCAAAAAAGAAGAAAGAACTTTAATGTACAAATATCAACTATAATACAAATAGTCTCCCATTGTGAACCTATATAGATCGTAAGCTTCACATTTAGCTCCTGAACCACAAATTCCAATTTTGAAAAAAATAAAGTCAGAAATTAAGTAAAAAAATAAATTAAAAAAAAGAGTTCATCCAAGAGCATTCATGTTTGTAAGTGTAAGATTCACTCCAATAGACAACTGCGTCCAAGATAAGTTCATCCAAAGACATTCATGCTTGTAGCAGAAAAATTCAGCCGAAACGTGTTTCATCCAAATACGGACTTCTTCAAGGCCATTTAATGATTAATTAAATCCAACCAGTATCGCAGAGTCAATGAATAGACTTAGCTATATGACAACTATTGTCCATGTCCACAATTATTAACTCATGACGAAGAATTAGTTCTTCCAATAGTCCTCCAGTCTCCCAAGTGAGAACCCTCTTAATAATATCGAAAATCAAATGGAAAGACCGCCGGCATGCCTGATAACTGCCAAACCTTTCCTTGCATACATACGGACATTAGTTTTTTTGAATTTGACCATAAGTCTTTTGAATCCATTCATTTAGACAATGAACTATTTGTATAGTGTGTGCTCCACATAATATTTCTTATACATTTGTACTCTCTGGTATAGGCTTGGTCCCATTCCAGTACACATATCGGGCAGCAGATATGTTTATGTGTGTATGAGCACCTTGAACACATTCATGATTAGATGCGGCCATTTTGAGGGTCACTGTTGCCATATTTATATCACTAAGAAGAAACTTGCCAGGAACCGTAAGGCAGCATTGTAGACTGGAGATGGAAGTCCTGCACCTCAGGAGGACCTGGATGAGCTGGAGGAGATGGTTGCAGTGGTCATCCCAGGGGAGCTGGTCACTGGATTCGCAGGAAAGGACAGCTCTGACTACCAGGAACCACCAGAAATGCAGGGTAAGTTGCAAGGGGGGATATCTGGAACTCTACTAATGGCAGAACGGGAAGGCACATAGGACACACTCAATGCATGCTAAAGGGTTGCATCCGGACACATAGGCCCTGAATCAAGAAGCACTATCCTCACCCAAGCCAAATATGTACTGACACTTTGGTTGTAAGATTCACACCAACATATACACAATGTAAACATAGGCCACTCACTATGGCTTTACTCCACCATGTAAATATGCACCATATTGCCTGGGAGGCACGTGCAAATAGGATGGCTGTGCCATTACAACACCCATTGCATATGGTCAATGCCCCTGTACCAACACAACATAGAAATCAGGGTCTAGGACGGAAGCCAATACCACCCCGGGGGGGGGGGAGGGTGTCAGGGTGGTGTATCAGGCCAAAATGCTTCCCTACCTCAATGTCGCATTGCCTTTACTCATGTGTGCTGCATCGTGCAGCACACATTGAAATGCCATCTTGCCCAAAATTACTTGTACATGTGGAGGAAGGGACATCTCCCTGCTCATGAACAAATCATCACTTCAAGGCAGCCACCCTGTCATCATGCTGCAACAATGCCTGTGTTGGTGCAGGGAGCACTAACCTGTGCAGGCACAGGGGGAATTGCAGGGCTGTACTGTATACAGGTAAATATGGCACATCACTGCTGCAGTGTACTGCAACACATCTTGCAGCTGCCCTGAGCCATGCCAAATGAGAAAATATCTGCCCTAAAGCTTGGAACCTGTGGAACACACTCCCATAGAGGCTGAACCCAGAACAACTCACACACAATCATATGCGTCATATGGAAATGGCCACAAAATAAAATGCATACAACACATTGTGCATATATGTGAACATCATGTGTGAAGCTGAACAAGTGGCTGCAATCTCACCGTTTGACAAGTTAGAGGGTTAGATCAAACAAAAAAAGATAGTGTGTGCTGCTGTGCAAAATTAGGCAGCATCACGCACCATCGTCTTAAAATAGGAAGGGAGGCACCATAACCATTAGAATATACTGCTTCCCCTGTATACCTCTCTGTGCAAGTAGTAATCACCATAGTGCAAGGACACTTTTTGGGCATTAATGCCACCCTGCCATCACTTTGTGTGGAAGGGGTGTGCAATGGGTGTTGCTGTGGGAATGCCATTGCAACATTGCAACACCCATTGCATTTAGACGCTGCCTCGGATTTACGAGTAGCAGTGAAACTGTGGCAACACAAAAATCAAAGGCCATCCCGGGGGGGGGGGGGGGGGGTTTCAGCAAGGCCCAATGAGGGATATATTCCCCTTGTTTATTTATTTCTATGTTTGCAGCATTCTGCACACAGAGAGGAGCCAAATTGCCATGAGGGATTGTGTGCAGGAACAAACACCTTGCCACACAAACAATCAAACCTTTCAATGCAAACATCCTTGCATGATGGTGCAAGGATGCCTGCGTTGGCGCTACGCAGCTCTATGTAATGCCAGCGCAGGGGACAACACCGGGGTGTACTGTATGCAAATAAATACAACACATCCCTCCATTTTGCAGTAGACGCAGCGGGGCGCTGCCACTCTTAGCGCAGAGTTACTCTCTGTCATATTCCATTACTAGTAAGCTTGACCCATATGTGATGCACAATGCTACATTTAAGTACAACCTTGGGTCAGTGAGCCTCCAGTGGCAAATACATGATGTACCATGTCAACAGCCGATGCAATCTAATATTGATTTTACACTATCTCATTGATGAGGATGATGGCTTACCTCCTGATGACCTTCCTGTCCTGATGACATGGATGACCAGCTTCCATCCCTCAAGCAACAGACCCTGCAGGATGTCCTAGGAGCACTCTATACAGTTGCAGGGAAGACACATAGTGTTGCAGGTTCTCCACATGAACCACCCAGCCACCAACACATGCCACCAGCCAGTACTCACACAGCCCTGGACTTTGAGGACCCAGAGATCAACTTTCAGAGGACAGTGGTAGGAGTTCAGCAGAAGCTGCCAAAGCAGGTTCGGTGGGGATGAAAACCATGGCAGGCAGCCTAGAGGGAGTTCGGACGTGCCTCAGTCCAAATAAGGACAACTCAGCTGCCATAAGAGGCACCCACTACATGGAGTCTAGTAGTCTCTGGCGGACATAGCTGCTGTCATGAAGGAGAGGCTATGACAAATGACCCAAAATACCAGCAGCATGTAGAATACCTTGAGTCCATACAGCGGGAAGTGGCCTCCCTCAGGGAGAACATGGCTGCCTACCACCGTGATGTTGTTGAAGAATCAGCAGTTCCTCCTTGTAGCAGTGATGCCTTATGTGGTACCAGAAATGGCAGTTGCTGGGTCCTTTGACTCTGCATCTCTATCTCCTGAAGTGTGTGTGGCCCCCTCTACCTCTACAACAGCATCAGCCATGGCACAGGAGGCACCACACACATCAGAGGATGAATATGTGGAAGGAATAACATTCACAAGGAAAAGCACCCAGTAGCACCATGCTGTGCCACATGGACAGTCTCTCCTTAGTTCTGGGCTTAAGATCATGCCAGTGTTGTGACAGTATTAAATGTGCCCTCTTCACCTAGTCACTGTAGAAATGTCTGCTATGTGCTGTCATGCTCTTCCATACCAAATGGCAATGTTATGCATTCCTCACTAATGCATACAACTCCTAACTATGTCTCATGACATGTCCCTCACCCTGGACTCTGATCTTGCTAAATATGGCAAACATTAACTCATGGGAGCTGCAAAAAGGATACTGTATAGAAATCACAATAACAATTGCACCAGTAGATAAAGCACCTTGTACACACGTTGCATTTCTACATTTACTGTGATCCATCAACTCAGCTAAAAGTTAGCATTGTGTCAATCCATGTCAATGTGTACAGAATATCAGTACATGAGTGCATGACTATCAGAAACTAAGCCACACACTAGGATCCAAACAAGAGGAATCTGAATGATGGTGTTGTGGGCTACAACCAACTAACTGTGTATACTAAATGCTTTGGAAACCATATTCTTTGAAGTAGACATATGACATGCATGGCTCATTACCCAATCAATTATAATTTACCCAGATGGGAGTACCAGAATAACTGAATTGTGTGAAACAGGAAAAGCTAACCTTATCAGTGGTGCAGAATACAGTTCCAAATTTGTGAGTTGTTAGATGTTCCACACTTACCAACAATGAATTAGTAGGACCCTATCAATGACACGTGAAATACCATAATTACCTGTCCAAGATAAAGATTACATACACATTGTGAATGGCTGGAACACAGGATGGCAAATGTATGCACTAGTAGACAGTATTTAGCAGCCATTCTGACAGCTCCTTGGTCATGGGGATGTACATGGGAAACCTGGGAAATCAAGACAGTAAGCATACCCTAGGCCATTCACACATCTTGGCCAGTGCACTCATGACAAGCCCCAGACACAATCAATTACAAAACTGTTTGAAATGGGGTCTTTGGTTGGCAGTCAGGTTACCCCCTGTCCAAGCAAGGACCCTCACTCTAGCCAGGGTAAAGGAGATTCACCCTCAGTTAACCCCCGCTCACTCCCTTGGTAGCTTGGCATGATCAGGGAGGCTTTAACTTTAGAAAATCTACTTCAAAGGAAAATGTATCTTGCTTGTGAGATCCTGCCTTGCCCAGACCAGGCCCCAGACACACACCAGGGGGTTGCAGACTGCATTGTGCAAGGGTAGACACAGCCCTTTCAGGTGTAAGTGATCACTCCTCCCCTCCCTTCTAGCACAGATGTATCATTAAGATATGCAGGCTACACCCCAGCTCTCTTTGTGTCACTGTCTAGAGAGAGGTGCAAACAGCCCAACTGTCAAACTGACCCAGACCAGGAATCCACACACAGAGTCACAGAATGGTTTAAGCAAGAAAATGCCTCTTTTCTAAAAGTGGCATTTTCAAACACACAATCTAAAAACCAACTTCACTAAAAGATTGATTTTTAAATTGTGAGTTCAGAGACCCCAAACTCCATATTTCCACCTACTCCCAAAGGGAACCTTCGCTTTCATAATATTTAAAGGCAGCCCCCATGTTAACCTATGAGAGAGATAGGCCTTGCACAGCGAAAACCGAATTTGGAAGTATTTCACTCTCAGGACAAATAAAACACATTAGTATATGTCCCACATTAAACATACACTGCACCCTGCCCATGGGGCTACCTAGGGCTTACCTTAGGGGTGTCTTAAATGTAAGAAAAGGGCAGGTTTAGGCCTGGCAAATGGGTACACTTGCCAAGTCGAATTGGCAGTTTGAAACTGCACACACAGACACTGCAGTGCCAGGTCTGAGCCATGTTTACAGGGCTACTAATGCGGGTGCCACAACCAGAGCTGCAGGCCCACTAGTAGCATTTGATTTACAGGTCCTGGGTTCCTCTAGTGCACTGTACTAGGGACTTACCAGTAAATCAAATATGCCAATCGTGGAAATCCAACTACACATACATTTTACATAGGAACACTTGACCTTTAGCACTGATAGCAGTGGTTAAGTGCCCAGAGTGACAAAAAGAACAAAAAGAGAGTCCAACACACATCAACAACCTGGGACACAGAGGCATAAAGTTAGGGGAGACCACGCCAAGAATGCCAAGACTAACATGTGTCCCCCCCACCTCAGCTGAAAGTGGGGAACAACTACCCAACCTCATAGGAGTTCTCATCACTAAGGCAGAAGAATATGGACAGAGCATCAGCATTGGCGTGTTCTGTACCAGGGCGGTGTTCCACCATAAAGTCCATCCCCTGTAGGGAAATGGAACACCTCAACAGTTTTGGATTCTCACCCCTCATCTGCATTAACCATCTGAGGGGCCTGTGGTCAGTCTGAACCCGGAAGTGAGTCCCAAACAAGTAGGGTCTTAGCTTCTTCAGCGCCAAGAACACAGCAAAAGCTTCACGCTCTATGGCACTCCACCTACGTTCCCTGGGAAGTAGCCTCCTGCTAATCAAGGCTACAGGTTGATCTAGGCCCTCTTCATTAAGTTGTGAGAGCACTGCTCCTATACCATGCTCTGAGGTATCTGTTTGCACAATAAACTCCTTGGACTAGTCAGGTGCCTTCAGCACAGGTGCTGTGCACATGGCAGCCTTCAGGGCATCAAAAGCGGTCTGGCATGCCTCGGTCCAAATCACCTTCTTTGGTTGCTTCTTGGAAGTCAACTCAGTGAATGGGATAACAATGGTGCCATACCCCAGTGAGGCCTAAAAAGGCTCTCACCTCAGTCTGAGTCTTGGGAGGTTCCCAAGCCAGAATGGTGTCAACCTTTGGCTGTATGGGTGACACCTGGCTACTCCCCACCTGGTGTCCGAAATACAACACACAGCCCTGCCCTATTTGGCACTTGCTTGCCTTAATAGTGAGGCCTGCCTTTTGCAGGGCCTCCAACACTTTGAAGAGGTGTTGTAAATGTTCCTCCCATGTGGAACTAAAGACAGCAATGCCATCTACGTAGGCGGCACTGAACTCATCCAGTCCAGCCAACATCTGGTTGATCAACCTCTGAAAGGTGGCAGGGGCATTCTTCTTTCCAAAGGGCATCAACTTAAACTGGTTGTGCCCATCTGGAGTGGAGAATGCCAGCCTCTCCTGAGCCCCCTCAGTCAGGGCGATCTGCCACTACCCAGAGGTTAGATCAAATGTACTTAGGTATATGGCAGCTCCCAACCGGTCAATGAGCTCGTCAGCTCAAGGGTGGGGTACGCGTCATCTTGGTGACCGCATTGAGTCCCTTGTAATCCACACAGAACCTGAGTTACGGAGTGGCACCAGGAGCAGCAGACTTTGGGACCAACACCACAGGGCTGGCCCAAAGGCTACTGGAAAACTCAATAACCCCCAACGCTAACATTTTAGAGACTTCGGGCCACATGTATCAAGCGTTTTTGCATTCGCAAACGGTGCGAATGGCCGTTTGCGAATGCAAAAATGCCTTTCAGCATGTATGAAAGGCATTCGCTATGCAATTTTCAGGCATCGCTAAAATAGCTATGCCTGAAAATTGCAAGCCCGTTTAGAGAATCGCAAATTGCGATTCTCTAAATAAGAAATCGCAAATAAGGAATCCTTATTTGCGATCTCTTAAGCACATGTATCAAGCTTTTCCTTAATGCAAATTGGACATTTAGGAATCGCAATTACCGACAAGTTCATCTTAGTGGTAACCATGTGCAAATTTAAAAAATGCATTTTTAAAATTGACATGTAACGCACATACGCCCCTTTGGCATGTATGCGCCTTACATGTCCTGAAATATTTATTTGGGGTGCAGCCTTAGGCCCCCAGCACCCTGGGGCTTTGCATTTCCTAAATTGCGAATTCCAGTTAGGAATTTGCAATTTGGGAAATGCAAAAAAATTCGCAAATATGGCCCAGGCCCATAGGTGTGAATGGGCTCAGAATCGCTATTTGCGATTCGGTAATAGCATTTGCGATTTTTAAGAACTCGCTATTACCAAATCGCAAATATGATACATACCATTTTGTGAATCAGAAATAGCAATTTCTTAAAAATCACTATTAGAGAATCGCAAAGTGGATTCTTCATACACCTGGCCCTAAGTTTTTAATGTTAGCCCTTGCTCTGTCAGTCACTCAGTAAACTTTGTGTTTAACAGGAGGACTGTCTCCAGTGTCTGCATCATGTGCGCACAAGTGTGTGACCCCCCCGGGATCAGAGGGAACAATGAGGCGGACTGACCCAACATGTGGCTCTGGGGTCAGGGAGGGGGAGAGGATCACTCCCTCCACAGACCTATCTTTTTCTCCAGCAGACAGTAGGGCAGGAAGAGGCTCACTCTATTCCTCCACCCCATCATCTGTTGCTAGGCGCATGGACAATTCAGTCTGCTCAAGGTGTGGCTTGAGCCGGTTCACATGCAGGACCCTTAAAGGGTTCCTGAGAGTCTGCAAGTCCACCAGGTAGGTGACTTCACTCTAGCGTTCCACCACCTCAAATAGGCCAGTCAACTTGTCTTGGAGCGCCCTAGGCTCCAGTGGTGCCATTACCCACACTTTTTGTCCAGGCTGAAACTCAACCAGAGTGGCATTCTGGTCATACTAGTGTTTCATGTCTTCCTGGCTTGCTTCTAGGTTCTCCTGCACGAGACTCCTGAAGTGGGCAGTCTGGTTTCTCAGAGACAGCATGTAACTGAATACATCCTAGGGGGTGTTTACTCTGGGCTTTCGCCAAAGACTCCTTGACCAGACTCAAAGGTCCCCTGACAGGGTGGCCATATAACAGCTCAAAAGGACTAAATCCAAGCCCTTTTTGAGGCACCTCCCTGTAGGCGAAAAGAAGGCATGGCAAGAGGACGTCACAATTCTGCCTCAAGGGCTCTGACAGGCCCATGATCATGCCTTTCAAGGTGTGGTTAAATCTCTCAACCAGACCATTGCTTTGGGGGTGGTAGGAGTGGTGAATTTATACGCTACCCCACACTCCTGCCACAGAGACTTCATATAAGTAGATATGAAGTTGGTACCCCTATCAGATACCACTTCCTTGGGGAACCCCATGCAGGTACAAACCCCCATCAATGCATGACCTACCACAGGGGAAGTGATTGACCTCAGAGTAATGGCTTCTGGGTACCGGGTGGCATGGTTCATAAAGACTAGGATGAACCTGTTGCCCATGGCTGTCTTGGGATCCAGAGGCCCCACAAAGTCAATACCGACCCTTTCAAAGGGGGTACTAACTAAAGGAAAAGGTTGGAGGGGAGCCTTACATTTCCCCACATTCCTGCCACTCGTCTGACAAGTTTGGCAAGACCTAAGAGCATCTGAGTGCCTGCACATTAGAGGCCAGTGTTAGTGGGTGACAAGCCGTTCAAAGGTCTTTTCCTGCCCCAAATGTCCTGCTAAAGGCACATCATGAGCCACCCCCAGTAGGAAGGCTCTGAAGCACTGGGGTACTACCAGCACACGGGCTGACCCAGGCTCAGGAACCTTAGGCTCACTATACAGGAGGCCGTCCTCACAGTAGATCAGGTGAGAGCCTGGCTCCTTGCCAGATGCCTGGTCTGCAGCCTGCTGCTGTAAACCCACTAGAGTAGGGCATGTGTTCTGTGGCTCACAGAATGCCTCCCTGGTGGGTCCCCATTCCTGCTGCCACTGTGACAGCTCAGTGACCTCCCCCAGTTCAGCCACCTGTTCCCCTGCAGGCTCCGGAGCGTCACCCTCAGGCTCCACCTCCTCCCAGACCGTGGGGACTTCTGGGGCGGGTTTCCCACACCCCCTGCCCTTCCTCTTTTTGGCGGGCCACTGTTTCAGGCTCCAGGGGCTCCTGACCACCCTGATGGGCTGCCATTGACATGGTGGATATGCATACCCACCCGGACAGACCCTACATCTCCAAGTGTGACCTGTGTTCCACCTCCTTCCAAGGGGAATCCACCAGGTCATTGCCAAGCAAACAATCCACAGGCATGGTTAGACTCACAGCTACCTTCAAGGAAACTGATACCACCCCCCTCCCCAATTCAAAGGGAACCTGCGCCACTCTGCACAGGCGCTCTGAGTTGTCCACTGCAACTACTTGGTGAAGTACCCGGGGATCTATCTGCTCTTCAGAGACCAGGTGACTCCACTCTGTAGTCACACTGGCTCCGGTGTCTCCAAGAGCCTCCACCCTCTGTCCATTGATGGTCACCCACTGCCTGTACTTTTTAGTGTTCTCAGGCACTAGGGTCCTCTGGACCATCTCACTGTGCCCTCGTGAGACAAGGGTCATCTCAGCTGGCTCCCACCCACCTGGAACCAATTCCTCCCCAAGCACTACACTAGCCAAACCCTGGGACTGCTCACCAGTGGGTGCCAGTGTACTCTTGGGGCATTTGGGGTCCCTCCTCACATGACCCAGCTGGTCACATGGATAACACTTACGTGGGGGACCCCCTTCCACAGGTTTCCCTTTGGAGAACCATGTCTTCTTTTCACTGGGGCTGGGAATCCTTACCCTGGGAAACAGGATGGGGCCCTTTAGAGAACTCCTCCTGTTTACGCTTACCCCCCTTTCTTTTGGGAGGGACCATGCCGACCCTTGGCTTGATCTACCCCATACCTCTTCTGGACACTGGTGCTCTCCCAGCGGTCCGCTTCCTGCGCAAGCTTCCTGGGGTCAGTCTGCTTGCTGTCAATTAGGTGCTGGCGCAGCTCTGGAAAACAAACTGTACAAGTGCTCCCAAGCAATTAAATTGTAAAGCCCCATGTACGTTGTCAACTTACTGCCCTTCATTCAACCATCCACTGACGTGCAGAATGCATCAACACATTCCAACCATGTTTGGGATTCTTTCCTCTTATAGGACCTGCACTTTTCCGTATACTGCTCAGGGGTGAGACCATACCTTGTGAGTAGGACATCCTTCATGATAGAGTAGGTGAGCCCCTGAGGATCCCCTAAGGATGTCAGAGTATCTCTCCCCTCTACCTCAAAGTGCTTCCACAGACCCACCCCCCAATGAGCTTCAGGGACCAGGTTTTGTAATCCTTCACAAGATCTTTAGGAATATGCACCCTCCTCTCATGCTGCACTGTGATATTGCTGCCACTATCTCTACTAGACTGGCTCCTCTGATCTAGCTCCCTCAAGCCAAGCTCATGAGCCAGCAGTATCTTCTTTTCCTCAATTGCCATCTTTCTCTCTTCTCTCTTCCCTCTCTATTCTGAACTTGAGCTTCTCCAGCTCCAACTGGTATTCCCTCTCTGCCTGTCTGTCCTGTAACTCTTCAGGGGCCAGATCCTTGGAGGACACATTGCTACCTGCCCTGGAGACTCACTCCCTGGACATAACAGGCCCACCCACTATACCATTTGGAATGGGTTGTGCCTCCTCCTCCTCTGTATGCCCCTCAGCTTCCTTGGCTGTTACCCAGACCCTCAGTGCCTTCTGCAGCTCCTCCTTCCTGGTAGAGCCTTTAATGGGACAAGCAAGTTTCTTGCAGAACTACTTTCACGGGGCAACTGTATAGCTCTCTAGTTTTTCTAAATCAAAAGCAGCTCCGGCTGATGCAGCTCCGGACTGATACATGATGAAGAGTTAAAAGTGCAAAGTTCCAAAGGCAGAAAAACGAGTTACCAAATGAAGTTCAAACAAGTCGATCAGGGGATCAGAAAAATATGGAAGTACAACACAAAAAAAGAGTCCAAGAGAGAAAAAGCAAAACAAGGTGTATGTGGTCACGTAATGGTCTGCACTGAAAACAGTAGTGTACACTTAATCACTGTATGTCAAGTACAAATACAAATCCAGTCCCAACCGGTGATCACCAATGTTATAAATGGGGTCTTTGGTTGGCAGTCAGGTTACCCCCTGTCCAAGCAAGGACAGGATAAAGGAGAATCACCCTCAGTTAATACCCACTCTCCCTCTTGGTAGCTTGGCACGAGCAGGCAGGCTTTAACTTCAGAAGCAATGTGTAAAGTATTTGTACCAACACACCCAGTAATTCAGTGAAAACACTACAAAATGACAACATAGGTTTAGAAAAATTGAGAATATTTGTCTAAACAAAACCAAACCAAAATGACAAAAATCCAACATACACAAGTCAAGTTCTGAATTTAAAAAGCAAAAGAATCTTAAATCCTTTAGAAAACAGTGAGAACGTTGTTAGCTTACAAAAGTACCTGGGTAGCGTCAAAATAACTCTGCACGGGCGAGTGTGTGTCAGAAAAGGCCAGCGATGTGTCAATTTCTCACCCGCAAGCGAGACCATGCGTCATTTCTCCTCTCCCGCAAGAGAGCGATGCGTCAATCTGGACAGGCACCTCAGGTCCTGGCAGGCTTTGCGTTGTTTTTCTCTGCCCAGTGATTTTGTGTTGAAAATCTGGTATCACCAAACTGCGCTGCGTGGGGTTTACACCGTTATCAGCCTCCATTAGGGGTGTTGCACGTCGTTTCTCCAGCCATGTTGCATCGATTTTCCAGCCGCGATGCAGGTGGAGTGTCATTTATCAGCCACGTCATGGAATGTGCGTCGAAAATTTCCCTGCATGGCGGTCTGTGCGTCGATTTTCAGTCTTGGTCTGCCAGCTTCACCTTTCAAGGGCCCAGGAACTGGATAGGGCACCACTTGGCAGGGAAGGCACTTGGCAGGGCAGGAGTCTCACTAGAGAGTCCAGGTGCTGGCAGGGGAAGTCTTTGATGGCCCTGAGGCTACAACAACAGGAGGCAAGCTCAGTTTAAGCCCTTGGAGATTCTTCACAAGCAGGGATGCACAACAAAGTCCAGTCTTTGTCCCCTTTCACAGGTAGAAGCAGCAACTGCAGGATAGCTCCACAAAGCACAGTCACAGGCAGGGCAGCACTTCTCCTCAGCTCTTCTCCTTGGCAGAGGTTCCTCTTGATTCCAGAAGTGATCTAATTCTCAGGGGTGTGGGTGCTCTTCTTATACCCCTTTCTGCCTTTGAAGTAGGCCTACTTCAAAGGAAGGTCTCACTCGTTTGTGAGATCCTTCCTTGCCCAGGCCAGGCCCAGACACACACCAGGGGGTTGGAGACTGCATTGTGTGAGGGCAGGCACAGCTCTTTCAGGTGTAAGTGACCACTCCTTCCTTCCCTCCTAGCACAGATGGCTCATCAGTATATACAGGTTACACCCCGGCTCCCTTTGTGTCACTGTCTAGAGAGAGGTGCAAACAGCTTAACTGTCAAACTAACCCAGACAGGCAATCCACAAACAAGCAGAGTCACAGAATGGTTTAAGCAAGAAAATGCCTACTTTCTAAAAGTGGCATTTTCAAACACACAATCTAAAAAACAACTTCACTAAAAGACGTATTTTTAAATTGTGAGTTCAGAGACCCCAAGCTCCATATGTCCATCTACTCCCAAAGGAAACCTGCTATTTAATAATATTTAAAGGCAGCCCCCATGTTAACCTGAGAGAGATAGGCTTTCCACAGTGGAATCCAAATTTGGCATTATCTCCCTGCCAGGACATATAAAACACAGTAGTATATGTCCCACCTTAAACATACACTGCACCCTGCCCATGGGGCTACCTAGGGCTTGCCTTAGGGGTGTATTACATGTAAGAAAAGGGAAGCTTTAGGCCTGGCAAGTGGGTCCACTTGCCAAGTCGAATTGGCAGTTTACAACTGCACACACAGACACTGCAGTGGCAGGCCTGAGCCATGTTTACAGGGCTACTAATGTGGGTGGCACAACCAGTGCTGCAGGCCCACTAGTAGCATTTGATTTACAGGCCCTGGGCACCTCTAGTGCACTGTACTAGGGACTTACCAGTAAATCAAATCCACCAATCATGGAAATCCAATTACACATACATTTTACATAGGAACACTTGCACTTTAGCACTAGATAGCAGTGGTAAAGTGCCCCGAGTGACAAAAACAGCAAAAACAGAGTCCAGCACACATCAACATCCTGGGTAAAAGGCAAAACGTTAGGGGAGACCATGCCAAGAATACCAAGTCTAACAAAAACTAATTAGGCTAAGATGAACAGTATTTATTTTAAAACCACTAAGCAAATAGAAACCTACCCTATTCTAAACTAACCTATACTACCCTAAAATTAAATCTATACCTATCTAACCTATTTTAAACTTATCTTACACATGTAACACCACACTGTAAATACTGGCCCCCACCCCCTTAAGAGACGATATACAAGTAGGACAACATAAACTATGACTACACATGTACTAACCTAACCTATGGTCTAAACAAATGTATATTTTTGGGGGGGGGATTTGGAGAATGTTTTAAAAAAATGTTTTTTTTAAACAAATACCCCAAAATTACCCCCCACCCAACACCCCAACAATGAAATAAGGTAGAAAAATACCACCCCCCACGATACTTAACCTAAGCCTAACCTATGCCCAACCTACACTAACCTAAGACTACACATCTAAAACCCCATATAGAACTATACAAAACAGGGGAATGAACTGGGAGGTTGTACAATACAATATAAGTTCACTTCCTGCTTTTTTTTAACTTTTTCTTAATGTATTGCAACAACTTGCGGTCCTCTGCTGCATCCTTATCCAATTAAGTCAGTCTGGCCAAAATCTGCCCAATGTCCCTCCTCATGTCCTGCTCAAACTGACTTGGGACTACTGCTGCAGGTGGCTTTACTGGTGGCTGCTTGATCACTGATGCAGCTGACGTTGAGGGCCATGGCCCAGCTGTGGCCCCCTGCACCCCTGATGGCTTGTCTCCAGTGTCCTTTTGTGGCTGTCTTGGAGGTCCCTTGTGAGGAAAGGCACCCCATTCCCCTGATGCTTTTCTCTTTGGAACCTCCTGGCCATTCGGCAGTAGGCATCATCAACCTCCATTATGTGGCGGTATCACTCGGCCCTCTTTTGGAAGTCTCGCCTCTGTACTTTAGTCATGTTGGCTGCTGAAATATGAGGAGAAGGAAGGATCAGTATCAGCGTTGGGTGGAGGTTGTACAGACATAAAATGTACACTGCAACTGCAGATAACACACAAAGTCCAACACGTTGTCTCTTGAACTACATGCAAGCCACTCTCATTACACAACATTCCAACATACATGATATCACCATCCATTCTCCAATGATTTCAGATCCTTGGTCAGGCACAACCATCTTTCATAGAATTCCACACTTCAGACTGACTCACACCAAACCCTGGATTAGCACCCATGACGCACACAATGATACTTACTGGATGCATCGGGGTCTTCGAATCACGCAACCTCTCCTATGGTGTAGGGTGCAGGTCCACCCACAAGACATGCATGGAAAACATTGGTTAGTGTAATTCATACGTTTCAGTTGATGGACGACATTGTATACTGTTAACTTGTTGGGCTGAGTGAGCACATCATCCTAGTGGTAGAGTAGAGCAACTAACAAACATCTGTGATCAGTCAATCACACATAGCCTCAGATAATGTAGTCCCACACACCTCAAAACCTTCACTATCCCCGACACTCCTGTGGTGCTTCTCACTGCACCATTAATACATGGAATTCTCATGCAGGTGTCTATTAGTGCTACACTTCCATGTCCATATGGGACTGTTTGACACTGTATATCGCATCTGAGGGGCATGCAATGGTTGTTGCGGTGGCTGTCCCATTGTGACACCCATAGCATTTGAGCCTGCCTTAGATGTCATAGACAAATACCTCATTGTCACAGCAACCTGACAAACTACTGCCCAGGGGTTGTGTGGGTATTCCAAGGTGTTAAGGAATGACGTGATACATCCTTCAGTGAAGTAAGTAATATGTGTGTGCCATCACAAGGCACTCACATGAGCAAAAATGCTATGGGAGTATACTAATGTGAAGATAGTTGTCCCTACCTTCACATTGACTGATTGAAATCATGGATATATTGCCACTAGCGTGGCCAGGCATTGTTGGCATGGTATACCATTATTTGTCCAAGGAGGGATAAGAACATGGGCATGAAAAATACCTCAACACAGAAACATGTGCTCTGGATGCATTTATTGGTGCAGGTTACTGAGTGATGTGCCAGTGAAGGAGTGGATGCAGGGCAGCCCCATACTGTCAGTGAGAAGAGGCAGGCCTGTGGCACCTGTGTGTGATAATAGACATAGTATGGGGTGCTACAGAAGGAACTGGAACAGGAAAGTGCTAGTAGTCTGGACCAAGTGCATGGTCAAGCTCCCTTACATGACCTTGGCCAATGACACAAAGGGGCCAATAAAGCACAGGGGTACAGCATCAATTGCACCAATACAGTCCTTGTGGCCGTCAGTGAACCCTTTAACCCTGCCATGTGTGCACCTAATGAGAATTAAGGCGCAGCATGATGCAGGTAGGGTCCAAATGCATCTATTTATGTGTAGGTAAATGATGTACTGAGCAGCAGTTGCAACAGATCCTCACGATTTCTGCTGACTACATTGGGGGCCCATCTCATACATTTTCATCCCCCCCATATCACACCTGTGTTCAGCCGCTGTAGTTGTGAGTGTTGGTGATAGTGTAGTAAGGGTATGTCTCATCTTACTCAGTGGCTTTTACATATGCTACCCAAACAGGTTTTGGGACTCCCTTTCATACATGATGCATGTTGCAGGCCTCATTTGGTGCTGCTCAGAACAGAGTTACCCTATGCATGCATTTTGTAATGGCTGTGCAGGGAAAATGATACATCTGCCCAGCATCAACATAATAATTGTACATCTGACTTGCAGGCTTAAGGTGCCACTGGGACTTATCATACAGGCAGCATACGACATGTCCACATCCACAAGCATTACTGTGATGCACAAAAGTAAGGACTTTGTATGGAAATGTGAGACTTATCAACTACTCAACCAATCTCAATTGCCAGATGATCCAGCCGATCTTGCTTGCTTGTGACCAAATCTGCCCATCCATGTTTGAGGTCGTGGTCGTTCCTTCCACTGCCAAAGATCTTTATGAGGTGGTAGAGCACCTTGCCCCACTGCAGCCACCGTGCCTCTGTGGGGTAGCCAAGGATTACACAGCCACCCAGTTGCAGCATCAAAGGGAGGTACTGCTGAACAAGCCAGATGAACCCCCGCTCATCTGCAGACATCCGCGGCATCCTCCCTTTCCCAGACATACTGCAAATGCAGTTCACCCAAAACAAAAAAATGAACAAAACTTAACCCAACTATTCCAACAACTATTCTACCCTAGACAAACACACCACAATACAGAGACAAAAATAGAGACAAAAACAGTACAATTACCCTACAAAAGACACCACCTACAAGACACAGCACAAGAAACACTACAAACACTCCAAAATACACCAATTCACCTATAACACCAGCTCCACACACCCTCACACAGTCACAGAAAATAAGACTGTGAAGTGAAAGTGAACTCACTGTACCATGTTTGGAGGCAACATGTGCGTGAATGTCCAGTACTATCATTATGGTGAAAATGGTATGTTGAACCTATAGTTTGTTTAAGAGTCTGCTGCATGCGATTATTCATACCTTGTGCATATGTGCAGCTACACTGTGTCCACATACATGTTGGCACGTGTGCTGTATGTGTACACATGTGTATGTATACTAATTTGTGGGTGGACTACATTGTTATATCTGAAATACAAATGTACACATACCTACAACACAATATATATGGTGGCCTATGCCCAACACATGGTAAAGCATGTGGCAACCATGACAGTTTCTAATTACAGTATTCAGTTGACTTGGACTGCATTGACATCACGTAGACCCTGCCAATTTGCATGTGCATGAGTGTCCACTCTGTGGTGTGTTGTTGGATTTTACTTCATGTTGCTCTGCTACACATGTGCCATTTGGTCCCCCATGCATCTTAGTTGCAGGAGATGTAATGTACACATGTGTTGGTGAAGACTGGTATATGCCAAGAGTCTGTATAGACTTGTTTTGTAATTTCTGTAACATATGACAACAGTGGTGTGTTCATAAGATGTGAAATCTCAAATTACTATTTTCCTGCATGGACACATGTTGGCATTTGAGAAATGCATGTGTTGTCACATCAGTGCCACCTATGTTTCCGTATTTCGGAACTAATGTGAAGGTCATTTCTTACAGTCACTGATCTTATGATACCTATGCCCTTACTACTGTGCTAGGTTGCCTTTCGCTCAGAATCCATACACATTACCATGTCTGAGCCATTACAGTGTTACATGTGTGCTGAGATATGTGGCGTATGTGTGCATGACATCAACTAGGCACTCATATTTGTCCACATCTTGTCACAAATAATGGCATACCACTGTGTAACAGTGTTACAGTCTGGCATAGATGGCAGCCTACTCATCATCACAACTGTGTGAGTTTGTATGGCAACACAAACCCATGGATGCATGTGAAGGTGCAAGTTAATGAAGCTCCAGTTTACTCGGCCCCCTGTGCACATGCATCAGGCCCCTGACAATGTCATGCGTTAATGTAGCAAGAGCAGTAGTGTGTGGGTTTACTGAGCAGGTACCTAAGCTTCTTCATAATTGCTACTCAGAACTTTGCACACTCCCCAGCAGACAGACACATGCACAATTATGGACATACAGACCGGGATATCAATTTTTCATCTGCAGTACTTGTCAGCTTTCCCCTCTCCTGTACAGAGCTCGGGTGCTTGGACATGTGACATTATTTGATGTCCTTAGTTGTTGTCTTGGGCAGCTTGTTGGGTTTGTATATCTGTTGTGACTTTAATATTGGAAACATGCCAGGGTATGGATGGTGTTGTCTGTCACAGCCTCCTACCATGGTGGCATGAGATGGGCAAATACCATAGTATGCTAGTGCCCAACATGACTGGGTTATGTACTGATCTGGCCACCCTCTCTGTACATATGTGAAATGTCGACATTGATGTGTTGTACAGTCAGTGTTAGTCTATGTGTGTCCCTTCTCCATGTATTCTTGCACTACTGGTAAGGCATGTATTGTCACCTACATTGCTCCCATTCTTTAGGCTGTTTGCACTTGGTACACATCTTCTACAGAAACATTGTCTGGTCATACATGGACATGATGCAACATGGGACCTGTGTAATTGGAAGATTTGTGAGATGCCATGAGTTCCACACACATTACTCGTGCCACAGCACTTGTGTTGTCTCCATTTCACCTCCCGTGCTGTATCTGCAAATATCTGTGGGTGTCTCGAAGCTGTCCATCCATAACCTCCACTGAACATGGGTATGCATTTTTTTTTCAAGCATGCCACAACCTAGGTAACTCTTACCATGACTGAATGCTACTGAGGTGTGAAATCATCTCAGTGCTGTGCAGTTCATTTGCCAATTGCAACATACATGGCTAGGTCTACTCCCACTCAGTTTGGTATTATGTCTCAGACATTTTTCAACAATGCTGAACATAGCAGCACATCCCACACCTGATTGCGATGTTGGAGGCCACAGCATGTATGGGTCAATTTGTTACTGTTGCTATCATACACTTTGTTGGAAATGGCCTTTCTGGAGGCTCACCCCCAAACTTTTTGCCTTCCTCCTTCTCTTTTTCTGACCTCATTTTTGCTGGATTTAGGACTCGGCACACTTTACCACTGCTAAAGTACATATGCTCTCTCCTTAAAACTTGTGACAATGGCTCACACCCAATTGGCTTATTTAATTTACTTGTAAGTCCCTAGCCAAGTGCACTACCTGTGACCAGGGCCTGTAAGTTAAATGCTACTAGTGGGCTGCATGTTGGTTGTGCCACCCACATAAGTAGCCCCCTAACCATGTCTCATGTCTGCCTCTGCAGTGCCTGTGTGTGCAGTTTCACTGCCAATTCGACTTGGCATTTAGAAGTACTTGCCAAGCTTAAAACTCCCCTTTTTCTACATATAAGTCTCCCCTAAGATACGCCCTAAGTAACCCATAGGGCAGGGTGCAGTGTAGACAAAAGGCAGGACATGTACCTCGGTAGTTTACATGTCCAGGTAGTGTTAAACTCCTAAATTCGTTTTCCACTGCAGTGAGGCCTGCTCCTTCATAGGCTAACATTAGGGCTACCCTCATATACTGTTTGAGTGGTAGCTGCTGATCTGAAAGGAGTAGGAAGGTCATATTTAGTATGGCTAGAATGGTGATACAAAATCCTGCTTAATGGTGAACTTGGATTTTATATTACTATTTTAGAAATGTTACTTTTAGAAAATGAGCATTTCTCTACACTTAAATCCTTCTGTACCTTCCAATCCATGTCTGGCTAGGTTTAGTTGACAGCTCCCTTGTGCATTCACTCAGACAAACCCCAAACACAGGATGCTCAGCCTCACTTGCAGACATCTGCATATTGAATGAGTCTTCCTGGGCTGGGAGGTGAAGGGCCTGACACTTACATGTCAAAGGACAGTAGCCTGCCCTCACACAAAGGACTGCCACACCCCCTACTGGGACCCTGGCAGACAGGATGGACCTGAAAGGGGACCTTGTGCACTTCTAAGCCACTCTTTGAAATCTCCCCCCACTTCAAAGGCACATTCACCTGACTGCTTTCTATGAAGGACTGCTGCCTTGCTGCTCTCTGGCTGTGCTGAGAAGTGCTCTCCAAGGGCTTGCATAGATCTTGCTTCCTGTTCCCTGAAGTCTCAGGACCAAAAAGACTTCGGGCCAGATGTATCAAAAAGTTTTGCACTCGTAAACGGTGCAAATCGGTAAATTCGCCCGTTTGCGAGTGCAAAACAGTGGTCTGCGATGCATGAAATGCATTCGCAGACCACAAATAAGAAATCGCTAAAATTGCGATTTCTTGCGTTGCGACCTTGAAATTGCAAGTTGCAATATGCGATTCGCAATTTCCAGGTCGCAAGGTTATGCTGGAAAAAATCGCAAATTTAGATTTTTCCAAAAATGGCATTTTGCACTTGCAAAATACCATGCTTTGCAACCAGGTGGTAACCTGGTGCAAAATTTAAAAATGCTGTTAATCTACATTTTTAAATTTAACATGTAAAGCACACATGCCCTTTTGGCATGTGTGTACCTTACATGTTGAAAAAAAACTTTTTGGAGTGCAGGAGAGGGGGCCTTAGTCCCCCAGCACCCTGGCCTTTTGCATTTCCAAAATTGCGATTTCTGAACCAGAAATCGCAATTTTGGAAATGCAAAAAATGTGCAGCTATGGGCCAACAGGCCCATAGCTGCGAATGGGGCCGGTATCGCAATTTGCGATTCGGTAATAGCTTTTGCGATTTTTAAGAAATCGCTATTACCGATTCGCAAATGTGATACATGGCCCTTTGCGAGTCGGTAATAGCGATTTCTTAAAAATCGCTATTATCGAATCAGAATGGGCCGTGATGGTACATCTGGCCCTTTATCTCTACAAGAAGAACTCTCTGTGCGGTGAAAATTGACGCACAGCCTGCATTGCAGTGAAAAATTAATCGCATGCCGAACCGGAACAATGCAGCCCGACTTTGCAATGAGAAGATCGACGCAGTGCCAGCGTAGCAACTGGAACTTCAACGCCCAGCCCACTGGATCGACACACAGCCGAGCCGGAAAGACGCAGCCCGACTTCCAGAGAGGAATCGACGCAGCACCTGTCGTGCGATAGACATTTCCACGCAACGCCCACTGGATGGACGCAGACCCTGTGACTTCATCCTGTCAGTGCCAGATTTCAACGCATCGTCCCCAGGGCATCTGAAAACCCCGGAACCCGAAGAGGATCCAAGACCGAGCGCCGGGAATCGACACAAAGCCTTCCCTGCGTGAAAAATAAACCATGCATTTCCTCCTCTGCGGTTCTTTGTGGAGATTTTGAACGCAAACCAGGTACTTTGTGCTTACAAGAGACATTTATTGCTTTTTAGAGACTAAAGAAACTTTATAGCATTTTTACAGTGATATCTCAACATATACTTACTGCATTTTTAATCGTTCTGACCTGCATTTATCCAGATAAATATTATATATTTTTCTAAACACTGTGTGGTGTATTTTTGTGGTGTTCTACTATGTCATTGCACGATTTATTGCACAAATACTTTACACATTGCCTTTTAAGTTAAGCCTGACTGCTCAGTGCCAAGCTACCAGAGGGTGGGCACAGGATAATTTGGATTGTGTTTGACTTACCCTGAATAGAGTGAGGGTCCTTGCTTGGACAGGGGGTAACCTGACTTCCAACCAAAGACCCCATTTCTAACACACTTGTTCTGTTATGTGAGTGACAATGAGTGGTGTGTTTTGCGTTGTGCAGTGTGATGTAGTTATATACAGCATACTAGGTATACATACTGACACGTCAAGAATTGTTGATACTGGCAAACTTGTTGCTATCTAGGACATACACCCCGACATCAGTCTTCACATGTTTGCCTGGCTTTGCTCTAGGCATGTGTCAAGACAGCAGATTTGTGTGACAAGTGTGCACCTCATGTACATAGTGAATATTAGACGCTCTGCTAACATTCGACGAAGATTGAAATTTGGTGGTGCATTGTCCCAATAAATCCATGGATCGGGACTATGGGTCATGTGTTTGCATAGTGGTTCTGCACCCATAGCTGACATTTACGGAAGGACTACAGTTAGCTATGATGTTCCACTCTTGTCACACACGTACCATGCAGGCAAAGCTACTGTCACCATGATTTGTGACAGTGCTCTGTTCCCACCTAACTTATCCATTTGTTGACAGCTGCAACCTTGGGTGTGCCCCCTTTTCATACATCCTGTTAAACATGGTGTTGTTGTGGTGAATGGGCTAGGTATTAGCACCTTGCCCACTTAACAAAACAATATGTGTAGTGGTGCATGGATCTAGACCTTCAGGAGTCACATGGCTGCACATTGTGTGTCACTGATATATGAGATGGTGGCAGTAGACCCTCTTTTGTAACAAACAATGTTGCTACCATAACTGTCACCTTTGAGTTACCTGCTCACTGAGGTTTGAGTCACATCCCGATGGTGTCTGTGGTGGAGAATGAGTAGACCAAGGAGAATCAGGCGCAAAGTAATGTATTTGTGCTATTTACAATGTGATGTTTATTGTATAGTGACTACGTGTAGAAGTTCTCAACAATGTGGTAACTTCTACGAACTCCTGCAGCAGTGTTCTGTTGTTCCCCCTCCACATTATCTGCTCCATCATCATCCTCTTCCTCGTAGGGTACATCAACATATTCTTCCCAGGGGATATCTGTTCTTACACAGATGTTGTGCAGGATTGCTCATGCCAGAATTATCTTGCAAACAAGTGGTGGAGCATACAAGAGGCTTCCTCCTGTCAGGGCGAGGCACTTGAACCTGGATTTCAGGAGCCAAAATGGTCTCTCCACCCCATTGCGAGTTTTCCTGTGTCCCTCGTTGTAGGCCTGCTCTTCTGTCTTTGTGGGATTGACAAATGGGGTCATCACCCACGTATGTATGCCGTACCCTTGATCAGCTGCAAAGGTTAGAGAAAAGATGTGTTGGTAAATGTTGATAGTTGTTTGGAACATACTATGGCAGTTCTACTTTTTAGTTGGAGTGGTGACACAGACTTGCTTGTGGTATAGTGTATGTTCCTGTTCTTGTGAAATGGTTTCATTGGACTGTGTTGATGGACACGACAATCTGGCGTAGTGGCTCAAGGACATGGAAATGTTTATGTTGATCCCAAAATGATTGTTCTGATTTAGGTAAATGTGTTGTACAGTCCATTTGTGAAGCAGTGTTCTATTGTGAGATGGAACCTCCCACCTCCAAGCATCTCAATAGTGTCAGATGTTGAAACCCCATAGTTGCTCTACAAAGCCAGACTGTGCCGTCCATATTACCATGTGGCACTACACATGCAGTGTGACACGTTGTGACCCTCTGTGGCAGGTGATGGTTCTGCCAGCCATCAAGTGTACGAGAGAGTGTATCACACATTAGCAGGATGATATAATTTGGTGCAGTAGTATCTCCTAGCTTACAATACATGATTTCTGACAGTCACTTTCTACACATGCACAGTGCAAGCTTTGGGAGGGGGCACAGCTATTTTTCACATGGGTCCCTTAATACGGTGCATGTAAGGTCAGGTATGCCCTCTATACTCCTACTGAGTCCTACTATGACATCCGTGATTGTTAGAGTTTTTTCATAGACTCAGCACTAGGGTGGACCGCTTCTGGTATTTGCAACAGACATGGTGCTGTTAGGGGGCACTAGGGGGCATGTGAGATGGCACTGGAGTAGATGCTGCCCCATTTTTCATGATTCAGCCCCATGGTCTTCAATGGCAGATATTTTTGTATACCTATGTGTGCGACACAATGCAGCAGACAGGTGTATATGCGCACTACAGGTATGTCAGGTATTTGTAGATGATATATATTTGGTTCTGGCACCACTTGGGTTGCATTTGAATTAGATTCTGCCAGAGGCCTGCACACCATGGTTTACTTGGGACTGTACGTATGTGTGGCTTCCTCAAAATGACCATAGCCTATGCCATTGACATGCCTGTGCGCTTCTTTGTTTGGTGTAATGTGTGTGTGAGATCTGTATTAAGTTGTCAACCTGTGGGCACTTGTAGTGGTTTGTGAGCAGATTCTGTATGCAAAGGGGACTTGGCTCCACCTGTCCATACGTGGTGTGCCCGTCAGGGTGTAACTGTGTTATGTACATTTAGGTGTATGTGGTTGTGACATGCAATGTATGCAGTGTAGTGTGGGATGTTGCATATGTGTTGTTGCCTGTACATCTCTGTGGCCCTGCCCATGTGTATTTAGTGTGGTTGCCTTGTTTATCCTAGATGGTTGGTGTGTTGTGTGTTATGATTGGTATGGTGGCTTCCCATATTGGCGATCCTGGAACCGATCATTGATGGTGCAATGGCGAAAGATGTTTGCATCATGGACGCTGCTGGGATATTTCGCAAGCTTGTTGGTGAAGAGCCCACGGTGGTCCACGATGGCCTGCACACTGATAGAATGTGTGTGCTTGCAGTTCCTATATAGGTGTTCTGTTGCTGGTGCCAGTTGCACATGGGTACAGTCTATTGCATCCAGCACATGCGGAAACCCAGCAATTTGATAGAAACCTTGCTTGGTCTCATGCTGCTAGATGCTGGGTATTTGGGAAGCAGGTGTTTGTGGGGTGTGAGGCGTAGGATTGCGTCCAGGACCTTGGTAGAAAGACTGAGAAGGATGACTGGGACATACCAGGCCCTTGTGCATCCACTATATGGAATGGAACAGACGCCATCATATGGAGGACAGCAAGGAGTTTTGTCATGGGTGGAATAGTATAGGGAGTTTGCATCCTTGCCGTAATGTGTGGCGCAATCTGGTGCAGCAGGCGTACGATGGAATCCAGGTTGAGTCTGTACATCCGTACCACATCTTGTTCCCTCATTCCAAGGATGGTTGTGAGCTGTCCGAAGATCCTCTCCCTCATTCTGTGTTGCCTTTGTGGCTGCTGTGGTGGTGTTTGGGGCTGCTGCATTGGAGGGATCTGCTGTCATACAGGTGTCTGTGGCGTGTACCAAGCTGGAGCAATACCACTTTCATGTTGTCCTGGACATTTCCAAAGCTCCTTCTGTGTGTTTTCCTTGAGTGGTAATGTGTGAGCCTCTTTCTAATGCCTCGTCTGACCAGGTGTTAAAATTTGAGGGTAGTCAGACTTAGCTCCATTTTTGAGTCCACTTCCTTAGTTAGCGTTGTTTTTGCGTCAGGAGGTAAATATGGCACTAGGGGGTTAGCGTCATGTTTAGGACGGGAATGCCGACCTTGCATCTCATCGACGCAAGGTGGTTTCGCACATCCTAAACATGGTGCTAACTCCAATATTTTGACGCTAGACAGGTCTAGCGTCAAAATATAAAGAGTTAGGTTAGCGCCGTTTTAGCGCCAAAATAAATGGCGCTAAAGTGTAGCTAACCATCCATAAATATGGACCAGAGTGTCTAATACACTAAGGCTGTAATAATGGGCAAACATAACACACCAGCTTACTTCTGTCAGACAGTTGAGTAACAACCCTTGCTGCAGCTTTGGTAGAGGGGTTATAGTGTTGCTAGGGTCTTTATGGTGCCAAAGAAGCCAAAAGCCATCTGAGGAGCGTTGTGTAATGGGATGACCGTGGTGGGGCGCTTACACCTGCTTAAGGGCAGTTGTCCTGATGCAAAGAGGGTGTTATACCCACCTTCCCCCACTTGGTCTGTACAACCTCTCATTTAGAAAACCATGTAGACGTTCTTGGTCACAAACATGTATGATTCAAGAGTGACTAAGTCCTCTAAAAGATGGTAAGTATGGCATTCCCTCTAGATGCATTGACAAGATCGACTAAGTTGTGTACAGCTAAGTGTCTGGACAGATCTTCACCCCTGCAATCACAGGACTCTTTTTTGAAGTTCCCCTGCTGATGCCCCTAACTCCCAGGTATGGCCTGCCAACTTAGCATTAAAGTCACCACACAGCAAGTAATATGGCTATGGCTTTATATCACCCTTTGCAGACTGCAATTTAAAAAGAGAATTAAACAAATGTGTAAAATGAACACAAACAGTATTACAGAAATCATTGTTATAAACGTTAGATACCATGTAAATCGAGATAATTTGTCCTGTATCATTAAAATTAGAGAGGCCAACGACCCAGAGTCAATGGCTATAACTTCCACATGGAGATTCAGGTTTATCCTGATTGCAAGTGCTCCCATGGCACTGCCTCGAGGAGAGGGAGTGGCTTGGCTGGAGCAGCATGCATACCCGTCACAGGATATGAGAGTGGTAGCCAGATTTCCTGTAAAACTGTAGCCGGGATTACTAATTGTCCCCTTGAGACCCAAAATGTTCTGAGGCCCAAATTTAAGAGGGCGGACCCCGATGAGAACGGTCATGTAAGGGCACGTGGCTGGGGGCAGATTAACAACAGCCTCATCAGACTCAGAGGATGTGATGTCAGCCGATAGCTCCATCATACGGTGATCCATCAGAGTAGGGCCTTCTCCTAGGGTAGTGACTCCAATGAGAGCTCTTAGGACAGGCCTACATGGCGGTGCCATAATGGGTTGCTCCATTTGTTCAATGTCTCTAGGTGGTACTACACCCCTGACTGCGATAGAAGGGGTTGAAGAGAAAGGATCCACACTAAAGGGCTGTTTAGAGGCTGGCTGAGCAGGCCCTTCTGTCCAAAAGGTTCTGCTGTCAGTGGTGGCAGAAGTGGACGAACAAGGGCAGGTCAGTAGTGACACTAATTTGGCTTCAATAGAATCAAAGAGTGAAATAAGAGTAATGTTAAATCCGACTTTACCATTGAAGAGGATTTATCATTACCATTCCAATGATATGAAACATGATGCAGCGACTCCTTTCTGATCAGGAATTACAGCTTAAAAGTATATTAAGGAATTTTCCATGCTGGCCTATGAGAGGAGTAGGCCTCAAAGTGAAAAACAACTTTGGGAGTTTATAACTACCAGGACATGTAAAACGTACAGGTATATGTCCTACCTTTTAATTACATAGCAATGTGCCCTATGGACTACCTAGGGCCTACTTTGGTGGTGACTTATATGTAATAAAAGGGGAGTTAAAGGATTGGCAATGGGTTTTCAATGCCAAGCCGAAGTGGCAGCGAAACTGCACACACAGGTTCTGCTGTGGCGGGCCTGAGACATTTTTAAAGGGCTACTTAACTGGGTGGCACAATCAGAGCTGCAGGCACACTAGTAGCATTTAATTTGGAGGGCTAAAGCCAACAAAAAGATAAAGCAAAAATATGAGGCAAACAGTTTGGGAGGAGTACCCTAAGGCTGACAGGTCTAACAAGTTCTAGAAATTGCTGTTAGAAATACTGCTCACCCAGTCCAAGATGATCAGGGTCACCTGTGCTTGATCCTTCTGCACCATCTGCAAGACTCTCAACAGAAGTGGATCATTGGGAATGAATAAAGGAGGTCTGTGACCAGTTGAACCTGAAGCCATCCCTTAGGGAATCATTCAGAGTGAAGTGCATGCACAAAAACAAAGATATTTCCTGTTCTGGAACGTGACAAAAAGATCCACCCATCACTGTAGGTGGGCTATAATCACAATCCAAAAGAGAACCCACATTAATATATTAGACTTTATTTTATGGTCCTGACGAACTGCCTTTGATCCTGAGTAGGGTGAAGAAGTCAAGAAACATGTTGACCGTATTTTGAAAACTGTACATTATTATCCAGCATGTTCTCACCATTTTTAATCCTTAACAAACACACCTTTAATATAATTTTAATTCTTCACCTCTCACTCAAATCTACCTATAGATTGCCCTCTCCATCACAAAAACCCAAGGTTCAAGTCTGACAGTCCAGACTTTAAGGCAGAGCAGAAAGATCTCTGGCAGAAAGCCCCCTTGTGGGGCCCACTGGGCATTGCAGAGCTAGTCTGATGAGAAGCACAACCCAATGATGAAGCATGCAATCTTGGTGGGTTTGGGCTTCTTACTAAGGACGCCTTTTATGACTTCAATTGCTTCTATAACTAGAAATTGATTTATTGGACTATAACTAGGGAAACACACATCCATTTATGAAGGTACCCAAAACACCTACAAGAAAGTTAGGATATCATAAGAATTAAGAAAGTTAAAAAGAGTGAGAAAGGAGGAACGTGTGTGTGCCACTCCCACATGAGGGAAAACGTGGCTCTTCTTTTAGGTCTCACCTACAAATAGCTTTTGGCTACCTGTTGTTGAAAAGACTTCTTGGGGGCTATACCAAAAACTTGCAGTAGGATTAGTGCCGGCCTATTGCTTACCTTTGTTTGACTTTCTTGTAACTCTAATTTCCTTGATTCATATTCAATGGTTTTCCTTCCTCTGCTTGTTTGCCCTCTCCGAGAGCATAGCTTCTATTTTATCTTTTTGATTGGATGACTGATATCTTTCGACTGCTCACTTTCAGGGAACTAATTTTTCTTTCTCTTTCAGCAATACATGGGGAGCTCAGGTGTTTTCTTGGTCTCTTGTGCGCAGCTTCCCTTTCAAATACTCATTTAACCCCATGTGCTCTGTTTCGCTCCTTTCTCCCCACCCATTTTTTATTTCCAAACTCTCTGCCTGTCTCTAGCTCACCCCTTGCTCACTCTCCGTTGTGCGCCCCAACATGTTGATTACCTATCACCATCCCTCCTGTCACTGTCCCTTAAAAGAATTTAAATGTATTTATTTTTTACTTAGTACTCCAAGTGGCGGTTGTTGTACAAGTCATTGCATTGCTTTTCTATTCTTGTTTTAGGCGGATTGTGTGCATCATCGGCAAAAAACGATGGCAAAGTCAATAGTCTAAAAAGGCGAGACTTATTGACTTTGCAAATGCGTGATTTTAATTTGCTCTTGAGATTACAGCAGTAAAATTAGATATTCAGTTCTTAGGATTCAATTACAATATGGCTCCTGATACCGACTGACAGGTGTAGGATGTTTCATGAGTTGGTTTTCTACTGTTAGGGTCAATGTTATTCGAACTGTTTATGCTGTACTGAGCTCATCACCATTTATTTCACCTGTTAGGGTAAGATGTAGGACTTAAGGCCAGATTTAGATGTTGGTGGTAACGGTCTTGCGGTCCGCTATTCGACTGAAAACCCGTCCACCGCTGTGACAGTCCACCCGCCGCATTTAGATGTTGGTGGTCCAATAGCTGAAAGCCTGCATTCGAACCACTGTATCTGCCAAGAAAAACTGCCTGTGTCAATGGGGGGAAAGGGAAAAGTGGATGTCGGTGGGACCACAGCCACCCTTCCCGCCATGCAGATTTGGGTGTGCCTTACCTCCAAGAAAAAAGAGGCGGTCCAAGCTCCCCTTCTGAGTTGGTGGATTGGGGGGCAAAAAGGGTGAAAACTCGCCTCTTCCCCCATTCCACCCCAGTCTTTGACTGGAAAACATCTGGAGTCACTGCAGTCACCGACCCATGGAGAAAACATGACCCCCTATTTCCCCAACACCTCCCATCGATGGAATCGAAAGTAGGGAATCCGCAATGCCAGGGTACATTAGGTGGGCACTACACAGGAGGTTGCGACCACTGCAGGCATATACATGTCACAGTAATTCTTTTTAAATCACGGTGACATGCATATGTCGGGTACACGATGGGGACACACTGGCACAACACGCATATCGCACACATACACAACTGTCATTGTGGTGGCATCTTTTATTGCTAAATGAATGCATGCACCACAATGATGGTACTCTCACACAGGACAACAGTGTCCAGATGTGCACATTGCAAGGGGACCTGTACAGGTAGGTGTGTGCTATTTGTTGTGTATGTGAGTCAGTATGTGTGTGTGGATTGGCTGGTTGAGGTGGAGAGAGCTAGAGTGTGTGATGTGGTTGTGTCTGTACGTGTGTCACTTGCATGTGAGATCGATGTTGTTTTGCCATGTGACACATTCAGGTAAGTGTTGCGTGACGAATGTTGGTCTGATGTGTGTAATTGTGCTTGTGTGTGTGTTTGTGTAGCTGTGTTGGTTGTTGTGGTTGTGTCCTGTGTGGGTGCAGTGTCAATGGTGTGTGTATGTTGTGTCATGGATGTATGTCAATGTGTGTTTTTGGAATGTACAGGTTGTGTGGTGTTGGAATTGTAATGGATGATGGTGTGTACAGGGTATGTTGTGTAGTGTAGCGGGACACATATGACTAAGGTAGAGAGTGTGTGTGTGTCACTTACCTCTATTCCGTAGCCCCTGCCATTTTATGAAGTCCATTGTGTCCTTCCGCTGTCTCCCTTCGTCAGCAATCGGTCCCCAGTCCTCCACTTGCAGAGCTGTAACATCTAAATACAGCGGGTGGAACATCGTTGACTTGACAGTCTTCTTGGCTCCGCTGCCTATGTGGCTAAGCCGTTACACCACCAAGATCTAAATCAGGCCCTTAGTTGCAGAGACAGTATCTCCCTGCATTATGCAACAGGCAAACAAGAGAGAATACCATTGATGAGAAGTTGCGATTTATTGAGAATATTTAATGTTCGAAAAATTGGTGCCCCTGTGAAGTGTTCTCTTGATTTGCATCAGTGATTTAAGCACTTAATTGAGTGACTTAAGTGACTTAATTTACAGTGTGTCTGTATATCTGCTAGTTTCACTTAAACTACATTCAGCATAGGTTAATGGCACCTTTAAGTACAGGGTACTTGTGTTACTGAAATTAAAAGATGAGGGTAACCTCGGTAGTGATCCTGGCTCACTATTTCTCTTCACAGGCCAAGAGCTAGCTTTCTTGCAGCTGTATGTAAGGAATCAACATGATGCTAGTGCTATTCATGAAGACAATCATCTAAGATGTTTTCAGCCGCTATTGCTGTGACAACTAAAGACATTTGTCATAGTGTTTAATTTCACACAGCCGTCCACATTTTTGGAAACAACGCTGACTTTGATCCCAAAGTCTGTTAGTTTTGAGCGGTTTTATTAATCAATCAATTTGCAGCCTAGGGCTTGGCTCAAAAGTTCTTGTTGCAGCTCATTCATTTTGCCCAGCAAGTTCAGGCTCTCTACCAGGAATACAACCGGCATCAAATTGAACTGAGCAATCATTTCTAGAGTATCTGTTTCACTCTTTCTTTGTGGTAGATTTGCTGATAGACATCAATATTGGCCTTTTTCTTGTTGTTCTATTACTAATCTCTTCTATTCTAGTTTTTTATCACCATTTTTTTCTTGCTTGTACTTCCTTATTATTAGGAACAGGTACATTTTAGTGACCCCTTTGCAAGGGATAAAAGTTAAAAGATTATTCAGAATGTTTCTCGAATGTTGAATTTTTCATAACTGCTACCATCCAAAAGGTGATCCTATTCTGAACATAGGCTTTACCCTTTTCCGGTGTTTGGACTTGATAATCTTGCAAAGAAGCCCTTGCTTCTCCTCCTTCTGAATGCTCATTTTCAGTGAAGCCATTTTGCACTCAATAAGGTCTCAGAGATCCACAAACTAGGGAAAATTCTTGGGTGGCGGGGTGTACCTTTCTGCACCATATTCACTCCATTTTTATCCCGGAAGCAATAAATGACTGGAAATGAAAGATCGCTTCACCTCTGTTGCTGGTGGCCATATTATTTGCAGGGGCTTTTTTCTGTGGCCTATTAGCATTCTTTTTGCAGGCAATTTAAACAAGCATTGGTAAAGCCAATAGCTCTTGCCTATGCGAGATCTATTGACATTGTCACTTTTTAGCCATGTTTTACAGCAGCACTTCTGCAGTTCATGGTTGAAAATGATGAAAAAAGCGCTAATATGCGGCCAGAGTTGACCGCGTTATATTGCTTTCCTTGAGGACACTGAGGACAGTATGATGCGTGAGTGAGAGTGGGGTGTGGGACTGAGCAGGGAAAATGTACCATATCACAAAAGAGAGGGACTGGGAGGATATTGGTCCAGGGCACTACCTTTTTCCCTTGTGTGGAGTGTAGTGGGACATTATCCCCGTTTACACTCCCCCGTTTTTTCTTTTAATCTTGGCCTGAACCTATCCCTGATTCATTAAATGTGATGTTTATGGTTCTCAGCTAATTTGAACCTTTTCCTTCTCTCCTGCATATTCCAACAGTCAGTATTCATCTCAGGCCTAACCAGACTTGGTAATACGATCTCCGGTTAAGTACCACCACCGTAACAGGGGTGGCCCGGCAGACATTGCAGCACCGGTCTGACGAGGAGATTGCCCAGTGATGAAGCTTGACACCCTATTGGGTGTGTGAGGGCTCTCCTTAACTACTGACTTTCCTCAGCCCTGTGTGTTCGATCTATGGAACAGTGTACTATATCTATTGTATTCAGGGAAAATGTACATCAGGAAACGAACATGCCTGAGAAAACAGGCACGGAAGGGTAAGTGGGCACAAACGAGAGGGAATGGGGTGAAACTCAGGGTAAAGGGTGGCAAACAGGATGGGAAAGGTAGGACACAGGGAGAGAGAATGCACAAGAGGGCAGATCTGAGGCAAAAGTTTGGGAGGGAGAAAACCAATAGTAGCATAGTGAATGTTAAAGTGGGGGCAGAGAGATGGCTAAAAAGGAGACTTGGAAGTCAAAAAAGGGGGGGCAGCAGAGAAAGGATGCGAGTATAGAGGAGCTAAATGGCAGAAGGGAGGGAAGCAAAAAGTTGAAAAGACTGGACAGTTGCGGAGAAGTGGAAATAGAGCTTGGTCACAAATGTCAGAGAAGAGGCGCAGTCGTGTTAAATTGAAGTAGGACGGGCATATGGGGGCAGGCTGAGCAAACAGAGGGCAAGGTGAGGGATAGGGCACAGAGGATGGGCGGAAGTAAGAAGAAAAAGAGAACAGAGAGGAGGCAACATCCGGAAAAAAAGATCTGCAAGTATAGGGGAGTCAATAAATAGTTCACAGCACACGTTACAGATCACAAATCCAAGCAAGTAGAGCCAGAATAGGAGCTAACAGCAAGAACAAAAGGCAAGAGCGCGCGAAGAGGTGCAACTTTCGCAGTTAACACACAAACACTTCAGCCACACCAGAGGGTTTACTCACACCCGGGCACACATTTCACTCTTGTGGTGCAGGGTTATTTCACGCATACAGACATACGGTTTATTTCACACATGAACACTATTCGGTTATATTCAGGCCTAACCTGGCTAGCAGTTTACATGAACACACACACACTGTTTACTCACAGTGGCTCACGTTCATGCGCACCTAGGCACACAGGGCCAGATTTATGAGAACTGTGGCGCAGGGCAGCGCAGCAAATTAACTTGCTGCGCCGCCCTGTGTCACAGGGAAAGGGCAGGAATGCACCGTATTTACAGAATACGAGCATTCCTGTTATTTTCCCTTGCGCTGGTGCTCAAAGGGCTGCCTAGCGCCAACATAGACTCCCTTACACCATGGTACAAGGGTGCTTGTGTTCATGCAGAACTGTTTTTGTGCAGCAAGGGGCACCTTCCTGCAAAAAAATAAAATAACCCTTGGAGGCATATTCCTCTTTCTATGTGTGCTGCAGAATGAAGCACACATGGAAAGAGGAAATAGCAACAAGAAATAGAGATATTTCTCCTTGTTATGCCCCCTCCCCCCCACCAAGGTGTACCATTTTGACGCATTCCCAGGTTTACCAGATTTGGTAAATCTGGGAATGTGTCAAAAATCATGGGAGTTGTGTGAGAACGCCCATAGAACGTCTTCCCCTCGGCACTTGTGTTGCTCCAGATTTATGAAGCCATGCAGGGCCACGCAAAGTGGTCTTGCATGGCTTAGTAAATCTGACTTAGGGTGTGCAATACTTTTACACCACGTTGCGTGCTGCAAAAGTGATGCAAGGGGGCCCATAAATATGACCCATAGTTCTTACAAGCGAACTCGGAGTTCAATCCAGTCTCTATTTCTCTGTATAGTCTATCACATTCGCACTCAATTGTATAGTAGTCAAACACACACAACTGTTTGCTAACAGACACATTTTAACCCCTTCGCTGCCAGGCCTTTTCCCCTCCTGTGCCGAGCCTTTTTTTGGCTATTTGGGGCAGGTCGCGCTTAGGCCCTCATAACATTTTGTTCACATAAGCTACCCACGCCAAATTTGCATCCTTTTTTTCCAACATCCTAGGGATTCTAGACGTACCCAGATTTTGTGGGTTCCCCTGACGGAGACCAAGAAATTAGCCAAAATACGTCAAACAATTAATTTTTTTCAAATAAATGGGAAAAAAGGGCTGCAGAAGAAGGCTCGTGTTTTTTCCCTGAAATTGGCATCAAGAAAGGGTTTGCGGTGGTTAAATCACTATCTTCCCAGCTTTCAGGAACAGGCAGACCTGAATTAGAAAACCCCATTTTTCAACACAATTTTGACATTTTACTGGGACATACCCCATTTTTGCTATTTTTTGTGCTTTCAGCCTCCTTCCAATTAGTGACAGAAATGGTTGAGAAACCAATGCTGGATCACAGACAGCTAAGCATTTCTGAAAAGTAGACAAAATTCTCAATTCAGCAAGGGGTCATTTGTGTAGGTCCTACAAGTGTTTCCTACAGAAAATAACAGCTGAAATAAAAGAATATTGAAATTGAGGCAAAAACAACATAACAGCCATGGTTATTTGCACATCTCTGAATTCCGGGGTGCCCATACTAGCATGTGAATAGATGTCTTTTTTACACACTGTCTTACATTTGAAAGGGAAAAATGTAGAGAAAGACAAGCGGCAATAACACTTGTTTTGCTATTCTGTGTTCCCCCATGTCTCCCGATAAAAATGGTACCTCACTTTTAGGGGTAGGCCTAGCGCCCGCGACAGGCAAAGCCCCAAAACACAACGCGGACACATCACATTTTCACAAGGAAAACAGAGCTGTTTTTTGACAAGTGCCTCTCTGTGGATTTTAGCCTCTAGCTCAGCCGGCACCTAGGGAAACCTAGCAAACCTGTGCAGTTTTGAAAACTAGACACCTAGGGGAATCCAAGATGGGGTGACTTGTGGGGCTCTGACCAGGTTCTGTTACCCAGAATCCTTTGCAAACCTCAAAATGTTGCCAAAAATACACTTTTTTCTCTCATTTCGGTGACAGAAAGTTCTGGAATCAGAGAGGAGCCACAAAGTTCCTTCCACCCAGCGTTCCCCCAAGTCTCCCGATAAAAATGGTACCTCACTTGTGGGGGTAGGCCTACTCCCCGCGAAAGAAAATGCCCCAAAACACTATCTGGACAAATCAAAATTATCAAATACAAAACTACCTGTCGTTGCAGGGGGCACCTGCGCTTTTGGTCCTGCGTTCAGCAGCCTTCTAGGTAAACCTACCAAACCCAGACATTTCTGAAAACTAGACACCCGAGGGAGTCCAGTGAGGTGTGACTTGTGTGGATCCCCCAATGTTTTCTTACCCAGAATCCTCAGCAAACCTTAAATTTAGCTAAAAAAAATCTCATATTTCCCACATTTCTGCGTGGGATCACCGCACTAGGACGAATTTCATACCACCCAATGTTCCCCTCAGTCTCCCGGTAAAAATGATACCTCATTTGTGTAGGTGGGCCAAGTGCTTGTGAAAGAGAAGAGCCAAAAACATGTCGATATTGAGGGGGAACCAAAGGGGGTCCAAAAGGGCAGTTTGCAAAAAAACATTTTTAGGCTGACAAGTGCAGCAGAATTTTTATCGGTATAGATGAGATAATGCTGGGTGGTAGGAATTGTGTGGATTCCTGCAGATTCCGGAAGGTTCCATCACAAAAACGTGGGAAAAATGTGTGATTTCCAGCAAAGTTGCAGATTTGCTGGGCATTGTGGGTACAAAAATGGTGCGGGTGCATGTGAAACACCACCCTGGAATCACCCAGATGTTTAGTTATCAGATGTGTCTAGGTCTTGTGGATTTTTCTATAAGGCAGCGTCCCAAAGTCCATTAAGTGCAGCCCTCACCATTCCAAGTGGGACGATTTTGAGAGTTAGCAAAGCTCTCATAGCCCAAATGTAAAACCAAAACCCAAAATAATCAAATGTCTTCTTGCTTGCTGTGGGATAAGATGTTTTAGAGTGTGGGGGAGAGCTGAAAGACTGTTACCCCCTTCAGTTGGGGTGGGGGCATAACCAGGCCCATACTGGTTGGTAGCCACCACCCCAATATATATATTTTTTAATTCCCTGGCATCTAGTAGACTCTCTGCCCCTCTGGGGTGTGGATCAGGGGTAATTGCCCCATCTGCCCACTGGTGCAACTTTGGCCCCATTTATTTGGGGTGAGGGTATGGCCATACCCCCACCCTCTTATTTTGGAAAATAAAACTTCCCTGGTCGGCTTTCTGCCCCCTCCCCTTGGGGGCAGATGGGCCTTCCTAAAATAGGCCCATCTGCCCCCAAGGGGAGGGGGGGCAGATATGACCAACAGTAATGTGCCCCATGGGGAGCGACCCTTTCCCCAGGGGGCTGCCCCCCTAAAGAAAACACACGCATACACACACACCAATCCCTGGTGCCTAAGTGGTTTCTGCCACCCTTGGGGGCAGACTGGCCTAAAAAAAATCGGCTGATGGTCTAAATACAATCCCCCCCCCCCCCCCCCCAGGGGAGCGACCCTTGCCTAAGGGGTCGCTCCCCACCTCTAAAAAAAAATAAAAAATAAAAAAACTTTCCCTGGCGCCTAGAGGTTTCTGCCCCCCCCACCCCAGCAGATCGGCCTAATAACAATAGGCCGATCTGCCCCGTTGGGGGGGGGGCCAGAAATGGCTTAAAATAAATTTGCGCCCCCCCCCACCCCGGGAGCGACCCTTGCCTAAGGGGTCACTCCCATAGCATGACTTGGCACAAAAAAAAAGATCCCCAGTGCCTAGTTGTTTCTGCACCCCTTGGGGGCAGACTGGCCTAACAAAAATCGGCCGATCTGACCCCAAGGGGGGCAGAAATGGTCTAAATACAATGTGCCCCCACAGGGGAGCGACCCTTGCCTAAGGGGTCGCTCCCCATCTCTAAAAAAAAAAATTTGCCCTGGCGCCTAGAGGTTTCTGTACCCCCCCCCCGGGGGCAGATCGGCCGAATAACAATAGGCCGATCTGCCACCGATGGGACAGAAATGGCCTAAATTTGCAAAAAAAAAAACCCCGGAGCGAGCCTTGCCTAAGGGGTCGCTCCCCAACTCAAAAATAAATAAATAAATAAATAAAATAAAAAAATTAATAATTAGCCCTGCCGCCTAGTGGATTCTGCAGAAATGGCCTTGAAAAATATTTCCCCCCTCGGGAGCGACCCTTGCCCACGGGGTCGCTCCCCTGATGCCAGTTTCCATTCAAAAATCCATCCCCGGTGTCTAGTGGGCATTTCAAAAGCTGGATCGCTTTAGGGTCTGGCTTTTGAAATGCTCTGAGAGACTTCAAAGGGAAGGAAATTCCTTTCCTTCCCTTTGAAGCCTCTCAGGGCCCCATCACATAATCGGAAGAGAAATGCTTTGCATTTAGCACTCCCTCTGAGCTCAGTGCCGAGGACGTAATGGTTACGTCCTCAGCACATGAGCACTGTGCCGTATGACGTAACCATTACGTCCACGGCACAGAACGGGTTAAAAACACATGTTCTCTAGATAATTTACTAACCTTTGTTTGCATGAGGAGCTTGTAATGTCCTCACAAAACACACAAACACTGAGGAGAGCAGTTCAAATGTACACTTCATACATCAGACACCATCTCCATTCCAAGGAACAGCACGAGGAACAACTGCGCAGGGTAGGAAATGACAGTCCTTGGTGCCCTGGGAGCTCTCTACAGGAGTCTCATGTCTTCATAGACCCAGCAATAACAGATTGCAGGCTCTCTCAACTCAGGGCATCTGCACACCTTCAGATGAGAAAGAGCCAAGGGTGATGGGGCAGGCACTTTACAAGATTTACAAACTCAAATGCACATGTTTTTCCTAAAACTAAAGCATGCTTTCCTGCATGAGGCACAAGGGTAGCTTTCTACAAAGAGGTACGTAAAAGCATTTCATAAAGGTACCATGACGGTCAGCGCTGCCTGTGACATAGTGCTTTTTTCCCTTTAATTTCAGCTGGCAGGTGTGCAGCATGGGCCATGGCTAAAACAAGTGAAACAAGATTGTCAAATAAATCCTGCCACTTTGAAGTCAGAGAAGGAAAAGTAAACAAGCGCCCTCGGAAGTCAGCACCTGACATGTGCGCTCAGTCTTTCAATGCACAGCAAATGTGACAAGATGATAGCAAGATTTACAGGCAGGTTTACAGAAAGGGAGCACTTGGAAGGATACAACACTCTCTGGCATTTGACCTCAGTCTTTGAATGCACAGCAATTGTGACAAGATAAGAACAAGATTTTCAGGCCTGTTTACAGAAAGGGAGCTTTTGGTATGATACTGGTAAATAAGGTTTTGGCATTGGGAGGGATGCAGTGGCCCTGGAGAGCCTTAGCCAGCAAATGGAAAGCAAGAAAATGTGAGGTACAAACCACAAATCCAATAACAAGCAACGAGCAGAATGTATTCCCAGGTCAACTTTCTGAAGCTTCCCAAGATGTCTTTTGCATACCAGTGAGCTGTGCTGTCTGGTAGGCTGTGACATAAAAAGCCAAAGAGCCACAAGGGAATTAACCCTAAAAAGGCATGGAAAATCCATCTGCCCATGCTACTGTACATCCATACTTTGCTGATGGCATCTTACTGAGCGAGGAAGGGTTATTCATGTTTGGCTTCTGCTTTGCTACAAAAATGTGTAAATAATATCCCTTAAACGAAGTATATGGAAGCTAATCCTATTTTTTCCTTCTTCCCTCAAATGCGGATCTTTACAACGTCATCTTCCCCTGTAGCTGCGGTTACAACATATGCACCGAATATGTGAAAAATAAATGTTGATTCACCGTCCTGTTAACTTGAACGGTGACAGAAAACATGGGTTTCTAGAAACCACAGAGGTAGAGTACACATCTCTCAGATTCACCATAAGTTTTAGAGTTTGTGGTTATTTACCAACTTTTGCAAGGGGAACTGACCAGGAGAGCTTCCAAGCCTGCTCCTTGTAGTAAATGGGCTCATATGGAAATTACACTAAAGTCCGACTTGTGAGGAATATGTCCCATAGTTCCTGATTTTATGACTCAGGTATGTGATTTTATCCTTGAAACTTGAGATCAACTTAGGTACTCAAACAGCTTTGTGAACTAGGTCACAAGGTAAATTCTTAGTGGCCAAGGCTTTGGTGCTCATCTGAATTGGGATAGAAGATGGATAGCTACCTGAATAGGTTGGACACCCTGAACAGAGTTGCTTTAATGCTTTGCTGTTTGCTTGCTCTCTCCTGCTTATACTCTTTATATGCACGCTCTCACTTCACAACTCACTTCTCTCTGCACTCCCTACCCCACATCCTGTCCATCTCCCCATTACTCTGGCTGTCTTTTTAACAAGGGCCTGCAGCTGCCAAGTGTTGCATGCACACATTTTCACACACCATAGGAACTTTTGTTTTCTTTTATTTTACTAATCTAACATGGTGGTTTACCTTGTTAAAAAAAAAATTCAAAATGTCCACCAAGAGTCATAACGTGTGCATGCAGAAGCCTGTTTGCACACGCATCACGGGCAACCCTTTAGTATGAAACCCATTCAAATATTACTGATCATGCAGGCACATACACCTTTATGCATGTATCTGCATGCTGTTGCCAATAAGCATAGGTGAACCCCAAAGCTCAGCCTTTTAAAACTCAGATGCATTGGCTTTGCCAGTGCTTGTTTCTCTTGCATGTGTGTGTGTGTGTGTGTGTGTGCAAATCCTGGTAATCCTATTTCACACGCACATAAATCAGTCTGATGTGCGGAAGCAGACGAATGTTTGTCCACCCGAACTTCATATACCTCCTACCTAGCCGGTCTATAAACTATTCTACAATATTCTGCTGTCGACATCTGGAAAGTGTTTACTAAATAAGAGATAACATCATGGTTTCTATTAATGGTCAATTGTTAAAAGCAACATTTGCCATTTTAGTGTAAAAAACAAAACGGATACAATGCGATATTTAGATTTAAAATAAAACAAGACACTAAACAGACTTCAAGTAAAGTTTAATGAAGCTCTTGTCAAAGAATATAAAGGAAGGCATGTACAATCATTTATAAACGCCAGATCAGCGAGAAGATGGTCGCAAATCCACTCTGGCTTAAGCAAAGAATGCACCGAAATTGAAAACTCTCGGGCACGTCATATTATAAAATACCCATAATCCACAAATGGGATTAATTGGTAGGGTCCCCAGCTTGGCAACTTGCACTGTTTGCCTCACCAGAAGACCTCTGCTCTTCTTTCAATTCAAATTTTATATAGAACTAACATATATGCTTACAAATAAAAAGTTATGTTATAAAACGTTATGTTAAGCAGGAAACTAGACAGCATTTTTTCACAGTGCAAAGACATGTTAGCACAGCACACACTGGGTGCCTATTACAGACGTTCTGTTTCACACCTACACTGGGCCCAGTGGAAATCCCGCTCGTCCAGCAACTTATAGGGACCCTGACCCCATTACAAATTGAGGGGCATATTTACACTATGTTTGCGCCACATTCGCATTTTTTTTTTTTTTTCACGTCTAGCGTCAAAATAAAGGAGTTTGCATCATTTTTTGGATGTGTGCACCTACCTTGCATCAATGAGATGCAAGGTAGTGTTCCCATCTAAAAAATTGTGCTATCTCCATAGCCCCATATTTATTCCCCCATACTCAAATGACGCACGGGTGGGAGGAGGGGCTAAATAATGGTGCAAAGCTTGCTTTGCGCCATTATTTAACGCCTGTGTCAGACCAGGCGTTAGGAGACCTGTGGACGGATTTCCATGGTTAAACACCATGGAATGGGTCCACAGGTGCCCTCCCCAAGCCCCAGGAACACCCCCACCCACACCAGAGAGACACCAGAGAGGACCTGTGGACTGATTTCCATGGTTAAACACCATGGAATGGGTCCACAGGTGCCCTCCCCAAGCCACAGGAACCCCCCCACCCACACCAGAGAGACACCAGAGGACATCTTTCTTGAAGATGCTAGCCCAGGTTTAGCGCTGGCTTGTGCCATTCAATAAACATGGCGCCCGGCTGACTTTTGTGAAATGATGCGAGCCAGCGCTAAACTTTTAGCTGCAAAACTCCGTTAGCGCAGTTTTGCAGCAAAAAGCATAAATATGGGCCTAGAGTCACATACCAGGCGCTTAAAGACTTGACCAAAAAATGGTGGACTCCGCTAGGGCCCACTAAACGATGTGTCTTGGGAGTATTGTTGTGGACTAAACCGCATCAAAGTGGCACTCAGTCTTGCAAAAGGGAAGAGTGTGAGGAATAGAAAGGGAAGAGTGCTAGGCTTCTCAGGTGCCTAAAAAGATACCCTGCCATGGCCATGTTGAACATATCTGCATCACAGAACAACCTCCTGGCTGCTTTTGACAGGGCTGTGCAGCCGCCTTTGGCCACAGATTAGTGCTAAAGTTAAATGTGAACTTGGAGGTAGAAGGCCACAAATTGAAGATCATTCCCAAATTGGAAGAAAGGTTAACATGGTGCATGTTCTTTGATGGAACTTCGTATTGTGCCAAACCAGTAATATATCATTCTGAATGTTTTTTGTGAAAATCTGTCAGAACTGTGCAAATATGCCATCCGGTGTTAAGAGTAAAATGTCTGATTATAGTTTCAAGAGGGAAGACCATGTGACTGCAGAGGAAATCCTCATCCCTGAATGCGGAGTTTACACATCTGCTGTGCTTTAAATGGTCAGGCGTATATAACGTTCAAACAAAAGTATGGCCTGGCTCAAAAGTGACAATAAGAATATTTGCGGATTTTGTACTGTAGGTCGAAAACAACTGGAAAGAGAGCTGCAGTCTATTCAGACATGTCCTGGAATGTCCCATACTCCTCCTGGCAAACGTTCTTGTGTGTTCACTTTGCCGCTCCATTCCATGGTATGAACCCCACCGGAGAATGTTCTTAAACGACTTATTAACTCGCTAGCACAGTGAGGTGGAAAAAGCTTCCCTCGAGTCAAAGCTCATATTTTGTAACAGTTCCTGTTCATTTCTTGCAGTGTAGATTCATCCCCTCATTTATATGTTCACTAAGATTACACCAGGAAGGTGCCAGTGACATTTTACCCAAAATGTCAACCAAGTGCTATAGGCTATATGACTTCTGGACATTTCCCGTGATCTCCTTCTTGTAGAAGGTTGGGCAATACCTTTATGAACTAATTTCTTTCTGAGCAAAGTCTCCCCTTAAACAGGTAATCTTTTTTCAAGTATATTTCTATGTTTTTTATGACTTAACAGTGGAATAAACTACAGGGATTTTGTACTGCACAAGACTAACTGACAGTGCTGACCATGTTTCACAATGTAGATGTGGCAGGAACTTTGTGAGTTACTGGGATCTTACATATTCAAGTAAAGAAGCAGAAGGCCACCATGCTTTTGTTTTTTAACCTCGATCGTCTTGTGTACACAGACACCGGCACAATGCCTCCTCAGCGGGTTCCTAACAACTACTGGTTAGAGTACTCGCCCTGCACCGAAGTTAGGGGACAGTGCATCGAAAAAGTGTTAAAAAAAGACAGCAACGTCAAGAAAAAAAAATGCTCCTGACACCGTGGGCACAACAGAGTACTTCGAATTTCGCCAACAATGCCGAGGCACCCTGAAATTGTAGTTTGGCTGCGGCTTCCATTCCTAAGAAGTGTCATCTCTCTCTTTAAGGGTTTCGTACACAACATGTCTCAGGACTGATATCTGCAAATGAAGGCACAGTCACCCTAGACCAGTATAGTTCAAAACAAACAGTCTAAAAGTGCCTACCAAAGAAGAACCCAAGGCGCAGATGCTAAGGCAGCAAACCTCAGCCTGTTATTACGCAGGGAGCTGGGGACACTCCCACCGCGACTGTACAGCAGAAAAACAAATCTAAATTCCACGTCTGAATAGGAATCAGCTGGAGGCCACGTCCTGCCTTTTCCAAAGCACAAGCTTAGAACGTTACTCTTTTGAAAAGTGGTGTTGAGAACGGTCCATATTCAAACTGAGTTTGATTACAATTATCTCCCTCCCGCTGAGAAAATTTCAAAACCCTACAGATGTTTTTGATCTCTCGAACTAGCCGCTTCTTTGCATGATAGGGGAGAACAGCGCACATAAATGTCACCCACTGACACGGTTTCTGGCAGTCCTTGCTGCTGCCAAGGAGAAATCTCTTTGTCCATTCTAGGGTAAACTGGGCCAGCCCTCAATCGCAGCGTGTAGACCTCGAGATCCAAAACACTCCCAGACAGCATCTGCAGAGGCAATCAAAAGAGGAAAAAACACATGAAAGCCAGCTCATTAAAACCAACTCTGGTCACTGTTTACAATGACTGTGAGGTTATTTTAAATCGTGAAAAACACATCTGTTTAGTTGGCACAACAATTTAAGTAATGCTGGTTTAGAGCAGAACAGTTTTGCAGACTTTTTGTTTCACGCGTTGAAATATTTTAACATCCTGATTTGTATTTTACTTTTGTGAGGAGCCATGACTTCTGCATCTTCTGTAAACTACCCTACTTACATAAGAAATTCCATATTTCACCAATATCACGCTGTCCTGAAAGAAAAACAGCCAAGACCACTTCTCCTCCGATGCAAATGTATATTTATTTATTTAATCGTGCAGCAACAACCCAACGCATAAGGAAAACAATGTGGATTTATTTATTTCTCTCTCTCTCTCTCTCTCTCTCTCTCATTGTGGTGGGTGACAACAACACAAATAAATGCATACAAATTAAGCTGGTGCAGGGGAAATGGTGCCTAGGGGAGAGGGTCAGACGAAGCAGTGATATTAACAATAAAAAAAACAAGCTGGATGGGGAGGATCTGGGGACACAATAGGAACAGCTAGGGGAGAAGGTAATACTTTGGAGAACAATGGGTGGTGTGGGGGAGTGAAGGGAAAGTAGCTACACACAATGTGGAGAGAGCAGGAAAATACATGCACTCCTATAGAATGCAAGTTAAATAAAAAAGTAGTGCTCTAAACCCAAGCAGAGTCAGCAGTGAAAAATATAAGTGAACCAATCACACTCCTAGAAAGAAATGTTCGGTGGGAGGAAGGGGGTAAACATGAGCAAGGAGGAACGCCACTGAATCAAGCGGAGACAACTGAGATAGCCAACAAGCCATTTAGTCATGAGCAAAGGGCCGACACAAAGCCAACTCTATGTATATTGGAAAGAACAGGTCTTAACATCACATAGATAAAGCTGTCTGTGTCTGAGACCCAAAAAGACACAATTTGGTAGCAGTAGACTGCTCACAGCTCAGGGCCTGAGTGCCATTGCACCTGTTACACTAATTACAGCTACTTCCTGAGAACCACAAACAAGTTATCTATCTTGCTATTCATTTCATGGTGAACTGCTGTAGGAAAGTACCATCTTGCCTGGCATGTTACCCCCATTTTTACATGTATGTCAGTTTGTTTTTGCCTGTCTCACTTGGATCCTGCTAGCCAGGACCCCAGTGCTCACAGTCTGTGGCCTGAATGTGTGTACCTGTGTAGTGACTAACTGTGTCACTGAGGCTCGGCAAATCAGAACCTCAATGCTTATGCACTCTCTGCCTTTAAAATTGTCACTATAGGCTAGTGACCATTTTCACCAATTCTAATTGGCACACTGGAACACCCTTATAATTCCCTAGTATATGGTACCTCCAGGGTATTGGGGTTCCAGGAGATCCCTATGGGCTGCAGCATTTCTTTTGCCATCCATAGTGAGCTCAGACAAACCTTACACAGGACTGCCACTGCAGCATGAGTGAAATAACGCACATGTTAGATCAGAGCCATTTTACACAGCACTTAAGTAACTAATATGTCACCTATATGTCTAACCCTCACTTAGTGAAGGTTAGTTGCAAAGTTACTAAGTGTGAGGGCACCCCCTTTTAAGTTCTAAATGCACAATGAGAATGGGATCGTTGTTTTTCTTGGAGGTGCAGGAACCTTTGAGGCAGACAAAGTTAAAATCTAAATCCACATTGTAGGACTGCTGGTCTTTTTTTGGGGGGCCCACTGAAGCCGCAAAATCTTTTTAATAGTTTCCAAACTTTCTTCTGATGCCCAAACAACCATAGGAGTACACATCTAAGGTCTGCAGGATCTCAATGGAGGCACTTAGAGACTTGGAGTGTCAGGCAGAGGGGTACAACAGTGTTCACTTCCTGGCCATCTGCTAGTGGTCATCTGGGCATTCCAGGCAAAAGGCTTCTTGCAGCTTGTTGTGCCCCTGTAGCCACACAGGGGGTCGACCAAAAGACCCTTGGAGTACACAACTTAATTCTAGGTACAAGTGTAAGCAGGTCCAGGGCTTCAGGTTTCATCAAAGTAATCAAACGGCAGGTGTGGTCTTTCGTCTGTTCTTCCACAGGCCCAGAGAGTGTTCTAAAAATGGTACCTTGAGGTTACATATATATGCCTGGCACTAGCTAGTGGATAGAGGTGTCTAGGCCCATTCCTAACCAATAGGGTAAACGTTTGCAGGGACAACCCTTCACACTTCTACAGTAGATCCTGTGTGCTCTACTGCAAACAGTCCCGCAGTGCACCTTAGTCCCAGAATACAACTTGGGGAAACCCTTCCCTCCATGTGAAAAGCCTTTGTGCCCATCCAGAGGCATGGCCAGGGTAATGAGCAGCCCCCTCTTCTGTGGCCACTCAAAATCAGGTCTGGAAGCAGGATTCCTCCAACTGGGTTTGGTGCGAGCCTGACAATAGGGACAAAGGCAGGGCCTTTCCAGGTGTCACCTGACATTTACTTGTGACGGGGCCAATCCTTTGAATTTAATTAAGTTCCTGGGCCCACCGCAACTGGTCTTTTTGCCAGGGGAAGAAAAAACCTCCCTACTCTCAGACTGTTGTCCCTGCTCTGGGAGCAGTCATCATACCTCATTAAGGTCAAGTGCTTGATTGACAACTGTAAATGTAAATTTGCCTCCAGGAACTTCAGGAAGTGAAAAAGGGACTTAAATCAGTCAATCAATAATCTATATTCGATCATTTAAGAGCAGATCATAGAAGATACAATAAATACATATAATAAAAAGTCAAGGACCAAAAAAATACCTACAAGTTAAAAAGTACATTGTGATCGTTTTGCACATTTTAAAATAGATCCAACATCTGCAAATACATTCAAGCACTCGGCTGCAAATAAAGCAATGCTTCTTTGCATCTGTGAAATTTGTACTTACATAAAAGGGGTAATAATTTGTTGTGTAAAAGGGAAATAACATTTACCAAAAAATACAAAGTGCAACAAGGTATGATTGGACACCTAATTGCACAGACAGCTACATATATTAGATGAGCCAAATGGCCTTGTGGGAAGCATAAAAACCATGTAACAGAACCCAGTCTAAACTGTGCCAGCAACAAACACTCCCAGGATCCCGGCACCAAATTCAAATAAGGTGCTAGCACCAATGCAGATTGTCCAAGACAGTATTCCCTTCACCAGCTCTCTGCCCTCTCTTCACGTCCTTCTATCAAATTAAAAACAATCCTAAATCCACCCTTTATCCTTTTTACATATGCCAGATGGGTTCTTAAAAATGGATGGGCAACCAAGAGCAGCTGTTTTATCCCTGATGTATGTAAGTCGTGGAATTCTAATCCCATAGGTACAAGTAAAGTAGTCTAGGATAATCTCTCTATGTAGACTAACATGCTCATTATACCAGATTGAGCACCACAACAGCAAAGGAGCAAGGTTGATCAAATCCTCAACATAGTTCATACCCAATTTGTGGTGGATAACAAAGTGAGAAATTGTCGGGGAAACCCCCATAATGGATCTACAGACTCTGTTTTCCTCTGTTTGCATACAACCCACGTCACTGTAGCCCCATACCCCTGCTCCACAGGATAGAATAGGAATACATTTCCTTTTGTAGATCTCAACTATAGGGTTTACAGGTGTTTTCCCCACAGAGGAAATGAGGGAGAAAATTGTCCCAAATACTTGTCGAAATACATTTTTCTAACACACAGTGCCCAAGTGGAAGAACTGTCGAACATTAAACCTAGGTAAGGAAACTGGCTCATTCTCTCAATACATCTGTCATTGATACTCATACAGCAGGTTTTCATATTTTTAGGGCCACAGACCATAATAAAGGTTTTTGACAAGTTAGTTTCCAAGTGTAGCTCTTTCATAAAAGAGACAAAGGTGGCAAGAAATGAATTAAGGCTATGTGCCATCCTGCCAAGCAACACTGCATCATCTGCATATAGAAGCACCGGAATGTGTTTTTTATTTACCATCGGGACGTTTGACTCCCATATTCAAAAGGGCAGATTCTAGCCCGTTTACGTAAAGCAGGAACAAAAAGGGTGCCAGGAAACAGTAGTTTTGGACGCTCAGCTTAACTGAGAAGGACGCAGTACATTCATCTCCTTCCCCATATCTAGCAGAGGCAACCAAATCCATATATTTAGGCATCTCAAGAAGGTTACCAAGCCCCCTTCCAGACCCATGGCAGTTAAAATATCCCATAATGTCGATCTATTTACACAGACAAAAACACTGGATAGGTCCCTAAATGCTGGTCGAAGGGATCTATGTTTAGTAAACTTATATTTGCATACTGAAAGGTGCAGGTTTAGACATTGTTCTACTGTTCCAAGACCTCTCCTGAACCCATATTGGGCCTGTGAGAAGATTTGTTTCTCAGTGGACCAGAGGAGGAATCTATATAGCACACTTCTACCAATGATCTTGACCAGAGAATCGAAGTGGGAAACTGGAAAGTGGCATTTCGGATCCTGAGTGTCCCTTTTAAAAAATAAACACAATTATGAAGGATCGCCAGGAGGTTGGTATACCAACTTTACATGCTGAATTAATAATATTTGTAAGCAGGGGGTCCCAGAATCCAGGATTTTCCTTTTGTAGATCCACAAGGATCCCATTGGGGATAGCGGCCTTTCTGGAGGGATTATTAAGAATATCTTCAAACACCTCCCAGAGGAAAATATAATGTCAAACTGCAGTGCGGAATCGTCCTCATATTCACTGGCCTGGTTACTATCATTGGTATGGGAAATTTACTAAAATGATGCAGCCACTCCTCAGGGCCAATATGTACACGGACTCTGTTAGATGTATTATTTAAAGGGAGGCCAACATGTGCTGCCTTCCAAAAAGCTTGGGTGTCTTTGGCTTGACAGGTGTACATCAGTTTTTCCAACTGTTCGGTTTTCAGATAGTCCTTTCTCTCATTTAACATCAGCGTATATTCCTTCCTGCATGCTTTTGTAGCTTCCTTATGTCTGGGGTTAGGCTTTAATTATGATCGAGCCCGTTGCTTAAGGTCTTGGCAAGTAAAGCCCCAACATGAAAATTTAGCTCCCAAAAGTTACCCAAGACTACAGCAGGGTAATTTATTATTATTATTATTAGCTGAGTACCAAACTAATCGGTACCCAGCATCTTTCGTGGCATTGGCCCTATCTTGGGAACTCCTACTGAAATAGATATGGGTTTAGGATTGCTATATATGCTTCTTTATTATAAACATAAAGGTGCATGGTTCTTGACACAAAAATATAATCAATTATAGAACCAGGCCTCTTACTGGTATATGCCAGAAACTCATGCAGCGTTAGGTCATTTATGACACTTGCTAGGTCATGTAGCGCCAAATAAGAGACTAAATGGCATCCCCCTAGAATCCATATTCGAGTCAGGACTGGGCTCACGCTTAGAGGGGGAAAATACAGAGGATGACAAAGGGGATAAAACACCTAGTTTAGCATTAAAATCACAAGCCAATAAGAGGTTGAATGGTATCCCCAAGCACGAGTTCCTGTCGGCTACTTTGTCTACAAATTCAAATACACAACAGAAAGTTTGATTATCCTTGGCTGAAAAATCATTATTACAAAAATTCATTACGATCAAACTAAAACTAGATCCCCACACCTCAGGCCAAAGGCCTGCATATTACTACCCTCAAATGAAACCATCTCCATATTACAATCACTGGTATCTTTGAACTAGACAGCCAAACCCCCTTCAGACCTGCCAAAGCCTTACGAGGAGGCCGGTAGATTATAATATGTATAACTGTCCAGCGCCCACGTCTCTTGTAAAATTACAATATCAAAGCTATTCATGGGTATGGCCCAATCTTTAATCTAGAATTTGGAGGCTAATCCTGCAACGTTCCAGATCAATAACTTCAAATTGAAATTGGGAGGAAAGGTCTGCGTAGTCAACTGCTTCAGCACTGGAGACACCAGAAGAGGGGAAGTAAGATCATCATGACGCTTCCTCTCATACGGGTGACAAAAGAAAGAGGTACTCCTGTGGACATCGACTTCAGCAGACAGGTCTATGATTCTGTTTTTCCCCCCACAGATGACTCTGGGCTAACTGAGGTGGCAGACTGCAAAGGATTATTATTAGTAGCATGATGTGAACTGTCAATCTCAGGGGAAACTCGCAGGACCAATTCATTGTTATGGCCACGCTCCTTGCCTCATTGTTAGTCACTTTCCTCCAAAGAAGACTAGGCCATAAACCTGTTTGAAAAAAAAAATGTATCAGCAAGATACAGTGACTAATTTGGACTATTTTGTGGAACACAGGAGGGTAAAGATGGGCCCAAATGTCTGTAGAAGAAGCCAAGTGGTAATCACTTTATTGGACCAGGCTTTAGTGTTCTTGCCCTGGCATGAGATATAACTGCACCCACCACTTTGGGCTGCTGAAAACTGACAATTATGCAATCACCTTTGAATTTCCTAGACAAAGGGTCCACCCCTCGAACCCTGCATACCAAAAGAATCTCATTGTAGAGGTGGATATTACATTTAACATTGAAATAGAGCCAATCAGTCACTTTCTTTTTTTTTTTTAACTGGGATGGAGATTCTATCGCTCCAGGGGCCAAACTTGGAATGTTAGCCATATTGCCACATACTGACAACATGCTGCTGGTAAACAGATCAATGGGAGAGGCTCTGGTTGATTCTGTTTAGCAACTTTGATTGAATAACTTTGTTCTGGCAGTAAGATACTATCCCTCCTGTGGATAATAGTACTGGAAATATGTCCTCAGAGCCAATAAGATTAGCGTTCATGGAGGAAGTCTGGGTAACTGGGGAATTTGGGATAAGGTTATCACAAGATGTCTGCCTAGCAGGCCCTAACACATGCCCCTCTCCATAGTTACTCAGACATTTTTCAATTGCAACTAAGCGATCCCTGGGAGCAATTTTGGCTCTAGAAGGGTACTAAGCCTTTTGCTTAGGGTATTCCCAAAAAAATGCTAATACATTAGGGGGGTTATTCTAACTTTGGAGGAGGTGTTAATCCGTCCCAAAAGTGACGGAAAAGTGACGGATTTACCACCAGCCGTATTACGAGTCCATTATATCCTATGGAACTCGTAATACGGCTGGTGGTATATCCGTCACTTTACCGTCACTTTTGGGACGGATTAACACTCCTCCAAAGTTAGAATAACCCCCTAGGTGTCTTCATAGCCTGGGTTGGAATTGTTTGACTGTCTGGCTCACATGCCCTAGGCTTCTGGGCTTGTTTTCTTTGCTTAGCTCAGGGGGAGACTCCAAGGGATCTTTGGCCGGTTTATATGCCAGTGGCCTCCTCTCGTGCTACTGCTGGGGAATGCACTGGAGCCCTGTTCACACTAGGCGAAACCTGGCTGTTAGAAATGGGGTCTTTGGTTGACAGTCAGGTTACCCCCTGTTCAAGCAAGGACCCTCACTCTAGTTAGGATAAAAGAGAATCACCCTCAGCTAACCCCTGCTTACCCCCTTGGTAGCTTGGCAGAGCAGTAGGCTTAACCTCAGAGTGCTGGGCGCAAAGTATTTGTACCAACACACACAGTAACTTAATGAAAACACTACAAAATGACACAACACCAGTTTAGAAAAATAGGAAATATTTATCTAGACAAAACAAGACCAAAACGACAAAAATCCAACATACACAAGTCAAGTTATGATTTTTTAAAGGTTTAAAATAAAAAGAGTCTTTAGGTAGTTGTAACAACACACTAGCGCTGCTAGCGTGTAAATGTACCTGGTTTGCGTCAAAAATAACCCCGCACGGGCTGTGCGCGTCGAAAATAACCCTGCACGGTTATATGCGTCGAAAACAACTCGGCACGGCGATGCGCGTCGAAACAGCCAGCCACGCGACGGTCCGAAAGTCCCGCGGCGCAGGTTGCGATCTCTCAGCCTTCGTCAGCGATGCTGCGCGTCGTTTCTCCTGCTCCGGGCGTCGATTCTCCGGTCGCGTTTCCTGCGGCGTCGTTTCTCAGCTGCGGAGCCGGCGTCGCGTCGTTTTCTCAGCCGCGATCGGATTCGCGTCGATCTTTTCTCCGCACGGCGCTCGGTGCGTGTATTTTTGTCCTTAGGCTGCCAGCCTCTCCTTTCAGGGTCCCAGGAACTGGAAGGGCACCACAGAGCAGAGTAGGGGTCTCTCCAGAGACTCCAGGTGCTGGCAGGAAGAAGTCTTTGCTATCCCTGAGACTTCAATAACAGGAGGCAAGCTCTACATCAAGCCCTTGGAGATTTCTTCTTCAAGATGGAAGGCACACAAAGTCCAGTCTTTGCCCTCTTACTCTGGCAGAAGCAGCACTGCAGGAAAGCTCCACAAAGCACAGTCACAGGCAGGGCAGCACTTGTTCCTCAGCGATCAGCTCTTCTCCAGGCAGAGGTTCCCCTTGATTCCAGAAGTGTTTCTGAAGTTTGTAAGTTTGGGTGCCCTTCTTATACCCATTTTAGTCTTTGAAGTCACCTTCCTTCAAAGGGGACTCACACCTTCTTGTGAAATCCTGCCTTGCCCAGGCAAGGCCTCAGACACACACCAGGGGGTTGGAGACAGCATTGTCAGAGGCAGGCACAGTCCTTTCAGATGAGAGTGACCACTCCACCCCTCCCTCCTAGCAGAGATGGCTAATCAGGAAATGCAGATCACACCCCAGCTCCCTTTGTGTCACTGTCTGGTGTGAGGTGAAAAACAACCCAACTGTCAAACTGACCCAGACAGGGAATCCACAAACAAGGCAGAGTCACAGAATGGTTTAAGCAAGAAAATGCTCACTTTCTAAAAGTGGCATTTCCAAACTCACAATCTTAAAATCAACTTTACTAAAAGATGTATTTTTAAATTGTGAGTTCAGGGATCCCAAACTCCACATGTCCATCTACTCTCTAGGGGAATCTACACTTTAATCATATTTAAAGGTAGCCCCCATATTATCCTATGAGAGAGAGACAGACCTTGCAACAGTGAAAACGAAATTGGCAGTATTTCACTGTCAGGACATATAAACCACATTACTATATGTCCTACCTTATCCATACACTGCACCCTGCCCTTGGGGCTACCTAGGGCCTACCTTAGGGGTGCCTTACATGTAAGAAAAGGGAAGGTTTAGGCCTGGCAAGTGGGTACACTTGCCAAGTCGAATTTACAGTGTAAGAATACACATACAGACACTGCAGTGGCAGGTCTGAGACATGATTACAGAGCTACTTATGTGGGTGGCACAACCAGTGCTGCAGGCCCACTAGTAGCATTTGATTTACAGGCCCTGGCACCTCTAGTGCACCTTACTAGGGACTTACTAGTAAATCAAATATGCCAATCATGGATAAACCACTTACATACAATTTAAACAGGAGAGCATATGCACTTTAGCACTGGTTAGCAGTGGTAAAGTGCTCAGAGTTGAAAAGCCAACAGCGACAGGTCAGAAAAAAATAGGAGGCAGGAGGCAAAAAGACTGGGGATGACCCTGCATAAGCAAAAGTCCAACACGACCCCCTACCAGCCTAAAGCCAGGGGAGAACAATCAATACCTTGATGTACTTCCCTGATTGGGGCGATAGAACAGGGACCCAGGCCCACAACAGCAGGGGCATGTTCCAGTTCTCCGCCGTCCTGACTCCAGTTGGATCCCTCTGTCCATACTCTCAGGGCCCACTAAGCTAACCCATGGGGAACCCTTCTCCACATCTACAGACACCATCTGTGCAACACCTAACTTTACTTTGCTCACAGATGTATTGCAATGGGCAGATAGTACCACCAGGGCCAACACAGTGGTGTTGCCCACTCCACCCCCGGGGTGTGACTCTCGTCCTCCCCCCCCCAGGGGCAACTCTGTCCACCAGGACAGCAAGCCACAGTGGCCCCAGACAACTGTCAGGGATGAGAGCCCGACCTCAGGCCTCTCTAACCACTGTGACTGTGGAGAGTGGGGGGTGGTAGCCCCAGGTGCCTGGCACCCTTTGACCACTCTCTCTTCCACCAGGTCAGGGATGACAACCTGACCCTGGTCCTCCCCTCTGGGGCTCTGTAACCTCCCTGCAGAAGCGGCACCCCCAGAGTAAAAAACTGTCAGGGTGCTCGTAGAAGCAGTCCTGCACAATTCTTCCACCAGTGCAGGGATGTTAACCTGAAACTGATCCTCCAACCTGGGGTCTGTACCTTCAGGTTGGACCAGGGCCAGGGGTGAGGCTTCCCTCCCCCTGCCCTCTCTTCTGGGGTCCTGAACCACCCAACTAGGAGCGGCCCCCCCAGAAGACAACATGGTAGGGGCACTGTTAGCAGTAGCCCCTTCCTCCAGGTCAGGTGGGACACCCTTAACCTGGCCTCCCAATCCAGGGTCTGTACCCACAGACTGGATCACTGCCTGGCAACCCAGGACTTCCTGGGGGGCATACCTACCCCCTACCAGGTCAGAGTTTACCCTCTGAACCTGGTCATCCAACCCAGGGTCACCACCCTGCGGTTGAACCACTTCCTGGCACACCAGGACTTCCTTGGGAGCACACCTACCCCCTATCAGGTCAGAGTTTACCCCCTGAACCTGATCATTCAACCCAGAGTCACCACCCTGCGGTTGAACCATTGCCTGGCACACCAGGACTTCCAGGGGGGCACACTTACCCCCCTCAAGGGACACACTGTCCCGAAGGGCCACACAAGAGTCTGGCTGGTGCAGGTCTCCTGACCTCTGCCCATCTGACAGAGTCTGGATTCCCCCCAACCCAGAAATGGTCTCACCAAGGTCATTCATGGGGGGCTCTGCTCTCAGAGCTGACCCCTGACCCTCCAGGTTCTCCACTGGGGTCCGCAACCCCCTCTCAACCCTCTGTCTGGACTTCTGCACCCCCTCACTAGGAGTGGTACTGCCAGACACCAGAACTGGTGGGACGCTGGCTACAGCGGCCCCCCCAAGTTCTCCTGACACTGTGGGGTCTCCCTCAACAGATGGCCCTATGGTACAGGCTAGGCTCCCCTCCTGGTGTTCCCGCAGGGAACCCTCCAGGACCTGGGACCGGATCTCGGGCACCTTGGGCCTCAACCCATCCCCATTCCCTCTCCTCTGAGACTGGACATGGGGTCCCTCACCCATCCCACTACACTGGGACCTACCTGGGACACTACAATCCTTCCCTACCTCACCTGGTTGGGAACTACCTAGACCACTCCTCTCAGGAGCACCCCCAAATGCCTCTTCAGACTCTCTGGTACTCACCCAGAAGTCTGCCCCCATTGTAAGCTCCCTGGGGTCAGAGAACTCACACTCCACCTGGTGTTGGCATAGCTCTGGAAAATAAGGACTAGACATATGCTCTCCAGCAATTACATCACTCAGCCCCTCACATGAATTAACCAAAGTACCCTTCACCCAACCATCCAGTGACTCTGCTTTGAAAAAGCACCCCACATCACCCTCCTGAGACTGGTGAGACAGTACCTGACTGTCCCTGACACTCAACCCACACTCTTCTGGGATGTTTTCACACTCCATAACCAGGACTTCTACCTGGGGGGAACCCCTCTCCCTGTCACTCTCACCTAGAGTCAGTAGAGTGTCCCTCCCACCAGTAGGAATATGACTCCCCATGCCAGTTCCCCAATCCACCTCAGGGACCCTGTGCATCACTGGAGCTACCTCATACCCCTGAACCTCCTGGCGTGTGTTAACTCCCTCCTTCAAGTAGGGCACCACCTCTCTGGGCATGTGCACTTCTGCAGCATCACTGGATATACAATTGTTGCTGCCACCATTCCAGCTGGACTCAGCCCTCATGACTTCCAGCTCTTTCAATTTAAGCTCGTAAGCATAAATCATTTTTTTAATCTCTAAGTTCCTCCTCCTTTCTTCCAGCTCCCAATCGAGCTTTCTCTGTTCCACCTCTAGACTGAGCCTTTTCAGCTCCAACTGGTACTCCCTCTCTGCCTGTCTGTCCTGTAACTCTCCAGGTGTCAGACTCTTGGAGGACACACTGCTACCTGCCCTGGAGATTCTCCCCTGAGACATAGCAGGCCCACCCACTACATCAGTGTGAGTGACTTGCAACTCCTCTTCCCCCTCTGGCTCCTCATCTGTGTGCCCCTCAGCTGCTTTGGCTGTCACCCAGGCCCTCAGCGCCTTTTGCAGCTCATCCTTCTTGGATGAGCTCTTAATGGGACAGCCAACATTACTACAAAACTGCTTCAACTGAGCCACTTTGTAGCTCTCCAATTTCTCCAAGTCAAAAGCAGCTTCAGCTAGGGCATCTCCAGACTGAGACATGATGAGAGGTAAAAAAAAATATGCACAGTTCCAAAAACAGAAAAGCAAGTTCTCAAATGAAGTTTCAGAAAAGTCAATCACGGGATCAGCGAAAAAAAAAAAAAAAAGAAACTGAATGCAGAGAAAAACAGTCCAAGTAAAAAAAACAAAAATCACAAGACTAGTAGTATGTGGTCACGTAGTGGTCTGAGATCAAAACAGTAGTGTACACTTAATTACTGTATGTCAAGTACAAATACAAGTCCAATCCCGACCGCTGGTCACCAATGTTAGAAATGGGGTCTTTGGTTGACAGTCAGGTTACCCCCTGTTCAAGCAAGGACCCTCACTCTAGTTAGGATAAAAGAGAATCACCCTCAGCTAACCCCTGCTTACCCCCTTGGTAGCTTGGCAGAGCAGTAGGCTTAACCTCAGAGTGCTGGGCGCAAAGTATTTGTACCAACACACACAGTAACTTAATGAAAACACTACAAAATGACACAACACCAGTTTAGAAAAATAGGAAATATTTATCTAGACAAAACAAGACCAAAACGACAAAAATCCAACATACACAAGTCAAGTTATGATTTTTTAAAGGTTTAAAATAAAAAGAGTCTTTATGTAGTTGTAACAACACACTAGCGCTGCTAGCGTGTAAATGTACCTGGTTTGCGTCAAAAATAACCCCGCACGGGCTGTGCGCGTCGAAAATAACCCTGCACGGTTATATGCGTCGAAAACAACTCGGCACGGCGATGCGCGTCGAAACAGCCAGCCACGCGACGGTCCGAAAGTCCCGCGGCGCAGGTTGCGATCTCTCAGCCTTCGTCAGCGATGCTGCGCGTCGTTTCTCCTGCTCCGGGCGTCGATTCTCCGGTCGCGTTTCCTGCGGCGTCGTTTCTCAGCTGCGGAGCCGGCGTCGCGTCGTTTTCTCAGCCGCGATCGGATTCGCGTCGATCTTTTCTCCGCACGGCGCTCGGTGCGTGTATTTTTGTCCTTAGGCTGCCAGCCTCTCCTTTCAGGGTCCCAGGAACTGGAAGGGCACCACAGAGCAGAGTAGGGGTCTCTCCAGAGACTCCAGGTGCTGGCAGGAAGAAGTCTTTGCTATCCCTGAGACTTCAATAACAGGAGGCAAGCTCTACATCAAGCCCTTGGAGATTTCTTCTTCAAGATGGAAGGCACACAAAGTCCAGTCTTTGCCCTCTTACTCTGGCAGAAGCAGCACTGCAGGAAAGCTCCACAAAGCACAGTCACAGGCAGGGCAGCACTTGTTCCTCAGCGATCAGCTCTTCTCCAGGCAGAGGTTCCCCTTGATTCCAGAAGTGTTTCTGAAGTTTGTAAGTTTGGGTGCCCTTCTTATACCCATTTTAGTCTTTGAAGTCACCTTCCTTCAAAGGGGACTCACACCTTCTTGTGAAATCCTGCCTTGCCCAGGCAAGGCCTCAGACACACACCAGGGGGTTGGAGACAGCATTGTCAGAGGCAGGCACAGTCCTTTCAGATGAGAGTGACCACTCCACCCCTCCCTCCTAGCAGAGATGGCTAATCAGGAAATGCAGATCACACCCCAGCTCCCTTTGTGTCACTGTCTGGTGTGAGGTGAAAAACAACCCAACTGTCAAACTGACCCAGACAGGGAATCCACAAACAAGGCAGAGTCACAGAATGGTTTAAGCAAGAAAATGCTCACTTTCTAAAAGTGGCATTTCCAAACTCACAATCTTAAAATCAACTTTACTAAAAGATGTATTTTTAAATTGTGAGTTCAGGGATCCCAAACTCCACATGTCCATCTACTCTCTAGGGGAATCTACACTTTAATCATATTTAAAGGTAGCCCCCATATTATCCTATGAGAGAGAGACAGACCTTGCAACAGTGAAAACGAAATTGGCAGTATTTCACTGTCAGGACATATAAACCACATTACTATATGTCCTACCTTATCCATACACTGCACCCTGCCCTTGGGGCTACCTAGGGCCTACCTTAGGGGTGCCTTACATGTAAGAAAAGGGAAGGTTTAGGCCTGGCAAGTGGGTACACTTGCCAAGTCGAATTTACAGTGTAAGAATACACATACAGACACTGCAGTGGCAGGTCTGAGACATGATTACAGAGCTACTTATGTGGGTGGCACAACCAGTGCTGCAGGCCCACTAGTAGCATTTGATTTACAGGCCCTGGCACCTCTAGTGCACCTTACTAGGGACTTACTAGTAAATCAAATATGCCAATCATGGATAAACCACTTACATACAATTTAAACAGGAGAGCATATGCACTTTAGCACTGGTTAGCAGTGGTAAAGTGCTCAGAGTTGAAAAGCCAACAGCGACAGGTCAGAAAAAAATAGGAGGCAGGAGGCAAAAAGACTGGGGATGACCCTGCATAAGCAAAAGTCCAACACTGGCCATTAATTGAGGTCTTTCCCTGTATTTGAGGACGCAGGGGAGAGTCCAATTCTATGTCAGGACCGTAGGCGTGGATTATGCCTTGCTTTCTCCACTTTATTGATCCAGCAGCCAAGAAAAGAAACAATAACTACAACTCCCATTAACACTTGGGAAAAAGGAGTACAGTCCATAACATAGTCCTTCCTTGGTATCTCCTCCTCCTCTTTCTTCGCTGCTCGCAGCCGAGTTAATTCATCATTTATTCTTGCTCTCGTTAATTGTGTGCCATTGTGTATTATTTGTATTGTTATTCGGCTTCATTGTGATTATATTGCTTTGTTAACTCGCGGGAGCGTTTTCGCCCCTTCGCAAGCGTTTTTAGTTGGTGCACTGTAAGGAACTTCCCGACGACCGTCAGAGGGTGCTCGTCGGGAAGGTTTCCCCTAGCAACGGACGCGCTGAAGGAAACACGCGCTTTCCTTTTTTATCCTCAGAACGGAGCGAGTTTTCTCCTCAGCGCGTTTGTTTTTTCGCTTGCATATTGAAAGTTCCCCTGCCTGGAGAGAGATGGCCTGCTTGCTAGGGTCTGTATTTATATAATTTTAAACATTTAAAAAAGAAAAAAAAAAAAAAAAGAAGAAGAAGAAAGGCTCTGACGGCCCCTTTTGCTTCTTCGGGGTCTGTATTTTTTTTTTTAATGTAACATACTTAACCCTTTCGATTATAATATTGCCTTTTTATGGGACATACTCCCAGGCAAGCAATAAATATTGCTATTTACCCCTCTAGATTTCTCTGTGCACTGGGGTGTTGCTGTCCCTGGCTTTAGCCTATCTTACTTAAGTGTATAACACTCTTCAGTCTATAAACTGACACCCAGTTTTATATATATATATATATATATATATATATATATATATATATATATATATATATATATATATATATATACATACATACATATATATATATATATATCGAGCAACAAAAGAGCACTGCACTCCCGGAGGCTAAGTCATCCAACATCTTTATTAACGTGCAATTTAGAATTCCATCAGACTCCACAACGCGTTTCAACAATCTGTCTTTTTCAAGTGGTTTTGTCTGCTGCTAGCCCACCATCTTCACATTAAGGGCTTTTACACTGGATTGTGGGATTGGTAGTTAAGTCACTGATTACACCTGAGCCTACTGACTTCATTTTAGCGTTTTTGGCACGATTTTTGCTCTTTCATTCAGTAGTAGATAGATTAATATCTCTTAGTGTTCATTATTTATAGTGCTTCGTGCCAATGCAAATATTATTCACATAATTCCCCAGACTCAGAGATTATTTCATTTGTTATTAATTCGTTTTTCAATTTGTAGCGTGACTTAAAGTGCCAGCTATGCACAGTTCTTAACATATTGTTTAAAGTTCGCATCCGGACCCCAATTGCCGCTGAATTTTCTTTCAATGGCGAGGCCGCATCGGCACCAACAGTTTTCACTCACAAACACTCACCAATGTTTATTGCTGAGGTTGTTAACTCTGTTTGAAGTTGCGCCAGGCGTAATTGAAGTAAGAATCCTTTATTTCAAGTCTTCAAATGCTGAGTGCACACGCTGGAGATTAGTATCTCCTCGCCCACTTCAAATTCCTCGTATGATGTAACACAATCCTGTCGGTGCTGGGTGCTGCCACTGTGATTGATTTGCAACTCCACTGGTCTTCAAACAGTGACGCACTCTGGCTGCTGGTGCAGATAGAGGGTTAAGACCAAAACCCTTGAAATATCGAGCAACAAAAGAGCACTGCACTCCCGGAGGCTAAGTCATCCAACATCTTTATTAACGTGCAATTTAGAATTCCATCAGACTCCACAACGCGTTTCAACAATCTGTCTTTTTCAAGTGGTTTTGTCTGCTGCTAGCTCACCATCTTCACATTAAGGGCTTTTATACTGGATTGTGGGATTGGTAGTTAAGTCACTGATTACACCTGAGCCTACTGACTTCATTTTAGCGTTTTTGGCACGATTTTTGCTCTTTCATTCAGTAGTAGATAGATTAATATCTCTTAGTGTTCATTATTTATAGTGCTTCGTGCCAATGCAAATATTATTCACATAATTCCCCAGACTCAGAGATTATTTCATTGGCATTGGCACGAAGCACTATAAATAAGAATAAAAGAGCAAAAATCGTGCCAAAAACGCTAAAATGAAGTCAGTAGGCTCAGGTGTAATCAGTGACTTATCTACCAATCCCAGAATCCAGTATAAAAGCCCTTAATGTGAAGATGGTGAGCTAGCAGCAGACAAAACCACTTGAAGAAGACAGATTGTTGAAACGCGTTGTGGAGTCTGATGGAATTCTAAATTGCACGTTAATAAAGATGTTGGATGACTTAGCCTCCGGGAGTGCAGTGCTCTTTTGTTGCTCGATATTTCAAGGGTTTTGGTCTTAACCCTCTATCTGCACCAGCAGCCAGAGTGCGTCACTGTTTGAAGACCAGTGGAGTTGCACATATATATATATATATATATATATATATATATATATATATATATATATATATATATATATATATATATATATATATATATCATATTTCTGTAATACTACTCTAAATATTTTATCATTTATATTATTCTATACTTTTTTCCATATTTCTAATATGGATCCTAATGAGAAGAAGGAATTTTTTTATGCTGTGGACGCGTCCATTTATAGGGCTGTCTCTGAAGCAATTGGTCCCCTAGAGGACAGACTATCTCAACAGATAGCGCGCAAATGCGCAAAGTTCTTAGCCTCTACTGTTATTCCTTCGTTCCCTCCTGCCTCCAGTGATGCTTTCACAGGCGCGCCTCCAGCTAAGCGTCCTCGTGAATTGGGTATCAACGTAAATCTTTTTGATAAAGTCAGGAATTCCCTAATTTCCCCTTCGGACCCCCCCTTTTCTTTAGATTCCTCAAGGCCCCTGTCACCAAGCTTCCCTAACAGTGATTCTTCTGGGGACCAGGAAATGGACGCCAGTCCATTCAGACCTTGGCTTCCTTCTGGGCCGCAGCCTGCTCCTCAAGTCTCAGACATGTTAGATCCAGATGACATTATCCATCCTAGGTCGTCTGAATGGGCACCGTCTGACAAGGTGGTATCTTACGTAGCGGCAGGCATAAGGGAGCCGCTGGAGAAGAACACTCGTAATTGTCTTTGGGCAGAATGTCCTCGACCTTCTTTAGCAGACAAGGTGGCCATCACTCCGGAGTTAGACCCCAGGATGTCTACTTTTCTTCAAAAATCCATAAAAGATCGTAAGAAAGGAATTGACAGGTCTTGGAGGGCATGTCAAGACAAACCTCTTGATGCCTTGGGCCCCTTGACAAAAATCCTGGACATGGTGGAAGATGCTAAATCCTCTGGTACTTTAATTTCTCCCGAAGTTCTGTCAGCTGACCACAGCGCGCTATCATTTTTTTGGGGAATGCTAACTGTGCCCTTTCCACCGAACGCCGATGTTCTTTATTAATTAAAGTGGACCCCAAGCTAGGAGATCTAGGCGATTCTGAAGCAGGTCCGGTAGCGCAAGGAGGTTTGTTTGGTGAACCCTTCATAAAGGAGTTAGGGAAGTTTGTCAATACTTTCATTTCCCTGGACAAAGCACACTCCCCAATGAAAAAGGTTTTTCCCACTCGAATTTTCCATGGGGCCGGCCGAGGCAGGGGCCGCTCGTCTGGCTGTCTACAATCAACCAACTCCTTCAGAGGTCAAGGCTCCAGACACAGACAGTTCCAAGATCACAACCGCTTTGCCAACTTCTACCCAACAAGGGCCAGACGCTTCAGACATCGTGGTGGCAGAGGATCTTCATCAACATTCTCTTACGTTAAGTGTTATCCCTTCTTCCCTTTTAAAAGTAGGTGGTCGTTTGGCGAATTTCATCCTTCAATGGAATCAAATTACACAGGATGCATGGGTCTTGCAAACAATTCAAGGTTTCCATATAGAATTTGTAGGAACTCTTCCCTTCTAAAACCCCTAGTGTTTTCCTTGCAAGACGCAGTTTTGGTGGACACCGAAATTTCAGCCTTGTTGCATAAACAAGCTATCTGTCCGATTATTCCTCATCCTTGGGGTTTCATAAGCAATATCTTCCTAGTGGACAAAACAGATGGCGGTCGTCGAACGGTCATCAATCTAAAAGAGTTCAACGAGTGGCTTGTGTATCGCCACTTCAAAATGGAAGGGATCCACCTTCTTCAAGATGTGTTGCGCCCTCTGGATTGGAAGGCTTGTCTCGATTTCTTCAATTTTTCTGGGACAATCAAAAATTTGAGTTCACTACCCTTCCGTTCAGACTTTCCTCAGCTCCGTGGTGCTTCACAAGGTGCTCAAACCAGTGGTGGAACATCTCAGAGCTCAGTGAATTCGGTTAATTGTTTATCTCGACGATATTTTACTACTAGCCAAATGTCCCAAACAACTTTCTGTCCATCTACAGGTAACTGTCAACTTGTTACAAGGCCTAGGGTTTATCATAAACGAAGCCAAGTCCCTCTTAACCCCTTCTCAAAGACTGGTCTTTTTAGGCTTCACTATCGATTCGGTGCCTGCGACTCTAAGTCTTCCTTCCCGCAAGATGACGAAAATACCTCATGAATTACGTCGCCCCCTGGTCAAGCAAAAAGTCTCCCTGCGTCAAATAGCCCGCCTCATAGGATTTCTTTCTTCCTCTATTCAGGCAATTTTCCCGGGTCCGCTGCATTACCAAGCTCTTCGACGTCTCAAAGCAGCTCACCTACGCAAAGGCCTAACGTACTCTCAAAAAGTGACCCTTTCACAAGAGGCGTCAGAGGAAATTTGTTGGTGGCTTTCACATATGGAAGCCTGGAACGGCAGAGCTATTTTCGGTTCCGCTCCAGACTTGGTTATAGAGTCAGATGCCAGCAGAATAGGCTGGGGTGCTCGATGCGGGGATTTCTCTACCGGGGGAACATGGTACCTTCAGGAACAGAGCTTACATATAAATTGTCTCGAACTACTAGCTGGTTCATTTGCAGTCAAATGCTGGATCAAGGACTCGATCCAATCGAGCGTCCTCTTGAAGATGGACAATATTTCTGCGGTCTGGTATATCAATCATCTAGGTGGCACTCGGTCCAAAACACTTCCAATCTGGCGTCCAGTTTTTGGAAGTACTGCCTGGACCACTGGGTTTCTGTAACAGCACAATACCTCCCGGGAAGTCAGAATCAAGTTGCAGACTTTCACTCCTGGCATCTCAAAGCACTCCAGTCTATGGAAACTTCATCCAGAAGTGTTTTCGTCTCTGTCCCAACTTTGAGGACCGTTTTCGGTCGATATTTTTGCTTCCAGATTGGACCATCAGATCCCCAGGTTCTTCAGTTGGAGACCAGATCCGTTGTCGACAGCTATGGATGCATTTCTACAGGACTGGAGTCAGGAGACAGCTTACGCCTTCCCTCCCTTTGCGATGATTACTCGAACATCTGCCCAAGTGTGTCGCCAGCTGGCATCCATTGTGCTCATAACTCCAATCTGGAAGTCTCAAGTATGGCTTCCAGTTCTTCTGGAACTTTCTTGGGATTCTCCAATCCGACTCCCCCTGTTTCCCTCGCTTCTTCTCAATCCGAACGGTACGCCTTATCAAATGGTTCTAGAGGGTTCCTTGTCCTTGATGGCGTGGCGGATTTCCGGTGACGATGGTCGGTCCCGGGACTTTCGCAACAAGCGGAGGAGCTATTATCCAAAGCATGGGCCCCCAGCACCTGTAAGCGTTACAGATCTGCGTGGGGAAGATGGACCCGTTGGTGTTTGCGAAGGAGTTTTAATCCCGTGGAAACAGATATAGTTCATGTTCTTAATTTCCTTGCTGACCTTGCTTCCAAAGGTCTCGCATATCGTTCTATTAATTCTTACCAATTGGCTATTTCAGCTGGACAAGTTTTGGTGGATGGTTTTCCTGTGGGAGAACATAAACTGTTGTGTCGTCTTCTCCGGGGCATAAGACTCTTTTTACCTCCGGAACCCCGGTACTCTTCCCTTTGGGATGTTAATCAAGTTTTGAACCTCTTCCTATCTTGGCAACATAACCACTATCTTTCCATAAAGGAATTTTCAGCTAAGTTAGCCATGCTGCTTTGTTTGGTATCTTGTAGAAGAGTTTCTGATGTCCGTGCTCTAGATATTTCCCACTGATCCTTTTCTCCTTCAGGAGTCTCGTTCACAGTAGGTAGACGTACAAAGAGAAATACTAGAATTATCTCTGATCCGTCTTTCCCAGACACCCCAAATGCGTGGTACGATGCCTTAAGGCATACGAGGACATGTCCTCTGATCTCCGTCCCCCTGGTGAAAATCAACTCCTTATTTCATTGCATAAACCTCACAGAGCTGTTTCTTCTCCTACCATTTCTCGCTGGGTTCGTTGGGTCATGCAAGAAGTGGTTCATTAATCTTTCCCTTTTTGGTGTGCATTCTGCTTGTGGAGCAATGGCCTCTAAAGCATTCCACTTAGGTGCTCGTTTAGAGGATATCATGAATGCAGCAGACTGGTCATCGGATTCTACCTTTAAGAGGTTCTATTTCAAACCAGTCTTGAAAATTGCGCAGTTGGTTGTAAACAAGCTTTAAACTAGCATAATCCTCGTCTCCGGTCCTGACATAGAATGAAAAATTTCATAGCTATTGTAACGGTAAGTTTCAATTCTATTAAGGACTCTGAGGCGAGGATTATCCCACCCTGCTCACCTTTATAATACAACAATTTTAAGTGAGCCCACCCCTTATTTAGTAAGTACATTTTGACTCATGTTTTCAAGCTTGTCATGTTTAATTAATATACTGCATTAAAAAAAAAAAAGAACAACCTGAGATTGTCAAATTAGTTATTTCTTTTAATCTGTTTCATTCTTTCTAGGATCTGATACAACAAAACAAGATACTTCATGATCGTTCTTAACGGGCTCGCGCTTTGAAAGAGGAGGAGGAGATACTAAGGAAGGACTATGTTACGGGACTGCCTATTGCTGATTGGACAAAATGCCTGTTGTTCATTCGTTGAGACTGTACTCCTTTTTCCCAAGTGTTCATGGGAGTTGTAGTTATTGTTTTGTTTCTTGGCTGCTGGATCAATAAAGTGGAGAAAGCAAGGCATAATCCTCACCTCCGAGTCCTTAATAGAATTGAAACTTTCCGTTACGATAGCTAGGAAGTTTTTCATTCTTTAGCAGAGAGCGAGAGCCAGAGCTCAGCCAGTTTGATCTCTTTCGAGACAATACCTACTGCCTGCGCTCCATGGGCCTGGGTTTGGGAAGCATTAACTTTCTGTTTCCTCATGGTGTTATAAAGTAAAAGGAGTGGGTGTAGGCCAAATTCCAAAGTAACAGGTGCCCCACTAGTTTGTAAATGCTTTGTAGGTACTTTAAAAGCTTATCAAAACAGTCTCATAAGAAATAATAGCCTGCTAGTAGCAGGAAGCAAGCGAAACAAAAACTACGGGTGGTATCCCAGCCCCGCCTCTTTCTGATGGTGATAGACAAAGACAGGCCTCCCCTTGGCCGGGGCACAACCCAGGCATGTCCTGCGTTGCAGAATGGATGTTGGTGCTTAATAGTGCTTCTGTAAGGGGCCCTTCCCCTCTCCCCGCCTCCAGACAGCAGGAATCATGAGGCTTGAAGTCCGCAGCAAGCCATGTTTGTGTCCCGCGCTGTGGGATGGATGTTGGTGCTTAATAGCACTTCTACGAGAGCCCTCCTCCTCTCTCAGCCTCCAGATAGCAAGAATCATGGGACCTGCAGTTTGTGACAGTGCTGTGGGATGCGCTTAATAGCCCTTTTGTGAGGGGCCCTTCTCCTCGCCCCGTCTCCAGATAGCAAGAATCCTGAGACTTGAATTCTTCAGCAAGCCAAGTTTGTGTCCCGCCCTGAGGGATGGATGATGGCGCTTAACAGTGCTTCCATGAAAGCCTACTCCTCTCTCTGCTTCCAGACAGCAAGAATCCTGGGACTTGCAGATCTCAGAAAGCCAAGCTTGTGTTTCTAAAGTTACTTTTCTAAATATTTATTAACAATCCGACTTATTAATAGAATTAGGTTTTTAGTAAATATTATAAAGAGTTGCCGAATTATTTTTGTAGCTGGTCTGAGATACAGAATTAATATTCTAATCTGTACTCTAGTTTTCTCATAGGTCATGCTGGGCTTTCCTCTGTGAAAATAGCTTTTGGTTGCTTGTCACTGGAGGGACATGGTAACAATAAATTGCATCATGGCCACATAGGCCAATCAGAGGCTATCCAACTTCTACGTGCTTTAAGAGGCAGAGCATGCACAATAGGCACTGGACAGCAGTCACCCAGATATACGCAGTCCAAAAACCAGCAGTGAAATTCGGCAAAACATTAAAAAAAAAAAAAAAAAAAAAAAAAAAAAACAAGAACGGGGTGACTCCAACAAAAGGTAATTTTGTTGAACAGATCGTTAAGATCACTTTCACATTAAAGAAAGCAGGGATTCCTCCTTCAGATGTCATAACATTTATAATGCAAAGAAGGCTAATGGGCACGACTCTCAAAGTATTAGCTGGTATTCCTTAGCCTGAACTAGTGCATTAACCTTACCATGGAAGTTGGTGCCACTATAGGCCTATCACTGCTATCAATATAGCAATATAACCTAACATATGATGTAATCTTACATCTTAAACCAAATGATGAGGTGGGAGACAACCCAAAACAGAGACAGTTAGAGACACAAAAATGTTGTTAGGTGTAAACAGTGTTAAATTTCAGTCAATGGTTGCAGGTGGGGCCCAGTGGCACCTATTTTTCCTCATCTGACTTTGACTCAGAGCACAGAGAAAGAAAAACATAAAAAAGGGGACGGGAAGAGAAAGAATGAAAACCTAGAAAGGGAATAAGCAGAAATGAAAACGAACATGGAAGAATGGGAATGTTTAGTGGTGGATGAATGAAGATGAGGTAGAATCAGGGCTATACAGCCTTTGTAATCAACATTTGCAGCCATTGGAAGCAGAGTTTCCCAGCAACCGATTTTCCATTGGATGGTATGGACAGGAGCATAACTGAACAGATGGGTTTGCTAGATTCAGAAACATTCTCCAATTGCATTAAAAATGTCAGAGTAGACAACCATGGTTATCCTGATATCTTGCTTCCTTTTTGTGTGTCTTGCGTAAGGACAGTTGGGTATAGAGTCTAATATTTTTGTGTGCGCCCTGTGACTGCTATGACATGCATTATCTTGTAGCTCTATTTTGCATTATCTAGTTGCTGAAGTGAAAGATGCTACTGGGTGACAAGAGGAGATGGTTGGCTCCCAATTTATGTTAGTTCTCCTACTTCAAATAAAGTCTTATTGAATTCATCCTCGTGTATGCATAACTGAGTATTCCTTGAGTTAGTCTGATTACACACAAAATATTAAAAGTCCTGTTTAATAACATTTTGGTGCTTGTTTTTTTTCTAGCAGAAACATGACTGTGGGAGATCAAAAAGCAATTGTTGTGGAAAAGAGACCATTTTCAGAAATTGGAAGAGGTGATCAGAAGAAGTAAAATAAAAATGAAGCATGGTTAACCAAAATGTCTAAATTGGCTACACTAAAATTAAAATCAAGTTGAAATTATGGAAAGGGTTTTAAGAATTTACAGTTGGATATCAAACATGGGTTCCTGTTGACCAATGAGTTACTATTGTAGCTGCTTTTGATGTCTCATTTTCCAGGCTGTATGTAATGTTTATGAAGTAGGTGTTGGAAAATGTAAGAAATTGGCGTATGAGTTAAGGGAGGGGAGAACTCATCTCAAATAATAATCACAATCCTTGTCAAGGTGAACTACTAAAGCCACTAAACACATGTTTAACAATCTGGTATACTAGCATGAAGCTGGCAGGCTTAATTTAGAGGCAGTTCGTACAAAAAGAGGTGTATTAGAGAGGGGCAACGTGGTGCACCAAGGAGAGTTTCAACAATAAAAAAACTTTTAACCTAACTATCTACAACGGTGCACAACTGAGGGGAATACACCCTGACCCCAAAAGCTGACTGCGAAAGCAGTCAAAACGACTATGTAGATACCGTGGCACCCGTTGTTCTGAAGTCACTTTTTGGTGTTGATATGAATTAACATCCTAAGATCTCTTTGGGACATTGACTTGTGTCACGAAATTTTTGTTTGTGAACATTGGGCTTTACGTGGATACTAACACTGGACACATCAATCAACTGATTTACTGTAACAGAAATAAGTTAATGCTATGTTTTTTTGATGACGCTTGGGTTCCAGATAAACCTTCTAAGAGGTAAGACTATATTCCAGCCCTGAGGAAGTCAAATGACGAAACACGTGTTGGCTGAGATGTCGTTGTAAGAAATGTGGACATTTTGTTTTTTTCAATGGATTCCCACCTTAACTAGAGGTGACGATGAGGATTTCAAGAACATGTGTTTGGAACTAAATGGACTTTAAAAACTAACACAACAAACTTTGGTGTATATAGTTCACTTGGACTCAGATGAATTTATGAAATTAGATTGGTGCAAATGATTTAGACTGTATATTAAATGATTTATGATGTACTTATGTGATAATTAACGCAATTGACTTCAGAACAACGGGTGCCACGGTATCTACATTAATTTCGAGGCAATTTGTAAAGTATTTATGCAGTACTCAAACAGTAACAAAGAGAAAACATAACACAAGAAAAACTCTAAAACAATTTAGAAAAATAGAGAATATTTTAGTAAATAAAATGACACCTGTAGGAAATTGGGTTACTGGTTGAGGGGGGTGAAACCCTACTCAAGCAGCAACCATAATCTGTCAAGGTGAAACAGAAGTAAACCACAAAGCTGTTCTTAAACCTCTGCTAGCTTGGCACAAAAGCAGTCAGGCTTAAATTAGAGGTAATGTGTAAAGTATTTATCCAACACTTCAAACAGTAATACATTGAAAACACAACACAAGAAAAATCACACACCAATTTCGAAAAATAGAGTAAAATTTCATACATAGACACCAAAAGGACAAAAATTCAATTAGTAGAACTGGAGACAGGAAATGTCAAAGATTTAAGTGAAAATAGTCCCTAAAAGCCCAAAGGGTCAGCGATGGTTATCTGGTTGCTCTGGACTGGGCGAAAGTCAAGTTCAGACTCACTGAGTTGGAGCAAGGGTTGGCTACTGGGACAAAGTTAGGCCTGCTTAAAAAAAGTATCTTAAATCCTGGTATGCAGAGCATTGCGAGATCCCAAAATGAGGATGAGTCACTGCGGGACTGCGATCGGTCCTGGATCGTTGTCAAGGATGCCTTCAACAAGGGGCTTCCACTGTGAAGTACTGCGCTGTAGATGCTTCACACACAGGTATTTCTGACAAGCTGCAGGATTGTTATGCAGAGTCCTGCGTTGTCGTTAAGGATGCAATCGTCGAGGGCTTGTGCTGTGGAGGCATGCATCGAGGATGCATCACACAACAGCAGTTCTGAGGAGAATGCGAGTTGCGATGAGAGGTCAACTATGCTGAGAAGAGATAGGTCACAATGTATCGGTTCTGCGACCACAGCTGGGCTGGCAGAATACCTTCAGACCCGCACCTAAAGGTTCAGGACTGAGCTGGCACCACTTGGGGGATAGGACTAATAGCAGATAGAGTCCAGGTGCTGCATTCAAAGTGGCTGGAGCCTTTTCTGTCCCGTAGGCTCTGATCAGGAGGCCAGGAACAATATAAAAAGACCAACTGCCAGCTACACCCAGTCATGTAGCCCCGAAAACAGGCAGCAGACATCAAATGGAGGGGACAAGCGAAGGACAACTTTATAAAAGTGGCATTTTCTGAACTGTGATTTAAAATGCAAGTTTACCAATAAAGAGGGTTTGAAATCACAATTCTTTAAACGCCAAACCTGATATTCCTACCTGCTTCCAAATGAAAGTTGGACTTCCAGAACAGGAGGCAAGCCAGAAAGCACTTGCAGTCACTTTTTTCTGGGGATTAAGAGAAGCAGGTACAGTCTTTCTCACTCCCAGGCTAGGAGGGCAGCAGGCAGCAGGCCAGGCTCAGCAAAGCAGTTCAGTTAAGTCCAACAAAATGGCCGTCCTTTCAGCAGCACAGCAGTCCTTCTTCCTGGCAGAGTATCATCAGGTTCAGAAGTTTACTGATTTGTTTTTTTTACTGAGTGGTGCCTTTGAAGTGGGGGTGACTTCAAAGAGGGGCTCTGAAGTGCACACGAGTTCTCCCTTTTCTGTCCTGGCTCCAGACACATTATCAGGGTTATGCAGTTCTTTGTGTGGATACAGGCAGAACCCTATTCAGGTGCAAGTGTCAGCTCCTCCCTCTCATCTAGCTCAGGAAGGCCCATCAGCCCGGTGATAGGCCATCAGGATGTAAATGGCACACCTCAGCTCCCTTTGTGTGTGACTGTCTAGAGGGAATGCACAAAGCCCAGCTGCCACCCATGCCCAGACGTGTATTCAGAGGCAGCAGGCACACAGGGCTCAAGAACAGAAAACTGACAACTTTATAAAAGTGGCATTGTTAAAGTTGTAATCCTAAATCCAATTTTACCATTAAAGAGGATTTATTATTACAAGTTGATAGGTACCAAACGTGACTGTTCTACTCAAAATCAGGAATTATACCGAAAAAAATCCCCAATGCTGTCCTATGAGAGGGGGTATGCCTCACAGTAGTGAAAAATGAATTTGGGAGTTTTTCACTCGCAGGACATGTAAAACTAAGTAGCACATATACTGTCTTCTACTGACACAGCTCCCTGTCCTATGGGCTACACAGGGGCCTACCTTATGGTTGTCTTAGGTGCAATAAAAGGGGAGTTTAAGGTTTGGTAAGGGATTTTAAATGCCAAGTCGAAATGGCACACACAGACTCTGCAGTGGCAGTCCTGAGAGATGTTTAAAGGGCTATGCATGTGGGTGGCACAATCAGTGCTGCAGGCCCACTAGTAGCATTTAATTCACAAGCCCAGAGCACATATACTGCACTTTACTAGGGACTTACAAAGTATGCCACTTGTGGATAAACCAATGTTACCATGATTTAGGGGAGTGAGTACATTCACTTTAGCACTAGTGAGCAGTGGTAGAGTGCCGAGAGTCCTTTGGTCAACAAAAGCAGATCAGCAAAAATGAGGCAAAGCAGGCCAAAAGATTGGGGGATGACCACCCTACAGCTGTCAGGTCTAACATTGCTGCAAGTTGTGAGGTACTATTGTCTGCACAACTGAGATAGTGACTGTAACAATTTGCTATGAATGTACTAATATTGATTATTGTTTATAAATCCTAATGCATAAAGGTGATGCTGCATTGATTAGTGTGATTTCCCACTGATTGAGATTTAATTTGCATGTGTGAAAATCTTTTTGAGTGAGAAAATCCAGAGACTGGAAAAACTTGAATATTCCAGTGGTTGAACTGGTCTTTCGTTGTCTCTAGGGGAGATGACAAAGACTGTCGTTTTATGTTGCACAGAGTTGTAGAATCATAGATTTTGTTTATACGAAGTAATTGTAAAGGAGGGTGAACCCCCTTAAGGAGCAGGTTTTGTGTCATATTGTGCTGTGGGGAGATTGATCGGTTGGTGTGAAACGCCACGCTGTGATTGGTTGGTCTGTGTAAAGAGTTGCATAGTGATTGGTTGACTTACGTGAAGAGCTGAACTGAGATTGGAAGATGGCGTATAAAGAACAGAATCAAAACATTGAAGAACTGAATTATGTTGCTTGAAACACTAAGTGCTTTGGAGAAGAGGGCTTGCACTATAGAAAGAGAGAAATACCAGAGACAAAGAGTGCTGTAGAAAATTATGGCAGATGCAATATGGGATGAGCTACAACAGAGATGGAGGAAAAATATAGTGGAGCGAACTAGATTTTCCCCCATGGTTTGAGGAAGCTGTCAAGAACAGTGCAAAGACAGAGAATGCTGGAAGTCTAAGCCCGAGTCAGAGAGCAGAGAAAGAAAAACCTTTAAATGTCCGAAGATTAAAAATAGATTTAGCAGAAACAATTGGAGGATGTTCGGATCTTGAAAATGTGAATCCAAACCAAAGAAAATAAATGATCTATTTGTGAGCAGAAATAACGAGACGAGCAGCAGTTACACATGATAAATTGACTGAATTAGCCAATAAATATGAATCTGATTTTTCAAAAAGTGTCCCATTATAGAAAGCAAGGAGGAAATCAGGTGCAGATGCAGAATGAACCCATGTAGTGAATGCAAGTGCGAGTGCAGACATAGGTTCCTATGATGCAGGCTCCATAAGACCTGATGGCAACACAAGATGTGGGCAACCCCCGATTCATCATGAATCAAATGCCCAGAGTAAATAGAAATTTGTTTCAGACCCAGAACCGGTTTCAACAGTTCCCTATGGTAAACAGTGAGAGATTTGGCTGCAATAATTCCCAATGACACTTACTCGGGGGGGGGGTCGACTAGGAGTGTGTACTTGGTGACTTCTGAGAGGCAGACCAAAGTGAACCATTTGTAGATAGTGAGGTAAATGGCCCCCAAGTGTCATTTCTTATTGGCACAGGAGGAACACGTTCTATGGCTAGAACAGTGGAAGTCCTAGACCTACCCCTCTCGAGAAAGAATATCCAAGTTGAAGCCATTACAAATAACCAGATTCTAAGTCCAGTTTCAAAAGATGTTTCAGTAAAAATGAGTTAATTTGAAGAAAAGGATCACTTTGTTGTGTGACTCAAGCCCTGTAAACTTGCTTGGACAAGATGTGTTGTGCAAGTTAATCTGCACAATCTATTGTACACAAGATGGAGTTGAATTCAAGACTCATGATGACAATGTGGATTTAAATGGATACAACAAGATACTGTAGGATTCTGCCCAATGAGAACAGAAGAATTGCCACCTGGTTTGGGACAGATTGTGAACCTAGAAGTATGGGATTTTACAGCAAAAGAAATTGGAGTAATCAAAGACATAGAACCAGTTTGTATTATAGGAAAGCCCAATGCTGTTTTTCTGAGAAAACAACCATACAATTTGCCCCCAGAGATAGTGGCAGGAATAACACACTAGCTGAGGGTACAATGAGCAAAGGAATCCTGAGAGAGATGGTTGGGAGTCCTTGTAATTCGCCAATCATGGGTTTACCGAAACCCAATAGCAAGTATAGGATTGTCCAAGATCTTTGAAAGATAAGTGATATAATTGTTCTATGGTACCAAACCCAGCCACCATCCTTTTCCAAATTCTGTGCACTGCGAAATGGTTCACAGATGTGTACCTTTGCCAAGCCTTTTTCTCCATACCATTGAACGGGGATAGCCAATTCCTGTTCTGGCAAGGTGCCGAGTTCCACAAGGGTATACTGAAAGTCCTTCTATTTTCTATCAGATTTTGAAGAAAAATCTTGAGTTTCTGCAGATACCTTGTGATTCAGTTATGGTGCAATACACTGATGACCTACTTGTGGCATCGAGCACTAGAGAAGCTTGGAAACAGGATACAAATGCTCTGCTTAATCACGTAGCTGAGAATGGACATAAAGGTGGTCATTACGACCCTGGCGGATTACTTCCGCCAGGGCCGCGGGACGCGGTGGCACCGCCGACAGGCCGGCGGTGCCCCGCGGGGCATTCTGACCGCGGCGGCTTAGCCGCGGTCAGAGAAGGGAAACCGGCGGTCTCCCGCCAGTTTCCCGCTGCCCCCAAGGAATCCTCCAAGCCGGCGCAGCTTGCTGCGCCGGCTTGGGGATTCCGACTCCCCCTCCCGCCATCCAGTTCCTGGCGGTTCTCCCGCCGGGAACCGGATGGCGGGAGGGGGAGTCGCGGGGCCCTTGGGGGCCCCTGCAGTGCCCATGCCAACGGCATGGGCACTGCAGGGGCCCCCGTAAGAGGGCCCCAAAATGTATTTCACTGTCTGCCTTGCAGACAGTGAAATACGCGACGGGTGCAACAGCACCCGTCGCACCTTCCCACTCCGCCGGCTCGATTACGAGCCGGCTTCATGGTGGGAAGGTCGTTTTCCCCCTGGGCTGGCGGGCGGCCTTTCGGCGGCCGCCCGCCAGCCCAGGGGAAAACTTGGAATACCCAGCGGTATTCCTGACGCGCAACATTGACGGGCGGCCTCCGCCGCCCGTCAATGTTGGAATGAGGGCCAAAGTGTCTCTGAGCAAACAGCAATACTGTCAAAGAGAAGTCCAATATTTGGGACATATCATTGAAAAGGGAATGAGGAAGGTGTTGCAGGAAAGAATAGAAATTATTTTGAGAATTAACCCACAGAAAAAAGCTGAGAAGTCAGAATGTTCCTGGGAATGGTTGGCTACTGTGGACAATGGATATCAAACGTTTCCCTAATGGCTAAGCCTTTACTGAGGCTGACACACTAAGATGTGCCCAATCCACATACATGGGCGAACAAAGGCTTGAAAGCTTTCCTAGAGCTGAGAGAAAGTCTTTGCTGTGCCGCGGCACTAGGAATACGAAATTACAGTGAGATGTTCACATTATTTTGTAGTGAGAGGGAGGGCTGGTAGTTCAAGAAGGCCTGTGGCATTCTCCTTAATTAACCCTGATCCAGTAGCCGAAGAGCTGGTTGGTTGTCTCAAATTGGTGGCAGCGGTTTGTGTCAGCACAGAGAAGTGCAAAAGCATAGTGATGGGACATCCTTTAACTGTTATGGCCCCTAATTCCGTTGAAGTTTTACTTAACAGAACAAAGACCCAGTACATGAAAAATTCCCCACTTACTAAGTATAAGCAGCAAATCCTCGCATAAGATAGTGTGACTTTAATAACATGCCAGATTTTAAATACCAGTACACTAATACCTTTGCCTGAAAGCAATGTATATGTTGATTTTGAGTATGATTCTCTAGATGCCACAGACTTATGCACAAAGCCAATGCCAGACATAAAAGATGAATCACTGACTGAGCCTGATTATGTAATTGTTGTGGATGGCTCATGTCTGAGGACCAGTGAAGGTGTCCTGAGAGCAGCTCACGCTATCTGTACAATTCAAGAAGTTCTATAAGCTTCATGGCTTTGAGGTATTACCTTAGCACTAGTTGCCGAACTGATTCCCCTTACCAGAGCTTGCAGTCTAGCAGCTCAAACAAGAGTCACTATATTTACACATAGTACAGCTTTAGTGTGGTCCATGATTTCGGACAGTTATGGTCACAAAGAGGTTTCATGAATTTATCAGGATCGCCTATCAGAAATGGCAAACATGTAAAGAGATTGCTAGAAGCACTGCAACTTTCAACTGAGGTTAGTAAATGTGCAACTCAGAGAAGTGGCAATGAATAGGTCACAGTGGGAAACAGATACACTTACAAAGTTGCGTGTTATCGTACATTTGTGGCCTGCACATTTAAAAGGACATTCACAGATGAATCTGAAGAGGGCACTGTCTTTTTAATGTTAATGTCTATAGCTGATACAAGGGATGGGCTCAAGAGATTGCCAGAAAATGTTTCAGACGCAGAACAGCAGGGATGGATTAGAGCAGGATGTGGATAAGATGCAAATGACATTTGGATTTCAGCAGATGGGAGACTAGTTTATTGTCTCCCATGACATAACATTCCCATAGCCCACCCATTTAGGAAGGGATGTAATGGTGAGGTTGTTTAGACAAATCTGGTTTAACCCAGAATCAGTATGCTTTCAGAATAACTGTGTCACCATTGTGTAACATGCTAACAGATTGATGCAGAGAAGAGAGCGTGTCACACTGAGTCATTTAGAGAGATCAACAGAATGCAGATGGCTTTTATGGAGATGCTTGTGTGTAACAGGTTAAGATATGTCCTGGTTATATTGAGCATTTCCTCTAAATGGGCCGAAGCCTACCCGACATGGAGAAATGAGAGTCTCAAGGTAGAACAACTGCTGTTGAGGGAGTTAATACCCAGGTACAGAATGCCAATTTCTCTGGAGTCAGCTTGGGGATCTCATTTCAACAATGAGGTATTTAAGATGTTGTGTGCAACACTACAAGTGGAGCTGAAACCACACTGTAGCTATCTCCCAGAGGCATCCGGGATTGTCAAGAAGCTTAATGGAACAATAAAGTCACAGTGGACAAAAGTCTGTGCATCCACTTCATTGAAATGGCCCAATTATTTGCCCTTGATGTTTATGAGCCTTCAAAGAGCACCTGAAAATGAAGACAAGAGTATTGCCCCATGAAATATTGATGGGGCATGAGATTGCCTGCTGTACTTGCGAATACACCTATAAACATTACAGATGACATGATACTTGATTACCTTAGAGGATTGGCTGATGTGGTGTGTTCTGTTACTCGACAGGTTGAGGCTGTCAATGCAAATGCGCATCGAGATCAATGTCACAACATTAGCCCTGGTGACTGGGTGCTATTGAAAAAGCATGTACGAAAGTCCGGTCTGGGGCCGAGGTAGAAAGGCCCCCACCGCGATTTTAATCACAAATACTGCTGCTAAATGTGCTGGAGTACTAAATTGGGTGCATGCATTACATACCTAGTGAACAAGAGATATGTATGAAGAAATTGTGTTCTTTGAGCCAGAACCAAGAGCACCACAAGCTGTGCAAGAACAAAGAGCAACACAGCGAGAGGCACAACAGCAAAGAAAAGAAAGGGGTGAAGAACTGCAGACAGGTGAAACAATCTAGTTTTCCGATATCTCACAAAGTGGCATTGAAAGCTTTGGTGAAAAAGAAAGCGAAGCAAGAGCTCAATCTGAAGTGACAGTAGAATCAGCAACAGAACAACACTAGGATCCAGGAGAAGGGACAAGTACTGGATCAAGAAGAGTCACTTACAATGCTGAATGGCCAAGAACCTATGGTGGAAAGAAATTGAGACGAAATGCGTCAGTTGAACGCATACCACCAACAACTGCTGAAGAGACAGAGTGAAGCAGTATAAGTGGTACAGAAAAAGATCAACAAATACCCAGGAGATCAAGAAGAGTGAGAACACCTTGTTTTAAGTATTTTGCACCTGAATGGACTTACTACTTGAACCAAGTACTGCATTTTCAAATATCAGATGTGCTTGATTTGAGAGCTGTCTGAACCAACTTGATGCTATATTTAGTATGTAAATGGAAAAAGCTGCCGAAAAAAGATTCTGAAAGAAACAAAAGTTGGTTAAAGAACTTAACTGAATGAAAAAAGATATAGACTAAGATAAAAACGGATAAGTTGCTAAACAAAAAGAATTAAGATTTCCCTAGGCCCAAGGCTGCAGTAGAAGAGTATGGATAACATTTTAGAAGAAGTCACAGTACGGCTAAGTAAGACTATACAAAGATTGCTGTAAATAAAGCTGAAAGAACTAAAAACAAAAGGAAAGTTTTTTGAAAAGCTGTTTATGCAATAACTAATTTTGAAAACAAACTCATTAACATTTTTGCTGTTACACTTCTGTTTGAAGAGATCTGACTTTAGACAAATGTGTTCTATTAACCAGAGCTGATATTTAACTGACATCCTCTCTCCGTCACGTTTCCATACTTGATGATTGACTGAGACTGCAGAGATGTCAGGTAGATTTGTGAGACTGTCTGGGTTCAGGTGGGGCTTCTTCAGCAGGAGGTGGTTTTGTCTTGTTTTGTAGTAGTCTGGGAAGGTTCCTTGAATGAGGGAAGTATTCACTATGTGGGATGGGGTGTGAGCACATGTACATGGACAGAGGGCAAAGTGAAGTCAGTTGAACAGGAGACTGAAATCTGTGCAGCTGAAGGTGGCTTGATGGTGTACTCGAGGCAGGGTGGATGGCTTTATTAGTATTTTGAGGTGGCTTTCTGATCTTGATTACCATCTTCTCAGTGAAAAGAGATTGAGGGTGTGAGGGTGTTGCACTTTTTGAATGGACGTAGGGCAGAGTAGTCTGTTTGGGGGGGACTGGATGGAGTTTAATGAAGGTGGTTTTGGCAAAGGGGATCTGGATCCTGACCAGCAGATTTCGGCATCAGCGTTTCTTGTACAAGGACATATCATCGTCAGCCTTGGTGTTCGTTGTAATCAGGATTTTGTAGAAGCAAGTGTTAAGTAGTCTTTAGCTTTTTCTTCCTTATTCTATTGCCTGACTTTGCGCCTGTTACAATGTTTGATTTGGGAGGCTGGAATACATATTTGAAGATTCAAGAAAGCCTTTGTTAGATTATATATACAGACTGCGGATGGACAGGTCTAGAGAACAGTGATAATCAGGATTTTAATTTATCCCTTTAGAACCAATAGGGCAGCTTCCCTCTTCCTCCCGCCCGCTGATTTTTATAAAGTGTTGGTCCATTTTTATGTGCCCAGAAGAAGATGACTGCTCTTCTGGCCATGTTGCACTGAAATACACATCAGCACTATTACAACAACCCCTCCGCACTGAACTGTATTATCATCGATGAAAGTGAAGCAAATAATTATATGTATTAAATTATATTGGTGGCTGGTGAAGAAGGATTTTCTACCCTTAATTAGGCCAGATAATTCGTGCTGGTCTATTATGTTATTTGAATCTGCTATCTTCTCACAGTTTTATGGATTAGTGAGTGTGCAATGTACGAGGGTATGTTTGATATTGGTGAGTGCAACATTTTTTAGTATGTAAGGGTGGGGGGATTCTCTGTTGACGTACTATATTGGTAATATTTGTTGTTATTTTGTGTTATACTATTTTGTAGTGATGCTATGATTAGAGATGATTCTCAAAACAAAAAATTAGATAAGTAAAAGATGTGTTTTCATATATCCCGAATTGATGTGTTGCTTGTCTTAAGAATGAATCTTTATTTAGAGCCTAGATTTGGAGCTGGGTTGTTTTCCTGTTCCTTAATTTGATGTAGAGCCTATGTGCACAGCAAGCTTTTGAGAGTAGATCAGGACTGTCATGGGCTCTGGTCCCTTTCCACTTCTGTTTTGTCTTTCTATAGTGTGCTTGTTAGATGGTGAAATGGCCGGTGCAGCTCAGGGGTATCTGGACTTGGAGTGGATTGATGGCACTCTAATTACATTAAGGTTGAGGGTACTGCATTTGTTGTGGGTAGGATTACTGATGGGTTTATTAATGTCTAGTTTGTTAAGGAGTGTGCCAATTATATCCTAATTTCTTTGTGGTAGGATCTTCTGGAAGGTTGAAGTATCTGATGAAAATGGCCAGGGAGTATTAAACAGAGGACTTGGATGGAAATAAAGAATTGAACAGAGGGAGTGATTAAGAGGTCTAAAATTTTGTTGTTGGAAGTCCTTGTGTCCTGGTCTGTAGATGAGGTTGAAAGTGACTGCCTGGGATGATAATAAATGCAAGTGCAAGGCGCGGACCTCAAATTATTTGGTTGCTAGATTGCTTCGGGTGCAGGGCAAGTAAAAAAGAACACAAGGCCTAAATATCTTACTTCTGTCTGGAAGGTCTTTTTAGGAATCACATCGGTCAAAATGAAAAGGTGTTGGTATGCAAACCGGTCCTTAACTTATACACTCTTTATACATGTATCAAGCAATTAGTGTGTGCAGAATATTCCCCGGAAAATACGAACAATACATATTTGTAATTGAATAACATGAAGAGTCCTGGAAGTACTTATGGACTTGTTTCAGAATAAAAAAATAATTCAGTTCTTGTTTAAATAGTGTATTAATTCTGTTGCAAAGGTGACAGACAGTATTGGGATCTGTAGTAGCCGGTCCCAAAGCGTTCTCAGTTCAGTACTTGGACTACGGATACTGAGTAAAGCGTTTCATATGAGTGCTAGCTACTATTGTGAATCACTTGATTTCCCTTAACACATGACTCTGAAACATACAGGCAGGTGAAGCGTAGTCTAACTCTTTTTACTGTAGTACATGTATAAAAAATATACCTACAGTGGGTAGTATCAACAGTATGGTTGTTTTACATCCCTTTCGTTGATTCCTACCCATGATATTTTGTGTATTGCTCACCTCTTTCTCTCTTCTTCCCTTTTCCTTTTATGCATGCTTCCAAGAAGTTATGTTATAGAAATCTAAAGTACAAAAAACACTTAAAAATCATAACAAGAGTATTATCTAAAAACAGATCAATAACTGTAGTTAAAATAGTCAAACACCAGATTTGTTCCACAACTCACAATATCTAGCATTATTGTGATTCCAATTAATATATCCAAAATACTGCACTTCTTTCACCACTGGTTTGGGAAAATAAAATACTTCCTCTAAATTGAATTGATATAGTCTGCAAAAGCAGCTGCTTTGTAATTTGACTTGCGCTATAATTAAACATGAATTTCCTCTGTATTAAGTCCATGAATCGTGCAAAACGTTTTCATGGAGAATAAAGTGACTAGCGCTTCCCAACGAGAACAACTTCCTCTAACTCATAATAGCTGACCCACTACGAACAGCTCATATGGGGGGAGAAAAAGCTGACACCAGGCATCCATACCAAATATATCATTAGTCTGCTTCTTGCATCCCCATCTCTCCATGGCCGCACTGCTCCCAGCCCCATAAAAGCAGGAACAGCAGTAACCATCTACCAACCATGGCAATGTCAGATTAACAGACACCTGCACTATTGCTGTGGGCTCGGCAGTACTCTCTAGACTCTAGAGCAGAGGTCTTCAAACTGGGGGGCAGGCCCCCTTGGGGGGGTGGGGGGGGGGGGGTCAAGTGATCCCAGGGGTGGTGCCAGACTCTGGCCAAAAGAAGCATTATACAGATAACAGGCCTTTTTTTAAGCAGAAGCATGTTATTGCATTTTTAAAAAGGCAATAGTACTTAACTATAATTTTTAAATAGGTCTAGACATATTTAAACATTGCCATCTTTATAAAATAGTTGTGAAAAATTCTGAGGGCGGCCCAATAATTTTTATTTTCTACTGGGGGGTGGAGCATTAAAATGTTTAGAGACCACTGCTCTAGAGGGAGGAAGAAGAACTAAAGGCACCACCAGCGCAGGGTCAATCTGCAGCTGGGAAAAGACAGTGCAGGTGCCAGTCTCATCATTTCCCTTCATTGAAGAGCTGTGATGGCACAGCAGAGAAGCAAATTGGTTCATCATTGCCATTTTGTCACAGCAATGAACAATTTGCATACGTTTTTGCTCACACGTTTCTTCACATCAAAAGAATAGAATACTGGCATACACTATCGTTTTGTTTGTGCTAAAGCAGCAAAAAGGCTTTTAATTTAATTTAGACTGTCTCAAAAGATGTTTCTCTCTGGTATTCCGAAAAAAGAATCCACTCCATTAAAACAACGTTTATTTTCCAGATTGAGGGCTCGCTGCAAATCTTTTGGGGCTTGAAAGAGCTTAGTACTTCAGCATGCAACGAAGTAGTGCTCATATGGTTAGCCGCATTATGTCAATATATCATATCTGCCTCCCAGTTAATAGAATTAAAGAGACTTAAAAACAGACATTATGTGGGAGGGATAAGCGTGAGGGAATAGCGAGACCAGCGACAGTAAAGCAGAACTGTACATATTGTGGCCTTAAAAACTAAGTTCTGTGATGTAACTTTAACAAATACAGTCCACTCAGAGCTTTAAGTACCACCTCTTAACTAATGTCTCCCGTTAAACGAGTCTTTATTTCAATCATTGTCTTGTCTGTTGTCAAATTAAAGCGCTTGCTCGTTTTATCGTCCTCTGTTCAAAAAGGTTCTGTAACAATGTAATATAATAATAATAATAATAATAGTATTAACAATAATAATGTGATTTATTTGCGTGTAGTTATTTCAGACTAAGTGTCCCAGATTTGAAAGTCTAACTCCTGGAGGTCAAAAACACAGCAACACTAAGTATCGGAATCAGCCCGATCTAAATAACGAGTTTTTTAAGTTTTTGCGAAACGGATTCCATCTGAGGCTGTCGCAGTTGAGGTGAAAGAGTTCCACAGCTTAGATGCTAAAAAGCTGAAGGAACTACCCCGAATGCAAACTCTTTACAGAAGGATCTGAGGCTCACTGCAGGAGAGCAAGGCTTGATAAAGGGGTGCAAATAGCGAGGACTCTTGTGCCCTGTTACCATAGCACAGGCTTTAAAAGAAAGTTGCTTTTTCAATGGTAACCAATGAAATTTGATAGTGCAGACCCTATAGGGGCCCGTTAAGTGAGGTTCAGCAGCAGACAGGCTGCAGAATTTTGCACACGCTGAAGACTCAGAGGGGACTGTAATACTCCTAGGTACAAGACATTACGGTATTACAACCTGAATGTAACCAGTGACTAGACGACTATTTTTCTAGAGGATTCAGGCAGGAGATAAAGGATTTTTTTGGGACTTTTTAAAACCCTGAAGCATTTACCTGTCAAAGCCGTGATCTGGTTTTCAAATGTAAGCTTCTCATCAAACAAAATGGCTTGGTTCTTAACCCTTGGCTTTGGGGAGGGAGAAGGTCAAGCAAATCTGGCCACGAAGTAGAGGACTAGATCGAAGGTTGTATTTTGTGTTTTTTTTTGCTAAAGGTAAAGATAAATAACAGCCCATGTACCACCCGGAGAATGGTGCCACTGTGCACTCATGTTGAAGATTCAATAACAGATGTGATGAATTTGCAAAGTGCGGTAATAATCATGGTATTCTACTTATTTAACATTATGGTGCATGAGTTATCCTGCAAATGTTGCGAACACATCCGATGTAGGCTAAGAAATTATTTCATAACTCCGGTATATTAGTTATGTAATGATCCAAGGATACTTGTGGGAACAAAGGGGAAAGGAACAAGGTTAATGAAACTCTATACCTTACTGTATTAGTCGCACTATGCTTCCAGGCCATCTTAGAGCAGCAATGGTGGGTTTTCAAGTGGGAGGAGAACAGAAAACCATGGACACAAAATTATGCAGTATCGAGTTCTAATGCTTGGTGGCAGATAGTCTTTAAATCATTTCAGAATTTTCTGAGGTCCAGTGTATGGGAAAATTGCACAGTTGACATTAGGGCCTTGAGAATGTATTCTTCCTCCACTATGATCATACGTTGCCAGGAGAAGCACAAGACTATCAGTGGGGCTTCTACTAGGGATATAATGTAGCAAAGAGCAGTAGTTTGATGCAGTTAGGAGGGCTCCCTGGAGGGGGATGTGGGCCAGATACTGCACTTCAGATACATTTGTCTCACTGATTGATAACCAGTAGAGCTTTCAAAGCAGGTGGCTTTTCACACACATTTAATCCAAGGAGTGCCCTACAAAATTTTGGTTTTGTGTAGCTTACCTAACATTTCAGGTGGATCACCGACATAGGTGTCACTGCAGTGGTACATAGTAGAGTCATGCAAGGACAAGAATGATCAGAAGATCGGACATCAGTAGTGGCAGAAATGTTTGGAGTGACGTAATTGGTTTAATACATTATTGGTTATTTTGTTGACCTGTGGATGCGAAGACATTTCAGAATCAAATACAACTTCCAAACTAAATGCTTCACTGCCTGCCACTGAAGATGAACCCATTGAATTAGGCCAGTTCAATAAAAGCATAGTAGGAACACCAATGCTAAACAACAACATATACATTTTAGTGGCAAAAGCTGAGCAACTTGAGATGCATTGACTGATGGACGTGAGTGAGAAACTGTTAGGCCTGACTGAATTTGCTTCAGTTGACTGTAGAACTCTGCACACTTTACCACTGCTAGCCAGTGCTAAAGTGCTTGTGCTCGCTCCTGTAAGCATAATAAAATTGGCTTAAACACAAATTAATTACAACTAGTGGACCTGCCACCCTTACTACGCTACTTACTTAAGTGGCCCTCAGGCCTGCCACTGCAGCCCATGCGTGCAGTTTTAAAGTGCCATTGTGAGCTGGCAAAATAAACCTTTTGCCAGGCCTAAACCTTCCTTTTTAATACATATGTCACCCCTAGGGTAGGCCCTACACAACCCATATGGCAAGGTCCTTTGTATTTAGAATGTACTTTTAAGATTTATATGTTCTGGCAGGAAAAAAACTGTCAATTTCATTTTTCACGTTTGCAAGGCCTACCTCTCCCACAGGATAACCCTAGGTTACCTTATTACATTTGATAAATGATGATGTTTGTTTGGGAGCCGCTATGAATGCAATTTTTGGTGTCTGAGGAATCAATCAATCAAATAATTTCTTAAGCGCACTACTCACTCGGTAGGGTCTCAAGGCGGTGGGGGGGTGGGGGGGCGGTTACTGCTCAAAGAGCCATGTTTTAGGTGCTTTCTGAAGGTTAGGAGGTCCTGGGTCTTGCGTAGGTTGGTGAGGAGGGAGTTGCAGGTCTTGGCGGCGAGGTGGGAGAAGGATCTGCCGCCGGAGGTTGCGGGGGACTGTAGCGAAGGCGAGGTTGGTGGGCCGGAGCTGGCGAGTTGTTATGTGGAAGTTCACTCGTTCGTTGAGGTAGACCGGTCCAGTGTCGTGGAGGGCTTTGTAAGCATGGACAAGGACTTTGAAAATGATCCTTTTGTTGATGGGCAACCAGTGTAGGGATCTGCGGTGGGTGGATATGTGTTTGTGGCCACGAATTGTAAATTAAATTAAAAAAAAAACGTCTTTAATGGATTTTAAGTCACAAATTTGAAAATGGCACTTAAAGAAAGTTGACATTTTCTTGCCTTAATCATTTGGTGCCTGCAGCCTATTACTGGGTCACATGACTTGTGTATTCCTCACAGACAGCCACACAATAGAGAGTCTGGGTGTTGGCAGGATAGGCCATCCTGACTTAATGAGGAGGACGTGCTGTCACCTGTCACACTTGCACTTCAGAGACAATGCCTCAGCTCAGACACATAGGATTTCATACTAGCCTATTGTGCTGCAGACAGACTGGGACCAGGACACAGAGGCAGGAGATTCCAAACACTTCTGTGAGAAGAAGACTGCAGATGTTCACTTCAAAGGGAGCACCAGGTATAATAATAAAAAAAAAGGGGACTCTCAGACCCACTCTTCAATACACTCCTGGACCTGTGGATACTACAGAAGGTCTGCCCTGCTCCCAGAGGACAACCCTGCTGCTTGAAGCCTGCACTGATGTATGACGAAGAAGACTGGACCTGTATCCTTCAATCCAGACTGAAGTGAATCCAAGAGTCGGCTGACAGGATCCTGTTCTGAGCTATGGGGACACAACAAGCTCCAGGGGCCTCCTTGCACTTGCCCAGCTGACTTACTGCATTGGACCTGCAACTGGACCTGCCTGAGCACTGCTGGCCTCTCCTACAGTGAGTTCCTGATCTTCAAGAGGTGCACCTTAGGTCACGGACACTTGGTGTAGCATCTGTTGAGCTCATCCTCAAAGAAAAGGCCAAATCCTGAAGTTTTGGGCTCTTAGTGGCTGTGAAGAGGCCAGTTCACGCCGACCGCCCATGTGAGGCTTTGGTGAATAGTAGTCTTCACACTACAGTGACTGATAGCGACACAAGATTTGGACTTTGTGCTACAGCAGCAACAGTCCATGCTGTCTGATACCACAAGGCTCCAGTCATGACCGTCTGCAACACCCAACGGGATCTTCGGGTTACAGTGACTACTGTCTGCGATGCCAGACCTGCCCTTCGCGCTACAGCGACGGTCATCCACAATGCACTTCTTGCTCCCTGTGGCCTCCACCACAGAGAACAGAACTCTTAGCGTTGGACTTTAGAGGGTAACTGTTTCAGCTGGATTAACCTGGTCTCTTTATCTGCCCTGTGCGCTATAGCGGATGGCCTGAATTTGTGACTGCACAACCAGAAAACTGCTAGTGGTGCTTGTAAGAGCTATACTTACCCATAATGCCTGAAATTGAATATCTCTGGTTCTACTGATCAGATTATTGACGTTTTGGTGTCATATAACGTATTAAGTTTTACTAAATTTTTCTAAATTGTAGTGGGATTTTTCTTGTGTGGTGTTTTCACTTTATTACTGTTTGAGTGCTGCATAAATACTTTACACATTGACTCGAAGCCAAGCCTGACTGCGTTTGTGCCAAGCTATCAGAGGGTTAAGCACAAGCTAACTTAGTGACTTTTTGTGGTTCAACCTAATAAGGATTGTGGCAGTGGCTTAAGTAGGGTTTCACCCCCAAACAACAACCCAATTTCACACAGGATGTAACAGTTTGCCATTTCATTATCAGGATGCATGTAATGACTGCAATGAGCGGTCATAAATGAAGCATTTAGCACTGAAAAAGATGTTCAACAGTGCTGAAACGTGAGACACTCCATTTAAAATGTTGGCTGGGTCAGGACAGATAGATCCAAGTTTCATCTGATGGTTTGTTTAGCTGGGAATTGCTTTTTCAGCAAAATCCCGTTCCCCAAGGACAAGCCTGCACAACATGCAGATTTAAGTGATGCAGTTGTGTGGTGTATTGCTAACTGAACTAGAAATAGAAGCTTTTATTTCTCACATCCCAATCTGACTCAACATCCCAACCATCAGACAATTTGCAGAAAACAGAGATAATGGTGAACCCCCACCCTCTCGACCCAAGGCAAATGCTAAAACCATCTTCCCAGAAAATAAATGGTACAAATAGTGGATTATCCCATTCCTTACTAATAAGAGCTTGCTGATCAGAATACTTGAGAGTTCACACAAGGACATTATTTACAACACTCATTCTCTTCTGAGGGTAATTCTTCTGACTGCGAGATGAACGCATGACTACAAAAATAACAATTTCTCCTTACCCGAGTTTGACCAATCTTTAAGTTTGTGTCATACTATCACTGTTCTTCCCAAATATAGAAATCACACAAAATAATAAGTTAAAAAAAAATTGTTAGGATGAGAATTACTCAAGACAGCAAGCTAAAGAAAGGTAATTACCACACAGACAATTTTGCATGCATTACGGAATGATCACTATTTTTAACCTGTTGGGATTAGGATAGGCAATTGTACAACATGCTGGTAAAGAAATATACAACAAGAGACATGAACAAAATGGAGTTTATTTATAAGTATTGTGAAGTCATGAAGCAAACCAGGCTGGTCTCTGAGGGATAGATTTACCAACAAGTAACACAACGCAACAAGACAACTTGCTGTGTTTGCGTTGTGAGAGGGATAGAATGTGGCATATCTATCAAGTGATGGTGCATTCCTGCTCTCACCCTGCGCTGGTGCACGGAGAGCAGCCTACTGTCAAAACAGGCTCCCTTGCGCCATGGTGCAAGGGGGCCTGCGTTACAGCCAGGATTGTTTTTGTGCTGGAAGGAACACCTTCCTGCACAAAAACAATCCTCAGATGCTTTTTTCCTCTTTCTATGTGTGCTGCACAATGCAGTACACATTGAAAAAGGACAAAACAAGGAGAAATAAACATAGGATTTTCACACATTCCCAGGTTTAATAGTCTTAGTAAATCTGACTATGTGCCAAAATCCATGGGTGGATGCATGGGAAACACCCAAGGTCCACCCATGGAACACTTTCCAAAAGGCAGAGAAACGCACGGCAGCGAATTGTACTGCCTTGGTTATTCCAGATAAACCATCCATGCAGATCCACACAAGGCGGCTTTGCGTGGCTTCATAAATTTCATTGAAGCCCTTGTGTTCCCTTAGCCACCTTGTGTGACGCAATGGCAATTGCAAGGGCTTCATATTTAGTGCAATGTATACTTTTAGAAAAAAAACAGGGCCACCTTGTATTAAAAATACATTTCTGCTTAACACGCGAAAAGGTCCTGGTTTAGAACATATGTATATAGAATATGAACATGCCATTCTATACAGACTATCTTGTTTATGGTAGTATAATGCATTCTTAAGCTGGTCAAAAAAGGAGCACATATAAAGGGTATACAAAAGTACCCTCTTTCTGGTATGTTACTACCAATTTCTGCTTGATGTCAGTGCGTTTGACTGTGTTCACTGGGATCCTGCTAACCTGGACACCAGTGATCATGCTCTCTCTCCTGTAAATGTTGTCACTGCATACTGGTAACCCAGTATTTCACCCAAAATCGGCATATTGGTCCCCCTTATAAGTCCCTAGTATATGGTACCTAGGTACCCCGGGCATTGGAGGTTCCAGGGGATCCCTATGGGCTGCAGCATTTCTTTTGCTACCCATAGGGAGCCCATGCCAAGACATGCACCTTTTCACTGCCATTTACACTGCACCAGGACACTTATAATTCACCCCTATTGCACGCCTTCCATCCCTGAAGGCAGGGTGCAGAGTACCTGTGTGTGAGGGCACCCCTGCACTAGCAGAGGTGCCCCGACGACCTTTAGGACCATTTTCCCAGAATTCGTGAGTGCGGGGATGCCATTTTACTCATGCACTGGACATAGGTCACCACCTATGTCCATCTCCACAGTGGTAACTCTGAATATGGCCATGTTTGGTATCAAACATGTTGGAATTATACCCCCAAGGATTTTGCAAGAATTGGTTGTATGATTCCATGCACTCTGGGGGATCCTTAGAGGACCTCCAATACTGTCATAACAACCTTCTGAGCTTTTCCAAGCAGTCCCAGCTGCTGCCTCCTCTCAGACAGGTTTCTGCCCTCCTGTTGCTCGAGCAGCTGGAGCCCAGGAAGGCAGAACAAAGGATGTCCTTTGGGAGAGGGGTGTTACACCCTCTCCCTTTGGAAATAGGTGTTACAGGCTTGGGAGGGGTAGCTTCCACAGCCCACTGGAAATGCTTTAAAGGGCACATTTGGTGCCTTCCTTGCATAATTCAGTCTACACCGGTTCAAGGACCCCCAGTTCCTGCTCTGGCACGAAACTGGACAAAGGAAAGTAGAGTGACCACTCCCCTGTCCATCACCACCCCAGGGGTGGTGCTCAGAGCTCCTCCAGAGGGTCCCTGTGTTTTGCCATCTTGGATTCCAAGTTGGTAAGGAACTCTGGGAGCATCTGAGTGGCCAGTGCCAGCAGGTGAGGTCAGAGCCCTCCCCTGATAGCTGCTTACCGGTTAAGTTGACCAATCCCCCTTTCAGGGCTATTTAGGGGCTCTCCCTTGGGTGGTTCTTCAGATTCGGATTGCAAGACTTCAGCAGGAATCCTTAGCATCCTTTACTTCACCTTCTTACCAAAGAAACTGCTCCTGGACCATCCAGGAACTGTACAAACTGCAACAAAGAAGCAAAGACAACTTCTGCAACATTGTATCTTCAGCTCCTGCCAGCAACTGCAACTGATTCCAGGTCGTGCATTCTTCGAGTATTGCCTGTCTTTAGCCTGCACCAGAAGAATGAAGGAATCTCTCTTGAAGTGAAGGAGTCACTTCCCTGCTTTAGTAGGCACCCCTCTGCAGCAACAACTGGTGGCTTGGGTCCCCTCTCCTGACTAAGTGCATGGATTCAGCATCACGGGTGATGGACTGAAGTGGTCCTGACGGTCCTGAAGTCCTACTGTCCAACCTTGGTGGAAGTAAGAGCTTGCCTCCCCACGCAAGACAGTACCCCGTGCACCGAGTGTTTTGCAGTTGCCAAGGCTTGTTGGCATCCTTCCACGAAGTTCTTTGTGGACCGTGCAGCTCTGGGCCCCCAGCACTTCTTCCTGTGACACACAGCTTCCTAAGTAGTTCTCCGGCGGCGTGGGATCCCTTTGTGTAGTGCTGCGTGGGCCTCATTTTGCACCTTCTTTGTCCCCGTGACTCCTGTGCGTGCTGCCTGGTCTTCTGAGTTGCTGAGAGCCTCCTCTGACTCCCCCTCCTGGGTAGAGTCCACCAGGTCCCAGGCAGTGCCATTTTGATCTAACCGCGTGCTTTGCGTGTCCCAAGGCTTGTTGGTAGAATCCAGTGACACAAACCAGACAGCAATTATCCATCCGATGTGGGACATCATCTTCACCAACCAGGAACCCGCATCCGTCTTCTTGGGTGCAGAACTGACTGTTCTCCTTCACCGGTTGTTCTCTTTTTGCACCTTCATCCGGGTTAGCAGGGGCTCCTGTTCTCCCTGGACTCTTCAGCGCTTCTTGGACTTGGTCCCCTTCTTCCACAGGTCTTCAAGTCCAGGAATCCATTGGTGGTGTCTTGCAGTCTCTTCTGGTTCTTGCATAATCTTCTTTCTCGTGTTCGTTTGTGTTCTAGGAAAGTTACTGTGATTTACTCCTGCTTTCCTGGGCTTTGGGGTGGGTTCTATTACTTAAATTTGGTGTTTTCTAATACTCCCAGAACCCCCCTACACACTACACTTGCCTAGGTGGGAAACCGACATTCACATTCCACTTTCTTAGTATATGGTTTGTGTTCCCCCAGTTCCATTTCTAACTTGTGATTTTCACTATTTGCACTGTTTTCTAACTGTTTTTACAGCTATTTCTGCATATTAGTGTATATAAGTTGTGTATTACTTACCTCTTAAGGGAGTATAATCTCTATGGTATGTTTGGCATTTGTGTCACTAAAATAAAGTACCTTTATTTTTGTAACACTGAGCATTTTCTTTCATGTGTGTGAGTACTTTGTGACTACAGTGGTATTGCATGGGCTTTGCATAACTCTTAGTTAGGCCTTGGCTGCTCGGCTACAGCTACCTCTAGAGATCCTGGCTTCTAGACACAGACTACATTTCACTAATAAGGGATAACTGAATCTGGTATAAGGTGTAAGTACCTTTGGTACCCACTACAAACCAGGCCAGCCTCCTACACAGGATGATAACAGACTTTAGTCACAACATACATCATTTGATTGTGGTAGCACACTAATTTTAGGAACTCTGAAGTGATTTCACCCAGTAAAAAATGTTGACCCTCTGCTGGAATTAGATGAACCATTGAGATTTCATCAGCAAGGTCATCAATGACGTAATTTAACTTTCCATGAATGATGTAATATCCGAGGGCCTATACTGCAAGGAGGAGGTGTAATTTAACTGAGCTAAAACTGGCAAAATTCAGTGTTTTTGGTGTATAAAGTTTAGTTTTTAACCCTTATAAACACCCAACTATAACGTCACTTCACACTCCCATAATATACATATATATATTCACTTAAAAAACAGAAGGTTACGGGGACGTTATAGTTAGGCTCACATTTTAAACATACAAAACCATAGAAATTCACAAGTTATAGTTACAGTTACCTCAAGTAACTATAACACGTGCCCTAAGGTAACTATCTCCTTCCCTCAGGGCCTGGCCATGTGACCTGGGTGCCCCCCAGGGAACCCAGTGACAATGTTGGGGACCAAGGGGGGAGCCTGAAGGCCCCCGCGGTCCCAGCCGGCTCCACACCTCCTGTGGGAGCCAGTTTTGCTGTCACAGAGAGGGAGCTTCTCTGTGACAGTAGTTTCCTCTGTCTCCCTGTCTGCATCTTTGCAGGAAGGGAGGAAGGCAGGGAGCTACTACATCCTCTCTGTGAGAGTAGTTTCCTCTGTCTTCCTTCCTGCATCTTTGTAGGCAGGGAGACAGAGGAAACCTTTGCTCATAGCGAGGGAGAGCTGTTTGGCAGCTCTTATTCGTTGTGAGCAGAGTGCTTGCTGTGACTTTGCGGCAGCTGTCAAAGCTATCGCTAGGCCACAGCAAACAGCTACATCCCGGAAGTGAGCACCGTGGGACATAGGAGCCAGCCCTGGAGGTAGCGATCCCCAGGGACCTCAGTGTCTCCTCGAGGGGGGCTGCGCGGCACCCCTCCAACTAAAATAGCCCAGGGCTAATGCCCCAGGGGGGTAGTGGTCCCCAGGGCTGAGGGGGGGCCAGATAGCCCCCTGCATTTCAAATGTTTTTAAAAGCCCTGGGAAAGTGGTGGTCCCTGGGGCTGCTGAGGGCCCCGCATGAAAAATGTATATGCCCCCAAGAACCTGGACAAACCAGGGGCCCTCACAGAAACAAGCACAGATGCCTGCGCTTGTGTGTTTAAAAAATGTTTGCCATGAATAAGCAGCACAATTTAAAAAAATGCTTTTTAGCTTGGGGGTGTAGGGTCACTCCAGGACCCTAACACCAGAGCTAAGGGGACAGGGTGCCCCTACCCTGGCCTCTTTTCCTTTTTTTCACATTTTCTAGTGGGACTTGGCTGAAGCAGAGTGCCAAGATGCCTGCCAACTCTTACTGGTTTGAAGTGTTGGCAGGCAATCAAAGCTGTGCATTTACCTGCACAAGCTCATGTTTTTTCGTGAATAATCGCAAAGGATCCACTGCCCTAGATATACAAATGTATTTTCCCTTTAATATCTCCAAAACTACTGAAGGGATTTATACCAACTGAGCAAAAGCGTAATCTTGCATATCGAAAGCTAGCTTTCTGTCCAGTGTTTCGGCTGTAGTCACGTCTAAAGGTCCTATGGGAAATGCAACTTTTTTGACCTAATCCCTTTTTCTCGGCTCCTGCTTGACATATCACCCCAAAACTTTCCGTGCGCAACAAGAATCACTTTTGTGAAGATTTCTCAAACAGTGCCAAAGATATAGACATGTAAAAAAAAAATTTCTATGGAAACATGTTCCTAACTATAACTACCTAGTGGTGACCGCCACTAGGTAACATATATATATATATATGATATATATCATATATATATATATATATATATATATATATATATATGTACATATATATATATATATATGATGTAATATGTTAGGTACTCAGCAGTGCATGGCGAAAGCATGAGTTATAGTTATTTTAGGGCATAAATTATAGTTACTCGAGAGAACCAAGATAACTAACCTTTGTGTTTTTCATTGAATGTCTAGTTTTTTTTTAATGTAAAGAAATATTTTATTGCTATAAGTTCAGCCAAAAAAAAAAAACAGCATGCATTTGAGACTTTCTTTTAATATTTTTCGGCCCACAAAATGCAATCATAAAAACAACCACAAAATGATCTTGCACTCCAGCTGAAGAACATAAGAGCTCCAGCTATGAGTGTTTTAAAAAATTATGGTAAGTTCTCCTCGAGTCATGTATTTAATGACACAGAAGACTTAAATTTTTTTTTTTCAATGTTGCAGGGGGGTGGGGGGGGGGCTGCTAGTCATTGCACCCTCCCACCAACAACATTAAAAAATTGTAATGGTTCAAAAGTAAACTATGGCCCTCATTCTGACCTTGGCGGGCGGCGGAGGCCGCCCGCCAAAGTCCCGCCGTCAGATTACCGTTCCGCGGTCGAAAGACCGCGGCGGTAATTCTGACTTTCCCGCTGGGCTGGCGGGCGGTCGCCTTCAGACCGCCCGCCAGCCCAGCGGGAAAGAGGCTTCCACTATGAAGCCGGCTCGGAATCGAGCCGGCGGAGTGGAAGCTGTGCGACGGGTGCAGTTGCACCCGTCGCGTATTTCACTGTCTGCGCGGCAGACAGTGAAATACATGTAGGGGCCCTCTTACGGGGGCCCCTGCAATGCCCATGCCAGTGGCATGGGCACTGCAGGGGCCCCCAGGGGCCCCGCGACCCCCCCTACCGCCATCCGGATCCCGGCGGTCGGACCGCCGGGATCTGGATGGCGGTAGGGGGGGTCAGAATCCCCGCGGCGGTGCAGCAAGCTGCGCCGCCGTGGAGGATTCTATGGGGCGGCGGTACACTGGCGGGAGCCCGCCAGTGGTGCCGGTCCGACCGCGGCTTTACCGCCGCGGTCGGAATCCCCATTGGAGCACCGCCGGCTTGTCGGCGGTGCTCCCGCGGTCCTCCGCCCTGGCGGTCAAAGACCGCCAGGGTCAGAATGACCACCTATGTGTGTTGTTTAAGGTTCTTACATTTCAGAGTAAAAAACAGCATCAAAGCTTAACAAGCACGTTTTGACATGCGCACAGTGAATAGATTTTTTTTTTTTTTTTACAAACTCAGGAACAGCATACAGCGAAGCAGTAAAGGCGTTCCTTACAAAAAGTGTAGGGGTGGAGTAGGTGGCAGAAACAACAATGCTGCTTCCTCATAACAAGAACTAATACCTTGAGAAGAGCAGCAAGGCCATCAGTGGCTCCATTCTCCTTCACTCACTTTCACAATCTCTGGGAAAGAGACAAGAAAGCAGCTGACTATAGATACAGATAAAATGAGACAGGGTTCTAGGACTCTTGCTATTTTCAACTTGGAAAAAAGCTTGGCAACAATGAGCCTGGAGGGGTAGGACGGGCGGGGTTTGCAGTAGGGAGCAGAACATGACAAGGAGGTATCAGGGATTATGATTAAGTAAGGCACTTTGACAGGAAATGAGCACCCATGGTGCAGAGGAGGATGCTTTAGTAACCGCCTTTGAAGGTTATTAGAGATATAAATTCAGAGCTGATGCATAATAAATATTTATTAGGCCCATAACAAGGAGCCCATCTGGACATTTTGCAAACTGGATTCCAGCCGCCACAACAGTCTCATTTGGAATCCTGACCACGCAGCACAAATGGAACACAGCCCACCTGTAATTACATTCGCAAAAGCAGATGAGTGAAAGAAGGCAATATGTATATAAAAAGATATTCAAAGCATAAATTAATAATATACAAACCTTCAAGTATGACCTAAACAAAAGATTAGGTACACTTACACGCTAGTCACTGGAATGCCCGCATACTATACTACTTCCCCTTTTTTTTTTTTTAAAAAAAAGGCCTAATTTTCAAAATATTTCCTAGTCGTCTAAATGAAACATGTTTCTTCAGCACTATACCACTCCTAGGCCTAGATTTACTAATGCTTTGCACCGGGTAGACGCAAACCTGGTGCAAAGTATTCGGGGGGGTTTACTATTCTATGCAAATCAGGGTATAGATTGTCTAGCATCTCAAAGTAACGGGAAGGTGTGCTTTGTACTGCTTAAGTTACTTCGCGCGAATGGGCATTCCATGGGTGGTGCATGAGTTTTCTAATGCTACTAGCCATGGGTTTTGACAGAAATCCACATCTACAAACATTCGTAGCCAGGGATCTGCGCCATTCATAGATAGCCACTAACAATTTCTCCTTAGCATAGTTTTTGTAGCAGTATTCCCTAAATGTCCCTCATGTGCAATACATAACATTCTTTTTTGCACGGATTTAGGAAGTAGATTTTTTTTCTGCCATCAATATACAGCCCTCGATATTCAACAGAGACCTGTGCGTATCTCTGGTGTATCTCTGTAATCTTCCTTCTAAATTCTTTAGACATTCCCCCAAACAATGCACTGGCACATATTTGCAACACAACAGTCGTCACTAGCCATTCTTCATTCTTTTCACAGCTATATCCTTTGCTATTTGAAATTCCTCTCAGTTACCTTGTGACAAACAAATTCCTTCCTGTTCCTCTGCATCTTTTTAGGAGGCTTCAACTTTGACATATATATTTTGATGAATCTAGAACAGTAATCACACAACCAACAGTCTTAATCTATCCTTATCATTAAGTCTTAGTGTGTTAGTTATTCCCTACACTAGATCACATTTTCATTTTCTTCTAGAAGGTGCAATCAGGTGTCTGAATACTCGACCGTTTGGGTCAATACTTTACACTTGTCCTTGGCAACAGTCATGCCCTTGTCTTTGAGTATTGTTACCACATCTCTGAAGATGTTTTGTGCTCCTCTGCTGTCTCTGCATATATTAGTGTATTGCCATGGAATGCTTTGAAGCGTTCATCGCTTTAAACAAAGTGTGCATCCGTTTTTGAAAAATGATGCAACCAAAGCAAAAAGGCTAATGCAAAGACCTGTAGGCTCTACATGGGGTGACTAATGTGGAAAGATTCTGCAACTTTTCTGCAAGGGGTACCTGATGATTAACCAGCGTCAGGTCAACAGTGGTGAAAAACGATGTATTTTCAAGCATCACTAACATGTTGCGAACTCTTGTGTGGGTAACATTTAACCACTACATTGAGTACAAATCTTAACACCGCCTTATCTGACTACCCTTTTTACTAGCTATTACAGCAATGCAAACACGCTCAACTGCACCTACAGGGAGAATGATGTTCTGTTCACATAACTCATACAGCAATTTCTTCAGGTCTTCTCTCACATACAGAACAGCACCTTCCTGGAGGTAGGGATTCTCTAGTAATTGACACATATGATAAAAATTTGACTTTTTTGTACATCATACACTTCTTGTCAGCTCCTGGGCAGTTTGGATTACCACCATAAAGTGTACAATTGTAACACTGATTACTGTTTTTCACTTTGAACATTATAACATCTTGGTTTTCCTTAGCAACCACAATTAGAGAAATAGCCGAGATGCTGTGACTCCAATTTACAAATGCCCTAGTGGACATTTGTGATCCTTCCATACCGTTTGCTATGTTTATAACTTTTCCTAAACTCGGATTTCTGCAACACAGTACAGGTTTATTGAATTTTCAAATTCACAAATTGTCAAAATAATTCTAAATTCATCCACGTACTCACGAGAGCTATGTTGTCTGGCAAAACATTTATGTCCCTCCATCACAATACTTGGTTCCTCAAAAAAACTGAATTTCTAACCTCTTGGAGCCTCGTTGTACGCATCCCACCTTCTAAATCCAGATGAGTTACAAGTAATCTATGGAAGCTGGTCAAGAACTGTCCGTCCCTCTGCTCCAAAGGCATTAAACAGTAAAGCAAGCCTACTGTCTTGCACCTATTACAACTAAATAGTTTTCAAATAGCTTGTGGCCAATGCCTCCATTTCATTGGTGTTTTCCTTGATTCTGTAGGAATAGTAATGGTGGCATAACACTATGAAACGTTAGCACTCAGTACTATAAGTATCCCTTGCAGTCAGTTATTCATAAATATGCAAAACGTTTGACCATGGACATCTAGGGGGTCATTTCGACCTCGGCGGTCTTTTCACAAGACCGCCAAGGGACCGCCGTGCTGAAGACCGTCAGTGGTGGCGGTTTTCCGCTCGGCGTATTATGACTGCTGGCAGCCCTCCGTCCTTTTCCGGACGGAGAGCCGCCAGCAGCCATACTGGCGGACAGAGGGGAAGTGGAGGTTGCTCCACCTCCACCGCCACGTCAACAGAACACCGCCCACCGAATCACGTTCTGTGATTCGGCGTGGCGGTGTTCTGTTGACGGTGTTGTGGCGGCGGAGCAGCCCCCATGGATCACGTCCCCTCCCAGAAGATCAACGGACAAGGTAAGTTGATCGTCTGTTAGGGGAGGGGGGTGGTGTGTGATGTGTGGGTACATGGGGGTGTGCGTGTGAGTATGTAGAGGGGGTGTGTGAGTGCGTGTATGCATGCGGGGTGTAGTGTGAATGGAAATGTGTGCATGTCTGTCTGTATGTATGTCTGTATGGATGTGTACGTGTATGTCTGAATGAGGGTGTGCCTGTGTTGTGATGTCGGGGTAGGGGTGGGGAGGGGGGTCCTGCCACCTTATGGGGGTGGCAAGGGGGTGGGGGGTGGCAGAGACCCCTATCAGTGCCAGGGAAGGAATTCCCTGGCACTGATAGTGCTTACCGCCATGGATTTCATGGCAGTTCCAAACCCCATGAACTCCATGGTGGTAAGCCAGGTCATGATACCACCGGCGGTCTTGTGACGGCCGCCGGGCTGGAGACCCAAGTCTCCAGCCCAGCGGTCATCTCCGTCATGGCGGTCTGATCGGAGAAGTGGCGGATGACCATGGTGGTAACCGCGATGGTCATAATTCCCAATTTTTTACCGCCAGCCTGTTGGCGGTAAAACCGCCACTTCTCCGTCAACCGCCAGGGTCGTAATGACCCCCCTTGTTTTAAAGAATAACAAAGTGGTTAATATCCCTCTGAGCCATTCCATGTTTATGCAGATATTCAATGGGAGGTCAAATGAGAGTGATAAATAGGAATACATCTAAATAGTAAAAGGGTGCTATCATATATTAAAGCAGTTGTCATGCAAGTGAGAGTTTTCAGGGAATGCTTAAACAAATCGAATGAAACGACCAATCTAATGGACATGGGTAAGAAGCCCTAAACCTCGGGCAGGAGCCCTTGGAAGGTGCAGGCAGATGATCTTTTCCTAAGTCAAGAGGTTGTTTTAAAATCTAATCATTTAGGTGCCATATACAATATTAATAGCAATTAGTTGAAAAGGGGCAATAATTACAACAACAACCACATTTATCATTTTAGCCAAGGGAGAGAATGCTGCTCCAAGATGGCGCTCACAATTCCTCCCCTCTTTGCATTATTTGAGCAAAGTAGCGATTTGTGGTGGATATATTTTCTACTCAAAAGTCAATTTCTAGACCGTAACCCTAAAAATAAGTGGCCACTGAGCCAGAATGCATATAATTACATAGCAACACCTTTGTCCACGCACTGTACTAATTACAACAGATTTGCACTGAAAGTTGCTATAGAAAAAAACACATAAAGGTGTACATCTCCATGGAAGAGTCAAAATACATGGGTGAATAGTACTGGATGTGGAAAACGGTGTTTAAAAACATATCAGCAGCATTATATTTAAACAATTGCTGGCCATTTTTGAGGCTCTTTGCCCAAAGGTATCCAATTTTTTCATAAGCTTTGGGTTTTATCTTCAGAGACGATTGGAAAACATTGGTTTCTGAGAGAATGTAATATTTAACACACATTGGCAAAGTCCATAGTGCTCACTTTTCTTAAACAAGCTAAGACATAGTCAATACGTTTGGCTTTTTGTTCTTGGAATAGCCTGGTAAAAGTAGGGAGCTCAGTGGATGTTTGCCAACAGCTATCCTAGAATGAAAAAATAATAATACCTTGAGCTATAACAGTGTGGAAGCTGGGTGTAGGACCACATTGTTGAACAAACTGCATTGGCAGATTTAAGCTGTACTCTCAAAAGAGAGTGCCTTTAAAATGATGAACATGGAAGAAATTTGCTCTGAAAGTGGCAAACATAAAATGCATAAATAGCACAATAATACATACTAAAAATATTTGACAATAGGGCAGTATTTACATTGCAGCTGTAAGAAAGCTTATGTGACCACACAGCTTTACTTTGTGAAAAAAGGCTGACATTGTAGCACGTTATTACATTAAATGGACTAGCAAAGGACAATTAGCAAACAGCTAAGTGTTGCAATTATCATGTTCTAGCCTTTCTAGATATCCCCCTTTTAAGCTACATACATTGGTTATGGCTATCATTATGCATTGTAATATGATAATCAAATCTGCTAGAATATACTCATAGTATTTATTCTGAATTAAACTTTCTGCTGTACATAATTTCTTTTTATTTGTGAACAAGTGTCAAGGTTTCATGAAAACTGATAATTTCACTTCTTTGTCAGGTCTGGAGGCTCAGATCATGCAGTTCTCTTTCTTCATATTTAGCTCAGCTGCCCTAACAACTTGAACTATACAGACAAGATTTCCCAAGAGTCTTTGGTTGAGGAAAAACACAACCATAAGACAACATTTTCCAAGAGTGTTTGGTTGAGAAAAAACACAACCCACCAATGGCCTCACTCTATCTCTCATAAAGACCTCATCAAGGAAAAGCACTTCCTCTTTCTTCACTGCTCAGCAGCCCGATGAGTGCTTTTCTTTGATGAGTTTCGTTTGAGGTGGAATTTGATGAGCTTGTGTTTAGAGATTGTTTCATAGTGCATTAATAAAGCTCATAGGCACAATGCATACCTTTATTCCCTGGGAGTTTTAGTCTCAGGCAAATGGTATTTTAGATTACTGTTGACTGAGGATCCCTCCTCACACCCTAAGGACTGGCTCTTCCCCTCCTCATTCACTATTTCTCCCATTTCCCTCCTATGCGGCTTCTGGAGAAACCTTGAATTTCCCTGTCCTCTTGGTGCCGATTATTTTTATTTTTCAATAGGCGCGAAGGAGTGCAATTTTTCTGCATTGCCGTGGTGACAAGTCAGTGCCGCTAGAGGGCGCACAGTTCTCCTGAGCAATGTGCCTGACTTGCTGGTGCTTCCTTCCACCTCGAGACAGTACAGCGATTTCTGAAGCTCAGCAGAGACCAACACGCTACCTCAGGGAGCCAGCCTCTTCTTCTGTGTTTTTAACTTTAGTTAGCAGTCTGTGACTATCGGTGACTGCAGAGTTCCCCTGTGCCTTCGGGAGAGATAAATCAGCTGTGCCTTTCCTTATATCATATCATCATGGGATCATTTGCTCAGTGGTGCTGACTATGGCCAGTGACTTTGAGGTCCCTTCCTGGTCGAAGGCTTGGGCCTATTCTGAGAATCCACAGCAATAATGTTGGCCCATTTTGCCTGCTCTACAAAAAAAAAAAAAAAAAACATCAAGCATTGGTAAGCGTAATGGGATACCTACAAGGGCAGCAACAGGAGATGGTGGACGAGGAACAGGTATTCCTTCCACTCAATAGGAGGCTGGTTGACATCACTGATGCAGCTTTTCAACATGTAATTTCATCGGTCCTTGAGCCGATTAACAAGCAACTTTTGTTGCTAGCTGCTAAAACAAGGAGTCTTCCAGCCGCAAAAACAAAGGCCTCATCCCCTGCAAGGGCCGCTCGGAAATTCTGAGGTTCAGCCGCTAAACAAGTGTCCATAAAGGCCATAGCAACCTTCCACCCTCCCACGCCTTTTTACATTTTTTTAAAAAGAAGGGGAGAAGGCCACGATGGCAGCCAGCATGACAAGTCTGGGACTAACCCCGATGATTTCCAATTCCTCACTTTGCGAGATGATGCTGGGGTGCATTAAAATAATGCTGACTCTGAAGATGAACCAGGTCCCAGTAGACAGTGGGGGCTGAAATGCGTCTCCAAATATCCAAGAATGGAGTCTGTAGACGGTAATGATCCTACAATTTCCTTGGATACGTTCGACCACAACAATATTGTCCACCCCTGTTCCTCAGACTAGACCCCAGCCACTAAGGTGGCACAAAATGTGGGTAGCCGCATAAGGAAAGCATTGGAGGAGGTGGTTCGGTGAAAACTCAAAGCAGAATGCCCTAGGTCATCCCTAACAGGGAAAGTAGTGTGTACTCCCGAGATTGACTATGTTCATCAAGGACCAGAAGAAGGGCCTTGACTGGTCCTAGAATTCTTGCTAGGATAAGGTATTAGATGTCTTAGAACCTCTGTCGAAAATCCTAGATATGGCATAGGAGGAATGGGAGTTCAGTAACCTCATTGATCTCAATATCTTAATGGGCTGGGCCTAAAGCACCCTGTGTTTCCCGAGCAACACCAATTGTTCCCCCTCAACAGAGCAGAGAGGATCTCTCCTCATCAAGATGGACCCCAAATCGAGGGAGTTGGCCACCTTGGAGGGAAGCCAGGTGCCAGATGACTGCCTGTACCGAGATCCTTTTATCAAGGAGCTTTCAAAATTTGTTACAACTTTCTCTTCTAAGGTGCCACAATCAATGCACAAAAGTTTTGGCCAACAGAGTTTTGGAAGTGTCAGGAGAGGCAGGAGGAGCTCACTCAGTTGTTCCTTCAATCTAGTCCCCCACAAGCTCCAGACAAAGATCTATGCAGTGGCAGGACCAGAAGAGATTTGAGGGATTCTTCTCCTCTCTAGGTTCTCGGTGAGACAAAGGTGTATGAAGTGCCTCTAAAGGTACCTCCAATGCTTCTGGAAGTTCCAACAGTAAGCAACACCCTTTCCACCCGTGTAAGAGTGGGGACAGGCTCAGACACTTCTTTCATAATTGGAGAGTTATACCAGGTGATGTATGGGTCCTGCAGTGTGTGCAAGGTTTTCATATCAAATTTTACAGAACCCCAAGCCAATGGGTGTGTGTTGCCCTTACATTTAGCTTACACATGTGGAGCAGTGCAATTAATAGATTAGGAAGTGAGTGCTCTGTTAGAGAAAGGGGCAATAACCTCAACATCACTTCATCGCCAGGGCTTCATCAGCACGCTCTTTCTGGTGGAAAAGGACAGGGGCTTTTGTACAGTTATAAATCTAAGGCTTTACAAAAGCTTTACTTTACTTGTTTTTTCGTGTATTAATTATCTAAATCACAAGCATGGATTTGCTGCATCTTAGCATGTTATATTTCATGCTCACACTATTCTTATCTCAATAATTCTCAATATTTTTTCTTAAAGGATCTATTAATGATCTTAATTTGCTTATTCATACTTGTTTCCAGCCTTGAGAAAGCCCCAGGTGGATTCACCGCAGGGGGGCAAAATACTTGTCGGCTGTTGCGTCTCTACATATATTCGATTTCAAGACTGGCTCTGTTTGGTTCAACTTCTACTCTTTGTTCTTGATTGGACTTATGGACTTATAAATTAAATTGAATGGATATAAGGATTTACTAATAAAGACTGTACATTTTACATATTATCTAAGTGGGTTCTCACTTTTGTAAAGGTAAGGATTCTTTCTGAAGGGGATATGGTCCACACCCCTTAACTTTGAGTTCCCACATATAAACACAATTTAATTGGCCATTTAATCAGGAAGGGGCTTTTTGGACTTTTTTGCATATAATAAATCTAAGGCTGTTCAACAAATGGGTGGTCTATTGCCATTTCAAAATGAAGAGAATTCACCTTCTCAGGGACATCCTCTGACTGAACAACTGGGTAGTATGGTACAGCTAGACCTTCAACACGCCCACCTAACAGTTCCTATTTTTCCTCTACACAGACAGTTTCTCCAGTTCGCTTGGAGGAACTACATCTACTAGATCACAAGCCTTCCACTCAGCCTTTCTTCAGCTCCTTGGTGTTTCACCAAGATTATGTGTCCTGCCATGGAATGGTTACGTGCAAGGGGAGGAGTATGCCTTATTGTTTATCTTGAGGATATCTTTCTTGTGCGTCAGGACAAGGATTCTCAAAGAGATCAATTGAGGATGACAATTTCCTTACTACAGAATCTAGGATTCATCATCAACAAGCAGAAGCTGGAAGTCACTCTCACTCAAAGGATGATATTCTTGGGATTCTTAATTGACTCAGCTCAGCAAACTCAGAAATTCCCTAAAAAATGATGGCTCTGAAATGCAGAGATATACAGAGAACTTTGAGATAAGAAAAAACCTCCTGAGACATCATGTAAGACGGTGGGATTGTTCGCTTCTTCCATCCAGGTTATTTTTCTAGGGCCCTTACATGATAGGGCCTCAGAAAATGATGGGCATGCATGTGAGACAGGGGCCCTCGTACAAAGACAAGGTTTTATTCAATCCAGAAGCCAGAGAGGAGTTAGAATGGTGGTTGGAACACATGCAAGTCTGGAATGTCAGAGTCATTTTCGGCTCCTCACTGGATGTCATCGTAGAATCAGACGCAAGCCATTTAGGGCGTGGAGCCAGAGGTGGGGCTATTACCACAGGAAGACCAAGGACCAAAGCAGAAAAATCTCAACTGTCCAGAATGCCGAGCTAGACCATTTGTGGTATGGAGCCTAGTGTCCAACAAGATGTCCTGTTCTATCCTGCTTAAGATGGACACCATCTTGGCAGTGAGGTACATCAACCATCTGGGAGGAACGAACGAGTTACTTACCTTCGGTAACGACTTTTCTGGTGGATACATTAGCTACCTGTGGCTTCCTCACCTAATGAATACTCCCATGGCGCCAGCCTTCGACGGAAATCTTCTTCCTAGCTTCTGCACGTCGACGAGGACATCACTATAGCCCGCGCGACGCCGTCTGACGTCATACAGGCAATAAGAGGTCCTCGTCGACGTCCGTACCAACCTTTTTTTACGTGCATGAGAATAATAACCCAATGCAATGAAAGAACAAGGCAACATCCCATAACATTGTAAATCACACAACATTGCAATAAAATGGCTGTAGATTTAATATAACTCTCCTTTTTTTTTTTTTTTTTTTTAAATCAAACAAACAAATATATGCAAATCATGTATATACAAAAAGATATATACATATATATATATATATATACTTACAAGTATCCATATATACAAAATCTATTGCAGCCTTGAAGACCAAGAGGAGCGCACTCAAGGATTACTTGGTAAGACCAGAAAGGCAACGGGGAGGCGGGTGTAACCGTGAGGAATCCACAGGTAGCTAATGTATCCACCAGAAAAGTCGTTACCGAAGGTAAGTAACTCGTTCTTCTGATGGATACAACTACCTGTGGATTCCTCACCTAATGAATAGAGTCCTAAAGCAGTACCACGCTTTAGTGGGTGCCAAAATGGTCAAACCAAGAAATCCTGCAGCACTGACCGTGCAAAATGGCCGTCCCTTCTGACCTCAGAGTCCAGACAGTAATGTTTTGCAAAAGTGTGAAGGGACGACCAAGTTGCGGCCTTGCCGATGTCGACCACAGGAACACCCCTGGCCAAGGCCGAAGTGGCCGACTTAGCTCTGGTGGAATGAGCTCTAATGCCATCAGGAGGATCCTTCTTTGCTAAAGAGTAACAGACTTTAATGCAAAGAACAACCCACCTGGAGAGTGTTCTCTTGTGGACTGCCTTTCCTCTCCTCTTGCCCACGTATCCGATAAACAGCTGATCCTCCAGCCTGAAATCCTTCGTTCTATCAATGAAGAAGCTTAACGCCCTCTTTGGGTCCAAGCAATGAAGTCTCTCTTCCTCCTTAGAAGGATGAGCCGGAGGATAGAACGTGGACAAAGTAATTGTCTGGGCCAAACGGAAAGGTGAAACAACCTTCGGGAGGAAAGCAGCCTTGGTCCTCAACACCACCTTATCCCCATAAAAAGTTGTATAAGTGGATTTTACCGATAAGGCTTGCAACTCACTCACTCTCCTTGCCGATGTTATAGCCACCAGGAAGACTGTTTTAATAACTAAATACCTTAAGGGGCAAGAATGCATAGGCTCAAAAGGGGACCCCCATAAGGAAAGTAAGGACCAAGGACAAATCCCATTGAGGCATAACGAATGGTTTTGGAGGATATTTATTTAGAAGACCTTTCAAGAATCTGAGAACAATAGGGGATTTAAATAACGATGGTTGGTCTGGAAGACAAATGAAGGCTGACAAAGCCGACAAATAACCCTTAATGGTAGCCACTGCACAACCTTTCTGCGCTAGAGACAGAGCAAAAGACCAAACGCCCGACAGATGAGCATGTAAGGGATCAATCTGTCTCTCTCCACACCACATAACAAATTTAGACCACCTATTAGCGTAGATAGATTTAGTGGAGTGTCGCCTGGCCGCTAATATAACATCCACTACATCAGGCGGGAGAGAGAAGGAACTCAGGTTGCCCCGTTCAATCTCCAGGCATGTAGGTGTAGACTCTGGAGGTTGGGGTGTAAAACCTGCCCCTGCGACTGCGAGAGGAGGTCTGCCCTGAGAGGGAGACGGAGCGGAGGGCACAGCGAGAGTTGGAGAAGGTCGGAGTACCACACCCTCCTTGGCCAATCCGGAGCTATTAAGATGACTTGGGCCCGGTCTTGGCGAATCTTCCTCAACACTCGAGGAATCAAGGGTATGGGGGGAAACGCGTAAAGCAACTGGTCGCACCAGGTTATCAGAAACGCGTCCCCCAATGCTCCCTGCACCGGATACTGGAGGCTGCAGAATAACGGACAATGCGCGTTCTCCAGAGTGGCAAACAGATCTATCCGAGGAAACCCCCACATCTGGAAGATTAAACGGACTTGATCTGGATGGAGACGCCACTCGTGGTCGGCCGAGAATTGGCGACTGAGACTGTCCGCACGTACATTCAAGACCCCGGCCAGATGATTTGCTACCAAGCAAATCTGATGGTCATTTGCCCAGGACCATAGTCGAAGAGCTTCTCTGCAGAGAAAGTACGACCCTACTCCTCCCTGTTTGTTTATGTACCACATCGTGGTAGTATTGTCCGTCAGGACCTGTACCGACTGACCACGAAGGGAAGGGAGGAAGGCCTTGAGAGCCAGACGTACAGCCCGTAACTCTAACAGATTGATATGAAACATCTGTTCCTCTGGAGACCAAAGTCCTTTGATCTCCAGATCCCCCAGATGAGCTCCCCACCCTAGAGTGGAAGCATCCGTTATGACCATGGCCACTGGTGGCGACTACGCGAACGGCTTTCCTTGTGAAAGATTGTTGCTCGCAATCCACCACTTCAAGTCCACAGCAGCATCTCTGGAGATCTTGACCGCACCTTCTAGATCTCCTTTGTGTTGAGACCACTGCCTTCGGAGGCACCACTGAAGAGCCCTCATGTGCCAGCGAGCATGCGTGACCAACAGTATGCAGGAGGCAAACAGACCGAGCAGACGAAGGACCTTGAGGACTGGAATGACCGCTCCACTTTGAAACATTGGAACCAACGCCTGAATGTCTTGAATCCGCTGAGGCGGAGGAAAGGCTCGATTCAATGTTGTATCCAGTACTGCCCCTATGGACAGGAGGCGCTGAGAGGGCTCCAGGTGAGATTTGGGCACGTTCACCGAAAAGCCCAGGTCGAACAACTGGGTTGTTGACTGCAGATGATGCAACACAAGCTCCGGAGACTTGGCTTTGATCAACCAGTCGTCCAAGTAAGAGAATACTGCTATCCCTTTCCTTCTAAGCTCTGCCGCAACCACCGACATCACCTTCGTGAAAACTCGAGGTGCTGAAGTAAGACCAAACGGGAGGACCGCAAACTGATAGTGCTGCGACCCTACCACAAACCGGAGATACTTCCTGTGCGACTTGAGTATCGGGATATGAAAATAAGCGTCCTGCAAGTCGACAGACACCATCCAATCTTCTTTGATCAACGCCAAAAGCACCTGTGCTAGGGTCAGCATCTTGAACTTTTCCTGTTTGAGGAACCAATTCAAGATCCTCAGATCCAGGATCGGTCTCAACCGACCATCCTTCTTGGGAATCAGGAAGTACCTTGAGTAACAACCTCGACCCCTTTCCTGCTCTGGGACCAACTCCACCGCGCCCTTTGAAAGGAGGACTTGAACCTCCTGTTCTAGCAACAGGAGGTGTTCTTCTGAACAATAAGATGGGCGGGGCGGGATGGGGGGCGGAAACTCCCGAAAGGGAAGGGTGTAGCCTTTTCCCACACCACTGATAACCCAAGTGTCCGTTGTAATAGTCTCCCACTTGTGGAGAAAATGCCGTAACCTTCCCCCTACAGGAGAGGAGTGAGTGGGAAATGGTGGAAGCCTAAGGCTGCTTTCCCTGCTGCACCCCTCCAGAGGACGAGGAAGAGGCAGAGTGCTGTTGAGAGGCTCCTCTGGTGCGGGCCCTACCTCTCCCTCTAAATGATCTATAAGGGTGGGAAGAGGCGGGTTGCTGGAATCTCCCCCGAAAGGAAGAGGAGGAAGAGCCACGCCCAAATCCATGAAACCTCCTGAAAAACCTGGAAGAGGCAGAGGAAGAAGGAGCTTGCAGCCCTAACGATTTGGCTGTGGCCCTGCTCTCTTTAAATCGCTCCAAGGCCGAATCTGCCTTGGCTCCAAACAGTTTGTCCCCATCAAACGGGAGGTCCAATAGGGTCGACTGCACGTCCGCAGACTGGATAATCTGGGTTGCGGCAGCCTGGGTGTCCAAGACAACATCCAAGAGTCCCTGGGGAAGCTCCGTAAATGAAGATGAAATATCGTCCATAAGAGCATGGATGTATCTCCCCAGAATGCAAGTTGCGTTGGTGGCCTTCAACGCCAAACTGCAAGATGAAAATATTTTCTTGGATTGTGCATCCAGCTTCTTGGAGTCCCTGTCTCCAGGTACCATCAGGAAAGATCCAGGCGCTGACTTCGATGAACAGGAGGCTTGCACCACCAAGCTCTCCGGCGTAGGGTGTCTAGAAAGAAAGCCAGGGTCAGATGGTGCAGCTCGATATCTCCTGGCCATAGCCCTATGAACCGCCGAGGAATATACTGGCTTCTTCCACACCTCTAACACCGGATCAAGCAAAGCCTCATTAAACGGCAAGAGAGGCTCCGCTGCAGCAGAGGCCGGATGCAATACCTCCGTCAATAAATTCTGCTTCGCCTCCGCCACCGGCAAAGGGAGGTCCAGAAAGTTAGCTGCCTTCCTTACCACAGCGTGAAAGGTAGCAGCCTCCTCCGTATACTCCCCTGGAGATGAAAGGTCCCACTCAGGTGAAGTATCCAGCCCACTGGCCGTATCGAGACCATGCAATTCATCTCCAGAGTCCTCAACCTCTCCTTCCTCCAGGACTCGTTGGTACTCCTGCTCTTCCAAAAGACGGAGAGCACGCCTCCTCGAATGTAGTCTCTGCTCGATACGCGGAGTCGACATGGCCTCCGCCGAAGTCGAAGATCGGCGCCGATCTCCAGCAGTATCCGACGCCGCGTCCGGCGCCACAGGCAGCTTCGGCGCCGTTGAAGGAGCAGGACGAAGAGATCTTGGAGCCGATGGACCCACCGGAGTCACAGGACGAAATCCTGACGTCGACGGGATGGAAACCTCCGGGGCCAATCCCTCTGAAGCCACCGGAGCGGCCACCGGCGCCGACACCGGCGCCGAGCCCACATTCCCAAAAGGGAGAAAGGGCATAAAGGGTGCCGGCCGTAGAGGCGCAGGATCACCCAATGAAAAGGCCAAAGGCCCCGAAGGACCAGCTGGAGCACCCCCTGGAGCCATCTGTTGAAAGATGGTATACATTGCATTCAGGAATGCGGTACTATCGGCTCCAGGGGTGGGAAAAGCCGGATACTGGGGTACCTGGTCTGCGACGCCGGAGACAACACCAGAGGCTGCATCACCTCAATCACAGACGCCTGTCCAAGCGAAGTCGGTGACGCCGGAGAGGGCAACGGCGTCGATGGATGCAGTGTGACCGTGGGACTGACCTCCCAAGTTCTCCGACGCCGAGCCGAAGGCGATCTCGAACGAGTCTCCTTGCTGGAATGACGCTGTGAATCTCTACGGCGCCGGGAATCTCGATGACGCCGATGAGACCTTGGCGAAGAAGACTTTTTATGATGTTTTTCCTTTTTCTTCGACTTCGCCATGAATAGTTTAGCCTCACGTTCTTTGAGGGTTCATGTGCTGACATGAATCGCAAGTCACGACGTCATGGTCGGAGCTCAAACACCATAGACAGTCGGAGTGTGGATCTGTAACGGACATCTTGCCTCCACACTCTCGACATGGCTTGAAACCCGACTTCCTCTGAGACATTATTACTGCTGAGAAGAACTTCGCAGCAGAAAATACACTGTAGCTACGAAAGTAACAGTAGCTCCCTCGTAGATAACCGTTTCAAATGCACGGAAAAAAGGGAACTGACGTCGGCGAGGACCTCTTATTGCCTGTATGACGTCAGACGGTGTCGCGCGGGCTAGAGTGACGTCCTCGTCGACGTGCAGAAGCTAGGAAGAAGATTTCCGTCGAAGGCTGGCGCCATGGGAGTATTCATTAGGTGAGGAATCCACAGGTAGTTGTATCCATCAGAAACATTCTGTTAGAAACTGGGTCACTAGTTGGCAGAGGAATGCCCCCTGTCCAAGTACAGACCACCATCGTAGTCAGAGTACGTCACCACACAACCTCAATTATCCTGTGCTCACCCTCGGGTAGCCTGGCACAGAGCAAGCAGGCTTATCTTAGAAGGCAATGTGTAAAGTATTTGTGCAATAACTCATACAGTGACACAGTGAAAACACCACCAAAAGTACTCTAGACCAGTTTAGAAATATAGATATTTATTGAATAAAATAATACCAAAATTATAAGAATCCAATATGACCAAATCAAGATATCACTTTTTTGAATTTTAAGTATGTCTTAGTCCATAGGAATCAATGAATGTATCTTTTAAGAGCAAAGTACCTGGGATGAGTAAAAAATAACAATGCAAAAGGTCGCAGATGAGATGATGCGTCAGAAAATAATGTGATGCAACAATTTGTCCGGCGCAGCAGAGATTGATTCAGAGATGCGTTGATTCTTTCCTCATGGGCCAGGTGATGCGTCAATTTCCGTATGCGCATTCTTGGCTCCTCACTGCAGTGCGGAGATATTCTGACACCTAGGGACGATGCGTGGAAGATCCAAAATGCGCTGCAATGATAATACAGGGGTTGCGCCATTTTGGTAGGGGCTGCAGTGATTTTTCAGCTGCGAGACATGAGCTGCATCAATTCTGCAGGCATTGCATTGATTTTGCAGGTGTTGCGTTGATTTATCAGGCACAGTTGATTTTCTATTTGGTGAAGTCTTTGAGACTTCTTAACAGGAAGCAAGCTCGGTCCAAGCCCTTGAAGACCACTTGTGGGAGAAGCCAAAGTCCTTCCAGCAGAGTTAGGGAGCGGCAGGCAGCAGGGCAACAAGCAGGAGAGCAGTCCTTCTAGAAAAGCAGTCCAGGTGAGTCCTTTGGGCAGCACTGCAGTCCTCCTGACAGAGTCCAGTTGTAGGTCCAGAAGTGTCTGATTTGAGGGAGACCCAGTAAATATACCCACATGTGCCTTTAAAAGTGGAAGAGACTTCAAAGACTGGTTTTGAAGGGCACTAATTCTTCTTTCAACTCAGTCCTTCTATCAGGAGATCTATGGGGGATATTCAGTCCTTTGTATGAGATCAGGCCACTAGCCTTTGAAGTGTAAGTGAGAGCCCCTCCACCCTTCCTACCCGGGAAGACCTATAAGTATGCAGATGGAGCTGAGTGTCCTGTGTTTATAGATCTCTGGGTAGAATGCACAAGGGGTGCTGTCAACCAGCACAGACTAGACATGGATTGGAGACTGTCTGTAAGGCCCGGAGAGCAGTAAGTACAGAAAAATGCCTACTTTCTAAAAGTGGTATTTCTAAAAGAGTAATGTTACATCCAACTTCAGGATTTCTCAATACCATTTCAACCATACCACATGACAATGTCACTCTTTCCAGATAAGAAAGTACCACTTAAAAGTATATAAGGGATTTTGGCCTATGAGAGGAGCAGGCTTCACAATAGTGAAAAACGGCTTAGAGAGTTTTTCATTCCCAGGAGAAGTGCAGCTTACAAGTACATGTCCACCCTTTTACTTACATAGCACCCTGCCCTATGTGCTACCTAGGGCCTACCTTAGGGCTGACATATGTAGTAAAAGGGGGATTTGAAGTTTGGTAAGTAGTTTTAAATGTCAAGTCAAAGTGGCATTGAAACTGCACACACAGGCCTTTCAAAGGCAGGCCTGATACATGGTTAAGGGGCTACGTATGTGGGTGGCACAGTCAGTGCTGCAGGTCAACTAGCAGCACTAATTTACAGGCTCTGGGCACATATAGTTAAATTTTCGAATTTACTAGGACTTATAGGTAAATTAAATATGCCATTTGGGAAGGAGCCAATGTTACCATGTTTAGGGGCGAGAGCACAAGCACTTTAGCTCTGGTCAGCTGTGGTAAAGTGTACAGAGTCCTAAAACCAGCAAAAACCTGAACCAAAAAATGGAGGGAGACAGGCAAAAAGTTGGGGGGAGACCACCCTAAGATTGTCAGGTTTAACACGTTTGAAATCTAGTCCTGGCCCCTTGATATACCTCTGTACAAATTTGTTATCAGGAGATTTTCATTTTGAATTTGTGTTTTTGTATCATTAGAGAAGTAATTTAGCTTGGTTAGACATTGCTAATCAGGGCAGATTTTTTCTGGATGACATTTTTGAAAATGGCGTATGTGTTGCAGTGATGATGTATTATTTCAGTAACCATGAGATCGATATACATCATTCTGATGTCAAAACATAGGTTTTGGGGGTCAAATAGTCTTACAGAGACAGAAAATAACACTTCAGAGCAACCATTCTACCATTTTTCAAAATGACAGCCCTATAATGCTGTGTTTTAGCCATCATATTGGTAATTTATTTTAATATTGTTTTTGTTTCAGGTTTTCCGTTGATTCAAAATCATAAACATAAGTGAAGCAGGTGGTAACAGAGGAACTTTACGTCCTGACAGAGTGTTGCTAACTACAAAATCTGAGGACTCCTTCAACAAAGAAAAATGTGTCATATGCCAAACTAATTCAAAATAAAATCTAATATCAACTGCGGATGTACAGAAGAGAGTTTGAGATGCTGCAGAAATATGGCAAGACAAATTTCACAAAAGATTGTAACTAATGGGTGAAGAGGATCAAATATTTTATCATTGTAGCAACAAGTGCTGCAAGTCGTACACAATGGAAAAAAAGCTTGGAAAAAATTGATAAAAAAATAGCAGAAACCAGTGAGTAACAACAAGAATCTGAGTCTTCTGAGAAAGCTACAACAATAAAACCCAAAGCCCATCCACTTAAAAGATCGATGGCTATCCCTCATCCAACTTCAACAACTGATATTAAAGCAGAGGACCTTCAATGTGTGGTTTGGCCACAACAAGGGCCAAAGGGATTGATGAAAGAACAAAGTATAGAGTATGTGAGTCTCAAAGAGCAAAACATGTTTTTATCTGCAACTAGTTTCTTCTAAGATAAAGTTTCTAGCCGAGCAGCTGATCTAAACAGGGAGGTGAATGTATTTGCAGCAAATTTGTATGCCCACCCGCACTGCATTCATGCATACATTCGAAAATATGAATATACAATGAGCTCCCAGCAGCAATGTAACCACCAGCCTTCGGTTAAGTTTGCACTCTTTGAAAAAGCAAATGGAGTTTTAAAGCCACTTGAATGTTGGCTATGGGTACACACACAGTGAGATCAGAAAAATATTAATGGTCAACATTGATGACACTGTATTGATTTATAATAATGAAAATAAGATTTTTATGGCATAATGTACAATGACAGAATTTGTTTTTGTCAGTCTAACAAAAAGATTGAGCCACTTTTGGTGTTCTCAGTTGATCTAACTCCTGAAGCTCTTGCTGGCAAAATAGGACCACGGGATGCAGTAAAATCAACAGGAACCATTTTCAGAAACATCCTGAAAGGTTTAGATTCTGGACTTAATGACAAATTTTGTGATGCCCTAGAGCTCTGCATATCATGGGAGTCAACGAGAATGCCTGATGTTGCTTTAACATTTTTTGTATCAGCAAGGCAAAACTGTTACATACTAAAGTTCTTGAGTTCGGAACAGAAGCAGAGAACATTGATGATGGCTTTGAACATATATATATAAAGAAGTGGCAGTCAATCCAATGAACCAACAGGCTTATGCTGTGCAACTGTACAGTCTTTTCCAAATCATGTTTTATGAATTACATCATGACAAAAGGAAAAGTCCGCTACACATAACGACTGCCCACGCAATCTCTGACAAGAGCAAAAGTAGAGCGCTAATCCCTTCAATGGATAGGACTGGTGTATCAACAAGTTCTAATGACATGGTACGGAGCAGGAACTTGTTAGCAGCTCATGCTGTAAAATCGTGTGAATCTAACAGCACACCACTTCCAAGTCACTTTACCAGGAAAGGATTTACAATTGCTGGTCTTGATAATTTTGATTGTGAAGACAGCTCTTCTTTGTCTGGAACATACAGCACATATGATACTGCCATGGTGCTTTTTCAAGACTGTATCAATGAAGTAGCTGCCAGAAAACAGGTTGTGACAGCTGTAGGCATAAACAAAGCTGCAAACCTATAACCCAACTGCCTTGCCAACGTGTGCAAAACCACAATAAGCCAACAACACGTCCCAGTCTAACAGAAAGTTTCAAAGTGGCTGAAGACATCGATCTTCTTCTACCCGATGCTGGGGTCCGCAAATCTGATTTAACAGATTTTATCACATTGCTTATTCAGTGTGGACTGAAGTATTGTAATGACGTGTGTTGTGACCACTGACTTTGTGTTGCACCACTTTGCACCTGGATTAGCTGTCCACCATCGCATTAGTGGTCACCAGTTACAGACACCATTTCGTATTCAGCTTATCCTTAGCTTCACTGCCACGTTAAAAGCTGCAAGTGATTTTCCACGTTGTACAATGTGTATTCGGTCGTGTTTTTGTACTTTTTCCCACCAAGGGCTTTGGTTGATAAGAATGTACTCAGACGGCAGGGAATGGCCTTGTTTTGGGTTGGCACCTTGGGATTGTGGCCACATCATGACGTGTTATTTTCAAGCCTAGCCGAAAGCAATCAGCATTTTTTGAACAACTAAACTTCTGCAGGGAGATGGAAGTGTGGAATTTTCCTGTCGTTTGTTTAAAAATTAAGAGGCCGAGATCAGATGGATCGGGGACAGAGCAGATCTCAGGCGCATCCAGGATGCTGGAGTGTGTCATCCTTCCTGTGAGGATAATTGATTTCTCTCTCCTTGATTGATTCTGGGATCCGGCAATTTGAGGCTAATAGGAGAGAGATGAAGGAGTGTTGCCCTTGCCTCATTGTGATGCATACTTTTGAATTCATTATTTGCTTTGCATTATAATATAGATACATATACTTGCTGCGTATATTGCAGTGGAGAATCATTTGTACATTATTGTTGTGACCATTTTTAAGAACCTTCCTTAGTGAAATAATAAATGTCTTCTTTGGACTAAGAAGCACATCCCAGAGATTTTTTTGTGAGCGCATGAGTGTTTCAGCTCGGTCATTAGTGAAAAGCAAAACATTTTAGCGACCGGACAGTCTAAAAGGGAGGTTGGAAGTTGATTTACGATTTAAAAGTGAAAATATGTTTTTATTCAGAGAGTTAATGGAAGTACCACAAACCATGTATGAAAATGCATGTGAAATCAGAATGTCTTATGATGTTTTGGAAAATGTGTTTTCTTGTTTATCAGGACTTTCTAAGTTTTGGGATGGGTGCTTTGATAAAACAAAATTATTGAATGTTTTTACATGTTTAGAAAAGGTGCTTTTTTTAACGGAATGACGTCCCTTTTGTTCATGACAGGAGGGTTTGGATACTTTTGTCTGTTTATAAAAAAAATGCATGAAAGATGTAAACAGTTAGAATATGAAAATCAATAATTACAGGAACAGTTAGTTAACACAAAAAATACTGTAATTATTCAGAATGAGTTATTACAAGATAAGGCTGAAATCTACCAGGCGTCACAGGGACAGCTGATTTTCACATTCCAGTAATGAGGAGGTTAAAAAAGGTAGGGGCTAGTGTGAGCTGCATGAGCAGAACGTAGTTCATGCACAGCCAATATTTAGACTAAACATACAGAGAAGCCAACAGAAATTGGCAGGAGTTTAAATGCATTCTTTAAAAGATTAAACCCAGCAAGAAGTTAAGGATGTTAACAACATATTCACAGAACTTTTGCAGAGTAAAATGTGTATAATTAATTCAGACAAGACCCTAGGGACTATCACAAAATGAGCAGTTCCTAGGAATTCAGTGGAATCCAGGACATAGAGAGATGTTGTTACAGGTAAAACAAATGATTTTGGAGTACGATACTTCTCGCACTAAGCAAGAAACACAGGGTTTCATGGGATTGTTTGGAGACAACATGACCCTCACCTGAGGGAAATCTTAACCCTTTTGTACAAAGTGATAAGAAAAAAACATGAGTTTGAATGGGGTGAAGAGCAGCAGTGTGCTTTTGATTTGGCAAATGAAATAATTCAACAGACTTTAGACTTGTGGACAGTGCATGAAGGAGACGCTGTGTTGCATGTAACTATCCTGGGACAATATGTAGATGGGAGTGGGTGGCAAAAGCAGAGAAGAACAGGAGTGTCCTCGGGGTTTTGGACTAAAAAATGATCTGATGGGACTCTGAAAAACTGGAGTGAACACTTAAATGAAGCCCTCCAGATTCTGAATACCAGACCCTTGACAAATGCTGAAACTACCCTTATGCGAATGTTAACCCTGATGCAACCACATGTGGCCACCAATACCACTGTGTACTGGGAAATAAAACCTAGAACTTCAGCTCCTTACAGAGCCACTCCAGAATCTGCAGGTCTTACCCTACATGGTCACAAAATTGCCCAACTTGTCATAAGTCCAGTGTATGGAGGATTGGTGAGGAAGAGGACTGCCCTTCTGACAGTGCAAGGAAAGGGGGGTTTTGGTTAAAAAACCCTGATGCTGAAGTGTGGATGGAATCCCCAAATGGCCCACCAGAACCTGCAGAAATTATAGCCAAGGGCCCCAATAATGTCCTGCTGATCATAAAACAAGGAAAGAAAAAAGGGGAGCACATTTCAGATAACAAATGTTATTTGCAAGAAAGATCATACTTGTTTCTTTCACAGATCATACTACGACTTGCCTCTTACGATGAGTGTGCTGTGTGGTCTCCCTTCGGGTGTGTGCGTGTGGGGTCGGAGGAGGGACAGCATCCCCAACCTGAACCTGATTGATCAACCACGTTGCGCAACACCCCTGCTGCTTTTAAAGAGCGAAACCTATGGATCCATTTGGCACTAATTGTGCTTCACAGATCAAAGTTCTGCATGGGAACAATGCAGAGTACCTTGGATATCCTATCAACCTGTTTATTTTAATTCTATTGGAACTAACCACATGGCTTGTTATCACCTGATGACTGCTGCCAGTCACATTAAGCATGTTTAAGTTACCAGTTGGCTGACTATTCTCGTATGGGAACCTCACTTTTACTTACATTCCACCAAACATTACAGGTGGCTTTTACATGATTAGAACTCATGATGTTTCCATCTAACTGTATACCAACTTGTTATCCTAGAGACACTATTCAATCAGTTATTATCCCAATTATAATATATAAGCTTAAGTCTTTATTGTAGGTGTGCCTGGTTTGACTGTTTATAAGATCAATCCATTAATCCCACTTACATTGCTTTAAAGTGATTGCATTTGTCATTTCATTATGTTGCTGTGTACAATGCATACCGGATTTGTTTGTAATAAAAAAAAAAGAGATAAGTTGATTTTAAACCTGTAGACTACACAAGTCATTGGTCAAAGGGCAGATATGTGTGTTGCGACCACTGACTTTGTGTTGCACCACTTTGCACCTGACTTAGATGTCCACTGTCACATTAGTGGTCACCAGTTAGACTCCATTTTGTATTCAGCTTGGCCTTAGCTTCACTGCCACGTTAAAAGCTGCAAGTGATTTTCCATGTGGTAGAATGTGCATTCAGTATTGTTTTCGTACTTTTTGATACTAAGGGCTTTGGTTGATAAGAATGTACTCATTGAGTGTCTCATCCTTCCTGTGAGGATAATTGATCTCTCTCTCCTCGATCGATTCTGGGATCTGGCGATTTGCTGCTGATAGGAGAGAGATGAAGGACTGTTGCCCTTGCCTCATGGTGATGCATACTTTTTAATTCATTAGTTGCTTTGCATTATATTATAGATACCTGTATTTGCTGTGTATACTGCAGTGGAGAATCATTTGTACATTACTGCTGTGACCATTTTTAAATGTGTGCTTTCAACACGCAAATCTTCTTTTAGGAACTTGCGTAGTGAAATAATAAATGTCTTCATTGGACTAAGAAGTGCATTCCAGAGATTTGTGTCAGTGCATGAGTGTTTCAGCTCGGTCATTAGTGAAGGAGAACAAGGATGAAGAAAAGCCAGTTCCTCCGTGGGCTGGAATTCATCCTCGGATCTCCCAGAATACCGTCTCGTAGAAGAAGGTTGGGTTTTTACCAGAAATACTACCTTCAACCACAAACTATGCAACAGTATACACAGCTAAAACATTTCAAAAATGTGCGTGCTCAGCTTGAAGACCAGCCTATCCTGCCAATTTTCTGCAATGAAGGTGTTTTCCGTATTGTAGCTGACATTTGTATGAGCAATCCAGTAGAATTTAATGATCTTTATCCAATGATGGGGGTTTTCCACATGACAAAAGTTGTGTTGCGGTGTGCAGGAAGTTATCTCAGTGGATGTGGCAGAGACAATGCACCTATTGAGGCTATAATCTTTGGTAGCAAAACTGTCCAGTCAGTATTGAGCTGAACTCATTATGTTAGTTCGTTACAAGGTATGCTCATCATATCTGAGGCTACAGAACATTGCATTGAATTGCTTTCTGGGACAAGAATGACAAATTAGGTTTTGCATATCTTATCTAAGACGTGAACACGGCACAGGGTGCACTTCATTCAGAAGACAATGCAAAGCCAGACAATGTTCAATACACTCAGTTCAAAATCAGAAAACCAAGTTTGTAGAGTTTGTCAAAGAATGTGAAGAAAAATCAGAACTTTGCAAGTACTGGGGAAATGTTTTACACATGATAACGCTAGTGAAAAAACTGGTACATGCTGAACAGGAAAGTGATTGGGAGTTGCATGTGAAGGCCGTGGAGTCACTGTGTTTCGTGAATTCAATTACATAAACTACTTGAGCTAAAGGTCCTGGTGTTTGGAAAGAGTGAAGAAGGTAGAGGTGGCAAAACCATACCACAACATAACATTCACCCAAAGACATTTTGGGGTGAAAGACAGAGAGGGAAGGCTAAATGCTGTGGTTCCATATATAAAACTGGAACAGATAATCCAGAGATCACAGACAAAGCTCCAAGGGAATTGTTGATCAGACACGTAAAAATAAATATGTTGCTCAATGGCAGCTAATGTACCATGAAGTCTTTTCTATTTGCAATGTTTTCAAAGAGATGGCAAATCGAGCTTCTCACCACGAACCTGTGTGAAAGAGACGGGAACATTTTAATAAACATGTTGACAGTCTTCTTCATTTCATGCAACAGCAAGGAAACCCCTTTGAAATGACTGAGCCCATGTGGCTACACAACTTCGTGACCAAACAATATGTGGAGAACAATATAAAGACATGCCTACTAGATGTCCTGGAATATGGATCGAAACTATATGCCGAACTGAAGCAGGAGAGATTTGTAATGAAAGAGAAAAAACTGTTTGATATAATCATTAAAAGCTAAACATCTACACTTTAATTGCAATAGTAAGAGTTTCGTCCAACCAGCCACTACAAAACAGGTTACAAAAAGCACAACGTTCTCAAGCACACAGAAAGATGGGTGTAGCAAAAGAAAGGGGTGAATTTATCAAGAACATAAGTTTGCATGATCTTCTTTCAAGAAATACATTATTTGATAGAGATTCTGCAACCAAACCAGAATAGCACAAACTCGTAAAAGAGCTCGAAAAAAACCTTTCACCTGAAGAATTTCAATTTGAAAAGGTGTCCTCACTGAAAACGTCTGATGTTGCAGATAATATGTCAAAACAATGAATGGTCAAAATTTCATCCATGCAAAACTTCGGAGAGATCGTTCAGACTGTTCTACAGTTATCAAAGTCAGTATGCACCTTGCAAGAACTGTACACTATCTTTGATAGTTATCTTAAACTAGCTGTCAAAGAATGCGAGAGAATCTGACAAATGTCTACATGTGGAACAACTGACCTTGCCTGCAACAAAAATTTGACACCTATACCTGAGCAACTTGATAAATTCTGACCATCAACACCGAACAAGATGAACTTGGAGATGTTAACTCACCAAAACATGCTTCAGTGAACACTGAATTTCCAAGCACTGCAGGTAGAATGATTGTCTAGGAGGAGCTGGTGCCTGCAGAGATTTATTCAAAAGGTACGGGCCATATTTTTCAAGAACTTACCAGCAAATTAGAGGAAGCTGACCTTTGTGCTGTGCCGCATGTTGAGTGTGCTGTTCGTGATGGCTCCAATCGAGTCACTGTACTGTCAAATGACACACGTTATTATTGTGCTACTTAGATTTATTGCAATGTTCCTGAGTCAAGGATTGTCACAGTTATGGATATGTTATGGAACAGGTGAGAAAAGATGCGTAACCCCGCTTCATATTCTAATCAAGAAACTTGACCCAGAGATGGCCAGTGTTCTTATCAAGGCACATATTTTTACGGTTGATAAAATTATGAGCAAAATTGAAACAAAGCTTGGAGCTTTAACTGCTGAACCTCTGAAGTTTCTCAAAGGATTTTCTGAGACAGAAGAAGAATGTGACTTTAAAGACTTAGAAAAATACCTTGTGCCTGTGTGGAAAAGAAGTTTTGATGGTCACACATTTGACGATCTTCAGTACAGTGAGTTCAAGAGATCAGTCCCGCTAAGTGACCTTCCACCAATACCATATTATTTGCTTGGACGCATTAAAAGAGCATTCTACTTGATCTAAAGATGTGTAAATATTTTGGATCTTGCATATGTAGAGAATGATCCCTGTGAATTTGGTTGCGAAGATATTCATTGGGTGCTAAAACCTATGACATTTTTAAAGCCTCTACACACAGAACATACATGTACTTGCAAAACCTGTGCTACAAAAAGATGTCCCTGTCGATATGCTCTACTCAAATGTTCAACATTCTGCAAAGGTACCACAAGCGATTGCTGAAACAAATAAATAAAGTGAACTATGAAAATGTGCCCAAAACAGGACTGATAAACATTATTTTCTTTCATATTCAGATCACTAACATTGTTTGGTGTATACATAAAAGGATTAAATACCATTATTATTTGTTTCATTTCTGTAAATGTCTCTTATTTCTCTATTATAACTGTCATTTTGGAAAATGGAGGAAGGGTTGCCCAAACAAGTTATTTTCTGTCTCTATAAGACTACTTGACCCCCCACAACCTCAGGCCTCGAAAAGTTATAAAACTGTTACTCATCCTGTGCAGGTCGAGTAACTTGAATAATCTACTCAACCTAACTGTAACGTACTTGACCCGTAAACAGGTCTCAAATTGTGTGATACTAGGCAACTAGTTTACAGAGTCGCCTTTTTCTTCATTCTCACATGAGTGCACCTTCAAATATGTTAGCTCAGCATTTTTGCTCATAAAAAACCTCATTTGATTAAATAGACAGAATGTTTGTGAGCTCAGCATTTTTGCTCACAAAAAAACCTCATTTGATTAAATAGACAAAATGTTTGCTCCGCGTATAATAAGAATCTAGACCACATATATGGGACAAATGACCCATGACTTGCTTCTTAGTTTACTAATAGCATTGCCATTAAGGCAAGAATGGTTCTCTATGTTCAAACTCTCACTTTTAATAAATATATTACTAAAGCATGATGTGGTAGCATACTATCATTTACAGACAGTAGATTTCCAAGAAATGTCCAAATGCCTTCCCACTGACTTGCAGCTTTACTGATGAAACTATATAGAGTATTAATGATAATCTGTGAAACTTAGGTTTCAGAAAACATATATATTTTTTTGCACATCACTAAGTAAAGAGTGCTGATTTGTTTTCATACTTTAAAATTATTTTTTCATCACACATAAGTACACAAAATTGTCTCACAACTACTGAAATATATTTTGAAATGCTTGTACAGTTGACTTACAGTAAAACTGAAGCCTGTATGGTGCCATTCTTTCTTTTTAAACAACATTTAAATAACGTGTTACAGGTTATAGAAGTTCACTTTACAAAATCCTGAAACTCTGCAGTGAGAAGGTAAATTAATTGCAAGACAAACTGACTTTTGACCTCTGTCTCTCAACATAGAGCAAATGTGACAACATAAGATGTAAAGGGGTCTTTGATGCTCTTTTACTTTCTGAATGAACTGAACACCTGTCCATTGTCAACTCAGAGGCAAGGAGGACCTAAAAATAGCTTGAGCTGATAAAAAACAAAATGACTCGCCATAGTGAGTGGTCGAGTACATTTTTCGGGGCCTGAACCTATGTTATGACACCAAAATGAAGTATACAGATCTCATGATTCCTTAAATGTTACATCATCCCTGCAACACATCCCTCATTTTTAAAAATGTCATCCAAAAAAATTCAGCCTGGATTAGCAATGTCTACACAAGCTAAATTACTTCTCTAATAATCCAAAAACACAAATCAAAATTGAAAATCTCTGGACAATAATTTTTTTTATGGAGGTATATAGGAGGCTGGGATTATTTTTGGCACTACTGACATGTCACAAGATTTCAGTGATGGTGGAGCACCTTCCAGGAAGACTGAATCAGACAGCAGAGTGGCATTCCAGACACCTGACGGACTCCAGTGCCTGGCAGTTGGACCTGTCTTTTTTCCAAGCCCTAATGAACAAATGGGGGACGTGACAGATCAACCTATTTGCCTCACATCTGGACCATCAACTCACATATTTTTTCAGCTGGCAACTACATCCTCTGGCAGAGGCCACAGATGTGCTTCTACAAAACTGGAGTCAGAACACGGGGTATGCCTTTCCCCCTTTTTTAATGAACAACAGGCTATCTGCATAGGTCAGAGAATGAGCGGAAATGGTGCTGGTGACACCACTTTGAAGGTCGCAAGTCTGGTATTCAGTTCTTTCAGAACTTTCTTTAGATGCTTCAATCTCTCTTCCCTGAACTCCGAACTTATTGAAGGATGCTCATGGCAACTTACACTGTTTGGTTCAGCAGGGAACTCTTAAACTGATGACGTGGCGGATTACAAGTCACTCTGGGAAATCCCGTGCTTATCGCAACCAGCTGCTCACTTCATCGATCGAGGATGAGCAGTCTCTATGGTCAAGTGATACAAGCCCGCGTAGCACAAATGATCACGCTGGTGTATGCAATGAGGCTCAAACCCAAGGGGGCAGATGTTATAAAAAAAAGTTAACTATTGCCACAAGAGTTGGCAGAGAAAGGTCTAGTCTACAGAATGATCAATGCTTGCCTTTCAGCCATTTTGGCAGGCCATTTTCCTTCTCAGGATATCCTAGCAGCTGAACATCCCCTAGTTTCTAGGGTGATGAGAGGCTTCAGGTTATCACTGCTTCCAACAACTAAGTATGCTTCTCTGTGGGATGTTAATTAGGTACTGATAATCTTGGAACCCTAGCAGGATAACATTTCTGTCACAGAAACAGCTGTCAAGCAAACTGGCCATTCTTTTATGTTTAATTTCTTGCAAGAGGGTGTCTGATGTGACAGCTCAGTATTTCTGCTAGCATTTTTTCCCCCAGATTAGGTTGAATAGGTCTCTGTCTCAATCTCAATGAGGACAACGTCCAATACTAGAGTGGTACACTATCTCAACACCCAAAGTTGTGTGTAGTACGATGCCTCAGGGTGTATGAATCGATGACAGAGGAGCTCTGCCCTCTGGAGACATCTCAGTTACTGGTTGCTCTTAAGAAGATGTTCAAAGTGGTTTCATCATCAACTACTGCGAGATGGATGAAGTGAGTAATGGGGTACTTACACTCTGTACCAGGTCCAGTTATCCCTTATTAGTGTAGAAGAGGTGTTTCTAGCAGCTTAGGCTGATAGAAGGTAGCTATAGCCGAGCAGCTTAGGCTGAACTAGGAGACATGCAAAGCTCCTACTATACCACTGGTGTCATATGCACAATATCATAAGAAAACACAATACACAGATATACTAAAAATAAAGGTACTTTATTTTTATGACAATATGCCAAAAGTATCTCAGTGAGTACCCTCAGTATGAGGATGCCAAATATACACAAGATATATGTACACAATACCAAAAATATGCAGTAAAAGCAAAAGGAAGTAATGCAAGCAGTGTAAAGTTACAGTAGATTGCAATAGGAGCACATAGGTATAGGGGCAACACAAACCATATACTCCAAAAGTGGAATGCGAACCACGAATGGACCCCAAACCTATGTGAGCTTGTAGAGGGTCGCTGGGACTGTAAGGAAACAGTGAGGGTTAGAAAAATAGCCCACCCCAAGACCCTGAAAAGTAGGTGTAAAGTGCACCTATAACCCCCAGAGAGCACAGAAGTCGTGATAGGGGGTTTCTGCAAGGAAGACCAACACCAGCAATGCAACAACAGTGGATTTCCGGACCTGAGTACCTGTGAAACAAGTGGACCAAGTCCAAGAGTCGCGACAATGTCGAGAGTGGGCAGTTGCCCAGGAAATGCCAGCTGAGGGTGCAAAGAAGCTGCCACCGGATGGTAGAAGCTGTGGATTCTGCAAGAACGAAGAGGGCTAGAAACTTCCCCTTTGGAGGATGGATGTCCCATGTCGTGAAGAAGCTTTCAGAGGTGTTCCCACGCAGAAAGACCGCAAGCAAGCCTTGCTAGCTGCAAGGGTCACGGTTAGGGTTTTTGGATGCTGCTGTGGCCCAGGAGGGACCATGATGTCGCCACTTGGATGAGGAGACAGAGGGGGCGCCCAGCAAGTCAGGGAGCCCTCACAGAAGCAGGCAGCACCCGCAGAACTACCGGAACAGGCACTTGGAAGAGGAGTGAACCGGAGTCCACCCGAAGTCAGAAAAGGGAGTCCCACGACGCCAGAGGACAACTCAGGAGGTTGTGCACTGCAGGTTAGAGTGTCGGGGACCCAGGCTTGGCTGTGCACGAAGGAAATCCTGGAAGAGTGCACAGGAGCCGGAGCAGCTGCAAATCACGCAGTACCCAGCAATGCAGTCTAGCGTGGGGAGGCAAGGACTTACCTCCACCAAACTTAGACTGAAGTGTCACTGGACTGTGGGAGTCACTTGGACAGAGTTGCTGAGTTCCAGGGACCAAGCTCGTCGTGCTGAGAGGGGACCCGGAGGACTGGTGATGCAGTCTTTTGTTGCCTGCGGTTGCAGGGGGAAGATTCCGTCGACCCACTGGAGATTTCTTCAGAGGTCCTGGTGCAAGAAGGAGGCAGGCTACCCCCAGAGCATGCACCACCAGGAAACAGTCGAGAAGGTGGCAGGATAAGCGATACAAGGTTGCAGTAGTCATCTTTGCTACTTTGTTGCGGTTTTGCAGGCGTCCTGAGCAGTCTGCGGTCGATCCTTTGGCAGAAGGTGAAGAGAGATGCAGAGGAACTCTGGTGAGCTCTTGCATTCGGTATTGGAGAATTACCCAAAGCAGAGACCCTAAATAGCCAGAAAAGGAGGTTTGGCTACCTAGGAAGGAGGATAGGCTAGTAAGAAAGGTAAGAGCCTATCAGAAGGAGTCTCTGACGTCACCTGATGGCACTGGCCACTCAGAGCAGTCCAGTGTGCCAGCAACACCTCTGTTTCCAAGATGGCAGAGGTCTGGAGCACACTGGAGGAGCTCTATGCACCTCCCCTGGGAGGTGCAGGTCAGGGGAGTGGTCACTGCCCTTTCCTTTGTCCAGTTTCGCGCCAGAGCAGGGCTGGGGGATCCCTGAACCGGTGTAGACTGGCTTATGCAGAGATGGGCAACATCTGTGCCCATCAAAGCATTTCTAGAGGCTGGGGGAAGCTACTCCTCCCCAGCCCTGACACCTTTTTCCAAAGGGAGAGGGTGTAACACCATCTATCTGGGGAAGTCCTTTGTTCTGCCTTCCTGGGCCAGGCCTGGCTGGACCCCAGGAGGGCAGAAACCTGTCTGAGGGGTTGGCAGCAGCAGCAGCTGCGTGAAACCCCGGGAAAGGCAGTTTGGCAGTACCCGGGTCTGTGCTAGAGACTCGGGGGATCATGGAATTATCTCCCCAATGCCAGAATGGCACTGGGGTGACAATTCCATGATCCTAGACATGTTACATGGCCATGTTCGGAGTTACCATTGTGACGCTATACATAGGTAGTGACCTATGTATAGTGCAAGCGTGAAATGGTGTCTCCGCACTCACAAAGTCTGGGGAATTTGCCCTGAACGATGTGGGGGCACCTTGGCTAGTGCCAGGGTGCCCACACACTAAGTAACTTTGCACCCAACTTTCACCAGGTGAAGGTTAGACATATATGTGACTTAGAAGTTACTTATGTGCAGTGTAAAATGGCTGTGAAATAATGTGGGCATTATTTCACTCAGGCTGCAGTGGCAGGGCTGTGTAAGAATTTTCAGAGCCCTCTATGGGTGGCAAAAGAAATGCTGCAGCCCATAGGGATCTCCTGGAACCCCAATACCCGGGGTACCTCAGTACCATATACTAGGGAATTATAAGGGTGTTCCAGTATGCCAATGTAAATTGGTCACTAGCCTGTTAGTGACAATTTGTAAAGAAGAGAGAGCATAACCACTGAGGTTCTGGCTAGCAGAGCCTCAGTGAGACAGTTAGGCATCACACAGGGAACACATACAAATAGGCCACAAACTTATGAGCACTGGGGTCCTGGCTAGCAGGATCCCAGTGACACATAACATACTGACAACATAGGGTTTTCACTATGAGCACTGGGTCCTGGCTAGCAGGATCCCAGTGAGACAGCGAAAACACCGTGACATATACTCACAAACAGGCCAAAAGTGGGGGTACAAGGCTAGAAAGAGGCTACTTTCTCACAAGGAGGCAAGTATTGATACCTCCATTTTTGGAGTTCATAACAACGGAGGAGCCATGGCATTGAAAGCCTTGCATTTAAAGGGTTGCATGTAGGATATCCTGAAAGCGGAAGATTGGTCCTCGGACTCCACATTTAAGACATTTTATTTAAAGACTGTCTTTAATGTTGCCTCCTTGGTGGTTAATAAGCTTTAAACTTGCATAATCTGAGCTTCCAGTCCTGACACAGAATGGAAAATGTCCTACATATAGGGAAGGAAAGTTTAAATTCTATTAAGGACATGAAGGCAAGCATTATCCCTCCCTGCAATATTAGTGTCTCTCTGCTTCCTACCCGCAGACTGTCATGGTTACTCCATTGGGAGAAGTATAACTTTACTATGGTATTCTCGTACTACATCTCAACTGAAAATGTATTAAAGGCTGTTATTGACTGTTAGAAATGGGATCTTTGGTTGGCAGTCAGCTTACCCTCTGTCCAAGCAAGGACCCTCACTCTAGTCAGGGTAAAAGAGAATCACCCTCAGCTAACCCCTGCTCACCCCCTTGGTAGCTTGGCACGAGCAGGCAGGCTTAACTTCAGAGTCTAGGTGTAAAGTATTTGTACCAACACACACAGTAACTTAGTGAAAACACTACAAAATAACACAACACTGGTTTAGAAAAGTAAGAAATATTTATCTAAACATAATAAGACCAAAACGACAGAAATCCGACATACACAAGTGAAATTATTAATTTTAAAAGAAAAAGTCTTAAATGCTTTTGTAAGTAGTAAAAATACTGTTAGCGTTTAAAAGTACCTGGGTAGCGTCAAAATAACACACACGGGTGAGTGTGCGTCAAAAAAGGTTATTGATGCGTCAATTTCTCACCAGCAAGCAAGACCATGCGTCTTTTCTCCTTCTCTGGTCGGGAGGTGTTGCCTCGATCCGGGCAAGCACTCAGGTCCGGGCAGGCATTGTGTTGTTTTTCCGCACCCAATAAGGTTTGCGTTGAAAATCCTGCTGCATGGTATCAGTAAAATCACACTGTGTGGGTTGGGATTTTACCAGCCTCCGTTAGTGGTGTTGTGCATTGGTTCTCCCGGCGCGTGTGTTGATCTTCCAGCCGCTCTACAGGCAGAGCAGTGATTTCGGCCGCAAAGCCAGCGGTGTGTTGTTTGTTCAGCCGCGTCTCGGACGTTGCGTCGGAAATTTCCCCGCACGGCTGTCTGTGTGTGGATTTTCAATCTTGGTCTGCCAGCTTCACCTGTCAAGGCCACAGGAACTGGATAGGGCACCACTTGGCAGGCCAGGAGTCTCAGCAGAGAGTCCAGGTGCTGGCAGGGTAAGTCTTTGATGACCCTGAGACTTCAAACAACAGGAGGCAAGCTCAGGACAAGCCCTCAGAGATTTCTTCACAAGCAGGAATGCACAACAAAGTCCAGTCTTTGTCCCCTTTCACCAGGCAGAAGCAGCAACTGCAGGATAGCTCCACAAAGCACAGTCACAGGCAGGGCAACAGTTCTCCTCAGCTCTTCAGCTCTTCTCCAGGCAGAGGTTCCTCTTGATGTCCAGAAGTGATCTAAAGTCTGTGGTTTTGGGTGCCCTTCTTATAACCATTTTGGCCTTTGAAGTAGGCTTGCTTCAAAGGAAAGTCTCTGTTTTTGTGAAACCCTGCCTTGCCCAGGCCAGGCCCCAGACACACACCAGGGGGTTGGAAACTGCATTGTGTGAGGGCAGGCACAGCCCTTTCAGGTGTGAGTGACCACTCCTCCCCTTCCTCCTAGCACAGATGGCTCATCAGGATATGCAGGCTACATCCCAGCTCCCTTTCTGTCACTGGCTAGAAAGAGGTGCAAACAGCCCAACTGTCAAACTAACCCAGACAGGAAATCCACAACCAGGCAGGGCACAGAATGGTTTAGGCAAGAAAATGCTCACTTTCTAAAAGTGGTATTTTCAAACACACAATCTTAAAATCAACTTTACTAAAAGATGTATTTTTAAATTGTGAGCTCAGAGACCCCAAACTCCACATGTCTATCCGCTCCCAAAGGGAATCTAAGCCCCCATGTTAACCTATGAGAGGGGATAGGCCTTCCAACAGTGAAAAACAAATTTGGCAGTATTTCACTGTTAGGACGTATAAAACACATTAGTATATGTCCTACTTTAAACATGCATTGCACCCTGCCCACGGGGCTACCTAGGGCCTACCTTAGGGGTGTCTTACATGTAAGAAAATGGAAGGTTTAGGCCTGGCAAGTGTGTAGAATTGGCAGTTTAAAACTGCAGACACTGCAGTGGCAGGTATGAGCCATGTTTACAGAGCTACTAATGTGGGTGGCACAACCAGTGCTGCAGGCCCACTAGTAGCATTTGATTTACAGGCCCGGGGCATCTTTAGTGCACTGTACTAGGGACTTACCAGTAAATCAAATATGCCAATCATAGAAATCCAATCAACAATAGAACTTACACAGAGAGCATATGCACTTCAGCACTGGTTAGCAGTGGTAAAGCGCTCAGAGTTCACAAGCCAACAACAACAGGTCAGAAAAAATAGGAGGCAGGAGGCAAAAAGATTGGGGATGACCCTGCACAAGGAAAAACGTCCAACACGACACAATCAATACCTTGACGGACTTCCCTGATTGGGGCGATAGAACAGGGACCCAGGCCCACAACAGCAGGGGCATGTTCCTGTTCTACGCCTTCCTGACTCCAGTTGGATCCCTTTGTCCATACTCTCAGGGCCCACTAAGCTAACCCATGGGGAACCCTTCTCCTCATCTGCAGATACCATCTGTGCAGCACCTAACTTTACTTTGCTCACAGAAGTGTCCCAGGGGGTTGATAGTACCCCCAGGATCAACACAGTGGTATGGCCCACTCCACCACGGGGTGTGACTCTTGTCCCCCCCAGGGGCAACTCTGTCCAGCAGGACAGCAAGCCACAGTGGCCACGGACAGCTGTCAGGGATGAGAGCCAGGTTCCAGGCCTCTCAAGGCTCTCCAACCACTGTGACTGTGGAGAGTGGGGGGGGCGGTAGCCCCAGTTGCCTGCCACCCTTTGACCACTCTCCCTTCCACCAGGTCAGGGATGACATCCTGACCCTTGTCATCCCTTCTGGGGCTCTGTACCCTCCCTCTAGGATCGGCACCCCAGAGTCCAGGATTGTCATGGGGCTTGTAGAAGCAGTTCTGCACAATTCTCCCACCAGTGCAAGGATATTAACCTGCAACTGGTCTTCCAACCTGGGGTCTTTACCTTTAGGTTGGACCAGGGGTGAGGCTTCCCTCCCTTCTGGAGTCCTGCACCCCCCAACTAGGAGTGTCCCCCCAGAAGACAACATGGTAGGGGCACTGTTAGCAGTAGCCCCTCCCTCCAGGTCAGGGGGGACACCCTGAACCTGGCCTTTCAATCCAGGGTCTGTACCTCTAGATTGAACTGGGGTCAGGGGTGAGTCTCTCCCTCCCCTACTCCTAGGGTTCTGCCCCCCCCAACATGGAGAGTATCCCTAGAAGTCACACCGGGGGGTGAATGGACAAACCGCCCACCCCTTCAGGTCAGGGTTTACCCCCTGCACCCGATCCTCTAGTCTAGGGTCTGCACCCTCAGACTGGACCACTGCCTGGCAACCCAGGACTTCCTGGGGGGCACACCTACCCTGCACCAGGTCAGAGTTTAACTCCTGAACCTGACCATCCAACCCAGAGTCACCACCCTGCGGTTGAACCACTGCCTGGCGCACCAGGACTTTCTTGGGAGCACACTTACTCTCCTTCAGGTCAGTTCAGAATTTAGCCCCTGAAATCAAATATGCCAATCATGGAAATCCAATCAACAATGCAACTTACACAGAGAGCATATGCACTTTAGCACTGGTTAGCAGTGGTAAAGTGCTCAGAGTTCACAACCCAACAACAGGTCAGAAAAAATAGGAGGCAAACAGATTGGGGATGACCCTGCATAAGGAAAAAAGTCCAACATTGACTACTGCACAATTGTTTTAGTTTGTATTTCATAGGCAATGACTAGAAACAAGAATTTGGATTACAGACGGATAACAGTTGCACAAAGAAAGAGGAAGTGCTCTTCCTCGATGATGTCTTTATGAGATATGGAGTGAGGCCATTGGTGGACTGTGTTTTTCTGAACCAAAGACTCTTGGGAAATGTAGTTTTATGTTTTAAGGCTACATTGTTAAGTTGGTTGGGCTGCTAAGCTTAAATCTAAAGCAAGAGAAATGTCTACTTGTCATTTCGGTGTCCTTATTAGAATTCAAACTTTCCTTCACAATAGCTAGGAAATGTCTCCTTCTTGTTTAGCATTAATATTTAAGGGCATGGTTTCACAGAATGAAATCATTTTTCTGCAAGATTCAACAATGAAAAGATAAAGCAATACATGTTAGGAACAGAATGTGAAGGGTGAGACAGGAACTTTGTGTCAGAAGACTGAGATGAGACAGGCCATTTAGAATTGTATCACCTGTCTTGGGAGAAGGCTAGATAAAGGGAAACACACGTACCCTTCGCTTGCTGGGTTTATCAGCCTGCACAAAGACAAGAATAGCAGGCAATGCTATTATATTGAACAGTAACCTCACTGGTCAAAGCAGGTATGCATGTGTGAACTTTTTTTTTTATTTTGAATTAGGCTATTAGTTTGATGCTGAGTCTAGCTTAGTAAGTAAAAGAAATTAAAGTAAAGTAACACAACCAATATTTTGCAATATCGTATTTTCAAGCATCTCATAAATGGTGCAGCTACTATTCTATTTGTTTTTATCATAGTTACTTCTCATGGTGTGTGCAATATAATAGGATTTGAATTTAAAATAAATCTTTCAAATATATAAATTGTTTACTAGTGTTCCTGTGTGTGCCTTTCTACTATGAAAGGGAGTTTGAGTTCCACTAATCATCCCTGTGTTATTTCATAGAACTGATTGTTACCTGAAAGGTATCTCACTAAAATACTGTTCCGTAGTTAAAGTCCAACTGGCTTCCTCTCTTGTGCTGGCACACCGACAAATTCTTAGGAGCCAGGTAGTCTAGAAGAACAAGTTACTTAACTTTAGTAATGCCTTTTCTCACTGCAGATTCCTCACCTTAAAATGCTGCCCAAGCATCAGATTGGATCCAGAAAATCTTGAGCAGTACCTCTGCATGCGGATAGGTGGCGCTGTTTGGCTCTTTGTCAGGAGCGACTATGCAGTGTCTAAAGGGATCTTTTGGGTAAAGAGCCTGGTTCTCATAATGGGGAGAATGGGAGGGTCATTGAGGAATCTGTAGTAAGAAAGAGCTTCTACAAGAAAGAGTGTTACACAGACTACTAACTTGTCCTTTTTGTTCTTCCAAATAATGTATTTTTTTTTTTATAACCAATTTTATTACATTTTCACAGCACTGTAAACCACACAGATAGCACAATAAGGTGCAATCCATTAGATCACAATACAGACAGGCAACCATATGTGTCATTACAAGGCAATGGTTTAAGAGGGAAGCAGGGCTTGTAGGCACAAAATGTTATACAGATGGCGATTCACCCCAGATGGGCCAGCCACTTCCCCCATATATGTTCATGTTTTTCCGGGCAGCCCCTTGCTTCGAATACAGGTTTTCTTGTTGCACACACCAGTCCACTCCCTTCCACCATAGTGCTATCCCCGGAGGATCCGAATTCTTACATCGTTTTGCAATGTCACAGTTCACCACCAAGGTGGCTGTGCCCAAAAATGATTTATGTGCCCTAGATCCCCCAGTGCCCTCCAGGAGACCAAGCAGTGGACTCAGAGGGTAGAGCTCTACCTACCAGCTAAGCGCCTGCAAGAGTTCCCTTATTACGTTCGTCCAGTATTGTTGGATCACTGGGCATGACCACACCATGTGATAAAAATCTGAAGGCATCAGAGTAGCGGAGGCAGATGTGGTCAGGGAGACGGCCTGCACGGTATAGTGTGGCTGGGGTTAGATAGGCACAGTGTAACTAATAAGTCTGAATCAGAGGCACTTAGTTGAGACAGTTATGATACGAGGGGCCATCAGAGCATCTCACCAGTCGTCAACCTCAATGGGGCTTAGCCATCTCTCACAGCACGCTCAAAGGTGATCTAGTGTACAGGGGGGATTGATGATCATGGTGCAGTAGATTTGTGATATGCCTCCCTTACGCACCGTTCCTATAATGAGGTTAGCCTATAGAGGGTTGAATTCTGGGAAGGAGGTTTCCCAGGATATATCAACATAGAGGGCATGTCTCAGTTGTAAGTACTTGTAGAACTGAGAGGAGGTGAGTGCACAGGTGTCTTCAAACTCCTGGAAGGAGCGTATATGAGTCCCAGATCACATCACCAATTTGCCTTAAGCTGATGAAGCCTCACCTCCCGAAGCCCTCCAGAATTGCCACCTCCTGCAGCCATGTGCCATGCTACAAAGGGGTCTGGATTCTAAGCTTGGTATCCCAGTTGGTATGTCGGGCTGCTGCTCTTTAGGCAATGAGAACTAAGCGGGGAGGCATGGCCAAGATGGCAGCTAGGTAGAACACCTACCACACACCACCACTTCAGGTGAGGGATCAGTGCATGACGGCCGAGTGGCTGGGGCCTGGAGGTGCACACCCGACAGAGAGGCCTGCTGTACAAAGATGCGTGGCTTGTGCCTGGGTGGGAGGTGCGAGCCAGCAGTTTCCCTACGGCCCCCTGCTTCCACCATCACCTGCAGGGGGCAGAGTGGGATGGGGGTGGTGCCACTAGCAGGCTGGGGTGGCGTGTGGATCGGGGGCTCGCTGCTCAGTACATCAAGGACAGGGATGGCAGCCAACCACGAAGCACATCTGCTGCATGCTGAACAGCCAGTGTCGACCACAGGCTGGTGAAAACAGAGCGAGGAAGCAAGTTGCTGATCTTGGCGGCCGTGCCCATTGCCTGCTGTTCCTGGAAACGTGGGGGTGCGAGAATGTACCTGGAAGTGGGCCTTCACTCACTGGGCCCTTGTGAACGCGGCCCCTGCTTGGTGATCCCTGGGGGTATTTACGGCGGCAGTGCTGGAGGATCGTGTGGCACCAGGATCCTGGTAATCCCATGAGGGGAGCAGGAGATTCTGTGGCACACCAGCCCATGGGTGATGAGTCCAGGGAGCCCAGAAGTAAGAGCACAGTGACTTTGCTGAACCCAGTGCTCTCAAGGAGGATGCTATCGGGGGTTCTGGGGAATGACAATGTAACATACGAGGTGCCCTGGACCTGCTGTGGTGAGTGCACATTTCACAGGACTAAGTGAGGAATTTGGTACTGCCAGCAGCATGCAATGAAAACCTGGCCCTTAACTCGGGAGCCTATCAAAGGCTTTGAGTGCCAGTAGTGCACTGTCCCCCCCCCTCCCAACAGGAGGTAGACACAGCGAGGTGTTGGGCCTCAGGATAGACCCTGGTGCTGATACCCCGAAGCGCTGCTACATTGACATGGGTGAGTTGTTCACACGAGGGGGGCGAAAAGCCCATTCATTACTGCGACTTCAGTGGAGCTCATTGTACTCATGCCACGCAATCTGTGAGGAGGAGCACTGACCGGAAGCGGATCATTGCTCTCAGAGCGCGCAGATGACAGACGCCAAGCGTCAAGCACTCCGTCCCGTGGCAACACCCGGCATCACCCGGCATCCGGCCTCCAGGCACCCCCACCCCGTACCGTGCCGTAATCTGCCTGTTCTCTGCAAGGCATTGGAGGTGTGTCTTTGGGCTGGGGCTGGGATTGAGGGGACGAGAGGGCTGGCGAGGGGGTGGCTTCAGAGTTTGTGCTTGCACCGGCGCTCGCCGCTTGCTTCCTTAACCTAGGGGGGTGGCCCCTGGACCCTTGGCAGCTGCAGGAAAACAGGCGTTAGGCGTCAGGCCTAGGGAGCCAGATCCCAGGTGGAGGATTGACCTGGACTGTGTACTGTTGGCCACTGCCTACTGCTGTTGTCAGCCCTACAGCTGTCACTTGGGCTTTAGTCTTGACTTGTGGGTTGGCGATTTTTGGATTGTGGAAGCAGCCTTCAGCAGCCCTCAGCCCGGGTCACTCATCTGGGATCTGGACTCCCTGGGCTCCAGTACCCTGCACCCTGTGCTCTCCCTTACATCCTTGGTCCAGGTCACTAGGCGCCTAGGGGCCATGCAGGTGTGGGTATCTTGGTCTGGCAAAGGATAGAGTCAGCGACGACCTCAACAATTATTTTGGAGGGGTGAGAATAACCCGCACGCCCTTACCCACACAAACCCGCATGGAAACCATGGAGGTAACAAATAAGTCGTGATAGGAGCTGTGTCAACGACTGGAGATTGGGAGTAGGTGCAGGCTCACTCATTGTACCCTAGGTGCACTTGCCGGTACACAGCTATAGCCACAGTCTCCCGGCAAGAGTACTCAGGAGTGTGGGAAGGGTGAAACAAGCGTGTTCGTGCTCCCCCTTGGACTGAGGAAGCACTAAATAAGTAATTCAGTGGAAAGCAAGATTAAGGCCAAGCACTACAATAAACGAAAGCAAGCAGTAGGGGGTGTGGTGGCGCTTAGTTTCTTCCTGCTGCTGGATCTGAACACTTGCCTGTGCTCTCATTGGACACAGCCATAGCCGAATTCCTCAAGTAAGAGAGTTAGAGCACCTGTAGACCTGAGAAGGGAAGAGAAAAGGCAAGAAAGAAGAAAGAAGTAAGGGTGCTCGTGCCCACCCTTAGGAAAAATCAGTGATAAACATGGTGGAACGACAGTAAGTCCAAGGGGTGTGGCGGCGCTTAGTACTTCTCGCCTGCAGGACAAAAACTGGTCCATAAAAATAGCATAAACAGCATAAAGTGAGCAAATGCTGCAGATGAAGCAACCCAAGGGCCCAAAAGTTCAGAGGGTTCACAGATCTTTTGGTGACAATTGGAAACTGGAACATAGAATTTTTCTTAGATATAAGGATCATAGTAAAACAAAGCAGCAGAGGAACTCACTGAGGGCAAGACGTCCCCTCAAGGCACTGGGCCGGAGTACTAATTGCAATATGGGAAAAAAGCAACAAAAAAATCTCTGGTGCCATAACAACCCCCCTAGCCCAATTGATCTATTCCCTAGAGGCCCGATGTTGGGGAAGAAGGAGTCTTTAGTACTGGCGAATTCCATACAGACCACAGATTCTACAGTTCTGGTCAGCCACAAGGTGCACTAAAACGATTTGACCTGGAGCACCAGAAAGGCCTAAAACCAAACCCTCAAGCAAAAGGCTCGAGATGTCAACCAATCATATATATATATATATAACTATTTTACAAGAACTATGATGGTCCAGGTATTGCAGGGGAATCAGTGGTTTTCATCGCTCATAAGGGGACACAAGGTTTTCGGTCCGATCCAGGAAGTAGGATAACGCAACCAGAACAAGTACAACATGAGTCCTGTGGTATTATAGGCAGAGATAGCAGCTTGGATGCCTCACTTATTGGGGAACTGATAGAGCTGGCAGATACCGCAATAGGAGGCAGTTCGGCAACTCATAATAAGAACCAGCTGCATGACACCCCTGGAACTATCATCAGCAACAATAGCAGCACCCCACAAATACATCAAGTTAAAGTAAAGAGCCTATCATCGATGACAGGATCGCCATGCAGTGGGTTGAATGTTCATGTAAGGGACTGCCGGTGGCAGCCACCTATTGAGACTCACTATACTGCACCAACCCAATTAGTGGCCCAGTTGGCCCAAGATCTCTCAAACAGCTCACTGACTCAGGAAGGGCTAGTCCCGCATGACCCTTGTCCCAATGGACAAGCATGTGAAGAGGATTATGGAAGAAACCCCAGAGAAAAAATAAAAGGAAATCATGTACCCAATGTGGATCGAGAGGCAGGGAGCAGCACTGACTGCATTATAACCACTATCAATAGCTCTTTGCTGGAGGCAGTTAAGGCGCTGTCTTGGCAATCCCATAAGATGGAGAGTCAATTAGACTTAATCCATATGATGGCTCAGAATGTGCTCTTGATAGACAACAAATTGAATGCGCTGATGGGGAAGTTAGAAGGGTGGGACCATTGCGCCCCAGTGGGGAAGGGAGAGGATGGGAGTCACACGGAAGCAATTCTGGATAAACTTTCAACACTGCCAAAGCTGTTATCCAGTTTAATTTGATCATGTAGGTCTGCGGGTGCCACTGACAAGGAAAAAGCAAGTAGCTCTATGTCACTAGGTGGTAAGAAACAGGACACCCGTAAAGGGAGTCCCCCTGCATTCAAGTCTCAGGGTTTGGTTAGCATGGAGCATGATGTAAGAATTGACCACTCTCCTATGGCGCTCCTGCTACCTCCCGTAATTATTGTGATGAAAAAAAATTCTGAGTTGTTAAATCTGGAGAAAGTTGTAGACCAGCTGCAAAAACCTTTGCCTCTTATAGTGTTTCCGCCTAACCCCTCTGTTACTGTGGAAAACAATAACTTAGATGAGCTAATTTCAGAGATAAGTACGAAAGGGTCCCAAAATGAGCCTCCCCTGATGGTGTTGCAACTTTCCCCCACAATTACTGTGGGGAGAAGTAGTCAAGAAGTGACAACGGTGATGATAGAGCCGAACAAGCTTCTTAAGTTGAGCATGGGGTATGGCCAACAGCCACTGCTGACAAGAAGACAGAAGAAGCGATTGAAAAAAAATCATGTAAATGTGCAAAAAAAAGAAAGAAAAAAAAACAAGATGGAATCCGACTGAGAGACCACTCAACCAAACTAGCAACCCCCGCAGATGCATTGGCAACTCCACACTGAGCGCCCACCCTGTCAATGCGGATATCCCATCTAATATCGAGTTTAAACCCCAAATCAATGACAATAGGGGTGTTTCGACTAACAAAGAAACTCATAATCCCCCACTTATCAACTCTGGGACGGGTTTTTCTAACATAGCACTCAGTCAAGTACCATCTATAGTAGGTGCTAGGTCTGTTAGAATTTCAGCCCCAGGGACAACAAAGGATTCTTCACCAGCTGGAGGGGAGTTGCCTGTAATGGGACAAGAATTTACAGGGAGCACGGAAATAGTACAGGTGACGGGCAACACCCCTGTGCCTTATCCCTTGGGCATGGAGGGTGGGAGTAGCATTACTGAAGGAGACCCAGAAAGAGAGTTAAATAATATGCCATGTGTCTCTAACAGAGCCGCAGGTCTGAAAAAACAAAATAGTGACAATGCAATCAACCAGCATTTGAGCTCTGTAGATACCACCTCTGTACTGCAAGAGGCCATGGGGATAGTTGAGAGGGGGTCATCCCTACTTTTAGAGATATATCCACAATAGATTATGGGGGTCATTACAACCCTGGCGGAGAACCAGCGGTAAGACCGCCAACAGGCTGGCGGTCTTACCTTGGTGTATTATGACCATGGCAACCGCCGGTTCTCCGTCCCGCCCGCCAGGGCGGAGACGACCGCCGGGCTGGAGACCTGGGTCTCCAGCCCGGCGGCCGTCAGTATACTGCCGGCGGTATTTGGAACCAGCTTACCGCCGTGGATTTCCATCGGTTTCAACCGCCATGAAATCCATGGCGGTAAGCACTATCAGTGCCAGGGAATTCCTTCCCTGGCACTGATAGGGGTCTCCCCCACCCCCACCCCGACTCCCTCCCCTACACCCCCCACCACCCCTGCCACCCCCCAAAGGTGGCAGGGCCCCCCTCCCCACCCCGACCCCCAACATAACATTTCTCACACTCACCCGACACACATGCAGGCACCAACACACACACGCACACACCCCGACATACATGCCTACATCCACACACACAGTCAGACACGCACACCCACATTCAAACATACACGCACACATCCATACAGACATACCCACAGCCATACACGCACTCATTCCCATACACACAACACCCCCGCAAGCATACACGCACTCACACACCCCCTCTACATACACACACACACCCATGCACGCACACAACACACAACACCCCCACCCCCCTCCCCTAACGGACGATCGACTTACCTGGTCCGTCGATCCTCCGGGAGGGGACGGGAGCCATGGGGGCAGCTCCGCCGATACCACACAGCCAACAGAACACCGCCACGGCGAATCACAGGATGTGATTCGCTGGGCGGTGTTCTGTTGGCGTGGTGGTGGAGGTGGAGCTACCTCTACTTCCCCGCCGCCCGCAAGTATGGCTGTTGGCGGCTCTCCGTCGGAATAACGACGGAGAGCAGCCAACAGTCATAATACGCAGAGCGGCAAACCGCTTCCACCGGCGGTCTTCCGCACGGCGGTCCCTCGGCGGTCTTGCAAAAAGACCGCCGAGGTCGTAATGACCACCAATATCTTTCTAAGCCCAGCACTCCTGAGCCGGTGCCTAAGCCACAAGGTTGTTTACATATCTGAAAGTGACCACAACCTGGTGGTAATAAAAGTTGCTCTAGGGGCTATGAGACATGACCAGTATAAAGCTAGTGGTCGTCAATTTGTAGAAGGCCCCACTATAAAACGCATTAAATGGTCTGCTCACTGTAAAACAAAATAAGAGGCATGGAAGAAGGTAAATGGTCCAATAAACCTTGACCAGGGGGCTGGTCAAATAATAGATCAATGGGGGCTGGTGCTTAAAAAACTTCAAGCCCACCTCTGCAACAGAGTGCAGCCCGGTCAAACTGGACGTAAACAGAACAGGGTGGTTAAGCAGCTAGTACCCAAGGAATGGTCACAGTATAAAAAGAGGTATCAGCAGGCAGAAAGGCGTTACAAGAGGCTCAAAACTCCGGCCTCAGATGCATTAAAGAAGTCGACACGGAAAGCCTATAAAAAAGCATTATGGATGCTGAAGATCAAAGAGACGGAAGAACGTTGGAAACATCTGTAACACTGCTCCCATCTAGCAAAAGTAGAGAATTTTGGGATTTCTTCAGCACACTGCTTTACGATTCCGAAACAAACACTAACGTGATCTCGGCAAGCGACTGGGAAAGGCATGTGGGAAATTTGTATGTAGACATAAAATATGCAGGGGATCAAGCTCACACCGCTGGCCTAAATGAATCGGATGTACTAGATAACAAAATTGGCCCCATCACCATTAAAACTGTGCAAACTATCCTTGGCAAAATGAGGCGGGATAGGCCCCCTGGACCCAATGGTCTGCCAGGGAGCATCTTCAGAGATGACCAAGCTTACTGGGACGCACCCCTGACCACTTTATTCAACAACTGCTTGCATTTTTCGGTGGCTCCGGCGGCATGGAAGGGATCAATACTTCAACATATCTATAAAAAAGGGGACATTACTGAAAACTATAGGCTGATAGCCTTATCGGATGTAGATGGTAAAGCATATGCAAGGGTTTTACTACAAGAGCTGGAAGAATGATCTCAGCAAATGGCATAATTCCACCTTATCAAACAGGCTTTAGACCTAATTCCTCTACGTTAGATAATGTCCTGGCACTTTCATATCTTGGACAAGAAGTACTAAAACCAACGTCTCCACTGCTTTTTGCATAGTTTGTTGACTATAGTGCGGCTTTCGACGAGGTGGTGCGGCACTCCCTGTGGAAGAAATTAGCGTCCTGGGGGATTCCAAGGAATTTGCTAGCTTCAATAATGGCCCTCTACTCGGGCACCTGGATGAGAATAAAAAAAATAATAATAAAAAAAAATAAAAAAATCACAAAATCACGCGTGACTAGGAAGATTTTTACCAACAAAGGCCTAAAACAGGGCTGCGTTATAGCACCCTCTCTCTTTAATTTATACACAGCTGAGATGGGTGTTGAGCTGCTCAGAGGTAATACGTTTCCTCCAAGGTTGGAGCAATTGGTTCGCCCCATAATACGATATGCAGACGACATGATTTTGCTTGCCCAAACCCGGATTGGGCTCATAAGGGCCCTTGATATACTGCATGACTACAATGAAAGAAATGCTTTAAAAGTAAATGCAGAAAAAAACAAAGTTCGGGTTTTTAGCCATCAGTCAAATAACTTGTATAGAAGAAGGAAACTCAGTCCTCTAAGTATAGAGCTGGAAGATAAATATCACTACTTGGGGGTCTGGTTGTCAAATACGGGGAGAATAACACATCAGACAGCGGCACTGTCCTCTAAAGCAGTAAAAATCTCCCACGTATTAGCAAAACTCCATCAGCGGCTTAAGGCACCCACATTCAAACCCCTAGAGAGGGTGATAAGAGCAAAACTATTACCTTCAATTACTTATGGCCATCTGGTTTATCTGGGCAAATTGACAGTGACTCTAGAGAATGCCCAGATGAGAGCCTACAAAAGGATCCTTAAGATCCCCAGATCAACAAGACATGCAGGGATACGGTTGGAACTAGAGATATTATGTATGGATTTGTTGTGCAAAATAGATATAGTAAAGTTGAATCAAAGTGTCAGCAGGGCAGAGGATTGTAGCCTCAGAGGGGCTTTGAAAGTAATTTTCAAAAATAAAACAAGCAACTGGGCCATCTATATAAGAAAGGCTGAGGAACAGTTCAACCTGGCCACTTCCTACTCTACAGACCCTGCCATCACGAAAGCGGTTCTGAAGAAAAAACAAAGTGCTCGGTGTGCAAGCTTTAAGAGCCAAAGGTATCTTAACAGTCAGGGACTTTTGTGGAGCTGACGGCCTGCATGAATCGTATGAAACCTCCAAAGGCCAGCCTGATCTAAAAGCCCCGCTAGGAGAACGAGCGTTCCAGTACATCCTTAAGATGCGCCTTTTAACCTTACCTGCATGGGAATATTGACGGAAGTGGAAAACTGCACAAGGGCACATGCATGAATGCGTGTTGTGTAAACACCACATCGAATCAATAAAACATCCTGTATGTTGTTGCCCCTGTTTGGCGTCTGATCGGCACCTCCTGTTAAAACCTATGTTCTTGAAACATGGGGTGAGAACATGCAAAGAAGCGTTAAGCCTTATCTTCACCACAGTAGTCCCCATGGAACAGTCCCGTTTTGGAAAATTCTTCCATAAGCTGTGTTTAGCCTTACGTCAGGCAAGGAGCCAAATTAGCAAGGGTACTTGTGGAGGGCGGGGGGCCTCAAAGAAACGGCTCTGACGATATGGCTCCTGCCACCCAAGTCATCTCCCCCTGTCACCTAATGGCCTTGGATACTGGAAACGGGTCTGGGTCAACTGGCAAACAATTGGCTGACGTTCGTAGAAGGTCGCATTATGGGTATCCACTTGTGTAAACAGCTTGTTGTTAACATCTGGGGACCCCAGGTCGGGGTAACTTTCTGGGTGCTATAGCACTTTACAGCATCCCATAGAAGGTGCCATGACTAGGCATCACTCTTGGCACCGGAATGGTATCTCTTTTTGCCTGTTTTTTATTTTTTATGTTATTATTTCAAACATGTTGTAATGATTTTAATTAATCGGGCAATAAAGATTCATTCATTCACTCATTCAATTACTGCAGAGACACTGCCTCTGAACAGAGGATTTCCTGCTGGTGCAGACTGTGCATTGTGGATAACATCTAAGACTCTACTGGGACAGCAGCTTATTGACCATCTCGGGGGGAGCTGCTCTCACCCACGGCAGTGACCTGGGACTATAATGGCCATGCTAATGGCAACCTCGACACCAGTGGATCCGATCTGTCAATTGGAAAGTACTCTTGAAGGGCACACTAGCATGTTTGATTGGGCCCCCTTTTCCAGTGCTAAAGTGCATATGTTCTCTCCTTAAAACATGGTGACATTGGCTCATACCCAATTGGCTTATTTAATTTACTTGTAAGTCCCTAGTCAAGTGCACTACATGTGCCCAGGGCCTGTAAATTAAATGCTACTACTGGGCTGCAGCACTGGTAGTCCCACCCACATAAGTAGCTTCCTAACCATGTCTTAGGCCTGCCACTGCAAGGCCTGTGTGTGTAGTTTCACTGCCAATTCAATGGCATTTAAAAGTACTTGCCAAGCCTAAAACTCCCCTTTTTCTACATAAAACATCACCCCTAAGGTATGCACTACATAACCCATGGTGCAGGGTGCTGTGTAGGCAAAAGGTAGGTCATGTACCTGTGTAGTTTATATGTTCTGGTAGTGTAAAACTCCTACATTCTCATTTTTACACTGCTGTGAGGCCTGCTCCCTTTATAGGCTAACATTGGGGCTACCCTCATATATTGTTTGAGTGGGGGTGCTGATCTGAAAGGAGTAGGAAGATCATACTTAGTATGGCCAGAATTGTGATACAAAATCCTGCTGACTGGTGAAGTTGGATTTAATAGTACTATTTTAGAAATGCCACTTTCAGAAAATGAGCATTTCTCTGCACTTAAATCCTTCTGTACCTTACAATCCACTTCTGGCTGGGTTTAGGTGACTGTTCCCTTGTGCATTCACTCACATACACCCCCAACACAGGATACTCAGCCTCACTTACATACATCTGCATTTTGAATGGGTCTTCCTGGGCTGGGAGGGTGGAGGGCCTGACACTTATATGTCAAAGGACTGTAGCCTGGCCTCACACAAAGGACTGCCACCCCCCCTACTGGGTCCCTGGCAGACAGGATTGAACTGAAAGGGGACCTTGTGCACTTCTAAGTCTCCCCCACTTCAAAGGCACATTTGCGTATTTAAACAGGGCCTCTGCCCCTACCAACTCAGACACTTCTTGACAAGACACTCTTGTAACAGACACTTCGTGGAGAAGAGAACCTGAACCAGAACTTGCATCCTGCCAAGAAGACCTGCCTGGCTGCCCAAAGGACTCACCTGTCTGCTTTCTATGAAGGACTGCTGCCTTGCTGCTATCTGGCAGTGGTGAGAGGTGCTCTCCAAGGGCTTGGATAGAGCTTGCCTCCTATTCCCTAAGTCTCAGGCCCAAAAATACTTCATCTCTACAAGAAGGACTTCTTGTGTGGCAAAATTAGATGCACAGCCTGCCAGAAACGACGCACAGCCTGCCCCGCAGTAAAAAGTTCACGCCAAATCGGAACAACGCCACGCGACTTCGCAATGAGGTCGAAGCAGCGCCAGCGCAGTGACCCGAAATTCAACGCATGGCCCACCAGATCGGCACACAGCTGAGCCAGAATGACGCAGTCCGACTTCCAGAGAGTAATCGACGCATGCCTGCCGTGCAGTAGAAATTTTGAGGCAACGACCACTGAATCGACGCAGCTCCTGTGACTTCGTCCTGCCAGTGCAGGAAATCCACACATTGCCCCCGAGCATCCAAAAACCCCGCAACCCGACGAGGATCCATGACCAAGTGCCGGAAATCGACGCACAGCCATCCCTGCATGAGAACTAAATGACGCATCGTTGTGTGCGGACTGAGAAATCGACGCACACCCTTTTGTATCCACTCATCTCCTCCTCTGCGGTTCTTTGCGGAGATTTTGCAGGCGAACCAGGTACTTTGTGCTTGAAAGAGACATTTATTGCTTTTAAAAGGCTAAAGACACTTTATATCACTTTTAAAGTGATATCTCAACATTTACTTATAGCATTTTAATCGTTTTGACCTGCATTTATCCAGATATATATTATAAATTTTTCTAAACACTATGTGGTGTATTTTTGACATTCTATACTGTGTTATTGCATGATTTATTGCACAAATACTTTCCACATTGCCTTTTAAGTTAAGCCTGACACCGCAGGTTTTGTTAGAAAAAGCAGGATGTCATTCTCATTAACATCGATGCAATTTTCAAGGCCACTGCACCATCTCCATCCCTGTATTTGGGCATCGCAGCGAGGCGTGCAAGTGGTTCGATTGCTAAGGCGAAAAGGAGGGAGGACAGAAGACAACCCTGTTACGTCCTCACCTAATGAAGAAGGGATCAGAGAGCACTCTGCTGATCAGAACCCGTGCAGTGGGGCTAGAGTGGAGGATGCGAAATAGACCCAGAAAGTGGGGGTCCAACACCAGCTCACAAAAGCACGCACACTAGGTAAGTCCAGTCCACTGTGTCAAAGGCCTTCTCGAAATCTATAAGAAGCGTGGACTGGGTAGAAGTAAATGATGATGAGGTAAGGCGACATGAAGGCACCTGAGTCACTTGCTCCTATTCGACATATGCAAAAAGAACAGATGATGGATGGACTGCTGAACAATGCAAAAATTCACCCCAGTCACAAAGATATGGGTTTAATCCATTATTTTTTTGTTCACCACACCACCCCACCCCAGTTTGGACCCAGCCATATGCAAATCATTCTTGACCCTGTTCCTCAATCCAGCCCGAACTGCCAAACCAGGTCCTCCCTGGACCAGAAACAAGCATCCTAGTACCGGTTTCAGGGTATCACCCTTCATCAGTTAGGCTAGCTTGAATCCAGTGGCACAGTCAGCACGGGACCCACGTCTAGGCATACCCTTCCCACTTGGGGTGACAAATCCAAAAAGAACAGATGATGGACAGAATGCTGAACAATGCAAACATTCACCCCCAGTCACAAAGGCCTGGGTTTAATCCATCGTTTTTTTGCTCACCTATTCGACATATGGCCACATTGGTCAGGGTGGATAAGGTTGCAGAGCACTAGCTTAAGTCGGGTGGTCAGTACTGTGGCATAGATCTTGACCTCATTGTTAAGGAAGGAGACAGGCGGTAGATGGCACAGGAGGTCGATGGGGGTTGAGTTTGTGGAAAGAGCACAATTTTGGCCATGTCTATTTCTAGCGGGAATGCACCAGTCTTCGCAACTTCTCTGTAAAGGGCAAAACGATGAAGCATCATGTCTTCTAAATGTGGACTAGTATTCTGTAGAGAACCCCTCTGGTCCAGGGGGTTTTCCAGAGGCGATGGCCAATATGGCCGCACCCACCTCTTCAGTTGATAGTAGCTGGTCTAATAGTTAGGCATGAAAGGGGCACTTCTTGAAAAAGTGAGGACCTGACTCTGATCAATATTATGGCTTTCTCAATCCCTGCTATGGAAACAAAGGTCTGCGCAATATTTCAGGGAGAATGGTGGTTGTGTCCCCGAGTATCAATAATTTCCGGTATTATCCTAGTTGCTAATGGGTGGGAGAGGCCAGCCAGTATAGCAGTTTGCTGTTCTTGTCTCCCCATCTGTAGACCCTGGCTGTTGAGGTCCGCCACATGTGTTTCACAGCCTTGTGCAACAAAAGACAGATCTCTTCATGTACCAAGTCAAACTGCCAGGAGATATCAATTTGGGAGTCCGAGACTAATTGCACCTCTAGAAAAATGGTACAGGTTTCCAACTGAAGGATTTGGTGGGAATGTGCCCACTCCTTTTCTCTGATGTGCCCCTTGTTGTATCCCCTTATAGTGGCCTTGCTGGCCGCCCATAATGTGCTGGCCGAGCAAACCATGCCACTTTTGGTTTGAAAGTAGGACTTGAGCTCTGTGCCCGGTGCCTGTGCATATTTCTCATCTTGTAGATACCAAGCTTTGAGCCACCACATGGGACAAGGGTTACTCGCAGCAGAGCCAAGACAGAGGAGGAGAGGAGCATGGTCTGATAGACCACGGGAGAGAATTTGGATCTAGGACACCCCCTCAAAATTGGAGGCAGGCATGTATATAAAATCTATATAAGACTGAGTGCGGTATGCAGCAGAGGATTCCATATCCTCCACATCGCACAGATCATGAGCATAGGTCCAATCCAAAAGACGCCTAGCATTAGTTCGATGGGAGATAGGTGTGCCTGTGATGTCCAGGTCTGGTGCCAGAACTGCGTTGAAGTCACACCACTCACCGTTAACCCGTCAGGGAGGACCTGAAGCACCTGGGAGAGATTTCCAAGGAAAGTGTCCAAGGTGGTTGGGGGTGTGCAGGCACAAACGATACTGATCGTGTGCCCGCCCACCTTTCAAGTAAGGGCCAGCCTCTGGTAATAGTCATGGGGAATGACTGGCGAAGTAGAATTGCCACTTTTTGAAAGCTGTGCATGTATCCAGAGTGAAAGATCCAGTTGTAACCCTGATGTGCTAGAAATGGGCAGTGGTTCCCCAGTAAGTGTGTTTCTTGCAATAGTAGGATGGCGGGGAGAAATCGGTGTGTACTTCAGAAATGATGTGTGCTTTACCCGGTCCAGCAGCCCATTGACATTCCAGGAGAGTACCTGCAGGGGCCCATTAATAGAGAATGAAGAGGTCATACTGGCAAGTGGAACAGGGGGCATCCAATCTTCTCTGGACGATCTGCCCAGGGTTCTGTTCACTAAATGAAGCCTGTGACTGTGCACCCATGGTTAGATGTAGGAGATGCCACGTAAGTGGGTTTCCAAATGTGGTGTAGGTTAAAAGCATGTACAAAAACAAACATGACCTGAACATAAACATAACATTTTTCTCCAGCATTCCCCCAACATCGCCCTTTCCCCAGACTTGCACCACAGAAGGATCTGTAGCCCTCAAACTGATAAACAACGCAATTTGAAATCGGGACAGGAGTGGTGGGCCCCTCCATTATGCAGCATCAAGAGCAATTCTATGACTGAAGGTGATTAGTAATCAAGCGTTTACAGTGGACAGGTATTACCAAGGACCCGGACATCCAGGTCAAATAAAAGGGCTTTGAGACAAATCAATGTTTTCTATCTGTGCTTCCAAAGGGGGAGTACCAGGAGCCGGGGAGAAGTCTGTCGCTGTGGAAGTAGCGGAGGCAGATGGAGCAGGCAGTGTGGGCTCTCGTGCCACTGGCTGGTGAATCTACCCTCTTCGCACCGCGTCCCCTGCCATAACAGGAGCAACTTTGTTTAAGCTTCAGAGCCACATCACTCCCGGCTGATCCAGAGGGCCTCAGACCTGGGGTTAGTGAGGCACTCGGTAGATGGAAGGGTAGCTCTTCAGTAAGCCATGTCCAAGTTGCCTCCAGGGTGTCAAAGAAGTGAGTTTAGTTTGCAAAGGCCACTCCTAGCCGGGCTGGGAACAATAGTCTACAGGGAAGGTGGAGCACCTGGAGCTTCTGTTTAGCCACTGTATACGAGTGGCGCTCCTGTTGTATCTCCTTGGTACAGTCTGGAAGTATAAGCACTTTAGCATCACAGCTCCATACAGGAGCGGGCCGCTTGCAGGATTGTGTCTCTGTCTTTAAAATTGAAGATGTGGGCTAGCATTGGGCAGTGTGGGGCCCAGGGGGGCGGATTAGGTGGCAACACTCTGAGCTCTCTCAGTTGCGAACCACAGAGACTGCTGATCCACAGGCATCCGGTACTTGATCTAAGTTTATAGAAATGCTGCGACCTGTAGGGGTTCCGTTCCCTTGGGGATGCTCACAACGCACAGGTTGTTGCACTGGGATCGATTTTCAGCACCTCCTGCTCTGCAATGGTGCTCAGCAGTGTGTGAAAGGAGAAGGGAGACCTGTAAATTCAAAGCAGTAACATCATCTTTCACCGTGGACAAGAGGGTCTCGTTTTCAGTAATCCTAGCCATGGTGTTGCGTAGGTCTTTAAGAATGAGGGCCATGTCCACATGTACCTCTCCAATCTTAGTTTCAACAGAGGTTTAGGAGGCATGAATAGCTTGAAGAACAGTGGCTAGGTCACCTTCAGGTGACAGGGATTTATCAGTTGCAGCATCTCCGGCTTGTCCTTGAATTGTGGTGTACTGCTCCATGCGGGTTTGAGAGGCAGTTGGACAGGTAGGTTTGTCATGGTGGGGGAGGGACAAGGCGTCACTGTAAGGTTGTCGAGAGAGTCCGTCCCACTTACCGCAGATGCATGGTAGCACGAGCAGCCAGTCACTGAAGGTGGGCGTCTCTACCCAGTGGAATCTCCAGCTGCGAGCAGAGTGACCAGTAATCAAGGGGAGCTTCAGGTCTTCTACGGTGGACAAGGAGGAAATTGTCAATTGCTACAACATTCAAGGCTCGGATGGTTGCTGCACCACAACAAAGTCCCACAGGCACATACAGCTTTTCCTTTAATATATACAATTGTTAGGGGAGATTCTCTGGAGGAGCAAAACCAGGTGTGTCTGGGAGGTGGAAGGTCTGAAGGCATTATCATGCAGAACCTCTGTGCATCCTCACCACCCAGTACCAGAGCTCTGGATCCCAGAGACCACTGCATGTCCCCTGCCAACAGGTCACACGAGGGCACCAATAGGGAGGGGGGGAGCAGTGTTGTAGGGAAGAACCCTCTTTTTGACATGGTTACCCCCACTTTTTGCCTGCTGTCAGTGTGTTTTGACTGTGTTCACTGGGATCCTGCCAACCAGGACCCCAGTGACTGTGCTATCTCCCTCTCAATTTTGTTGTTGCTGACTTTGTGCACCCCATAATTGGCATACTGGTGCGCCCATGTAAATCCCCAGTATACGATAACTAGGTACCCAGGGCATTGGCGTTCCCCATGGGCTGGAGCATGTATTTTGCCACCCATGTGCGCCCATGCAAAATATGTCTACAGGCCTGCCATTGCAGCCTGAATGAAAAGGTGCATGCACCCCTATGGCAGGCCCTCCTAGCCCAGAAGGCAATGTGCAGGTAGCTGTGTGTGAGGGCACCACTGCATGAGCAGAGGTGCCCCCACAAAGTCCAGCTCCATTTTTCTGGACTTCGTGAGTGCGGGGAAGCTATTTTACGAGTGTACTGGACATAGGTCAATACCTATGTCCATCTACAGAATGGTAACTCCGATCCTGGACATGTTTGGTATCAAACATGTCGGAATCATATCCCATTACTGTTGCCAGTATTGGTTGTATGATACCAGTTAATATGGGGGCTCCGTATAGGACCCCTAGCATTGCTCCTACCAGTTTGCAGGGTTTTGCCGGGCAGCCCAAGCTGCTACCATCCTACAGACAGGTTTCTGCCCTTTTGCTGCTTGAACAGCTCAAGCCCAGGAAGGCAGAACAAAGGATTGGGAGGCAACACCCTTTCCCTTTGGGAAGGGGTGTTACATGGCTTGGGAGGGATAGCCTCCACAAGCCACTGATATTCTTTGAAAGCACATTTTTTGCCCCCTGGCATAAACAGGTTTTCACCAGTCCAGGGACCTCTGGTCCCTGCTATGGGGTAAAACCTGACAATGGACAGGGGAGCAACTACTCCCCTGTTCATCACCACCCCAAGGGTGGTGCCCAGAGCTCCTCCAGGTGGCCACTTGATTCTGCCATCTTGAATCCAAGGCAGGCAGAGGCCTCTGTGAGCATCTGAATGGCCAGGTCAGGCAGGTGATGTCACAGCCCCCTCCTGATAGTTGGTCACCCTGCTAGGTGACCAATCCCACATTTAGGGCTATTTAGGGTCTCCCACTTGGGTGGGTCCTCAGATTCGACGCGCAAGATTCCAGCAGAACTCCTCTGCAACTTTTAATTCGACTTCTAGCCACTGGAACCGCAACTGGACTACAGAGGAACTTACAATCTGTAGCTCCAGTGACAACTTCGCTCTGCAACATTGTTTCTCCGGCTCCTTCTAGCACCTGCAACATTTCCCCACCTCTGCATCTCCTGAGGGCGGCAAGTCTTAAGTTTGCACCAAGAAGCAAGAAGGAATCTCCCTTGCAGTGAAGGAGTCACTCCCCTGCATCCGCAAACACCAACTGCAGTAACGACCGGACGCATGGATCCTCTCTCCTGCAACGCAGGTGGTGGTCTTGAGTGGTCCCCTCTACCAGCTGTCCAACTTGGGAGGTGGCGAGTCTTTGCTTCTCCTTGCAGGACAGTACCCCTGTGCATGGCAACTCTTGCAGCTACCAAGGCTTGTTGACTGTCCTCCCAAGGGATCTTCAGACTCCGTGTAGCTCCAGCCTCCAGCACTCTTCTCTGCAACGTGTAGTCTCCTGCTGCTCCAGTGACGTGGGACTCTGTTCCAGGTGTGCTGAGTGGGCCTCACTGCGACTCCTGTGCCTGCTGCTTGTGAGTTGCCTGTGGGGGCTGCATCCTCGACTTCTGGCTCTCCTCACTGCTGAGGAGCACCTGGAACTCCCCTTCTTGGGTTGGGTCCCCTCAGATCTTCCTGGTTATCAGCAGCTCTGTCACTCTTCTGCAACTCTTGCCTCGGCCATGGCTTGGTGGTGGTTTTTCACACCACAGATGGACTGCAACTCCTCTTCCAATGTGGGACATCGACTGTATCACTTCTGGAACTCTTCCTCTGCTCCTGTGCTGCATAGCCGACTCCTGGTCTTCACCGCCGACCATGTCCTGCATTTCCAAAAGGGTGGGTAGTGGCTCCTGCCCCAAGCGGACATTCTAACTGGAACTGGTCGTGGTCCCCTTCATTTGCAGATCCTCTTCTGTCAGGATCTATCTTCTGTTTCTTCCAGTCTTGCTTGGGTCTTGCACAGTCCTTTTACAAAATTTATCTGCGGGTTTGGGAAAAAACATGTACTTACCTCTTCTCTCCTGGTCATGGAGGGGGGGGGGGCTTTGGTACTTACCTTTTGGGGTCCCTAGTTCCTTCAGCTCCCCTCTACAGATTTCGCTTACCTGGGTGGGGTCTGCCTTTCACATTTCAATTTCTTAGTATATGGTTTGGTCTCCCCCTAGGGCCTCTATTGTTTACTGTAATTTCACTGATTTCTATTGCTTTCTATGCCCATTCCTGATTACTAAGGTGTATATAATAGTGTGTTTGCTCACCTGCTAGTACAGTATTTGCCTATACAGTATTTTAGTATTTGTGTTTCTGTAACAAAGTACCTTTATTTTTGCAACACTGTGGGGTTCTTTCATGTGTGTAAGTGCTGTGTCACTAAGTGGTATTGCATAAGCTCTGGATGTCTGCTAGATATGACTTGGCTGCTCATCCACAGCTAACTCTAGCGAGCCTGGCTTCCTAGACACTGACTACACCTCACTAGTAGGGGATACCTGGACCTGGTATAGGGTGTTAACAAAATAGGTGTTCACCACACACCAGGCCAGCTTCCTACAAGTGAAACTATGGCAGCAATGGGGGTTAAAGCATGGGCATTGTGCCGCCAGGGAGCCAGGATGTAGTACAGTGTGTCCACTCACAGACAGAAGGGTGACCAGGAGGATGTCCCTATATGTGCCTTAAGCAAAGGCCAGGAGGGCCAAAGTCAGTCTCTGCAGTTCAGGATACTGGTGCATGGCCAAAGGGTGAGTGTAGGAAGTTGGCTCTGTATATACTATCTCAAAGTGAGAGATAGTGCGCACAGAGTCACAGGGCTCCCCTTAGAGGTTGATAGTGGCAAAATTAGATAATACTAATGCTTTATTTTGTGGTAGTGTGGTTGAGCAGTAGGCTTATCAGAGGGTAGTGTTAAGCATTTGTTGTACACAAACAGGCAATAAATGAGGAACACACACTCAAAGACTTACTCCAGGCCAATAGGTTTTTATATAGACAAATATATTTTCTTAATTTATTTTAGAACCACAAGATTCAATATTTTAGGTAAGTACATAAAATGACAGGTACTTCACACAGGTAAGTATAGAACTCTGATTTAAAACAGTAGTACACACAGTTTTAGTTAAAATGGCAAATAGCTATTTTAAAAGTGGACACTGCAAAAATCAACAGTTCCTGGGGGAGGTAAGTTTGGTTAGTTTTTGCAGGTAAGTAAAGCACTTACACAGTCAGTCTCCTGGGCATAGGCAACCCACCCTTGGGGGTTCACGGTAACCCCAAAGTCACCGCACCAGCAACATAGGGCCGGTCAGGTGCAGAGGTCAAAGGAGGGCCCAAAACACATAGGCGCCTATGAAGAACAGGGGTGCTCCGGTCCTAGTCTGCTTACCGGTAAGTACCTGCGTTCTCGGGGAGCAGACCAGGGGGGGTTTTGTTGAGCACTGAGGGGGACACACACAAGCACACAAAACACACCCTCATCGGCACCGGGGCGGCCGGGTGCAGTGTGCAAAGCAGGCGTCAGGTTTGCTATAGAAAGCAATGGAGGGACCGGGAGGTCACTTCGGCGATGCAGGCAGGGCACAGGGGGCTTCTCGGGCCAGCCACTGACTGGGCTAGGATGAGGGCTGTCTGCTGGTCACTCCTGCACTGGTAGGTGGTTCCTCTCAGTCCTGGGGGCTGCAGGTGCAGTGCTTGGTCCAGGCATCGGGTTCCTTTGTTACTAGGCAGTTGCGGTCGGGGGAGCCTCTGGATCCTCTATGCAGGCGTCGCCGTGGGGGTGCAGGGAGGTCGATTCAGGGTGTCCACGTTGCTGGAGTTGCCTGGGAGTCCTCCCTGCAGTGTTGGTTTCCCCAAACTCGAGCCAGGTACGTAGAGAGTGTGAAGACTCACTCTTCTGGCGGGAAGTGAGGGTGTCTTTAAAAGTTGCTTCAAAGTTGCAAAGTTGTTGCATTTTCTGAACAGTGCCTCTGTTCTCAGGAGTTTCTTGGGGCCATATGTATGAACACATTTTCTCATATACGCAAAATGGGTAAAACCCTTTGATACATCTGGCCCTTGGTCCTTTAGGTGCAAGGCAGCCTTCTGAGTCCTCAGAGGTCGCTGGTCTCGCTGGATGTGTCACTGTGCAAGTTATTTGAGTCTGGAGACAGGCTGGTAGGGCTGGGGTCAAGTCAGTTGTCGTCTCCGTCGTCTCTGCGGGGTTTTCAGGTCAGCAGTCCTTCTTCTCTACTGTCCTTGAGGGTGGCTACACCCTCTTTGTGGCCCCTCCCCGAGGGGAGGGGGCACATCCCTTTTCCTACGTGGGGAATCCTCCAAAACCAAGATGGAGGATTTCTAAAGGCAGGGGTAACCTCAGCTCAGGACATCTTATGGGCTGTGCTGACTGGTAGGTGACTCCTCCTTGTTTTTATCATTTTCTCCTCTGGACTTGCCACCAAAAGTGGGGGGCTGTGTCCAGGGGGCGGGCATCTCCACTAGCTGGAGTGACCTGGGACATTGTAACACAAAGCCTGAACATTTGAGGCTCACTGCTAGGTGTTACAGTTCCTGCAGGGGGGAGGTGTTAAGCACCTCCACCCAGTGCAGGCTTTGTTTCGGTCTTCAGAGAGCACAAAGGCTCTCACCCCAGGGGGTCAGAAACTCCTCTCAGTGGCAGGCTGGCACAGCTGTGTGCATTTTTTAAATAAATACAGCACCAGCATCAGTGTGGGTTTATTATTCTGAGAAGTTTGATACCAAACTTCCCAGTATTAAGTGTAGCCATTATGGAGCTGTGGAGTTCGTTTTGACAAACTCCCAGACCATATACTTAATATGGCCACCCTGTACTTACAATGTTTAAGAATAGACTTAGACACTGTAGGGGCATATTGCTCATGCAGCTATGCCCTCACCTGTGGTATAGTGGATCCTGCCTTAGGGCTGTAAGACCTACTACAGGGGTGACTTACCTATGCCACAGGCAGCATTTTGTGTGCATGGCATCCTGAGAGGGATGGCATGTCAACTTTGCCTTTTTCTCCCCACCAACACACACAATCTGCAATGGCAGTGTGCATGTGTTAGGTGAGGGGTCCCTTAGGGTGGCACAACACATGCTGCAACCCTTAGGGACCTTCAATGGTCACAGGGCCCTTGGTACCACTGGTACCTTTTACAAGGGATTTATCGGTGTGCCAGGGGTGTGCCAATTGTGGAAACAATGGTAAATTTTTAGTGAAAGAACACTGGTGCTGGGTCATGGTTAGCAGGGTCCCAGCACACTTCTCAGTCAAGTCAGTATCAATATCAGGCAAAAAATGGGGGGGTAACTGCAACAGGAAGCCATTTTCCTACAATGAGAAACAAAACAAAGTGTACATGGGAGAGAGAGACAGATTGAGAAGCACACCTCCAGAGTCTGTGGGCTATAACAACTCATGTGGCCCCATCAAAGTTGTGGGTCTGGGGCCACGGCAACCTTGCACTGGACACACTCAAGTGCAGGCCTGCACCACCTCCAAGACAAATACAGCCACTTGCGGCAGGCGCTGCAGCTCCGGTGTCACTGCGAGCGTTAGGCCTCAGAGAGCCATGGCGTATCAGGGCCTGTCCGCAGTACTGCGTGCAGGAGAGTCAGCGGCTCCTCTCACCTGTGGTGTGGGTGCGCATTCCAGCAGTTTGTTTCCAGGTTGCAGGTACACCGGCTCAAGGGGTGTGGAAGCAGACCACACCCCTCTCTAGGTGAGTCCGGCGGCGTGTCTCATCAGGACGGCGAGGACCTAGGGTGTCCCCCCACAAGCACGCACAAGCCCCTGGTGCAGTTGCGGGAGGTGGGATACATACACAGGGCTCTAAGCCCGCCTGTGGTGTGCAGCAGAAGCGATGGCTCTCTCTTCTTATCTGGGCCAGCTCAGTGATCACAAAGTGGCAGAGGCCTGCAGGGTGGCAAAGCACCTATGGGATGGGAGCCAAGTCGGTGAAGTCGGGGCTCATGAAGGGCTGCAGGCAAAAGAAATTCCCACCTCGGGCAGCAAACGGAATGGCTGGAGGCCCGGGGTCCTGTGTCACCATAAAAGTGGAGAAAAATACCCTAGAAGTGCGCGGATGGTAGCGGAAGACGGAGGGGTCCAGAGCACTCTTAAAATGAGACCTCCATTTCGACGCTCCAAGCCACGCCCCTTATTGGCTTTTTAGTAGAACATACAATCAAGCAAGTACTGAGGTGCCAATGTGATATATACAAAGTTTGGGTGAGCAAGAATATATAGCATATGATATGACAATTACATACTCAAAACAGTTGTGGGACGGAGAGCAGACATACAATCATCCCTTCCAACAAGGATCGAGGAGATTACACATAAAATTGGGTAAAAAAAACTGTAGTAGAGTATATAATCCATAACTCTAAAACATAATACAATCCTCCCCAGACTGGGAAAACAGAGTAACAACCCATCTAGTTGGGTATAAAGCAAACAATTCAGTGTATGATCTGTGATTGTGTTGTTTATAGTTTCAATGTGGTGTGTCTCTTATGCATGCATCGCCGCGAAGGTCAGGAGAGAAAAGAAGAGAACAGAACAGAGGAGGGAGGAGAGTGCAGAGGAACTCTGGTGTGCTCTTGCATTCGATATCTCATGAGATACCCACAGGAGAGACCCTAAATAGCCCTCAGAGGAGGATTGGCTACAGAGAAAGGGAAGCACCTATCAGGGGGGGTCTCTGACGTCACCTTCTGGCACTGGCCACTCAGGGCTGTCCATTGTGCCCTCGCACCTCCGCATCCAAGATGGCAGAGGTCTGGGACACACTGGAGGAGCTCTGGGCACCTCCCTTTGGAGGTGCTGGTCAGGGGAGTGGTCACTCCCCTTTCCTTTGTCCAGTTTCGCGACAGAGCAGGGCTGGGGGGATCCCTGAACCACTGTACACTGGCTTATGCAAGGAGGGCACCATCTGTGCCCTTAAAAGCATTTCCAGAGGCCAGGAGAGGCTACTCCTCTCAGGCCCTTCACACCTATTACCAAAGGGAGAGGGTGTAACACCCTCTCTCAGAGGAAATCCTTTGTTCTGCCTTCCTGGGACTGGGCTGCACAGGCCCCAGGGGGGCAGAAACCTGTCCGTGGGTTGGCAGCAGCGGTAGCTGCAGAGAAAACCCCGGAAAGTTAGTTTGGCAGTACCCAGGCTCTATGCTGGAGACCCGGGGATGCATGGAATTCTCCCCCCAATACCAGGATGGTATTGGGGGGACAATTCCATGATCCTAGACATGTTACATGGCCATGTTTGGGGTTACCATGGTGATGCTACATATAGGTATTGACCTATATGTAGTGCACGCGTGTAATGGTGCCCCTGCACTCACAAAGTCCAGGGAAATTGCCCTGAACAATGTGGGGGCACCTTGGCTAGTGCTAGGGTGCCCACACACTAAGTAACTTTGCACCTAACCTTCACTAAGTGAGGGTTAGACATATAGGTGCCTTATAAGTTACTTAAGTGCAGTGTAAAATGGCTGTGAAATAACGTGGACGTTATTTCACTCAGGCTGCAGTGGCGGTCCTGTGTAACAATTGTCTGAGCTCCCTATGGGTGGCAAAAGAAATGCTGCAGCCCATAGGGATCTCCTGGAACCCCAATACCCTGGGTACCTAGGTACCATATACTAGGTAATTATAAGGGTGTTCCAGTGTACCAATCAGAATTGGTACAATTAGTCACTAGCCTGCAGTGACAATTTTAAAAGCAGAGAGGGCATAAACACTGAGGTTCTGGTTAGCAGAGCCTCAGTGATACAGTTAGGCACCACACAGGGAACACATACAGGGCATACTTTATGAGCACTGGGGTCCTGGCTAGCAGGATCCCAGTGACACAGGCAAAAACAAACATACATACAGTAAAAATGGGGGTAACATGCCAGGCAAGATGGTACTTTCCTACATTAGGTTCAAAGCGGACAGGAGGCCCAGGGGCCTAGTTCTATCATATGGAGGTTTAAGGTTATAGCTATGTTAAATATCGCTGAAAGAAGATTCTTTATCGGGGCCCAATATGGATTGAGGAGTGGGCAGTTGAAGAACATATGTTGGTGTGAGCTTGACTCTCGTTTTCAATTCCAGCAAGTATCATTCTCTCGCAATTTTAACTTATGTAGACTGGCTAGGGTCCAGTTACAAACTTGTTCTTCTGACAGAGACATCTAACCAAAGATCACTCTCCTTAGAATAGATACCCAAGCAATATCTCCCTGAAGGTGGGCCTTTAAACTGCCTTTGACCAAAAAGTCGTGGAGGACTGAATGGACGAAATGTCAGTCACAAAGTATCGGACTGTCCAAGTAGTAGTGCTTTGTGAATGTATGGAGGGATATCCACAACAGGTACCACGCGTGCTAATGCAGTAGTGGCAGCTTTGGCCCTGGTGGAGTGAACCCGCTAGCCCTCAGGGGGTTGCTTCTTCGGCAAAACATAATACTATTCATCTGGAGATGGTTTGTTTCCCCGAACCCTGGCCCTTCTTCGCTTCAGTGACCTCAATGAAGAGCTAAGTGTCCCCCTGATAGTCTTTCATGCGCTCAAAATAGAATGACAGAACACTTTTAGAGTCCAAACACAGAGTCTCTCCTCCTTATTGGACAGATGAGGTGGAGCCAAGAAAGCAGGCAGACTGATGCTGTGGCCAATGCGAAAGAAGGTGACCACCTGCAGAAGAAAAGAGGCATGCTTACAAAGAACCAGTTTGTCATTGAAGAAGTTGGTGTATGGAAGGTGGACTGACAGAGCTTGAAGCTCACTCACCCTCCTGGCTGATATAACGGCCACCAGGATCCCTGTTTTCATAGGCAATTGCTGCAAAGATACAAGCTCTTTAGAACCCTTCGAAAAACATGGCTTTTCCGACAAGTTGTCAACACCAGGACAGTGCGCGCTCTACGGGCATCTAGAATGCAAAAATCCAATACTTGCAAGATAAAGTAATTTATGCATTGTGATGATATGTTGTTGTTTAACCTTTTGCATTGCAGAATTCCATCCAAAAGATTCATTTTTAAGGTGCTTATAAATACTGTACATTTACAATGTATTGCTGCAGACATTCAGAGTGTGTTAGGGTGTGGTCCCTTTCCAGGGCCTTCTGGAGACTTTCCCTGCAACATGCCTGGGCGTGGTTCTAGGCTGGGCCAAGACTCTATAAAAGAGAGTCAGCCCAACTTCCAGTGCTCACTATTCAGAGGTCCCGGTGCAGAGCAGCAGCTTCTTCCTGAGCTCCTGTCCCGGCGGCCTATTTGGATTTTCCAGTCTTTTGCACTCATCTCTCATTGGTGATCACTGTTTCCAGGCGGTAAGACGGTGTTTGGACATTTCCCAACACCGTAATTGAGAATCTTCATATTCTTGCTTTTAATTCTTAAATGAATAACAGATTACTTGTGCGCTGCCATTTTTTGACATTTGTATAGTGGTTTGCAAATAGGGAGTACGCGCAGTTTATTCCATAAAGATTTGACTTCGTTATTACATTATTGTTCATTGCGCGCTGATATTTCTTGACATTTACATGATGTTTTACGAGTTGGCAAGACGTGCAACTCGTTTCATGAGCATTTAACTTTGTTGTTCATTGCGCGCTATCTTTTCTTGACATTTACATGGTGGCATTCGAATCGGCGAAACGCGCGATTCACTTCTCGTGTGTAATTCATGCTGTTCATTGTGCACTATCATTTTCTGGCATTTACATGGTGGCATTCGAATCGGCAACATGCGCAATTCTTTCCTTGAGTGTTTTTTCATGTTGTTCATTGTGTGCTACTATTTCTTGGCATTTGTATGGTGGCATATGAATCGACAAGGCGCGCGATTCTTTCCCTGAGTGTTTTTTCATGTTGTTCATTGTGTGCTACTATTTCTTGGTATTTGTATGGTGGCATTTGAATCGGCAAGACGCGCAATTCTTTCCTCGTGTGTAAATAATGTAAGTTACTGTGCGCTACCATTCTAAGACATTTTCTTGGTAGCATTTCAAGTTGACACGTCGCGTGATTTATTCCTGGGATCTACGTTGTGTGATTTCATGGTGCACAAACCTTTGTGGTGTTTAATACTCATATAAAAATCTGCAATGTGCGCAATTACTTCCAAATGTTTTTTCTGAGATGAACACAACAATACCAGAATTTTAGATGTAATGCTGTGTGTTCCTGATATGTATTCATAAAAGGAGATTCATATGGTTGATTAGAAATTGCTCAGTGTTTCCTGATTCTCATGCTAAAGAAAGTACTTGAATCTGAAAGTACTATTTAACTTTTCCTGTTTCCTCCTCAGGTATTCGGTCATCTAAAGCCTAGTCAGTTTTAGGATTATTCCAGGGTTGTTTATGTTTTTACGGAAAAGACGAAGCTTAGAGTTGTAGCATGGTACTGATTTCTTGAGATGTAATTTTGATGTTGTGTTTTAACCTTTTGCTTCCTACAGGTCTCCTTCCCAGCTGTTCCCGTCCTAATCCCCTTTTCCCCACTTGGACTCTCTTAGACTCTGTGATAAATCTAATCAGAGTATTGGAGCTGTCTTGTGGTGGAAGTGTTGGGAACGTGCACGGACCCCGAGGATCTGGTGACTCTGACACAAGTCTATGATCAACTCCTGCTTGATGTATGCTGCTAGCGCCTCCAGCGCCATAAAACCAGTCGGTGAACGTGCACTTAAAAGTTCTTTATAACATTGTAACAAAAAACAAAGAGGAGCTATGCCGGGGCCCAATAGTGGGGTAGAACGCATAAGAAAAGGAAGAACCCAATTAAGATCCCACTGAGGCATCCACAAAAGTAGTAAGTGGGAACAAATGTTGTAAACCTTTCAAAACCCAAGTCACAATGGGTGAATTAAACAGGGAGTATGGGAAATTGGGTTGTTGGTTGACTGAGGTGAGAGCCCTGATCAAGCAGCAGCCACAATTCCTTGCACACTAAATCACCAAAAGTCACTCAACTAACCTGTTCTTAGCCCTGGGTAGGCTGGCACAAAAAGACGCAAGGTTTAACTTGGAGACAATGTGTGACGTTTTTAGCAGCACACTATTAATAAAGTGAAAACATGAGAAAAATCCCACACCAACTTAGAAACACAGAGTATTTTTTTGTTTTTAGAGCATTGGAAAGTAGGGAGCTCCACTGAAAACGATGGCGTGCTTCAGGCTTATAATGGCCGGTAAAAGCCTGGAGCTCCAAGATTTCAATGTTGGTCACAGCTGTTGCTGTGAACAGAGGCATTACGGAGCCTGAGGGGATTTGAACCTCCTCGGACTCCGTTAGGATTTTGTTTTAGTAATTAAAACATTCTTCCCTCTAGGGCCAGAATGTTCAAATAGTCTTAGAGCCCACTGCAGCGGGCTATAGCGGCCAAAAAAGGCCTGCTCCCTTTTTACACACTGGTGTGGCCATAATATATTATTTGACACCAAAATGACAAAAATCTAATCAGTACAACTGGAGATATGCTTTTTAAAAAAGTTTTTAGTAAAAAATAGCATCTAAATGATCAAACAGCCAAACGTGGACATCTAGTCGCGAGAAACCTGGTCAAAGTATAAACATATGGCTGGTGGAGAACGGTTTGCATACAAGAAGTGAATTGGGCCCGGTGAGCGTTTACCTCTGTACTCACAAGAAATTTGTGAAAAATGTTCTGAGAAGGTAAAAGGGACAAGATTTCACCACAAACTTCAGGAGAGAGATCAAAAACCCTCAACCATCGCTGCTCAATCTCCATGCATTAAAGTGGGAGTGCACAGGTTTGGATGCGGAACCCTGTCCTGTTGTTGCGACTGGAGATCCTCCGGAAGAGGCAGCATGACAAAGGATTTATGCTCAAGCTTAAGAATTCTGGATACCATACTCTTCTTGCCCAATCCGGAGCCAATAGGATGACTTGGGCCAGGTGCATCCTAATCTACTGGAGAACTCTAGGCAGGAGTTGGATCTGCGGAAAGACATACAGGAGTCCTGAGGTGTTCCACTCGAGACGGGACGTGTCTCCAAGCGAGAGCCACTTTGGAAACTATTGCACATCCGCTGTGATGGCTAACAGATTGAGCCATTATTATCCCCAGTTTCGGAATCCCGCCAGGTGTTGTATGATCTTGAAAATGTCCTTAAGTTCCAGCCATGTCCAGAGGCGCAGAGCTTCCTGGCACAGGTTCCATGACCCCACAACACCCTGTTTGTTGCAGTACCACACAGTTGTGGTGTTGTCTGTGAACACCTGAACTAGCCCTTTTTTATGGATGGACAGAAGGCTTTGAATGCCAAGTGAATAGCCATCAACACCAAAATGTTGATGTGAAGCTGTGATTCCATGTGAGACCAGAATCCTATGATCTGCACCTAACCCAAATGCCTGTTCTCACCATCCCACTCCTCCACCCCTAAACCCCACCAGATGTGATGCATTTGTCACCATTGTGAGCTCTGGGTAGGGAAGGGGAGGGTTCTCCCACAGACCCAGGGAGGGGTCTGCCACTGACCCAAATGCTGTTCACCAGCCTCCACTGTAAATCTAATGCGGTTCTCTCTGACATATGGACCAGGTCGGAAAGGTTTCCCTGTCAGGTCTCACTACAGAGCCCACATGTGCCATCAGGCATATTGTACCAGCAGGATACAGGAGGCCATGTGACCCAGCAGCCTCAAAGCCAGCCTCACCGAAATCCAGGATAGAAGCTGAAGCTTCAGAATTATAGCTTGAATATCCCTGGCTCGCCACTCCGGATGATAGATGCGGAATTGTACTGCGTCCCGAATGGCTCAGATGGAAGGAAGAGGCTGAGAATGAGTTGGGCGTGACTTTGGCATGATGATAGTGAACCCCACAGAATGCATAAGGTTCGCCATAGTCTGGAGGTGGGTAATGACTGCCTGTGGTGAGAAGGCAGTCAGAACCGGAGTCAATGTGAACATACTAAATTTATCTTTTTTTCAGGAAGGCATTGTGAAGGCAGAGATCTAGTATAGGGTGGAGGCCTCTGTACTTTTTTGACACCAAAAAGTAGTGGGAATGAAAATGGAGCCCTACTGTTGGTTCTGCTACCCCTTCGTGTTTTCTTTGACCAAAAGAGCCTGCACATCCTTATGTAGTGAATCCTAGTTCGTTTTAATGGGATAGCACGAATTAGCTTAGCCGCTGGCTTGTAGACTCGTGCCCCCGTCACCTAGTGACTTTTAACCTACTTAGCTTGCTCTGTCTTAGCCCATTTAATTATTTATTTCTTCTAAGATGGCTGCCTTGTTTATTGTTAGGCCACTTGTTATGAGTTTCATTATCAGTGTCACCGTGCCAAGGCGTCAAGATCAAGCAGCAAAGACAAAGAAACAGTAGGTGTTCACACTTAGGGATTTTCCCTCTCTATACTTTCGAGGGATTGTTGATATTAATTGCCGTCCCAAGCATGCCTGTTATCTATTGTTTTGGAATACACCTACGTCAGGGGACCTTGTAGATCTGTATAAATACATCACACTTTAGACAGATAATCAGAGGGATTCCGACCAGAGGGCATCGCCACCATCGCTGATACCGATGCTGCAGTCATCTTGATGCTGAACCAGTCTTCGTGTCCCTGCGGAGTCTGAGATAGAGACCTCATTCCAAGGTAACGAGAGTTGGGGGCTACTCTCATGGACACGGCTTTGGCAGATTAGGTTTAGCAAACCCAGCTGTCCTTTAGGTAGGAGGTTAGGCCTATTCTCATTAGGGTATTAGGGCATATTCCATCTTATATATACATATATATATATTTCTTTCATATATTGCAAAATGGTGGGGGTCTTCATACAATGACTCTCTTCTTCACAATACTGTTACTTGCTATATTCATTATCCTAATCATTGCAGTCCATGCAACTTATCGCAAATTGCAGTTATGTTAAATAAAAAGCTATTATAACTTTACTGCATCTGTGTCATTGCCTGTGTTTGTATGAGACATAATATATCTGTGAGAAAAGGGTAATCTCCGTTTAACCACGAAATTCCTTGAGATATCTTATTTTTGAGTCCATGCGTAAACGACTGCCATAAATCACCTTTTACTATAGTGTTTCTGGTGAGGTACTGCTAGTGAGCCGGTAAGGTTTGGACAACAGTTGCAAATAGTTGTAGGAAAGACTTAGTCACCTACAAACAAAAGTACTGTCATCCTTAGACCAGCAGTCTTGCTCAGAGCAAGAGTCCAAACTACGACACTTACTCCTCAGCCAGCTGTTCTGGGAATAGTGGGGCATGCTGAGGTGTTTCCACAAATGGTAGGGCGTACCTGTTATGCACAATCGGAAGTGCCCATTTGTCTGATGAAATTGTTGACCATTGCGAAAGCCAGTGCCTGATTCTGTCACAAACAGAATGGCTGTGCTAGGTGGAAGGCAAGCTAAAGGGCTTTGGGGGCTGTGGAAACCGGAGGGGCAAGGGGGACGGGGCAGAACACTAGGTCTGGCTCCCGCACCCTTTCTGGGCTCCATGGCCATGTCTTTGAAAAGACTGGGCCGGCTATTGGAGTGAGGCCTTAATTGAAGGGGAGCAGGGGATAAGATGAGCCACCACAGGGTGAAACACCTGTCAAGACATTGATCTTGACCTCTCCGGCCAACAGCTGGATACAAAGAACCTCGGGTGGCCTACGTGTAACAGTAGCAGCCTAGCTCAGAGTGGGAATCATGCCAGCATCTATGGAGTCATCCAGGCCACCTGCATCATTCGGTTCCCCATACTAGTTGTCATTGTCTTCAGGGCCCTCCAAGGGACCGTAACCACCTCCTCATCTTCTCTTTCAGAAGGGAAGGATTTGTCAAGGGCTGGAAAGACCAGGGGATGTTGCAGCCTGGATTGCGTCGGCATCAGTGGTGAGGAGCATGGAGGCAGCACTGGGTCGGCGTCACAAATGATAATAGGTTCATCACTGAGCAGAGCTGGAAGGGACCGAGCCAAGGTGGAAGAAAGCACCCGTGTTGGTGTCGGTCTGGATCAGTTGGTGATTCCAGAGTGCCCAGCTGGCACTGAAAGCAAACCCACCAGCTTAACCCAGCCTGGGCAACTCTCTGTTCCAAGAGGCCTGAAGGCTCTCCAGATGGAGTCTGTGGCTTAGAGAAGGCACGCATGGCGTCAATAAACTGTTTGAGTTTAGCTCAGAAGGCACAGCTCTGGTGCTGGGAAACTGTAGGTAGCGTGTAGGGAGAGGACATGGAAGCACAACGTAAAGGAGAAGAAGCCAAAGACCACTCTTATTCTTCTGCTTTTTTGACCTATGCGACTTCGATGAGGATGTCTTTGAGCATGAAGATGATCGACTACGGGATTGGCTCCAGGAATGGCCCTGAGATCTACAGCGGAATGAGAATGGGACCAGGAGCAGCACACCACCATTTACTTTATCGCCCATGCTTAAATCACCTTCACGTGCACTGACTTGTATTGGGCGCAGGCCTTGGGGTTGTGTCCCGATCCCAGGCACCAGAGACAAACCAAGTGTGGATCTGACACAGACAAATGCCTATGGCAGGCCCAGCATGGCTTGAACCCTGAGGGGATATGATGCCTTGGCACACTAAGAGCATGCTCAAATAGATCGACAAAACGTAGGAAAAGTCAGTCTAAAATGGCCAAAGTAGCTCTCTGGATCTGCGTTGTTGACGCAAAACGAAAGGAACTTGTGTCATCACAACAGGGTGGCACCTATATAGGTACTGTGATGCCACTTCCAACCACCTACCGGCACACATAGGTACTGCCCAATCAATCATCATTTGTAGAGCGCAACACTATCACCCCCAGGGGTATTTGGGTGCTGAGGTTGCTGTGTCTGCGTCAAAGAGCCAGGTCCTGAGTTGCTTTCTGAAGTCTTCCAGGAAGGGTGCCATTCGGAGGTGGAAGGGGAGGTCATCCATGCTTTAGTGGCGATGTAGGAGAATGCGCGGCCCCTGATGCGGGTGTGATGTTTGCAGGGGACTTGTGCAAGTGGAGTGAGGAGGAGTATAGGCGTCTCATGGGAAGATGGAAGTTCAGCCCGTGGTTGATGTAGGACAGTCCCCGTTTGTGGAGGGCTTTGTATGCATGTGTAAGAGTCTTGAACTGATATATTTTCTGGACATTGGAGCCAGTGGAGTTTCCTGAGGTAAGAAGTGATGTGAGTACACCTGGGGAGGTCAGGATGACTCTGGCTGCCGTGTTCTGTATTGCCTGTTGCTGTGAAGTGTGTTGCTGTAGTCAGGGTGGCTGGTAACGAGGGGTGATGCGATTACTTTTATTTTGTTTACTAGGATCCATCTGAAGATCTTCCAGAGGATGTGGAAACAGGAGGAGGCAAATGCATTGACTTGTTGTTTCATGGTCAGTTAGCAGATTATGCTGAGGTTGCAAGCATGGTCAGTCGCTGTGGGAGTGGGTCCGAGTTCTTCCGGCCACAAGCTGTGGTCCCAAGCGGAGGTGTTCTTTCCAAAGATCAGTACCTCGGTTTTGTCAGAGTTCAATTTGAGACAGCTGTCTCTCATCGTGTCGGCTACGTCAGCCATGGCATTATGGAAGTTGGTTTTGGTGTTAAAGGGGTCTTTGGTGAGCGAGAGGACAAGCTGGGTGTCTTCGGAATAGGATATGATGTTGAGTCTAGGGGCTCTGACGATGCCCACAAGGGGGGTCATGTAGATGTTGAACAGCGTCGGGCTGAGCGATGATCCTTGTTCTTGGGAGCAGAGGAGAACAGAAGTAGGCGGATGTTCTGGGTTCATCCTGAGAGGACTGAGGTGATCCAATTGAGGGCATGTTGCTGAATTCTGATGTTGTGGAGTCTGTTGATGAGGATGTGGTGGGCGACGTATTGAATACTGCAGACAAGTCAAGGAGAATCAGAGCCACTGTTTCTCCTTGGTTTTGGAGGACTCGGATGTCATCTGTTATGGCGATGAGCGTGGTTTCAGTGCTATAGTTGGACCCGATTGTGATGCGCAAAGTATGTAGTTCCATTCTAGGTAGTCAGGGAGCTGTTGGTTAATGGCCTTCTCAAGTACTTTGGCTAGGTATGCGAGCAGGGAGATTGACCGGTAGTTCTTGAGCTTGCTGGAGTCGGCTGAGGGCTTCTTTAGGAGGGGTCTGATGTCTGTGTGTCTCCATCCATCTGGGAAGGATGCTGTGGAGATGAAAATGTTGAAAAAGTTGGATAGTTCGGTGCTGAGTGTGTTGGATCCAAGGTTGAAGAGATGGTGGGGGTAGGGATCGGTGGGTGCCCTGGAATGAATGGAGGACATGATGGTAGTGGTGGTCGGAACGTCGAGTGAGGACCAGGAGATAATGGCTGGGATGGGGCTCGCTGGTTGGATGGGTTTGTCAGGTCTGAATGAAGTGGGCTGAGGTTGTTGTAGATACTGGGAATCTTGTTGAGGAAGTAATCTGACAGGGAGTCACAGAGTTGTTGGGAGAGGTGTACTGTGTTTTCTGTGGCAGTCAGGTAGGAGAATTCCTTGATAATCTTGAAGAGTTCTTTGGTGTGGTTGGTTGCGGCGTTGATGCGGTCAGTGATGGCTGTTATTTTGGCCTCCTTCATGTGCCAGTGATAGTCGCTGAGTGCTGTTTTGTGTGCAGCTCTGTCTGAGGGGTCCTTGGAGATGCACCGTCAATTCTCCAGTAGAAGACATTTACGCTCAGTGGTTTTTAGCTCTGGGGTGTACTAGCTGGCTTGATGTTCTTTTGGCTTTTGCAAGTTTCAGAGGGGCGACTTTTTCGGTACATTTGCTGATCTAGACGGAAAAGTTGTGGACGGCCTTGTCAAGGTTGGTTGACGTGTCAGGTGGTGTGGTGCTGAGAGCCTGTGTCCACTGGCTCTCAGTTACTTTTCCCCAGCTGCGGTGGGTGGCACTTCGGTGCTTTGTGATGGTGTGCTGGGTCTTTGAGATTGTGTGGTCGGTCCAAGAGAGTTCCATAGTGTGCGTGAATTTGATTCTGTTGCTGGAGGAGAAGATGTAGGTGGTTTTTGAGACTAGTTTGGTGAGTCTGATGATGTTGAGGTTCTCCAGTAGGGGTGTGGAGTTGACATCCTTTGAGTCCTCAATGTGGAAGTTGAGGTCGCTGAGCAGCATGTAGTGGAGGAAGTTGGTGGCAAACGGGGTGATGATGATCCTCAGAAAGCTGGTCGGAGTCCTAGTGGTCTGTATGCGAGGGTACCCCTTATGGTTGTCTTGGGGTCGATGTTTTGTAGAAAGTTAAGGTGCTCAATGACAGGTGTTGGGTCATCGTTCATGGCGGAGCATTGGATGGTTTCCTTGAAAATTATGGTGATTCCTCCGCCATACTTGTTGGGGCGGTCCCAGTGTATCATCTTATATCAATCAAGGGTGGCAATATCGGGGCTGGAGGCAGGGTTAAGCCATGTTTCGGTGATAAACACGATGTCTGGGGTGATGGTGTACCAGATTTCAATGGCGTGTTTGCTGAGGGAGTGCACGATGAGCAGGATGCAGTGTAGCAGCTCCGGTTTGGTGGTGGTCTTTTGGGAGGTAGTGGTGTTGGGTCCAGTGTGTGTAGATAGTCCTGTGAGGCAGGAGAAGTGGCAGTGGCGGCAGGCGAAAGGTCCTTCAGTGGAGCAAGGGGAGTGTTGAGGACCAGAAGCTCCTCTGTGGAGGAGTAGAGGATGGTGGGAGGACCAGGGGTCCTGGTGCTAGGCGTGGTCGGGTGCAGACAGGCTTACCTTTGGCGTGCGGAGCGACTGCAAATTAAGTAGGTCCTGGAGTGGGAGGAGCGCAAGGGGGCAGGAAGCAGAGCAGGAAAAAGAAAAACAGTGCAACGCAGTGGGGGCTGAAGTGGTGGGAGCAGGAAGAGCGAAGGGGAGTAAAGGGGAGCGAAGGGGAGGTGGTGGGGGTCTGAAACATGGCAGGAAAGCAGCAGGCAGACAGCAGTAAGAAGCAGCAAAACAATCAGGGCAGTTGGCACTATAATCCAAGCGCTATGGAGCAATTGGTAGTAAGTGCGGGGGGAGCTAGAGGGACCTGCTCAGTGGGGTCGGGCAGAGACCGCCATTAAGTAGGTTCTAGAGTGGGTGTGGCACAAGAGGGGGAGCAGAGTGGGGAAAAAGAAAAACAGCTGACGCAGTGGGGCCTGAAGCAGGGGGACAAAAACAAACAGGAAGAGTGAAGGTCCCTTGGAAGGAGAGCCAACAAGCCTTGGGTTGAGGTTAAGGCAAGGAGGGGTCTAGGGATAACCAGCATGGCTGCATGGGCTTGACTCCACTTCAGCCCAAGCTGAGGTCTCTAGGTTAATACCCAGGAGGAACTTTACAGGTAATATAGAGGACACTACAACCTGTTTAGGGCCAATAACACCACCCCAGCTGAAGTCTACCACAGCTATGGGGAGGCACTGAGTGGAATTATTCACATCAGTGACATGGTACTTGTGACTGAGTAAGTGTTGTTCAGGTGACACCAGTTTTTCGGTTACTACTGTGACACTGGCACCTGTGTCCTTGTAGGCTTCAGCCTCAAAACCATTTATCAAGGAGTGCTGCTTGTACTTACCCATATTAAGGGGGTGAGCAGCTAGGGTGGCAAGGCCACTGCCACCCTTAGAGACAAAATCTGTGTCAGGGGATTCTATTTTTACTCCAGTGCCCAGTACAGTCCCAAAGGTGCACCCAACTACAATATTGGGCTGACTACTGCTGTCACTGTTGTTGTTACTACTAGAGGTGCTGGTGGTAGTAACAGTGGTAGCAGGCTTGTTGCTATTTTTAGGACAAGTGCTGTTACCTGCCCTGTTGCCTTGCCTGGTTGCCCACAAATTTAGCACCAAGGTTTCTTGTTGGAAGAGTAAGAGGACTTAGACCCACCCCGAGAAGAGTTTTGTGGGCCTGAGGAAGATTTTTTTTTGTTTGTCTTTGTCTCCACCCTTGTCCTCATGCGTACCTGCTTCCTGCTTTTTGTGGTGAACCCCTGTGTTAGTTTTCCTACTCACCCTGGTGCGGACCCACATGTCTGCCTTCTTCCCCAAGTCCACCTGGTACTGATGCAGCTGATCAGATATACAGTTATTCAAAAAGTACCCTCTTAGAATCAAATTGTATAAGCCCTGGTAGTCACTCACTTTGCTCCCATGCAATCAGCCTTCAAGAGCTTTAACTGAGCAGTTCACAAAATCTACCCATTCTTGGGAGGACCCCTTTATGGTTTCCCTGAACTTGATCCTGTATTCTTCAGTGGTCAAACCAAAACCATTTAACAGTGCTGTATAATTGTCTTCATATTCCTCTCTGACAATGAGGACTTTGTCTCTGCCTTTGGCAGAGAAAGAGAGCCACAAGATTGCTGCCCACTGCCTTAGCGACCTTCAGAACTTTACAGGCCCTCTCCAAAGCAGTAAACCATTTGTAAATACCATCTCCCACCTTGTACGGCGGGACTATCTTGCTCGGGTTCCTAGAATTATAAGAGCCCTCCCGGATTCTGATGTCCCTAAATTTAAGTTTGCTGCCACCACGGGGTGCTAACCCCAAACCCTGTCTCTCTCTTTTCACTGCCCGGGCCTCCCTATCTAGGGCCAGCTGCGGCAGCCTCAGCTTGGCCTCCTCTAACCTCAGTTTCCTAAGTTCCCTATTGAAGGGTTCTTTTCCCCTGAGGTGGATCAGGGGGTCCCCTCAGATACTGAGGAAACATGAGTATTGACAGAGGGGGGGATCTATCTCTCCTCCTGAGAAATATCTAAAACAACCACTAGGAGTGAAGGTGGGCCTACTAACATGACCCCCCATCACTACTTGCAGTGCTCCTAATATGGCTGTAGGTTCTTGTTGATGCTCCCCAGTGTAGCATAAATGTGCAATCTCTAGAACTGGCGTCAGTTTCTACATTATCCCCTTCCTGGCTGCGTGCATTGTCCTGGTCAGCCTGGATGAATAAATGTGCAATCTCTAGAACTGACGTCAGTTTCTACATTTTCCCCTTCCTGGCTGCGTGCATTGTCCTGGTCAGCCTGGATGATTAACTCTAGAAGCAGACTCTTTTTGGGATTTCCCCATCTTCAGTTTTTTAGAGGCACACATCTCTCTCAGCTCTTGGAAGGTAAGACCCTCATAGTGAGAGTCTGGGGCCTGAGAGTTGTGATCTACTGAGGACATTCTTGCTAGAGTGGTGTAGGTGTACCTAACTAGCCTAACAGCGAGGCTCCCTGAGAAAGTTTGGAGCAAGGGCTGTGCTAAAAGCCTAGCTAACCCAAACTTAGGAGACTAGACATCCTGATAACTAAGTGTAGGGTGTACCTAACAGCAGTACTAGTCTTTCCTGTGGAAAGTTACTAGTGATTGAGTGTTAAGGCAACTGCAAGTGTTTTATCCCACCACGGCACCACCAATGTAAGAAGCTGGCCTGTTGTGTGGTGAGCACCTATGGTGTTATCACCTTATACCAGGTCCAGGTATCCCCTATTATTGAAGTGTAGGCTGTGTCTAGGAAGCCAGGGCTCTCTAGAGGTAGCTGTAGATGAGCAGCCAAGACTCATTTAGAAGACATGCAAAGCTTATGCAATACCACTGTAGTCACACAGCACTTACACACATGAAAGAACTACACAGTGTTACAAAAATAAAGGTACGTTATTATGGTAATGAATTACTAAAATAATGTATAGGCAATACCCCAATTGGAGGTTAGTAAACACACTATTACATACACATTAGCAATCAGGAAATGGCATAGAAAGCAATAGACATTGGTAAAAGCAATAGCAAACAGTGAGGGCCCTAGGGGAGGGCCAAACCATATACTAAAAAAAGTGGAATTGGAAAGGCAGTCCCCCACCCAAGGAAGTGGAATCAGTAGCGGGGAGCAGGAGGAACTAGGAACCCTAAGAGGTGAGTACCAGAGTGACTCACCCCCCCCCCCAACTAGCGACCAGGAGAGAAGAGGTAAGTACCTGGCTTTCCCTAAAACTAACAAGAGGAATTTGGAAAAGGACTGTGCAAGACCCAGACAAGACTGGAAGAAACCTAAGGTGGATCCTGACAGAAGAGGACCGCCAAAGGAAGGGGACCAAGTCCAGTTCAAGCTGGAGTGTCTAGTTGTGGTATGAACCGCAACCCACCCTTCTGTGGATGCAGGACCAGGTCACAGGTGGACGAAGACAGTGAGCAGCACAGGAGCAGAAGAGTAGCTCCAGGAGTGATGCAGAAGGTCAGTGGTGCTAGAAAACCACCAACAATTCTTCACAAATGAGTCAGAGAAGAAGGTTTTGCACGGCTGAAGAGGACCAGTAAAATTCCAAGGGACTCGACCCAAGGAGGGGTGTCAGAGGTGACCCTCAGCAGCTGAGAGAGTCACAATAAGAGGAACCAGCCCCCACAGGTGATCCACGGTGAGCAGGCACAGGAGTCACAGTGAGGTCCACTTAGCATACATGAAGAGGAGTCCTGTGTTGCTGGAGCAGAAGGCAGGAGACTGTGCTTTGCCAGAAGGAGTGCTGGGGGCAGGGGCTACACGGAGCCTGAAGATCCCTGGATAGCTACAAAAGTCGCAGTTGCACAGCGGTACTGTCCTGTAAAGACAGGCAAGGTCTTACCATCTCCCAAGTTGGATAGCTGACAGAGAGGACCAAGGTGACCACTCCAGACCACCACCTGTGATGCAGGATCCACGCAGCTCTGAAGGAGGGAAGATGAACGCAGCTGGTCGTCGTTGCAGTTGGTGCCTGCGGATGCAGGGGAGTGACTCCTTCACTCCAATCGAGATTCCTTCTTACTTCTTGTGCAGATTGAAAACTCGTCACCCTCAGAGGATGCACAGCCAGGGAAATGTTGCAGTTGCTGGAAGGAGCCAGACAAACAATGTTGCTGAGCAGAGTCGCCATAGTAGTTGCAGATTGTCAGTTCCTGGATGGTCCAGTTGCAGTCCAGGTGGCCAGAAGATGAAGTAAACGATGCAGAGGAGCCCTGCTGGAATCTTGCACGTTGAATCGGAGGACCCACCCAAGAAGGATACCCAGAATAGTCCTAAAAGGGCGATTGTTTACCTACCAGTGTGACCACCAATCAAGGAGGGGGCTGTGATGTCACCTGCCTGACCTGGCCACTCAGTTTCTCCCAGGGGCCTCTGCCTACCTTGGATTCAAGATGGCAGAAACAAGTGGATACCAGGAGGAGCTCTGGACCCACCCCTAGGGTGGTGATCGACAGGGGAGTGGTCACTTCCCTTTCCATTGTCCAGTTTCGCGCCAGAGCAGGTACTGGGGGTCCCTGAACTAGAGTAAACTGGTTTATGTAAGGAGGGCTCCAAATGTGCCCTTCAATGCAAACAGGAGGCTTGGTGAGGCTTCCCCTCCCAAGCCATGTAACACCTAGTTCCAAGGGAGAGGGTGTTACCTCCCTCTCCCACAGAAACACCTTTGTCCTGCCTTCCTCTGCCTGAGTGGCTCAAGCAGCAGGAGGGCAGAAACCTATCTAAGGGGTGGCAGCAGAAGACTAGTAGGTGCAATGCTGGAGGGTCCACTTAGGAGCCCCCAGAGTGCATGGAATCATACAACCAATGTTGATACCAAACATGCCCAGTTTTGGAGTTAACATTATGTAGCTGGACACAGGTGACCTGTGTCCGGCACATGGTTAAAATGGCTTCCCCGCACTTACGAAGTCCAGTGTAATGGAGCTGGAGTTCATAGGGGCAACTCTGCTCACATACAGGTACGTGCATCCTGCCCTCAGAGCTAGGAGGGCCTACCATAGGGTTGTCTAACAGTGACCTGGTGCAGTGACCTGTAGGGAAAGGGTGTATGCCCCTTTTCACGCAAACTGCAATGGCAAGCCTGCAGACACATTTTGCATGGGCTCCCCTGGTTCCCCAATGCCCTGGGTACCCAAGTACCATATACTAGGGACTTATATGGGGGGGCACCAGTATGCCAATTGTGGGGTGTGCAAAGTCCTGAACAACCAAATTTAGAGGGACAGAGCACAGTCACTGGGGTCCTGGTAGCAGGATCCCAGTGAACACCGTCACAACACACTGAAAGCAGGCAAAAAGTGGGAGTAGCCATGCCCAAAAGAGGGTACTTTCATACAGCGCTATACTTCAAGCGCTTTAGAGCGCTTGGCAGTAAGTGCGGGAGGAGCCGGATGTGCCTGCTCAATGGGGTCATGCAGTGACCGCCATTAATTAGGTGCTGGAATGGTAGGGGTGGCGAGGTGGGAAGGGAACAGAGCGGGAAAAAGAAAAAAGGTTGGTAAGCGGTAGGGCCTGAAGGAGGGGGACAAAAAAAAGTTGGAAGAGCAAAGGGGAGGCGGCGGGGGCTTCAAACAAAGCAGGAAAGCAGCAGACAGGCAACAGCAGGTAGCAGCGAAAGAGGCGGGGCTGTTGGTGCTATACTGCAAGCGCTATAGACTGCTTGCAAAAAAGGGCAGGGGAGTTGGAGGGCCTGCTCAATGGGTTCGCACAGCGACCGCCATTAAGTAGGTCCTGAAGCGGGAGGGGCGCAGGGTGGTTGCTAGGAGGAGCTAAGAGAGGAAAAAGAAAAACACCGGGAAGCAGTGGGGCCTGATGCAGGGGGGCAAAAAAGAGCAGTGTTAGTGGGTTCTCTGGTTCCCAGTCAGTATGCACTCTGTCGAACCAGGGACCCTCACTAGTCAGGTTAAGGGAGATACACACCTAGGATAACCCCTGCTCACCCTTTTATTAGCGTGGCACAAGCAGTCAGGCTTATCTCAAAGGCTATGTATTTGTACTAACACACACAGTAATACAGTGAAAACACCACAAAAGTGACAACACCAGTTTAGAAAAATAGCCAATATTTATGTAAATCAAACAGGACCAAAACCACAAAAATCCAACATGCACAAGCAAAGATGAATTTTCAAATATTAAACTTCAATATAAAGCTTAGAAACACAAATGCTTCAATTTGATGTTATCACTGCATCATAACGGAGTCGATCTCAACAATCTGACGGCAATGGCGCCAGTCACAGAGTCACACGGATGTCGGTGACACAGAACTTCGGGACTCACAAAGTCTTGGACTTCAGCGAGGCTGCAGCTGTGTCGGGCCAGTGAGGTCGGTCGGGGTCGCTGCGCTCAGGCGGTAACCACAGCTTCGGTTGCATGCAGCATCGTGGGATCAGGCAGCAGCATCGGTTCTGGCGTCATTTGGAGTCGGTTAACTTTTTATTTCTTGATTTTTAGCCAGCTTTCACGCTCGAGGGTCCAGAAACTGGAATAGGCACCACCTGGAGAGCTAGGGTCCACAGCAAGTGAACCCAGAGGCTGGTAGGTGAACTCTTTGCTGTCCCTGAGACTACTTAACAGGAGGCAAGCTTAGTCCAAGCCCTTGGAGAAACTTCACTAGCTGAATACACAGCAAAGTCCAAATATTGCCCTCTTTAAGGCAGAAGCAGCAACTGCAGGCCAACCCAGCAAAGCACACACAGCAAAGGGGCACTACTCCTCCTCCAGCTCTTCTCCTTGGCAGAAGTTCCTCTGGGTTTTGGGCCCACTACTTACACCCCTTTCTGCCTCTGAAGTAGGCAAACTTCAAAGGGAAGTGTCTGTTGTTGACAAGATCCTGCCTTTCCCAGTGGCCCAAGACACATACCAGGGGGTTGGAGACTGCATTGTGTGAGGACAGGCACAGCCTTTTTAGGTGTCAGGTCCTCCCTCCCCACTCTAGCCCATCAGACTCATCCGGTTATGCAGGCTACACCCTAGCTCTCATTGTGTCACTGTCTAGAGGGAATTCACAACAGCCCAACTGTAACTCTGACCCAGACTTGGAATACACAAGCAGGCAGAGGCACAGAATGGTTAATCGAGAAAATGCCCAATTTCTAAAAGTGGCATTTTCAAACTGACAATCTAAAAAACAACTTTACCAAAAGATGTCTTTTAAATTGTGAGTTCAGAGGCCCCAAGCTCCATATCTCCATCTGCTCCCAATGGGAAACTGCACGTAAAAGATATTTAAAGGCAGTCCCTATGTTAACATATGAGAGAGATAGGCCATGCAACAGTGAAAATCAAATTTAGCAGTACTTCACTGTCAGGACATGTAAAAAACATCAGTACATGTCCTACTTTTAACATACACTGCAACCTGCCCATGGGGCTACCTAGGGCCTACCTTAGGGGTGCCTTACATGTACAAAAAGGGAAGGTTTGGGCTTAGCAATTGGGTAAACTTGCTAGGTCGAACTGGCAGTTTAAAACTGCACATACAGACATTGCAGTGGCAAGTCTGAGCCATGTTTACAGGGCTACTCATGAGGGGGGCACAACCAGTGCTGCAGGCTCACTAGTAGTATTTGATTCACAAGCCCTGGGCTCCTCTAGTGCTCTTTACTAGGGACTTACTAGTAAATCAAATATGCCAGTCATGGAAAGCCAATTACACATACACTTTACGCAGGAGCACTTAAAATTCTCCAAATACATGCTACTTTTGTTCCCCATGTGGTCTCGAGGGAACCCCCTTTGGACTCGGTTACCGATTTTAAAGCAAAGGGCACATTTTTATCGGATTTCCATGCCCCTACTCATGACCATATAAAAAAAATGATTTGTGAAATAAAGTCAGGTTCCCCTTTGGACCCGTACCCTCCTTCCATTTTTAGACTGGCCCTTGACCTGATGGCTCGGGCTTTAGTCCCGATTTTTCAGGAGGTGTTAGACTCTGGTATGTACCCCCCCTCTTGGAAGGAGATTATAGTTGTGCCATTAAAGAAGAAGCCGGATGGTGATAGTCAAGATTTAAACAATCTACGGCCAATAGCGCTCCTTCCCTTTCTGGCGAAGATCTTGGAGAAAACTCTGAATAAGGAACTAGGGGAATTTTTTGTGGATGGGGGAGGTTTGGATTCTTCACAACACGGTTTCAAAAAGGCGCACAGTACTGAGACTGCCTTGATTTCTTCTTCTGATGCGATCCGGAGATTGGTTGATGAAGGCCAAGGGGCCAACTTAGTACTGTTGGATTTATCGGCAGCGTTTGAAACAATTTCTCCTTATTTATTGACGTCTCACCTTAGTCAAGCAGGGATTAGAGGATGAGCCCTTAAGCTTTTAGAATCCTTCTTGTCTAATAGATGGACAACTGTAAATTGCGGCAATTTTAGATCATCACCTTATCTATTGCCTTGTAGGATTCCTCAGGGCTCCTCTTTAAGCCCTACCCTGTTCAATCTTTATGTTGCCCCTTTGGCTGACATCATCCGATCGTTTGGGTGTATCCCAACCTCCTATGCTGATGACACTCAGCTTATTATCCCTATTGAAAAACCCTGGGTGGAGGTCGCGGATCGGTTCAGTAACTGCATGCAATTTGTCAGTAATTGGATGAAGGCCAATTGGTTGAAAATGAATGCCACTAAGACGGAAATTCTCTGTTTTGGGCCGGCAAAAGAGTTATGGAACTCACGCTGGTGGCCAGTAGATTGTGGCACTCCTCCTGCCCCTACCACGGTCAGTAGGAACCTGGGCATTCTTTTTGACAACCACCTATCTTTTAAAAATCATGTAAATCACATTTTGAAGACATGCCTTTGGCTGATTAAAATGCTCTGGAAAATGTTTCCTTACCTCAAGCAGGAATGGAGAGTCTCTGCTATCTTAGCACTAGTCATGTCTAAAGTCGATTATTGCAATGCCTTACTCCTTAATGTGGATAAAACATTGATCAATAAGCTGCAATTGGTCCAAAATGCAGCCGCTAGAGCGATTTTAAATCTTTCACGGTGGACTCCAGTCAGCGGGAGTCTTAAGAAACTACATTGGCTTCCGGTGACTCAGCATATTATTTTTAAATCACTTTGCCTGACCTATAAAGCAATTTATGGAATTGGTCCTGATCTCACCACTAGGCTCTGTTGGTATGTTCCCAAGAGAAATTTGAGGTCTGCCAAAGCCTATAGAATTCAGGTCCCCCGTACATACAGAGCGAGATGGGGGGATAAAGCTTTTACGGTGGCCGCTGCTAAATGCTGGAATTCATTGCCTTTGAAGATTAGGCAAGAACCAGCTTATCTAAGGTTCAGGAAACTGGCCAAAACTTGGCTCTTTCCTCGATAACATCAGTCTTTCCTCTTGGCTTATTTTTTAAGTAGCATTCCAGTTGTAACTGATTGTGCGGGAAGCGGTGTCTGGTATTTTATCTTTTTTTCCCCCGCTTTTCTTACCTTCTACTTTAGCGCTTCGATGCTTTGTGAGTCGGAATGCGCTTTAGAAATACGACATACATACATACTTTAGCACTGGCCAGCAATGGTAAAGTGCCCAGAGTATTCAAACCCAGCAAAACGGAATACAGTAACAGAGGCAAAAAGACAGGGGAGACTACGCCAAGAATGCCAGGTGTAACAAGCGGGAAGAGTGAAGAGGAAGTGGCGGGGGCCTGAAACAAGGAAGGAAACCAACAGTCAGGCAGATGGCGGAAGCAGTGAAAGAGGCAGGGTGTTATACTGCAAGCGCTATACAGCGATTGGCAGTAAGTGCAGGGGAGCTAGAGGGGCCTGCTCAATGGGGTCGTGCAGCAACCGCCATTAAGTAGGTCCTGCAGTGGGAGGGGCATGGATGGGATGGAGAGGGAGCAGAGTGGAGAAAAGAACTGCGGGATGCGGTGAGGCAAAAAAGAGTGGGAAGAGTGAAGGGGACGTGGTGGGGGCCTGAAACAGGGCAGAAAAGCAGCAGTAGGAAGCAGCAAAAAGGCAGGGTAGTTGGCACTATACTGCAAGCACTATAGAGCGCTTGGCAGAAAGAATGGGGAAGCTGGAGGGGTGCAAGAATTTCCATATCCAGTCTGATGCCTGAGGAATATTCTAAGGCGAGAAATATGCAGTTAGAAGTCTCTATCAGGAACCCTATAAGTGGGCCATATTCTAGGAGATCCATAAAACGTATCAAAAGCATTAAACAGGCAATTAAAATGTCATAATATCAGTAAAATAAATGCACCGTGCAACACACACAGAATTACAAGTGACACATCTTGTTAGTTGTATAATCTATCAAACGGTCAATATGGACACTATCACCACATCCAAATGGCACAACGGAAGGTCAAGTCATGGCCTTTAAGGCTAAAGTATCCAAGGAGAGGCAAAACTTGAAAAACCCATTAAAGCCAAAGGATGAAATTGGCTAACCGAAAATCCTCCTTCTTTGTACTACCTACATGTACGTTTTTTAAGTACTGGCAACATGAGGTCTCTTCTTACTGCAGTCTGCATCAAGCCATAAAAAAAGCTGCGAATACCTGAAACATGATTAAATATTTCTCATTCAGTCAGAAACAGCAGATAATACAATTGTGCTAAGTGGCTTTCCACTAATGTGATTTATGCACGCGTCAGCAGGCTTGTAAGGACTGACATAATTGCTGAGCTAAGCAGCTTCAAACACCTTAAAAGAAATATCTTTTTAATCATTAGGTCAATAAATTAGACAGCAAAGCAAAGCAGCACTGCACGTTTTCTTCTGCTAGACTCAAAATGAAATACGCTTCAAAAAGTGTACTACTCAAAGCATTCAGTACACTAAAATGCGATGCATTAGGGTACATCCTAGAAGTTCCAGATTGATCCTTTAACGTATGGTCTGGTGGGAACATTTGTATACCGCATTTCTGTTATTTGCAAGGTCAAGTAGTAATTTCGATGCTCACGGTTTCCCTTGATACTGTGATAATAAGCCTGTTTTTGCACTTTTGTATGCAAACTGTAAGTTCTAATGAACCCCAATTTTAAATTAACACCCAGAGCACACCTGATTTTGTTTTTGCAGGTGGCCATACAAACCTTAACTTCTAATTACCAGCATTAGCCAATAGCTAGCATGAGAGAGACATAAGATTCTGGGCCTTGTGTACTATTCCACTCAGAAAACAAGGGTGTGCAATTTGCACACCAACAGCTTTAAGAACAGGAATGCAATTCAGGATGTGAACTAATTACTAATAAGTTGCACTGCAAAGGCTGGAAACAATCTGCCTAATGAATATTAATTAAGCATTTTGCTTGTGATTGGCTGCAAATGCATAAATGGAGGCTTGCAAAACATAGCACAACTCTGTCCCTGCATTAGCATTCCCAAACAGGAAACATTTTTAAAAGCAGCCTAAGTTCATTAACCCTTCCTCCACCAGGCCTTTTCCCCATCAGGTGCCAGGCCTTCTTTTGGCTATTTGGGACAGTTCGCGCTTAGGCCCTCATAACTTTCTGTCCACATAAGCTACCCACGCCAAATCTGCGCCTTTTTTTCCCAACATCCTAGGGATTCTAGGGGTACCCAGAGTTTGTGGGTTCCCTTGGAGGACACCAAGAAATTAAGCAAAATACAGCGAAAATTTAGTTTTTTTAAAAAACAAATAGGAAAAAAGGACTGCAGAAGAAAGCTGGAGTTTTTTTCCCTAAAAATGGCATCAACAAAGGGATTGAGGTGCTAAAATCACCATCTTTCCAGCTTTCAGGAACAGGCAGACTTGAATGAGAAAACAACATTTTTCAACACAATTTTGGCATTTTACTGGGACATACCCCATTTTTACTATTTTTCTGCTTTTAGCCTCCTTCCAGTTAGAGACAGAAATGGTTGTGAAACCAATGTTGGATCCCGGACAGCTAAACATTCTAAAAAAGCAGAAAAAAATCTGAATTCAACAAGGGGTCATTTGTGAAGACCCTACAAGGTTTTCCTATGGAAACTAACAGCTGAAATAAAAAAACATTGAAATTGAGGTGAAAAAAAGCCATTTTTCGCCACGTTTTACACTGTAACTTTTTCCTGCGATGTCAGATTTTTTAAACCAATATACCATTACATCTGCTGGACTCTTCTGGTTGCGGGGATCTATAGGGCTTGTAGGTTCATCAAGAACACTAGGTACCCAGAGCCAATAAAGGAGCTGCACCTTGCAATGGGTTTTCATTGCCTACCGGGTATACAGCAATTAATTTGGTGAAATATAAAGAGTGAACAATAGGTATCAAGAAAACCTTTGTATTTCCAAAATGGGCACAAGATAAGGTTTTGAGAAGCCGTGGTTATTTGCACATCTCTGAATTCCGGGGTCCGCATACTATCATGTGAATTACAGGGCATTTCTCAAGCAACGTCTTTTTTACACACTTATAGTTGAAGGACAAAATGTAGAGAAAGACAAGGGGCAATAACACTTGTTCTGCTATTCTGTGTTCCCCCAAGTCTCCCAATAAAAATGGTACCCCACTTGTTTGGATAGGCCTAATGCCCGCAGCAGGAAACACAACATGGACACATCACATTTATACATTGAAATCAGGCGTGTTTTTTGGAAAGTGCCTAGCTGTGGATTTTGGCCTCTAGCTCAGCCGGCACCTAGGAAAACCTAGCAAACCTGGACATTTCCGAGAACTAGACACCTAGGGAACCCCAGGATGGGGTAATTTGTGGTGCTCTCACCAGGTTCTGTTACCCAGAATCCTTAGCAAACCTCAAAAATTGGCCTAAAAAACACTTTTTCCTCACATTTCGGTGCTGCAAAGTTCTGGAATCTGAGGGGAGCCACAAACTTCCGTCTGCCCAGCGTTCCCCCAGGTGTTCTGATAAAATGATACTTCACTTGTATGGGTAGGCCTAGTGCCCGCTAAAGGAAATGCCCCAAAACACTATGTGGACACATCAAGTGCTCCCCCCCCCCACAGGAGCAACCCTTGCCTAAGGGGTCACTCCCCATCTGTAAAAAATAAAAAATCCCTGGTGTCTACTGGTTTCTGCCCCCCTTGGAGACAGAATGGCCTAAGAAAAATAGGCAGAATGCGCTCCCCACATGTAAAAAACATAAAACAAACAAAAAATAAGATCCCTGGGTTTCTGACCCCCCCCCGGAGGCAAATCGGATCATAACAATAGGCTGATCTGGCACCAGGGGGCGCAGAAAGGCCTTAAAAAAATGCCCCCGAGTGGAGCGACCCTTGCCAAAGGGGTCACTCCCCTTTATTGTAAATATCAAAAAACAAAAACATCCCTGGTGTCTAGTGGGCATTTCTGCAACTGCAGAAATGCTCAGAGAGACATCAAAAGAAAGGAAAGACCTTTCCTTTAAGGCGTCCTCAGTCCCCAGCCCATGATCAGAAGAGAAATGCTTATGCATTTCTCTTCCGATCCGTGCTGGAAGCTGGTGCCCTCTGATAAGGTCAGCGCGCGATCGTATGCTGACATCATCAGACATCACTGGGGTGGTTGGTGGGGAGGGGATGGAAGGGGAAGCAATTCCCCTTCCATCCTGGCCCATGGTAGAGGGGGTGCCAGGGACTCAGGGGAGCACTAGCGCTTCCCCGAGGGCCCATACCCGGACGTAACGGTTACGTCCTTGGCACTCGAGCGGTGCAGCCGAGGATGTAACCATTACGTCCTCGGCACCCAAGGGGTTAAAGGGACTGGTGCTGCTTTTCAAAATAACACGTTTTTTATTTGAGAATACATTGGGGATCGACCACAGAACCGCTGCCTCCTCCTCCCAAGGCTGCCTTCATGATTCTCAAATGTGAAGATGTCCTGTGGCATAGCATCCCTTTTTGAAACACATATGAACCCCCTTGAGAAGTGTGCATATGAGTAATGGTTTGCGACCGCAATAGTCGTCACAAACCACAGATACAAGTCACAGAGGGGGATGTCCCTTTCAGTATCCCTCCTATTTGCGATTTTAACAGGGTTGCAAAAACACTGGCCAAGTTGAAGAGACTTTTCTGACTTGTCAAAGGGCTTGCTTAAATAGAGAAGAGGTATTCTGAGGTCACAAACTCTATACTTAAGACTGATGGCACTGTCTTAAACTGATTTAGATCTCTCCTGAGGGACAGATCCAATGTTGTAAGATTGGGAACCATTCCACTGACACTTCTTGTTGCACCCACTATGTCCCCCAGGATTTCATAATAGCACTTCCGCTTTTCAATCTATATGTGGAGTTGCTCAAGATAAAATGAACAGTTTTAGGTCTGAATGTGCATCAATACATTGACGACACTCAGCTTTGTCTAAAAATTAGATCTAAACACGACCTGAACACACTAAAAAAAGGCCTCAAGAGGATTTGGGCCTTAATTATGAATCTCGATAGTGAGAAAACCACACAATCTTATGCATTAATTGATCTGTAGGATGGGTCTTATCTGGTGACTTACTGTCTGTTTCAGTTTAAATGTTTCTGCCAGTCCTATGCCCATGGGTCCTTCATGCCATCCTGCATTATATGTGAGCAGGATAACCGCGAGGAGGATCTGCTGTGTTTGACAGATAGAGCCAGGAATCCATTCTGGATTTCGAGTATCTGAATGGTAATGATGATGGAGGGAGTTTGCCAGACAGATATGTGAATTATTGGCCTCTCAAAGCATTCCTGAGGTGTTTTGAAATGGTCCAGATGCTAGACTGCAGGAATAGGAGAGAGACAACACCCTTCAAGTGCAAGCACAGTCCTTGTTCCTTTTCTGCTCCTTTTGTCATAAGATATGCTACCCCAAATAGGATGAGGGTTAGTTTAGTGAGAATCCTCTTTTTTTACTTTGTTCTGAGCCTCTCTGTTAGAGAGCTCCCAGTTCCACTTTCCTTCCTGTTGACCCTAGAGAGTCTGGGAGAAAAACGCAAAAAGGCAGGATCTGGCTGATACCAGTCAGAGAGTTGGACTCTGCAAACTGAATATAAGTATGGGGCACAAACCGACTTCTCACTGCCCATGGCAAGTGGTCCCACAGCAGTGGAGGCTGAGAAAGACAAATGTGCTAGGAGGAGCTGCAACTCTACGCCTTGTGGTGAGCCCTTAAGTTCTTGGTCTCCTTGTGTGCCCTGGAGTGAGAAAACGTGCTCCACCAATCTATGATTGGAAGTGAATACCTGCTCCTTCCCTGCCCTTGGAAGGCGGCCAGAGGCAGTAAAGACTGCCTACCAAAGTCATAGCATCAGAGACTGAGATCTTACTCAAAGGCCCCATTAATCCTTCCTCTCCCCTTCTAAGACATCTCTCATCGCAATCTGCATCCTAGCATTCATCTTTAACATTGATTTATAATTAGTATCATAGATCATTGAAGTTACAAGGTGCAGCTTATATTTACTTACGATTTGGAATTCTTCCTAATCTCTTCCTCCAACAGCAGGTGTTAATTATCCTCTGTTACTCTATGACAACAGTGTGTTTGTAGGTCTCCCTCCAGACTCAAACACACAAAAGGTGAGGGCAGGAATGCTTGCTAATATAGCCACTGGCAATCACTAGGGTAGCATTCCAATCCATAATTTTTTGCCATCTGTACCACTCTGGACAAAGGCCCACCTTTTGTAAATCAGTACTGACCCTGCACCTCCCTCCAATAGGGACAAAACTTGTCACTAACTAACGTTTGTCCTGAATCACTCTGACCACATCACTGAGGGAAAAGAATCTCTGCACTGACTACCTCAAGCACATTCCTCAGCTAACAAGGCACAAATTGTAAACAACTCAAGCAGCAAAATGATTTCAATGTGCAGGCAAGCTAAGAAGGGCTGACTTATGGTACTGTGTGTCATTATATATTTATGTATGTGCATATATAACAGTTATGGACCACATCAATACTAATAGTATAATCTGAAGCATAAGACAGATATGCCATGAGGGTTGTCAACCACCAGTACTATAATGCCACAATAACAGACATCACCAAATGAACAGGCATGGAATAACTGAAGATATCTGTCACACATTGCTGGACAACCACCACCACTGCAGGTCCCAAATATCTATACAGTTAGACCACTTATTTTAATCTCACAAAGACACTCAGATAGGGGATGATAATAAAAATGTCCATCCCAACAAATCGCTCCATTTTTCTCTACTTTCAACCATGCCAGCTCAGGTCCACAATTATACACAAAATCTCAAATTGGACAATCCAGTGCAGTAACCAGGTTAGCAGACATTTTCGTAAGAAATACCACAATGCACAGCTGTTCAAAGCTATCAGCATACTGAAAACATTAAAACTGTTCGATCTGTCTCTCACACTTCATCATCCACTGCATTGCTATTGACTGTGTCCCATAACTTGAAAACCACACCTCTGTGGTCATCACTGTGAGAAGGTAGCCTCTTTCTAGCCTTGTTACCCCCACTTTTGGCCTGTTTGTGAGTGTATGTCAGGGTGTTTGTCACTGTTTTCACTGTCTCACTGGGATCCTGATAGCCAGGCCTCAGTGCTCATAGTGAAAACACTATGTTTTCAGTATGTTTGTTATGTGTCACTGGGATCCTCCTGGTCAGGACCCCAGTGCTCATAGGTTTGTGGCCTATATGTATGTGTCACTGGGACCCTGTCACACAGGGCCCCAGTGCTCATAGGTGTGCATGTATATGTTCCCTGTGTGGTGCCTAACTGTCTCATTGAGGCTCTGCTAACCAGAACCTCAGTGGTTATGCTCTCTCATTACTTTCAAATTGTCACTAACAGGCTAGTGACCAATTTTACCAATTTACATTGGCTTACTGGAACACCCTTATAATTCCCTAGTATATGGTACTGAGGTACCCAGGGTATTGGGGTTCCAGGAGATCCCTATGGGCTGCAGCATTTCTTTTGCCACCCATAGGGAGCTCTGACAATTCTTACACAGGCCTGCCACTGCAGCCTGAGTGAAATAACGTCCACGTTATTTCACAGCCATTTTACACTGCACTTAAGTAACTTATAAGTCACCTATATGTCTAACCTTTACCTGGTAAAGGTTAGGTGCAAAGTTACTTAGTGTGAGGACACCCTGGCACTAGCCAAGGTGCCCCCACATTGTTCAGAGCCAATTCCCTGAACTTTGTGAGTGCGGGGACACCATTACACGCGTGCACTACATATAGGTCACTACCTATATGTAGCTTCACAATGGTAACTCCGAATATGGCCATGTAACATGTCTATGATCATGGAATTGCCCCCTCTATGCCATCCTGGCATAGTTGGCACAATCCCATGATCCCAGTGGTCTGTAGCACAGACCCTGGTACTGCCAAACTGCCCTTCCTGGGGTTTCACTGCAGCTGCTGCTGCTGCCAACCCCTCAGACAGGCAGCTGCCCTTCTGGGGTCCAGCCAGGCCTGGCCCAGGATGGCAGAACAAAGAACTTCCTCTGAGAGAGGGTGTGACACCCTCTCCCTTTGGAAAATGGTGTGAAGGCAGGGGAGGAGTAGCCTCCCCCAGCCTCTGGAAATGCTTTGTTGGGCACAGAGGTGCCCAATTCTGCATAAGCCAGTCTACACCGGTTCAGGGGACCCCTTAGCCCTGCTCTGGCGCGAAACTGGACAAAGGAAAGGGGAGTGACCACTCCCCTGACCTGCACCTCCCCTGGGAGGTGTCCAGAGCTCCTCCAGTGTGCTCCAGACCTCTGCCATCTTGGAAACAGAGGTGCTGCTGGCACACTGGACTGCTCTGAGTGGCCAGTGCCACCAGGTGACGTCAGAGACTCCTTGTGATAGGCTCCTTCAGGTGTTGCTAGCCTATCCTCTCTCCTAGGTAGCCAAACCCTCTTTTCTGGCTATTTAGGGTCTCTGTCTCTGGGGAAACTTCAGATAACGAATGCAAGAGCTCATCCGAGTTCCTCTGCATCTCTCTCTTCACCTTCTGATAAGGAATCGACTGCTGACCGCGCTGGAAGCCTGCAAACCTGCAACATAGTAGCAAAGACAACTACTGCAACTCTGTAACGCTGATCCTGCCGCCTTCTCGACTGTTTTCCTGCTTGTGCATGCTGTGGGGGTAGCCTGCCTCCTCTCTGCACCAGAAGCTCCGAAGAAATCTCCCGTGGGTCGACGGAATCTTCCCCCTGCAACCGCAGGCACCAAAAAGCTGCATTACCGGTCCCTTGGGTCTCCTCTCAGCACGACGAGCGAGGTCCCTCGAATCCAGCAACTCTGTCCAAGTGACCCCCACAGTCCAGTGACTCTTCAGCCCAAGTTTGGTGGAGGTAAGTCCTTGCCTCACCTCACTGGGCTGCATTGCTGGGAACCGCGACTTTGCAGCTACTCCGGCCCCTGTGCACTTCAGGCGGAAATCCTTTGTGCACAGCCAAGCCTGGGTCCACGGCACTCTAACCTGCATTGCACGACTTTCTAAGTTGGTCTCCGGCGACGTGGGACTCCTTTGTGCAACTTCGGCGAGCACCGTTTCACGCATCCTCGTAGTGCCTGTTTCTGGCACTTCTCCGGGTGCTACCGGCTTCAGAGAGGGCTCCTTGTCTTGCTCGACGTCCCCTCTCTCTGCTGGTCCAATTTGTGACCTCCTGGTCCCTCCTGGGCCTCAGCAGCGTCCAAAAACGCTAACCGCACGATTTGCAGCTAGCAAGGCTTGTTGGCGTTCTTTCGGCGGGAAAACACTTCTGCACGACTCTCCACGGCGAGATGGATCCGTCCACCAAAGGGGAAGTCTCTAGCCCTTTTCGTTCCTGCAGAAACCTCAGCTTCCTCTGTCCAGTAGAAGCTTCTTTGCACCCGCAGCTGGCATTTCCTGGGTATCTGCCCATCTCCGACTTGCTTGTGACTTTTGGACTTGGTCCCCTTGTTCCACAGGTACCCTAGATTGGAAATCCACAGTTGTTGCATTGCTGGTTTGTGTCTTTCCTGCATTATTCCTCTAACACGACTTCTTTGTCCTTAGGGGAACTTTAGTGCACTTTGCACTCACTTTTCAGGGTCTTGGGGAGGGTTATTTTTCTAACTCTCACTATTTTCCAATAGTCCCAGCGACCCTCTACAAGGTCACATAGGTTTGGGGTCCATTCGTGGTTCGCATTCCACTTTTGGAGTATATGGTTTGTGTTGCCCCTATCCCTATGTTTCCCCATTGCATCCTATTGTAGCTATACATTGTTTGCACTGTTTTCTAAGACTATACTGCATATTTTTGCTATTGTGTATATATATCTTGTGTATATTTCCTATCCTCTCACTGAGGGTACACTCTAAGATACTTTGGCAGATTGTCATAAAAATAAAGTACCTTTATTTTTAGTATAACTGTGTATTGTGTTTTCTTATGATATTGTGCATATGACACTAAGTGGTACTGTAGTAGCTTCACACGTCTCCTAGTTCAGCCTAAGCTGCTCTGCTAAGCTACTATTATCTATCAGCCTAAGCTGCTAGACACCCTATACACTAATAAGGGATAACTGGGCCTGGTGCAAGGTGCAAGTACCCCTTGGTACTCACTACAAGCCAGTCCAGCCTCCTACAATCACGCATGACATGAAAACACTTTTCATATGTGATCAAAACAAATAGAACATTCTTCAACCACACACTCCACACGGTGTAGCATGCTACCCAGGTAGGCAAGGGCTTCAGCACCCCACATAGTAGTATTAAGCACTATTTAAATGTGGCAATACAATACCATATAAAGTAGCTACTGTAAAGAACCCAAACAATTAGCAGATTATCCAAAAATGTGTATAGTAAGAAGTCTGCCCAAGATCCATAGGAAAGCCATTACAAGCTTTAGAACCAGGATTCTAAAGGATCTCTCACCATTGCGTTCGCTATTATAATGTGTAGACTTCCAGAAAAGGAAGGCCTGATCTAAGAGATCTAGTGGGGTGATGCAACACTATATGAGACAGATACGTTGAGCCGGCATGATAATAGACTGGCTGTACCAGGCACAGAACTGTGAAATTAATGTTTTGTTTAGTGGGGAACCAGTGAAGTAAGCAGTGTACTGCTGATACATGGTGAAACTTCCTAAACCCATGTATCAGCCACACTGCTGTGTCCATAATCTCTGTAATTTCTTGATCTGTCACTCAGGTAGTCCGAAATATGATACATTGCTATAATTTAACCATGTTAGGTTCAGATTCTTGCTTCATGCCTATGCTTTCTACATCATCACTATCCTGACCCTAGCACCCATCTCCTGTGCCATGTATGCTTATTAATGCTTTACTCCTCGTGTTAGCTTACTTACAGCATCCAGTTGCTGTGAGGGAGGTTAGGTTCTCTGCTTATGGTCAACAGAACAAGCCACATGTACTCATATCCTTTTTTTGTTCCCTACTATGTCATAGAAACACCAGAAGCACCATCTTAAGACAACCTTCTGTACTCTGCTTTTGTTTAGATTCAAAACAGCTAACAAGCTCTTTTATACACACTCCACACGTTCTATGCATGCCACACCACCAACCAGAGCCTAGAGAGATGCCTCTTGTCACCTCCGTTAACACTGGCCCTTTTTGCTTCTTGTTATGGCTGCATGTACCCTCTCCTTCCCCCACCAACCCATATGTGTAATCTCCTTAAATATGAACAGTATGACATGTCAAAAGGAAAAGGTTTTTCATTATCTCAACATCAAGGGAACGGCTACAGTCATTATGTAAGAAAAACATCGGTCTGTGAGATAATCTGGGTGGGCAGAGTGCTCTGTGGATGTTGGATTGTGTGCAACTTTGATTCAGCTACCCTTTCTTTTGCTACCTCTAGGAAATGTAGTGTGGCAATATGTATTACAAAGACCTTAGCTCACACCATGTTGAAGACCTGGTCAGACCCTGAGAGCAGCAATGCATTTTTAAATCTGCAAACAATCAGAAAGACCCTCATAGGGTTGTGGGGGTAGTCAATGTATGCACCTAACTATAATAATCTGGGTTTCCTCTCCTGCATATCTAGACTCTGAACTTGGTAGTTCATAGGTGGCTAAATGAGGGGAATCGTACCTTGCTATTGACCCAGTGATGGACTATTGTGGGTTCTTTTTAATGCATTGCTTGGGGACACTTATTTTAGCTTAGGCCTGTGACCTGTGCCCTTTTACCTATTTACAGGATTCATTTCATTTATTTGTTTTAATTAATTTTAGCATATCTTGCTTTTAGCGGTTGTTAGACTTGGCATCCTTCGTGTGGTCTTCCCTGTCTTTTTTGCCTGTGCTACCCATGTTTTGACTGTGTGCTAGACTCTGTTTTTGCTGTCTTTAATACTCTGGGCACTTTACCACTGCTGACCACTGCTAAAGTGCAAGTGCTCCTTGTGTAAAAAGTATGTGTAATTGGCTTTTCCATAATTGCCACATCTGATTTACTAGTAAATCCCTAGCAAAGTGCCAACGGCCTGTAAATCAAATGTTACTATTGGGTCTGCAGCACTGGTTGTGCCACCCATATGAGTAGCCCTGTAAACATGGCTCAAACCTGCCACTGCAGTGTCTGTGTGTGCAGTTTTAAACTGCCAATTCGACCTGGCAAGTGTACCCAGTTGCCAGGCCCAAACCTTACCTTATTATACGTGCAAGGCACCCCTAAGGTAGGCCCTAGGTAGCCCCATGGGCAGGATGCAGTGTATGTTAAAGGTGGGACATGTACTGGTGTGTTTAACATGTCCTAACAGTGAAATACTGCCAAATTCAGTTTTCATTGTTGCAAGGGCTCTCTCTCTCATAGGTTAACATGGGGGGGCTGCCTTTAATTATCTTTGAAGTGCAGTTTCCCTTTCGAAGTAGATCGAGGTTGGAGTTTGGTGTCTCTGAACTCACAATTTACAAATACATATTTTGGTAAAGTTGTTTTTTAAATTGTCAGTTTGAAAATGCCACTTTTAGAAAGTGGGCATTTTCTTGCTTAAACCATTCTGTGACTCTGTCTGTTAGTGGATTCCGTGTCTGGGTCAGACTGATAATTGGACTGTTTGTGAATCCCCTCTAGACAGTGAAACAAAGGGAGCTGGGGTGTAGCCCGCATATCCAGATGGGCCATCTGAGCTAGAGTGGAGCGAGGAGTGGTCACTTACACCTGAAAGGTCTGCGCCTGCCCTCTCAGAAATGCAGTCTCCAACCCCTTGGTGTGTGTCGGGGGCCTGGCCTTGGCAAGGCAGGATCCTATGTACAACAGAGACTGTCTTTGAAGTTTGCCTACTTCAAAGGCAGAAAGGGGTATAACCCGTGGATCCAAAACCCCAGATTTTTAGATTACTTCTGGAATTAAGAGGAACCTCTGCCAAGGAGAAGAGCTGAAGAGCTGGAAGAGGAGTACTGCCCCTTTGCCTGCGTCTGTGCTTTGATGGGTTGGTCTGCAGTTGCTGCTTCTGCCTGAAGAGGACCAAGACTGGACTTTGTGGTATATTCCTGCTTGTGAAGAATCTCCAAGGGCTTGGATTGAGCTTGCCTCCTGTTTTGCAGTCTCAGGGCCTCCAAAACGTCCTCTGCCAGCACCTTGATGCTCTGCTGAAACTCCTGCCCTGCCAAGTGGTGTCCCATCCAGTCCCTGGACCCTTGAGGGGTGAAGCTGGCAGAACAAGGACTGAAATCCATGCACAGGATACAGTGCAGGGAAAGTTTTCACACACCATCTGCAACGTGGCTGAAAAACGACGTGCCACCCGCTTTGTGGCTAAAATCGACGCTCCACCTGTACTGCGGCTTAAGATCGACGCATTGCGGCTGGTGAAACGAAGCAACACCCACTTGCGGCTGATGATAAAGATGCAAGCCCCACTCAGCGCTGTTTTCGAACACCGCGTGGCCGTATTTCTCATGCATCATCACTGGGCGTCAAAAACCAACGCAAGCCTGCGCAGATCCTTTGTGCCCGTCCAGAAATCAACGCATTGCTCTCTTGCGGGAGAGAAAACCCAAAATTGCCGACCAGACTGGAGAAGAAACAACGCACAGCCTCACTTGAGAGTAAGAAAACAACACATTGCTGACTTTTCTTACGCATGCAGCTTTATTTTTGACACAAGCCAGGTACTTTGTGTAAAATCAACATTTCAATTGTTTTGTAGGGAGTAAGACTCTTATTCTTTTGAAATTCATATCTTGACTTACGTATGTTGGATTTTTGGTCTTGTTTGATTTAGATAAATATTGCCTATTTTTCTAAACTGATGTAGTGTCCATTTTCACTGTATTACTTTGTGTGTTGGTACAAATACTTTACACATTGCCTTTGAGATAAGCCTGACTGCTTGTCCCAAGCTACCAAGTGGATGAGCAGGGGTCATCTTAAGTGTGATTCTCCATTGCCCTGACTAGAGAGAGGGTCCCTACTTGGACAGAGTGCAAACTGGCTGCCAACCAGAGACCGCATTTCTAACTTCGGGGACGTTTTATTTTTCGAATCAGCGGCTATTCTGCGAAAGTGTTGTTATTACTTTTCTTGCATGACATTTTATCATGTACCCCTGCTTAAGGCTGTACATGATAGTCTAACTAGGATTACCGCCAGAAGAGTGTGCAGCCAACCTCGACACTTACGACACATTACCACATTAGGTCTGTTTCTCAGCACACAACAGGTTTTGTTATAAAAATATCAAGCAGATCAAAGAAGATTAGAGAGGTAGTTCCAGCCAGAGGAGCCATCCTATGATTTGTGCCACTTCAATGCCACTTTCCTGACATCAGCCCTGTCTCTACAGCCAACTGAGGAGGCAGCAGACAGACCCTTTTTTTCAGGTATTCCTTCCATGGACCATTATGGACAGAAAAGGGATATCACTGCTATGCTCTCATGTAGATGATAAAAATATAGGTAGGGATTTTTAGGCAAGTGTTTATTCCATTATGTTGGGATTGTTTGGTTCACACTTATGGTCACAATTCTAACTGTGATATGTTTCATCTTCCTATATGTTGCAGTCTTTTGAAAAAATGCATTGAAAACTGTCCTGCATCTCTTTGTCTGCCTGTGCTAGTGAGACTTGCACTAATTACATTAAAAACAGGCTTTGCCAACCACGACTTTCCTGTGGGGGTCGGAGTGTCATGCGTCAGGCTGCTACAAATCACCTGTTCTTTTTAGGTTTGGGAGAGGTGCTAATAGCTAACGGAAAGGGTTAAGCCGACAGCTACCAGACGGTGTGGGATTGACTCAGTCACCTACACACAGCGGTGCTGCCTTGTAAAACCAGCAGTCTTGCCTCCATGGTAAGAGTCATATGACAAGACAAGACATGCCCGACCGATAGATGCAAAAACAATGAAAGGGAACTCTTATGCAACATTATATCCGACCATGACCTGGTTGATATGTGGCACATTATCTATCTCAGTGACAAGGAATACACATTCCTCTCACCTACACATTGTAGGTCTTTGCGCATAGATGGGGTATTTGCTAAAGATGACTTCTCAAGGACATATTACAAGGGTGTTAAAAATGGAGTCTCTAGTTGGCAGTGGTTTGCACCCTATTCACGGAGGGACCCTCACTCTAGTCAGGGTAAAGGAGTCACACAACTAAGATAACCCCTGCTCACCCCACTGGTAGCCTGGCACGAGAAGTCAGGCGTGTCTCAGAGGCAATGTGTAAAGTATTTGTACACACACAGTAACACAGTAAAAGCACCACAAAGTTATTCCACACCAGTTCAGAAAAATAGCCAATATTTATCTGAGTAAAACAAGACCAAACCGACAAAAATCCAACATACACAAGTAAAGATATTACTCTTCAAAAGTTTAAATCATTCTTAGTTCAATAGAATGAATGGCTGTATCTTTTTAGTGCCTGGGATGCAACAAAAACAAAGACAATGCGGGCCGCAGGGGAGGTGAGGCGTTGAAAAGCAAAACGATGTGTTGAATCCTTACTGCGCAGTGGAGGTGATGTATAGATTGTTTCATTGTATGAGAGGTGATGCGTCTGTTACTTACTGGCAGGGGAGGTGATACATCGATTCTTTTCTCGCATGAAAGGCAATGTGTTGACTTCTGAACATACAGCCTTGGTTCCTTACTGCAGTGCGGGGTCGATGGCAAATTGACTCCCCGGGGACAATGGGTGGAAAATCCAGACGTGCTGTGCTGATGGAGCTGTGGTGAAACAGGCGCTGTGTCAATTCTGAAGCTGCAAGACAGGCGCTGCGTCGATTTTCCAGCTACAGGACAGGCTCTGTGTCGACTTTTCAGCTGTGGCTGGTCGGTGCATGGATTTTCTCCTTCAGGTCACCAACTCACACTTCCAAGGGCCCAGGGACTGTAGTTGGCACCACCTGACAAGTCAGGACTCTCAGTACTGCCAGATGAAGCCTTTGATGTCCCTGAGACTTCTTAACAGGAGGCAAGCTGTGTTCAAGCCCTTAGAGAAATTTGGAAAGCAGGATGTAGAAAGCAAAGTCCAGTCCTTTCACTCTCAGAACAGAAGCATCAACCAGCAGGCCAGCACAACAAAGCAACAGGCGGAGTGGAAGTCCCTCCTATAGCATCCAGCTCTTCTTCCTAGCAGAATGTCAGAATGGCTTGTGTAAAGACAGGCACAGCCCTATTCAGGTGCACGTATCAGCTCCTCCCAACAGTCTAGCTCAGGAAGACCCATCAGGAAATGTAAGGCACACCTCAGCTCCCTTTGTGTGACTGCCTAGAGGGAATTCACAAACAGCCCAACTGTCATCCTGACCCAGACATGTATTTCACAGAAAGGCAGAGGCACAGAATGGTTAAGCAAGAAAAATGCCCACTTTCTAAAAGTGTAATTTTCAAACTTACAATTGAAAAACCAATTTCACCACAAGTTGAATTTTTAAATTGTGAGTTCGGAGACCCCAAACCCCCTATCTCTATCAGCTCCAAATGGGAAAATAACACTTAAAATGTTTCCAAGGCAATCCCCATGTTACCCTATGAAAGACATAGGTGGTCATTACAACCATGGCAGTCGGTGTTAAAGCGGCGGTAAGACCGCCAACAGGCCGGCGGTAAACATTTTGCAATTACGACAGTGGCGGAAACCGCCAACAAAGACAGCCACTTTAACACTCCGAACGCCACGGCGGTACAAACAAACAGCGCGGTGGTCACCGCCAACAGACAGGCGGAGGACAAAGTACCGCCCACAGTATCACAACCTACCAATCCGCCACCTTTTCCGGGGCGGATTCACCGTGGATAAAAACACAGCGGAAACAGGATTCTGAAGGAAAAACGCTCACCTCTACACAGCCCACGAGGAACTAGGACACCATGGAGCCGGAACTCCAAATTCTCCCTGCGATAGTCTTCCTGCTCCTCTACCAGGAGCATGAACGCCGGCGGCGAAGACCACGGTGAGTACTGCACCTACGACACAGAGGAGGGAAAAAACAGGGGGACACACACGCAACACCCCCACCCCCACCCTCACCCACGACAACACACACACTAATAATACATCATGATACATTATAGTTACACCCCCCCAACCCACCCCCCCGGAAGAATGCAAAGACAAAAGAAAATGAGTGTAACCATTGTAATACATTCAAAGCAAGTAGGCAAAAATATATATATACACCATTAACAAAATATACACCAAGCATAGTAGTCCAGGTAGTGCTCCAATTAAGTCCGTGGAACACTGGGCCCACACGGTATGGGCGAGGCCCACACAAGATCCCTGACCATGACGGAGAGAACACTGCAGGGGCATCATAGAGCAAGAAAACAGGCCCCTCAGGGGGAGGGAAAGGGGGGGCACCTCAGCCGGTTGACTGCACAATGCCAAATCCACGAGAGGGCCACATGCCCACTGTTAGATCCTGGGGAGTACAAAGCCACAGTCTCTCAAGTCTATACAGTGGGTGGTTTGCCCACTGTTCAATCCTGGGGAGTGCAAAGCCACAGTCTCTCAAGTCTATACAGTGGGTGGGTTGCCCACTGTTCAATCCTAGGGAGTGCAAAGCCACATTCTCTCAAGTCTATACAGTGGGTGGTTTGCCCACTGTTGCATCCTGGGGAGTGCAAAGCCACAGTCTCTCAAGTGGATAACAGTCTCCACTAGTTTTGGAGGGGGCATTTTGCCCAGAGTGCTTCATTCTGCCAAGGACAGAGGTAGTGGATGGATCTCTCCACTGGTTCTGGAGGGGGCATTGTGCCCAGAGTGCTTCATCCTGCTAAGGACAGAGGTAGTGGATGGATCTCTCCACTGGTTCTGGAGGGGGCATGGTGCCCAGAGTGCTTCATTCTGCCCGTGACGGACTCAGTAGCGTCAGTGCCCTTGGCGCTCATGGGCCAGCGTTGCTTGAGACGGCGGTGCCCTGTTCAGCGGTGCTTGAGACGGCGGTGCCCTGTTCAGCGGTGCATGAGACGGCGGTGCCCTGTTCAGCGGGGCATGAGACGGCGGTGCCCTGTTCAGCGGGGCATGAGACGGCGGTGCCCTGTTCAGCGGGGCATGAGACGGCGGTGCCCTGTTCAGCGGTGCTCGGAGCAGCGGGCTCCTTTGCAGTGACTCAGCTGCTGGCGGTCCTTCATGGCCCAACGGGGCTTGTGCTGGCGGTCCTCTCTGTGTCAGTGGGGATGACGGCTGTGGCCTCCTGGTCAGCGGGGATGATGGCGGTCGCCTCCACCGTGCTGCTCTTCCCAGACTTTCCTGGTTCCTTGTGGCCCTTCCCCACCTTGGAAGGTGTCGCAGCTGACTCCACACTCCCACCGGGACCCCTGGGAGCGGCTTTGGTGGCTGGAGTCTTCCCCCTCTAACGCCGGCCACTGGCAAACTTCTGATGCTTCACAGGTGGGGGACTGTCTGTGCTGTGGCTCCGTGCCACACTGGCTGCCCTGGTGGCGGGTGCACTCCAGATTCCAGTGACTACAGGCACCACTGGTCCCGGAGATATTGTGGCTGAGGTGCTAGTTCGGGACCTAGGAGACGGACGGGGTGGGAGAGGTGTGGGAAAGAGGTCAAGGTTGAACAGGAAAAGTTTTTGGGAGACACTGGGACGGGTAGCTGGAGGGGGTTTGGGAGTGGAGGAAGAGGTTGTGGTTGTAGGAGGTGTTTGATTGCTGACTTTGGGTGAAGGTGCATGCGCTGGAGGCTGTCCTGAGGTGGATGGCTGTTGGGTGGGTGTGTGCCTGCGTTTGTGCATCTTGGGAGGGGGCATTACAGACACACTGGGAGAGGACACAGGGGACGTGTGAATGGTAGTGGGGGTGGTGACTGCACGTGAGCGGGTGTGGTGGTGGGTGTGCTGGTGGTGGTAGTAGTGGCTGTAGCGGTAGTGCATGCAGGTGTGACTGTAGACGAGACTGGGAGGGAGGAGGGAGACGAGAAGGAGGGGGACACAGTGGAGGCAGTGGATGTTGGTGTGTCTGCATGTGTGATGCTTGCATGAGTGCCTTTGGGATGTGTGGTGCTTATGTTTGCCTGTGTGCATGCTGGTCTAGAGGTGTGCTTGGGAGAGGCTGGGGTACAGGGGATTGGGTCTGGGTGGAGGAAGTTGGTGGGGGGAGGCTAGACACAGGAACAATGGCTGCCATCAGTGCTGAGGCCAGAGTCTGAAAAGCTCGCTGAAGGGCCGCCTGACCAGAATAAATGCCCTCCAGGAATGCATTTGTTTGTTGCAACTGCCTTTCTACACCCTGGATGGCATTCAAAATGGTAGACTACCCAACAGTGAGGGACCTGAGGAGGTCAATGGCCTCCTCACTGAGGGCAGCAGGGGTGACAGGGGCAGGGCCTGAGGTGCCTGGGGCGAAGGTGATGCCCACCCTCCCGGGTGAGCGGGCATGGGGTAAAGGCTGAGGGGCTGCTGGGAGGGCAGTGCTGTAAGGGGGGGGTGGCGGCTGTTGCCACCACCACAAGGGAGCTCCCATCAGAGGACGAGTCCGTGTCGCTGGTCTCAGCTCCTGTCCCCGCCGTGGAGCTCCCCTCGCCCTCCGTCCCACTGGTGAAGTCCGATTCCGTAGTGTGGCCCTCCATGGCCATGTGGGATGCAGCCCCCTCGTGCTCCGGTGCCACTGCTCCTCCGCCTGATGATGCTAATGCACACAAGAACAGGGAGACCACAAAAAGGGGTGGGACGACAGAAGAAAGACATGTTGAGTGCATGCATTACAGCTACCGTTGGTGGACCCGACAGACACACAAGCCCCCTGCACTACGCCGCGCTCTTGGGCTCCACTGTTCAATTCCTGGGAAATGGCCTACTAGGCTATGGACCACATCTGCACACATGGATGACACAGGGGCATGACTAGGTGTACTTGCCACTCTACAGAGGTGCGGTACGGTGCCACATGGCCTGCCTTACGGAGGGACCTTGCCTACTGAACTCGCCCTGGCCTAGGGAAACCCACAGCCCACCTCCCCCACCCAGACACCTCCACTGCGTGCAAAGTCAGCTGAATGAGAGTGTACTCACCCCCTTGTGGTTGCTGTGATGCCCTCAAGCGCCCATCCAACTGCTGGTACGCCACCGCCAGGATCCTGAATATCAGGGGGGTCATGGTGCGACGGGCACCCCTCCCACGTTGGGAGGCCATCCCCAGCTGAGCCTCCGCTGTCTTCTTGCTCCAGCGGCAAACGTCCTCCCATCTTTTCCGGCAGTGGGTGCTCCATCTGTGGTAGGCCCCCAGGGTCCGGACGTCCTTGGCGATGGCACGCCAAATATATTTTTTCTGGTGGGCGCTGACCTACATGATTTGTACAGGGGGAAGAGAAACTTATTACCAACTGCACGGTCACAGTCATTGGCCCCCATCCCTAACCTTGCCATGTGGCACATGCACTCACTGTTGGTTCATGCACGCCGCACTCTCCCCCCTTCCTTCTTCCATCCACACCTCTCCACACAGGGATAGCCCATACAGCATGCTCCCAGTGTACTTACCTGTTTGTCTGGAGGACCGTAGAGTAGCGTGTACTGGGGAGGACCCCATCCAAGACTTTCTCGAACTCCTCCGATGTGAAGGCAGGGGCCCTTTCCCCAGACACTCGAGCCACTGTCTCTTCCAGACCGAGGTCACAGCAGCACTTGCAGTGTAGGTCCTCTCCTGTCGAAGATCAGGTATCGAGTGATTGAACAGATAGAAAATGGCGGTCACGTCCGCGGCGGTGCGTACCGTCACGTCCGCGGCGGTGCGTACGGTCACCGCCGGCGTACATCGTCATTGGCTCCTGGAACCCATAGGGTCCAATGTTAACCAAAGCAGCATTGCGCCGCGACGGTGTACAACGTCAGCGCAGTTACCTCACATCCCATTGTCCCACTTTAGAGGTCAGGCAGCTGCCATTTCAGGGGTCCACATGGCTTCATTTTCAACTGCATCACACATACCTAGGCCTAGACTCAACACACATACAGGCTACTTTTTAGATTATGATTGCTGTTCTGTGTAAGCTGTGTTTACGTACCTCTGAGTTGTTTGACTCTGTGCTCGCTGTTGTCCTTCATAGGCACCGTCGGCTGGGACATGTGACGAGATGGCGGCATCCTCCGGTGTACCGACCGTTGGTGGACCTGTCGACAATGGAAGAAAGACATGTGATCATCACATACAGGCTTGACCGTGCCACAATCCAGGAACTGTGTACCCAGTTGGAGGCAGACCTGATGTCAGCTATCCGCCATCCCACAGGAATCCCCCCTCAAGTGCAGGTGCTGTCAGTGCTCCATTTCCTAGCAAGTGGGTCATTTCAAACAACAGTGGCCATAGCATCAGGGATGTCCCAGCCTATGTTTTTCAACGTGTTGTCCAGAGTGTTGTCTGCCCTGCTGAAACACATGCAGAGCTACATTGTTTTCCCTCAGGTGGAGGATTTGCCTACAGTGAAAGGTGATTTCTATGCCCTGGGACATATCCCCAATATCATCTTTCCATTGATGGGACACATGTGGCTTTGGTCCCCCCCTCCACAGGAGTGAACAGGTGTACAGAAACCGGAAGAGTTATCATTCGATGAATGTACAGATGGTATGTTTGGCAGACCAGTACATCTCCCATGTGAATGCCAAGTTCCCTGGCTCAGTGCATGACGCCTACATCCTGCGGAATAGCAGCATCCCTTATGTGATGGGTCAACTCCAGAGGCACTGTGTGTGGCTATTAGGTGAGCACCTGGAAGCAAGACAGTGGGAATGGTTGTCTGGGTCTGGGGTTACCCCTACAGGTTAGTGTGTATCTAACTGTTGTCCCTCGCCATTTGCAGGTGACTCTGGTTACCCCAACCTGTCATGGCTACTGACCCCAGTGAGGAATCCCAGGACAAGGGCAGAGGAACGCTACAATGAGGCCCGTGGGTGAACTAGGAGGGTGATCGAGCTGACCTTCGGCCTCCTGAAGGCCAGGTTCAGGTGCCTCCATATGACAGGTGGATCCCTATTCTACACACCAAAGAAGGTGTGCCAGATCATTGTGGCCTGCTGTATGCTTCACAACTTGGCTTTGCAACAACAGGTGCCTTTCCTGCAGGAGGATGGTCCAGATGGCGGTGTTGCTGCAGCTGTGGAGCCTGTGGACAATGAAGACGAGGAAGCAGAAGAAGAAGACATGGACAACAGGGACTCAGTGATCCAGCAATATTTCCAGTGAAACACAGGTGAGAATACAAACCTACCTACTACATGTATTTAAACACTACTGCCTCTCTACTGTCTGTCGTTTTCACCCAGTGTATGGTCACTGAGTTGTCACTTTCCCTTACGATTTCACAGATGTGGGTCCCACAGTGTGACATCTGCTTTGATTCCTCATGGACTAGAGCTGTGTGACATAGGTATGTTGACATTACAAATGAAAGAGCTTTTTGCCACAGTGACTGCTAATACAGTATTCCAAAATCACAGACTGACTCCAGAATGTTTTGTGCTTTAAGGGTGTTTATTTAAGTGCTCAATATTGGAGGGGGTAGCAAAATGGTGAGGGTTGATGGTGGAGGAATGTCCATGGCAGAGTCCAGTCTATTAGTCACACAGGTGCATTGCCCTAATGGGCATAGGAAGTGGAGCTGGGGAAGTTTAAGGATGGACAGGGTGACAAAGTGGGACAGTAGGATGACAAATCAGGGTGGTCTCATTTTTTGGCTGGGGTCTTGGCATCGTTCTCTGTCTTTGTCCTGGATCTCAGGGACCATTTGTGAGGTGGTTCTCCCTCTGCATGGGGTGGGGTTCTGGTGTGGTGGTCCTGTGGCGGTGCCTCCTGTCCACTAGCGCCGACGGAGGTGGTGGGCAGTTCATCGTCCATGCTAGTGTCAGGGGCCGCTTGTAGTGCCAGTGTCCCTCCTGGTGTTGAGTACTTCCTTCAGCACCCCTACGATGGTGCCCAGGGTGGAATGGATGGCTCTGAGTTCCTCCCTGAAGCCCGAATACTGTTCCTCCTGCAGGCGCTGGGTCTCCTGAAACTTGGCCAGCACCGTTGCCATTGTCTCTTGGGAGTGGTGGTAGGCTCCCATGATGTTGGAGAGGGCCTCGTGGAGAGTGGGTTCCCTGGGCCTGTCCGCCCCGTCGCACAGCAGTCCTCCCAGTTCCCCTGTGTTCCTGGGCCTCCGTCCCCTGGACCGTATGCCCACTACCACTCCCCCCAGGTCCCTGTTGTTGTTGGGGTGGTGGGTTAGCCTGGGTTCCCTGTAGTGGTGGACACACTGCTGATTGATGTGTCCTGGGGACGGAGGTATGGGCCCGCTGGGTGGGTGCTGTGCTGGTGTTTCCAGAGGGGGGAAGGTCTGTGGACTAGGTATGAACCCACTGACTGCTCGAACTATCTTCATATATATCATCAACAAAAGCGAGTGATAGGAGGTCTGTCTAGAGTTCTCATTGACAAAATCTTATTCACTCTTGTGACGTCTGCCTTGAAAACCTACTGGCAATCAAACCTAAGTTACAACTGGACTGATCGGGGACCCTTCTAATTTCGCATGACAAACAACCAAGAGATGTCTGACTAAAATTCTTCTTTAAACAACTTCAAAACTGGAATTAGACCCTTCTCAAACAATTTAAAGCCTGGTTCCTTCCCCACTCAGAATGCTGGGGATGTTGACAGTACAAATTTAATATGCTGTATATACTAATCAGCTGTGATGCACAATCGGAAACAAAGATGGTAGGCTACATAATTCACTACTACAAAAAAAATGCTCTTATGTCCATGGAGAAAAGCCTTGGTCACAACTCTAAATAAATGGAACAAGTTGCTTATCTTTGGTAACACTCTTTCTGGTGGCTACTCTCTCGTACAGCAAATTCCTCATCTTTAGTAAATAAGCCTCTGGGACCTTCAAGCGACTAGATACCCTATATTGTGACTAGCCATGCCTTATAAATACTGCATGATTAGTTGATTGATTTAGTATATCCCCATACACCACACTGTGGAGAACTTCAACAGATGTGCAGACAGGTGGCGCTGTGAGGCTGGGATGGTATTAAGCCACGTTAGCTTCATACCGTCCCAGAAGTGACAGACCAGATCCGCATATAAATGCCACCCTTATGCCCTATTTGGTGAGGAGCGTGCCTATCTCAAACTTGGGACCTTTTCATATGTTAAAGAGGCCATTATACATAAAGGGAAGGTGGGAAAGACAGCAAAACATCTGCAGTTAGATAGACTGTCTACCAGAGTCAGCATTATTAAAGGTAAGTAATTTATTCTTCTGATGATACTTATAACTGGTGTCTACTTTTCCACCTCCATGACATTCTTTGCACCTGTGAATCCGAGGAAGATCGGATTATCTATCACTTTTGTCTGTGGAGGAAATATTGAGTCCTCCACCAGCCTGACATGAACATTTGAGGACACACCAAAGTGGCTTGGTAGCTGTTGCAGCGGGGAAGGAACTGAAGGGTTGTTGACCTTGCTGCGCCGTGTGGTTGGTCGCTGCTGGTTCCAAATACACTACCCCAATAGAACTTGACAGTCTGCAGCAGCATCTACTGTGAAGGCTGATATTGCCCCATGGAACAGCCTCTGAGTTTCCTGAATTGGTGAGGAAACTGTTTTGCTGACATTAGTATCCCTAACAGCTTTTAAGGGCTTGTCTGTCTGTAAATATCGATAGAGTACAGTCAATTTTTCCCCAAATAGTCTGGACCCATTAAAGGGCATATCCATTAGGGACCCTTCACATTGCCTGAAAATCCAGTGAAGCTCACCCATATGTGCTTTTGAAGCACAATACTGGTGCCAAAAGCCATGCCTGCACAGATGACGCAGTTTGCTGCATCCTGTCCATCAATAAGTGTCAGAACCAAAGACGTTCTAAGGTCCTCCAGGACTGCAAACAAGCTCTCGCAGGCATATGTTTTAGAGAGCATGTGTGTACCTACCTAGTAGACAAGCTGCATTTAAATATCTGAGATAAGCCAGAGGATGAGAACATTGTCTTTCCAAATGGTCAATCATTTGGATTCTCTATCTGGAGGAGTTGTCAGGAAGAAATTGGGATTGACTTTACTAGTAGATTCCAGCACCACAAAACTGTAGGGTACTTAGTTCATAAGTCCAAATCACTAGGCACAAGCTTTTGTCGCCAGACTATTGGCTGAGTGGTAGACGGGCAGAAACAAGACTTGGACCATTCAGCCATCAGGGCAACAGTGAGGATATCTTTACCTGGCAGCAAGGGCTCAGAGGCTATTGTCCCAGTCTGGATAATTTCAATTAGAATGTCTGTTTTCATCTCAGTGGCAAGTAACTGTGGATCTAGCCCTCCGGGACACTGCAAACTAAGTGGGTTCTTCCACTGGTTGCTTTTCTGGTGAGTAAAGCTTCATCTTAGAAGCAGTGTCTAACTCACTGACATTTTGCTATTTCAAGCACAGTACATCATTAGTATAGTGAGGGGGGTTTAAACCATCAGCCATATCCTCCTCATCAGTGCCCTCAGGACCCTTTGTGTATCTAGTACAGGGTCAGAGAATGTAGCCACTACTAATAGCTGAGTCGCAGTAGAGGTACAGTGTTAGAGTCTGGCAGATAATAACCGGTTGCACTTTCATGATCTCATAGCACGGCTTCAATGGAACTTGGCCGATGTTGGATCAGGGTCTGATACGGCCGTCGGCACTTGGTCTTCCATGAGCACCCCTGCGGTCGGCATCATTGTCAGTGCAACTGGAACAAGTGTGGATCTTGTGTGGCACTCTGTATCAAAGTTGGTACAGGCTTGGTAACAGGTCCCAAGGGGACATACTGCTTCAGGAGAGGATCTTCCAGTAGTAATCCAACTGGAGGTTCCTGCCACTCTAAGTTTCCATAGGACCTAAAGGCATGCTAGAGGGAGTTGGGATCACACTAACGATAAGCAGCCTGGCCTCCACGAGGGCTGCTACCTGCTGTGGGGTCGACGAGGGTTTGAGGAACTCTGGCATGTTGAGACTAGCTGAGTAAGTGGTTCTTAAACCGGGCATTACGAAGGAGGACAATGTTTTTCCCAATGCCCTTGAGCTTTCTCTTTCGAGCTAGAGTGCCTTTTTATTTTTAGCTATGGGCTTCAAATTTCCCAAAGACTTTCTGCGGGAATTGGGATTGTGACTGGCCTGTGATTTGGAACAGGAGCGAGACCTAGGCTACGACTGCAACCTCTTCTCGTTGGTCGGCAACGTAAAGATCCTCTCCTGTCCCTGGATCACCTTTGATTGCATGAGTTTGTGAAAAATAATCACAAACAAAAGTATCATCTTAACCCCTTAGCTGCTGGGACATCCCCCCCCCCCCCCCCCCCCACTGCTGAGCCCATTTTTGGCTGTTTGGGGTAGTTCGCGCTTAGGCCTTCATAACTTTTTGTCCACATAAGCTATCCACGCCAAATTTGCGTCCTTTTTTCCAACATCCTAGGGATTCTAATGGTACCCAGAGTTTGTGGTTTCCCCTGGAGGAGACCAAGAAATTAGCCAAAATACAGTGAAAATTTCGTTTTTTCCCAAAAAATTTGAAAAAAGGGCTGCCGAAGAAGGCTTGTGTATTTTCCCCTGAAAATGGGATCAACAAAGGGTTTCTGGTGCTAAAATCACCATCTTCCCACCTTTCAGGAACAGGCAGACTTGAATCAGAGAACCACTTTTTTCAACACAAATTTGGCATTTTACTAGGACATACCCGATTTTTACTATTTTTGGTGCTTTCAGCCTCCTTCCAGTTAGTGATAGGAATGGGTGTGAAACCAATGCTGGATCCCGGAAAGCTAAACATTTCTGAAAACTAGACAAAATTCTGAATTCAGCAAGGGGTTATTTGTGTAGATCCTACAAGGTTTTCCTACAGAAAATAACAGCTGAAATAAACAAATATTGAAATTGAGCTGAAAACAACAACCATTGTTCTTTATGTTTTACTCTGTAACTTTTTCCTGCGATGTCAGATTTTCGAAAGCAATATACCGTTATGCCTGCTGGCCTCTTTTGGTTGCAGAGATATAAAGGGCTTGTAGGTTCATCAAGAACCCTAGGTACCCAGAGCCAATAAATGAGCTGCACCCTGCAGTTGGTTTTCATTCTATACTGGGTATACAGCAATTCATTTGCTGAAATATGAAGAGTGAAAAATAGGTATCAAGAAAACCTTTGCATTTCCAAAATGGGCTCAAGATAAGGTTCTGAGAAGCAGTGGTTTTTTGCACATCTCTGAATTCCAGGGTGCCCATACTAGCATGTGAATTGCAGGGCATTTCTCAAATAGACGTCTTTTTTACACACTCTCTTATATTTGGAAGGAAAAAATGTAGAGAAAGATAAGGGGCAATAACACTTGTTTTGCTATTCTATGTTCCCCCAAGTCTCCCGATAAAAATGATACCTCACTTGTGTGGGTAGGCCTAGCGCCCGCAACAGGAAATGCCCCAAAACACAACGTGGACACATCCCATTTTTTGACAGAAAACAGAGGTGTTTTTTGCAAAGTGCCTACCTGTAGATTTTGGCCTCTAGCTCAGCCGGCACCTAGGGAAACCTACCAACCCTGTGCATTTTTGAAAACTAGAGACCTAGGGGAATCCAAGATGAGGTGACTTGTGGGGCTCTGACCAGGTTCTGTTACCCAGAATCCTTTGCAAACCTCAAAATGTGGCTAAAAAAAAAACAAGTTTTCCTCACATTTTGGTGACAGAAAGTTCTGGAATCTGAGAGGAGGCACAAATTTCCTTCCACGCAGCGTTCCCCCAAGACTCCCGATATAAATGGTACCTCACTTGTGTGGGTAGGCCTGGTGCCCGCGACAGGAATAGATCCAAAACACAACGTGGACACATCACATTTTTTCATAGAAAACAGTGCCTACTTGTGGATTTTGGCCTCTAGCTCAGCCGGCACCTGGGGAAACCTAGCAAACCAGCGCATTTTTGAAAACTAAAGACCCAGGGGAATCCAAGATGGGGTGACTTGTGGGGCTCTGACCAGGTTCTGTTACCCAGAATCCTTTGCAAACATCAAAATGTGGCCAAAAAAAACACTTTTTCCTCTCAGTTCGGTGACAGAAAGTTCTGGAATCTGAGAGGAGCCACAAATTTCCTTCCACCCAGCATTCCCCCAAGTCTCCCGATATAAATGGTACCTCACTTGTGTGGGTAGGCCTGGTGCCCGCGACAGGAATAGATCACACAACGGTCAATGTTGGTCCTTACATGAGGCAGCTGTTTACCCTGGGGTGATCCATTCCTGACGCAGGCACTAGGTGTAGGCACTCAAGTGGGGTAGTGTTTTTATCAGGACAGGTGAGGAATCACTGGGTGGTAGGAATTTTGTGGATCCCAGCATATTCCTGTAGTTTGTGTGACATAAATGCGGGAAAAATCGAGTTTTTATTCAACATTTCAGCTTTGCAGGGTATTCTGGGTAAGAAAACCTTGGGGAATCCACACAAGTCACACCTCTGTGGACTCCCCCGAATGTCTAGTTTCCAGAAATGTTTGGGTTTAGTGTGTTTCTCTATATGGCCGCCGAACCCAGGACCAAAAACACAGGTGCCTGCCTTACAAAACCAGTTTGTTTTGAGATAGATAATTTTGATGTCTCCACAATACGATTTGGACGGTGGAATTTGGGGCTGAACTAAATTGGGGAGCTCCCAAGAGAGCACTCTCTCTGCTTGCCGCCGCATTCACCTGCTCTCTGGGTTGGACTAACCCACTATTACCCAGTTGCACAGACTGCTTGCGAAGGGACAGCAGGACTGTCCTCATCACCTCCCTCATAATGTACTGGAAGAGGAGTTATCGAATGGGACTCCTCCGACTGAAAAATCACTCTCAGAGTCTGCGCCATTGTCCTATCCCTCAGATGCTGTCTCAGTATCTGATGTTTCAGTCTCTGATCCTATGTCAGAGCTGTCCTCTATAACCCGAGTGACGGCAGCAGTCATCCATCTCTGCTATTGGCTAAACTGTTGCTCTAAAACACTAGCCTACGTAGACAGTCACACAATCGATGGTGTGTGTGAGATACGTGCAACAGTAGAGGCCACCTTACCTGCGCTTCTTCCCTCAATCAGCACGTTCTTTCAAGACACTCAAAAAACACCTTGTCACATACCATTCATCAGTCTTTAGCACCTCCTGCGCCCAGTCCAACAATCATTATTGGTGCTCCCACTCCCTCCTCCTCGGATTCCCTCATTACCACCCAGCAAAAGTGCCCTTCATCGCTCCATAGCCGCCCTCCACCCCCCACATACATTTCATTTGTATTATAGCGCAGGTAATGGCTGACTTTACTAATGTACTCAGCTATTTACATAAAATACAGATTTGCTCTTTGCAGTAGGCATATAAACCTTCTGCGCTTCTTTATGGCACTAAAACTGCCACTAGACAAGTCTGATCCTTTTGTAGCAGAAACATAATCACAATACTTACTTGACTTTTTTATGGCTGCCTAAAAGCTAGAGTTGAAAAGCGTCAGTTGAAGTATGTGCATTGCTTTGAAGACTCAAGCTGCAACTGCAATACAACTGGTGGCAAATATATATATATCACTTTTATATGTGGGTCTGGTTTTCCTGGGGGCCGATCGCAGCCCCCAGGGAAACCACACACATATTGACAAAAGTGATATATATATATATATATATATATATATATATATGTATATATATATACACACACACACACATATCTATATATATCTATAGATATATCCATGTACATAGATATATCTATCTATATCTATCTATCTATCTATATATATATAGATCTATTTGTTTGTTTTTTTAGTTGTTGTATGGTTTCCTTAGGGGCCAAAATGGTCCCCAGGGAAACCCTACAACAACTAAAAAAAACATTGCCCCCACAGGGGGTTGCCCTGCCCACGGGCGACCCCCTGTCCATTTATTTTATTTATTTATTTTTTTGAAGAAATTTTTTTTTTTAGCCCTGGGGGGCACCTACCTTTTTAAAAATATATATACCCCCAAGTGAAACCCCTGGTGTCTAGTGGTGTTTCCTGGCCCTGGCTGTGCTGCGATCGGGGGCCAGGAAACACTTTCAGAAGGCCTCGTAAGAAAGGGGAGACTCTCCCCTTTCTTACGAAGCCTTCCTGAAACTGGTTCCTGGCCAGCTGCGATCGGGGGCCAGGAAACTCTTTCGGGAAGGCCTCGTAAGAAAGGGGAGACTGTCCCCTTTCTTACGAGGCCTTCCCGAACGTGGGGAAGGTCGTTTGCGGCCGCTTCCTGCTCCGATGGGGAAATCCACATAGTAACGTCGGGGCGGGCTGAGGTCACAAAGGGGAGGGGGGAGACACGGAAGAGCTTCCGTGTCTCCCAGGGATAAAAAAATAATAATAATCCTCGGGTGCAACGCACCCGAGGATTTATTAACCCCCTCCCTGGTGTGTCGGCCACTGGTCGTGACCCGCACCAGGGAGGTAGTGTGGGCGTCGGCCAGTGGCTGACGCCCGCACTTAAGAGGTTAAATCTCCACATATTACTCAGTAAGTGCTTTAGGAATAAAAACAGACTTACCAAGATAGGTTCAACCTAAAACATGAATCTGCAGACCCATTTTGTCAAATGTGGCAAACAAAAGCAATTTTTGATACTTATACAGAGCCGGGTGCTTATACTAAAAGGAGTTTAAAACAAGTATACAGAGAAAATAATTAGCCAGTAACTACATTTTGTAAAATATGGGAAAAACTGTATACCCCAGAAACCATTTAGTTTGTAACCTCAGCCTCATACCTCAAACTTTAAAAGACTGTGACCTATTATGTTTGCATGAGAACCAATCCAAATGCACTTGCCTCACAATGGATCTTGACAAACTCATGTGATTGTCAAGAAAAGTCGAGAATGAAAAATTTCCTAGCTATCCTAACAGAAAGCTTCAATTCTATTAAGGACTCAGTGCGAGAGTTAGGCTTTCTTTCTTCCCTTCATTTCATTCCAGCAGCCATTAAAAGATTGCAACCACAATAAACAACATTTACCATGAGCGACAGAGAAAGATAACAGCAGCCAGTCTACCAATCCAAGCACTTCCATCCTGTTAACTTCCTGCGGGGACGCTCTATCTTCCTCTTTCTTCCTGGGGCACAGCTCTTCAACTTCAGATTCCCTCCTGTTTATTCAAATCCGGAATTAAGAAACAGAAACATTCCAGTAATACCTCCTGGAAATACCTTCATAGAAAATATCTACCCTGAACAAAATATTATTCAGCGAATTCCATTCAACTTAACTGTTCCCATATGCAACCAGTCTTTTAAATAATGTACTTACTTCCGAATGCAGATCCATTGGGTGGGGAAAGAACAGTTGAGTCCAGGGTAGGATAATCCTCGCCTCCGAGTCCTTAATAGAATTGAAACTTTCCGTTACAATAGCTAGAAAGATTTTTATTCTTTGTTAGGACCGGAGACGAGGATTAGGCTAGTTTAAAGCATTTCCACTACTAAGGTAGCCAGATTTGCAACAAGTTTGATGTAGAACCTTTTAAAGCTAGCGTCCAAAGATCAATCTGCTACATTCAGAATATCCTCCAAACGCGCACCCAGAGGAAAAGCTTTCAAAGCCATAGCCCTGCGTACCAAATGACCTCTGAAGCAAGAAGTGTTGATCCCTGCTTTCTGCATGACCCAGCGAACCCACTGTGCAATAGTCAGGGAAGAAACCGCTGTTTGAGGTTTCGTAAGAGTAAGGAACAGCTGTCTTTCACCATGTGGGCAAATATCCTCCATCATTGTCTCATAGGCCTCAAGAGTCTTCACCACACACAGTCTAGGCACACCATTAAATGAAGGCTAGGATACTAACCTTGAACTGATTTTCGTTCTCCCGGAAATATGGAAAGCAACCTCATCAGGGGTATATTCTCTACCTGTCAAGTCTAGGGCTTTCACATCCGAAACCCTACAACACAATATCAAACACAGCAGAGTAGCCAATCTGGTGAAAATCTGTTTCCTAGACAGATATTTGTTGGACGGCCAGGACTTTAACAACCTCAGCATTTTATTTACATCCCATAAGGTAGAATAACGAGGCTCAGGTGACAAAAACAAACAAATGCCCCTGAGAAGTTCGCACACCAAGGGATGCTCGCCTATTGGGCGTCTGTCCACAGGAGAGTGACCTGCTGAAATTGCTGACTTGAAGGTATTGATCGTTCTGTAAGCTAGACCTTTCGAAGCCAAGGAAGCTAAAAGATCATGGACAATATCCGCCGTCAGATCCACCTGCTTTTGATGACACCAACCCTCCCATCTTGACCAGGCAGAGCAGTATCTTTTATTGGTATTCTCTGCCTGAGTAAAGCGGCTGCATCCGCTGAAACCCCTGTGACCTTCCAAAATTCCCTGTAATCTGCCATGCCATCAGCCGGAGTGAACCTGAGAGAATCAGGGCATGACAATTCCTTTGGGGATCTAGAGCAGATCTTGAGATAGGGGAGAGTGATTGGAAAATCCCAAGAAAGTTCCATCAGCACTGGAAACCACACTTGAAACATCCAAATGGGTGTGACTACTACCAGGTTTGACTGTTGTCTCTGAGCTTGGGATGATAATCTTGTTATCATTGCAAACGGATGTAATGCAAACCCCCCCTTCTCCAAGCTCCAATCTTGGAGAAACGCATCGACCGCCGCTACCTCTGGATCTGTACCCCAGCTCCAATATCTCTCCAGCTGGTAGTCGAGTGAGAACGGAACCCAAAGATTGTGGATCGCCTGAAAAACCGCTAGTTGAAGCTTCCAAAGAATGTTGTCCTGCCAATGATGGGAGTGCCAATCTGCGACCTAGTTGGAACCCCCTGGAAGATGCTCTGCCATCAATGAAATCTGGTTACTCACACAGTATTCCCAAAGATCCAGAGCCAAGTCTGATAGAGTTTTTGATTTCTTCAAGCCCAGAAGGCTGACTTAGCGAACAGCGGCTACATTGTCCATCTTCAGCAAAACACAGCATTGGGCCTTGTCCTGGTTCAGCACCTTACTGCGAAGGAACCTGCCATCAGCTCAAAGCAATTTATATGCAGACCTTGCTCTGTGGAAGGCCATTTTCATCCTGAGGATAATTCCCCATAGCAAGCTCCCCAGCCTGAACCGCTGGCGTTTGACTACCACCATATCGGGTTGGGAGCTGAATATGGCCCGACCATTCCTCACCTCCATGTGTTCGATCCACCACTGGATCTCCACCTTCGCTTCCTCTGACAGAGGGACAAGTTGGGAGTACGACAGACCCTTGTGAAGATGAAATGTCTTTAAACGTTGCAGGGCCCGATAGTTCAGGGGCCCTTGGTAGATCGCCTGAATCGAAGAATAAAGCATTTCCACTATTCTGGTTAGCTGGCGCAAAGAGATCATGGGTTTGGACAAAGTGCGGCTGAGTTTGTGTTTGATCTGGGAAGGTTTGGTCACTGAAAGACTCAAGGTGGCTTTGGCTGAATCCAACATAAACCCCAGGAATTTAATATTTTTAGACGGGATAAGCACTGACTTTGTTTTGTTGATCACAAATCCTAAAGATTATAACAAGTTGATTAAAAAAATGGTGAATAGGGCATTCATTCAGAAACAGTATGGTGTCCAAATAGACGATTTATCTGATCCCCAATGCCCGTAGATGTTCCACCACAGGCCTCATCACCTTGGTGAAACACCACGGAGGGGAAGGCAGACCGAAAGGAAGGGAGACAAATTTGAAGATCTGAAACCGCCATTGAAACTGGAGGAAATGTCTGTGAGATGGAAATATCGCGACTGCAAGATAAGCATCTTTATGTTCTAATCGGACCATCAATCCTGAGCCTGCAACAGGTCCCTGAGAAGATGGATCCCCTACATCTTGAAATGGCAGTATACCAGACATCTGTTGAATTCCTGCAGATTGATCAGGGGCCAGTAAACTCCATCCCTCTTTTCTACCAGGAATATGTTGCTGAGGAAACCTTTGGGGTGAAGCTGTACTGGCACAATTGCTCCCTTATGGAAGAGGCTAGAGATTTTCTCATCTACCATCGACAAGTGACTGGGATTGAAAAGAAGGGACGGGTTGGATGGAAGGGGGACTTCTATAACTCTATATGGAACCCTCTGGCTGTCTGTAAGACCCAAGCATCTGAGGTTAGAGCCTCCCACCTTCCAGAGCAGAGACCCAGCCTGCCCTCTATCAAGATCCCCTTCGAGCCCTGAACACTCACCTTGTGGGAAAATGTAGGCACCATTGCCTCTTCCTCTGGCCCATTGCCTGGGGGATAGGCTCTTGTCTGGTAGAATGTTCCAAACTTGGACAGGTCTTGCCACTGATCCTTGCAGGATTCAGTGCCTTTGTAGGAGGCTTGGTGGTAAGCGGGGCCGGTGGGGCTACGAAAGGGCGTGAAAATGCATTTCACTGAGGTTTGAGTCTTGTCAAGGGAGCTGAAAGTGTTGACAAGTTTGCTCAACTCATTACAAAAGGATCACCAAAAAGATTGCCCTTGGCAATAGGGCCTGCCTCTGAAGTGAAGCATTCCCCCAGTTTCTGGTCCATTTCTATTGGGAGGGATCTACACTGTTCCATGGAAATTGCACAATTCGCATTTTCCAAGAAGATGATTGCTCTCTTAACCCAACTAGAAAGAGCATCTGGGGAGATTAGTGCACCCGGGGCTTTGGCGTTCTCCGCCATGTCAAGAATTTTTGCTAACGGGCCAATGATGTCCAACAGCTTAGCTTGGTATGCCCGCCAGGACCGGTCAATGCCTTTCTTCGGATCCGTGATAAACTTTGCCAAAATGGTAGCCAATTTTGTGTTTAACTCTGGTGTGAGGGATACTTTCCCCTCCAGGACTGGTCCGGAGCATTCTGTTTTTAGGCAGGTCCAAACCTTTTTATCTAGAGGTTTACCCACTCTAGCGGCTATGTAGGACGGCAACTTAGGGAAAATGGTCCATTTTGCTGAGCAAGGATATACCAACTCATCCGCGTTTAACATATCCGAACCAGACTCTTGAGGTTCGTCACCAGGGTCAGTAGACCCCGCCGAAGGATTGGCCCCAGAAGGCTGCCATCCCCATCTGACGTATGTGGTAAAGTGTGGGGTGAGTCATCAAGATCCCCAGGGTTCGTGGAGTCAGAACCGTATGAGGGGCCCCCCCACATGATCTAGATGGAGGGTAGCAGTTTTAGAGGCCTGGCAATCAATAAACAATGTCTTCAGGAGCGCACATGTATCCACAATTCTACATTTTCATCTCCGCAGTTGCATTTGGGGTCTGTGGCACAAGGGGATGGTTGCACTGGAGGTAAGGGGGCCAGCTGCGCTTGCGTTTCTTCCCTCGAGTTCAGGGTTTTTTGGCACTGGGCCTGGAGCTGTCTGATTTTCCTCTTTAGGGGAGCAACAACTTAAGAGACCGCCTTATAGATGGACACACCTATGATTTGGCAAAATCGGTTGTCAACGGGTAGGTAATTAACCTCCTCTTGCTCACAGTAATCCCCCAACTCCTCCCTTCTGAGTCACCCAGGAAGACAAGGGGAATATATAAATAGGGGAATCCCCTGGGATATTATGTCCCTTTCCAGGCTAATTAATATGACCTCTGGGGCCTGGGACTAAGTCTCCCTTATGCTCTGAGAGATTGATGATCTGTCTGGGCAAATCCCAATTTATCAGAAAACCTACCCGTGAAACAGGTGATATGCTCCAGACAGTGGCTCTCTGAACTGCCTGAATTTTATAAATAATAATACAGCCACTGAGGAGATTGAGGTCGGACGAGCTTCACCAATCCTCAGGACGGGTAAATGAGGCGCGAGCCCGCAGGGGTATAGACGTGCTGCACACGTAACTGAACAGGCTCGGTTCCCCTGGCAGTCGGAAGATCGCGCAGAGACCTGGCAGTAACAGACACGGCTGCGAAGGGGCAAGAAAGTTCCAGCGGCCATGATATCCAGAAAACAATACACACACAGACAACAGATTCCTGAGAACAGTAAGGGCACAAAGCCCCACGTCCAAAGAACACAATATTTCACCAAAACAAACGTACAAACAGAGAGGACAAAATCACTTATCTCTAGCTGCTGGAGGAGCGAAGAAAGAGGAAGATAGAGCGTCCTCACAGGAAGTCAACAGGATAGTATCGCCTGGATTGGTGGTGGCTGCGCTCATGGGAAATGTTGTTTATTGTAGTTGCAATATTTTAATGGCTGCTGGAGTGAAATAAAGGGAAGAAAGAAAGGCTAAACCTTGCCTCCGGTCCCAACATAGAATTTCTTATTGAATATGCCAATATTGTCCCTTATGAATTAAAACATGGTACTATACACTGCCTTACCTGTCCTCTGTTTTGTCTCAAACTAGCACTTACACGCTATAGATTCAATTTATACGAATACTATTCAAAGAAGCTGGAAGGCAGAATATAAAGCATTGCATTATATGCAGCATAGTCATCTTCATGCTGGAAGCTAACAGTAACAGAGGTAATAGCTTTTGGTGATTGCTTCAAAAAATTACTTTTCTCTGTCACATGTTCAATCATATGTTTGTCCTAAAAGTATCATTCTATGAATACAGTACATCACTCCTGAATATGAACCATGGCACTGCCTAAAGTTTATCCAGGTATATGTTTACGGATGGTCTTCCTTGAGTTAAGGTTAATTTACACCCAAACAGATATTAGCAAGCACCTGTGATATAAAGAGCTGTTTAACTAACCACAGAAAGCGTACCTTTTCAAGCTACTTACCATTTGTCACAAAGAAAACCTCCTCAAGATGGCAGATGCTTCCATGTGCTCACAAAGGCAGTTGGTATAACTGAATAAGGCACTGTGGTGATGCTATCCCATGAGTCAGTTATTGGATCGTAACAGTCTAAGGTTTTGCATCGCTGTGTTCCAAAGTAACCTCCCACTACATAAAGTTTATTACCAGATGCCAAAGCATGACATGACATCCGCTTTGCTGTCATATCCCCAATCCGAGTCCACTGATTCATTTCACAGTCAAAGCGATAGGCAGATGCTGCTGTGAATTCTGAGTCACCTCCCATAATGAAAATTTGACTGCCCAAGACGGCTGCAGCAGTGTAGCGCCAGGGTTGAGGGCACTCTGCTTTGATCGTCCAACGATTCTCAACTGGGTCATAGAACTGTACTTTAGAAACCCTGTCTCTGTGAATACTAGTGCCACCAAAAACATATAGCTTCAGTCTGGCACTCACCACTGCTGCATTACTCACACCATCCCTTAGAGGGGCCATCATTGTCCACTTATTGGTTAGGGGGTCATACTTTTCCACTTGCTTTAATGAAACAGAGGGAGATGCAGGAAAGATTCCAGCTACAGCAGTGTGCCCCCCGACAACATAAAGACAGTTTTCTAGTTCTGCTGAGCCATGGCCAAAACGAGCAATTAGCATTGGGGCGGCTTTAGTCCATTCCTCGTGAACAGTGTCATAGACCCAAACATCCTTTGAGACTCCATTTTCAGAGCCCCTTCCACCAGTGATATATACTCTGCAGCCAATGGCACAGGCACTAAACTCTTTTCGTGGACTTGGCAGATCAGCTTTAGGAATGATCTCTTTTGCCTTGTGGTCAACTTGGTAGATCTTATCGCACATAAACGTCTGTCCTCCCAAGATTAGTAAGGTGTGGCCTGCTTTTCTAGGCTTTGCACAAGGACTGGTGACTACACCATCATTTTGAAGGATCTTTTTTTTACAGTGAATGGCTTCATCCATGATTAATCTACTCCTCTCATCTTCAGTTATCAAATCTTCACAAGAAATTGCCTCTTTGAGACAGGCTGAGGGGAGTAATGCCAAGCGAATGTTCTTCAGAAGTTCAGGAACATAAACCTTCCGCCTATCCAAGTCATACTTTACCCACTGGAGGATGGCATCAAAAACAATCTGTTCATCTTCAATCTCTAGTTCATCACTGGCGATCAAGTCTAAAAGGACATCTTTAGACAAATTGTTAAAGTCATCACTCTCATGAATAATAGTTTCAAAGTTAACCAAACACATTCTCCAGGACAGTTCATAAAGTCTTCGACATTGGTGGGCATCCGACAGTAACATCATGCCTAAACAGTTGGTTGGATAAAGGTTCTTTTCCAGAAACCCAGCTGCTGCATCTCGTATATCATGAAACTGAAGCATATCTGCAGCCTCCAGCAAAGATTCAGCATTTTCCTCATTTATAATAATTTTGGAGGAGTAAGCAAAGTCCAGAAGCAGTTCCAATACTTCAGGATGGAGGCCATCATGAAAATTTACAGTGTCATCCAAACTCTCTCGCAGACCGTTGCTGAACATGGCTTCAAAGTACTGGCTGCAAGCTGCTAACACGGCACGATGACATGGGAAGGAATGGTTTCCTGCCCAAAGGGTGACATCTGTGAACAAACACTGCTTCCGAAGTTTGTTCAGATGAGCCAAAACACAATCTGGGTGGCTGGGTTTATGGTACAATGAGATGTTCATGGACCCAGTACTGGTGCGGGATTTGCGGTTCTCGTGAACACTGACTGACATGGTAAGGCCAGTCACCTAATGACAAAAGAGAACAATATGTTATGAACTGTGAGTAGTTCTGAAATCAGTTAACCATCCTAAATGTAAACAGAAACTAGGAAAATATGACCTATTCACATGTCTGTCTCCGTTCTCAGGGAATGCATGTTTTTTTTAATTATGATTACGATCACTTATTAAAGACTATTTGTCTCCATTACCGTTTTTTGTACTAATACTCAATGTTTTTTTTTTTTATAAAGAAATGTTTATTGTTTTTGTAGGAAACAATGAAATAATAATACATGTACAAATAACATGATAACAACTGGTGCTCGAGTACAGTCAACCCCTGGTCCCGGTCACAACTCTGTATGCGATATTTGTGCGCCAGGATGATAGTTAATGACATGATCTCAGTATCTTAATGAAGGATATGGGAGGTAGAGAAAAAGGGAAGAAAGGGAATTCTCCCACTATCTCCTTTGGTGACGGGGCCACTCCTCCAATTGTGCTGCTCTTTTCAGGCTAGGTGTATGTCATGGCCTCCCACTTCCCCCACACTTTGTCATACTTGTTTCGGCACCCCCTAGCCTCATACATCAGCCTCTCACGCTGTGCACACCAGTCCACTCCTAGTCTCCATTTACTCAGTGCCGGTGCTGCTCCGGCTTTCCAATCTACCATAATGTCTCTCTTTGCCACCGGACATGCCACTCCCAGGAAACTCCGGTTAGTGGGGCCACTTCTATGTCTTCTTGCAGGACCCTGGAGACCTCTCTCATGACTGCCTTCCAATAAATCACTATAACTGGGCATGCCCATACCATATGTAAGAAGTCGGCATCCGGGTTGGAACACCGGTGACAGTCAGCTGTGGGTCGGAGGCCTGCTTTGTGTAGTTTTGTGTAGTTTTGCGGGTGTGAGGTATGCTGTGTGCAAATAGAGGGCTTGAATAAACGGAATTGTGTACCCATCGTTAGGGTCCGAGGGGCCATCAACTCCTCCCTCCAGTCCTCTTCCTCCATTGGTCCCACCCAGTCTTCCCATCTGTGGCAAAGTCCCTCAAGGGAACATGAGGTATTAGTTATCAGTGAACGGTAGATCTGGGAGACACCTCCCTTACCCAGATTCCCCATTAGTACCTTCGCCTCCATGGGGCTATACTCAGGAATGTGCTCTCCCGCTCGTGCGTGCACTAGCAAAGCGTGGCGAAGCTGGAGGTATTTGTGGAAGTGTGTCCTATCTAGTGAGAAGAGCCCCTGAAGCTCCTCGAAGGACCGCACATGTGATCCCCCCTAGACGTCTCCCAGTGTGGAGATTCCTATGTTGTCCCACCTCTGGAATCCTTCCAGCCCTGCGACTTCTGCGAGCAGTTTTCCATGTCATAGCGGGGTCTGGCGGGTGAGACGACCCTACCAGCCTGACACCTTCTGGGCTGCACGCCACCCTAGCAAGATCACCTTAGTCACGTCTGGGACCACACGGGGAATCGGGCAACCATACAGAGCATCAAAGACCCCGGGGTAGCCCAATGTGTGAAGCTCCAGTCGGTATGCAGGGTCTGTCCAACCACCTCCCACCCAATCGTTGATTACGAGCACGTGCATTGCAAGGTGATAGCAGTAGATATTAGACATTCCCAACCCTCTGTCATAGACGTCTCTTTGGCAAGTAGCGAGTGCTAGTCTAGGGCGGGTGCTGCTCCACAGGAACTGGCGTGCCACTGAGTCCATTTCTTTGAACCATTTCTTGGGGATTGGGTATGGGAAGTTCTGCAGTAAATAAAGGAGCCTAGGGAGGATCATCATTTTATAGAGTGCTATTCTCCCAAGCAGATTGAGGGGTAGGGTTCGCCAACGTTGAAGATCATCCTTGACTTTTGTATTAAGTGGTGTGACATTAAGTTCCCATGCTAGTTCTGGAATAAGGGCAATGTATACTCCCAGGTATTTGAAACTATTTCGATGGATGGGGATGTTGTGTTGCCAGTCAATACAGTCCCTCGTGTGGTGCAGAGGAACCAGCAGAGATTTGCGGGGTTTAAAGTTAGGCCAGAGGCCTCTAAGAAGAGGTCCAGGATCTGTAGAATACGTTGGCCACTTATGGCCGGGTTGGCGATGTAGAGGAGAACGTTATCCGTGTAGAGCGCCACCCGGTCCTCCGGTCCCGCAGGCTAAGACCATCCCTCAATCAGAGGGTATTCACGCAGCATTTTCGCCAAAGGCTCTATTACAAGTGCGAAGAGCAGCAGGGACAAAGGGCATCCCTGACGAGTGCCTCTGCTGATGGGAAACGGGTCGGAGACCACTCCATTTACTTGCACCCTAGCGGTCGGGTTAGAGTAGAGTAGCCCCACTAGGCCTCGGAATTTAGGACCAATTCCATTACCCCGCAGGACGCGATCAAGGTAGGACCAGTCCACTGTATCAAAGGCTTTTTCAAAATCGAGTAAGAGTAGAGCTAAGGGGGATCGGGTCAGGGCCCTGCGGTGTGCCAGGGCCAAGTGCAGACGTCTGATGCAATGTCTAGTACTTCGGGAGGGTATGAAACCGCATTGGTCGGGGTGTGTCAATGACGGGAGCGCTGTTTTCAGCCTAGAGGCAAGAATTGAAGACAGCACTTTAATCTCGGTGTTCAAGAGGGAGATGGGCCGGTATGCCGAGCGGTGTCGTGACGGAGGTTGGGTCTTAGTGATTACCACAATTGTGGCGTGGTCGACCTCAGAGGGGAACTGACCGATTTTTTCTGCTTCGTCATACATATTGAGTAGATGAGGACCTAGGATGTCGCCACACCTACTGTACGGTTCTGCTGGGAAGCCGTCTGGGCCCGGAGTCTTACCTAGTGATAGGGGGGCTATTGCATCAGTAATTTCTACCAGGCTTATAGCCTCTTCTAAGCTTTCCCTTACCACCTGAGGAATTTTGGGGAGGGTGATGTCGTTGAGGAGGGGGGGACTTCCTTTCTGCTAGTGGTCGGGTGCGCTCCTCATATAGTTGTGCGTAGTAGGAAGCAAAACTCTGTGCGATATCTCTAGGTGTCTTGGAAAGAGATCCTGGCTCATCTACGATCCCCGTTAGCCAATGTAAAAGTTTTCCATTTTTGTCCCCCAGCCATATACTCGGGCTCTCAACGCTCTCCAAATATGTTTCGCGGACTCCAACACCAAGTGTTTAATCTCATCTCACACCTTAATGAGCTGCTGCATGCATGTGGTTCTAAAAATTCTGGACCCATGTAATTTACTTTGCCACAGCAGTACGATTTTAGTATCAAAAGACCGATAATGACTAGTACACTAAGCATGAGCATTTTCGCTCAATTCCAGCAGCGTTTTCACCTCGAAATCGCCATTTTCGTCCTGCACTCGTGGCTCCCATTTTATACACGGCAGCCATTTTAAAAGTTGCCCTCACATAGGCTTATAATACAGTCAGATTTGATTCCAAGGACACGTACACCTTGATTGACTTTTCTCTGACCTGGGCAAGCTGGAACCATTGCCTCAGGCCAAACCTGTTTGGTCAGTCCCTCTCCCAGTGGCCGAATCAGATAGCATCAAGGCACACCATGCCATAAAACCCTTATTATCGCTCACACACCCTGCCTAATCTTGCTCACACCTGCACCTGCTCTTTTCTTCTTCTTACTTTACGAGGGGGAGGTGCCCGTTTTTATTGGGGGTCCACACTTATCTGATGTAAAACACTAGGCCTTGCCGGGTAATTTATTATGGGTTGGATGACATGAAATATGAGGTTTCATCATGACACTGTTTTTTCCTTTGTAGTGAAAACATGTGAATGACCAACCAAAATGTCAAGAATGTTTGCCTGAAGCTTAAAAAACTGTATATAAGGAAACCTGACTTTGCATTGAAACACAGTCTCCTGAGAACATACAAATCGTGCTGTTGTACTTCTAGGACACTTGTCAATTGGTTGCAGCCAATAAATTCGATCTTTGACTTCACCTAGAAGACTCTGAGTTTCTGTAGTCTGAATCAGGAAAGTACCCGAGGTCTTTGGGTGTACCCTGGCACCGCTGGGTTACCGGATCAGTACCGGTTCTGAAAAACCCAGTACCTCAGTTGGCGCCCAAACGTGGGGCGATACCAGCGGTACCGGTCCAAGCCTGAGGTCCGTGGGGAGCTTCGTGTGAAAATTCTGGAGGAAGGCCGCCACTTCATCGACCCCTGCATGTCGACGTGGTCCGAAAGTCTTTGTTGCGAGGTTCCCCACTTCCCGACGGCTATGAAGGACTGCTGCCCTGGCTATCGCCCTGATTTGGACCCTTGATTTTTGGTAGAGCGAAACGATAAGACGAGTCTTCTGGTGACGTCATTGATATTTTCAGTTAAGTATAAGTGGAGCGTCTCCCAGTCCTTAGTTGGACACTTGGTTTGGTCCTTAGTTGGACACTTGGTTTGGTCCTTAATTGGACATTTGGGGGGTCATTCTGACCTCGGCGGTAAAAGGCGCCTACCGCCGGTCAGAAATCCTCCATAATCCCGCCGCGGTCGCGGAAACCCGCCACGGTCATTCTGACCCGCAGAAGGCAAACCTCCGAAAATCCGACCGCCACAACAGACCGCCAGACCAGCGGTCGGCGGAAAGGTGGAGGTGACAAAACCTCCACCGTCACGCCAACAGAAATACGCCCATGCCATTACGACCCACGAATCCACGCGGCGGTCATTCAAACGCGGTATTCCATTGGCGGGACACACCGCCGCGGTCAGAATACACACAAACGAACAAAACTCAGCCACATTGGACGATTTGAATCCCACACACCTGATACACATACACACACCACTCCCACACACACAATACAATATAAAACACCCACCCACATCACCCACAAACCCCTACGCTAAAAAATTCGTAAAGAAGGCAAGAGCGAGACACCAGCATCCCAAAAATAACAGCCACAGCCACTCAACACCATCACCCACACACTATCCACACACAAAACAACACACACCACCACACTCAACTCACTTAAATACACATACTCCACCCCACACATCATACACACCACCCCATGGCACCCCAAAGACAACCCCGCTTCACAGACGAAGAACTCAGGGTCATGGTGGAGGAAATCGTTCGGGTAGAGCCCCAGCTGTTCGGCACACAGATACAATACACCAGCATTGCCCGGAGGACGGAGCTATGGCAGAGGATTGTCGACAGGGTGAACGCAGTGGGACAGCACCCCAGAAATCGGGAAGACATCAGGAAGCGATGGAACGACCTACGGGGGAAGGTGCGTTCCATGGTATCCAGGCACAACATCGCCGTGCAGAAGACTGGCGGAGGACCCCCACCTCAACCCCCACAATTCACATCATGGGAGGAGGAAGTCTTGAACATCCTGCATCCTGACGGCCTCGCAGGAGTCGGCGGAGGAATGGATACTGGTAAGTTGAAGCTTCAATACTGCTTCCCCCCCACCTGCATGCCAAATCAGACCCCAACCCTCACCCCCATCCTCGAACCCCACCCTCACCCCCACCCCCACCCTCACCCCCACCACCATCCTCACCCCCACCACCATCCTCACCCCCACCCCCAGCACACCTATTCCCCGCCAATGTCTCACCATCACAACCCACATATCCCAAAACCTAGGCCTGCATGCGTCCACTAAGCATGGACACCCATCACCAAAGCATGCCCAATGCATATACACATCCCCCCCACAAGCCACCCTCACCAAAGCCCCCACACACGAATGCCAGCACTTGGGGACACGAGAACCCACAGATACACCCATATGCCACACATTGAAACTATAACCATACCTCTATACCCCTGCAGGACCCGACCGTCAACACACCGCGGCGGAGGGGCCAGAATTATCCACACCCCCCACCCAAGAGGCCGTCAGCGATGACAGCAGCTCTGTCGACCTGGACACCGATGACCAGCCCGGACCATCGGGGACCTCTGGACAGTCGGTTCCCCTCACACAGGCCCAGGCCACTACAGACCCAAATTCCTCTGGGAACACCAGCACAGCTCCCACCCAGCGGGCCCATGCCTCTGTCGCCAGGGCGCGTCAATCTGCGGTGTGTCTACCACTACAGGGCACCCAGGATAACCCACCACCCCAACAACAACAGGGACCTGGGGGCAGTGGTAGTGGGCACACCGGCCAGGGGGCAGAGGCCCAGGGAAACAGGGGAACTCGGAGGGCAGCTGTGCGACAGGGGGGGGAGGAGAGGCCCAGGGAACCCACTCTCCACGAGGTCCTCACCACCATCATGGGAGCATACAACCGCTCCCAGGAGACGATGGCGACGGTACTGGCCCGGTTCCAGGAGATCCAGGTACTGCAGGAGGAACACTATCGGGGGTACAGGGAGGACATCAGAGCCATCAACACCACCCTGGTTACCATGGTAGGGCTGCTGCAGGACCTCGTCAACAACAGGGCGGACACTGAACAACACCCAATGGCCCCTGCCACTAGCCTGGACCAAGAACAGCCAACCACCTCCGCCGGCGCTAGTGGACAGGAGGCCCCCGCACAGCAGCAGCCCACCAGACCCCCACCTCCTGCAGGAGAAGAACCACCCCGCAAGAGGGCCCTGAGATCTCGCAAGAAGACAGAGTAGGATGTCAAGACCCCCGCCAGCAATGGATACCACCTGATGTCATCCCACTGTCCCACATTGTCACCCTGTCCATCCTTGAACTGCCCATGCTCCATCTCTCCACAGGCCTCTGGACAATGCACCTGTGTGACTGTTACTCTGGACTCTGCCATGGACATTCCTTCACCATAGCCCCCACCCACTTGAAACCACCCATCCCATTTTGAGCACTTCAATAAACACCTATTTTGCACCAAAATATCTGGAGTCTGGCTGTGATTTCAATAGATTGTAATTGACATGACAGTGCAAATATGTCCTTGTACATGGTGAAGTCAACAAACAGCTGCCACAAAGCTGTAGTCCATGGGGAAACGAAGCACAGGACTCGTAGTGGGGACCCCAGATCTGAAATAGGGAGGGAAAAGCCAAAACTCAGTCATCATACACTGGGGCAAATAGACAGGCAGCAGAGATGCTGGAGAGTAGTTAACATTTACTAAATTATCTTTGAAATGTTACCTGTGTCCTATTGGAAGTACTGTTCAATGATTCTGTCCCTGTTGTCTGTTTCAGCCCCGTCGTCTTCCTCCTCGTCACTCTCCTCAGGTTCCACCGCTGCCACAACACCACCGTCTCGACCATCCTCCTGCAGGAAAGGCACCTGGCGGCGCAAAGCCAGGTTGTGAAGCATGCAGCAGGCCACGATGATGTGACACACCTTCTTAGGTGAGTACATTAGGGATCCACCTGTCATATGCAGGCACCAAAACCTGGCCTTTAGGAGGCCAAAGGTGCGTTCGATCACCCTCCTAGTACGCCCATGGGCCTCATTGTACCGTTCCTCTGCCCTGGTCCGGGGATTCCTTACTGGGGTCAGTAGCCACGACAGGTTGGGGTACCCAGAGTCCCCCACTAGCCATACACGGTGTCTCTGTAGCTGTTCCATCACGTAAGGGATGCTGCTATTCCTGAGGATGTAGGCGTCATGCACTGACCCTGGGAATTTGGCATTTACATGCGAGATGTACTGGTCAGCCAAACACACCACCTGGATGTTCATTGAATGGTAATTTTTTCTGTTCCTGTACACCTGCTCCCTGTCTCTTGGGGGAACCAAAGCCACATGGGTCCCATCAATGGCACCAATTACGTTGGGAATATGTCCAAGGGCGTAGAAATCACCCTTCACTGTAGCCAATTCGCCCACCTCAGGGAAAATGATGTAGCTCCTCACGGATTTCATCAGGGCAGACAACACTCTGGATAACACCTTCGAAAACATGGGCTGAGACATCCCAGAAGCAATTCCCACGGTTGTCTGAAATGACCCACTTGCCAAGAAATGGAGTACTGACATGACCTGCACCAGAGGGGGAATCCCTGTGGGTTGGCGGATGGGGGACATCAGGTCGGGCTCCAGCTGGGCACACAGTTCATGGATAGTGGCACGGTTAAGACGGTAGGTCAGGATAATGTGGCGTTCTTCCATTGTCGACAGGTCCACCAGCGGTCGGTACACGGGAGGATTCATCCGTCTCCTCGGCCAACCCAGCGGACGGTGCCTAGGAAGGACAACATGGAGCACACAGTCAAGCAACCCACAGGTACGTACTCACAGCTAGCACAGTATACGATTCTCTATGCAGTGAATGGCGTGTCTGAGTGGCTATGCAAGGCCTAGGCCTGTGTGACGCAGTTGAAATTGAGCCATGTGGGCCCTGGAAATGGCGGCTGCCTGACCTGTGAAGTGTGACAATGGGATGTGAGGTCAATGCGCTGGCGTGGCACACCGCGGCGGGCGGCGGGCGAAGACCGCGGCGCAAAGCCGCATTGGTTAACATTGAAGCCTATGGGTTTCAGGAGCCAATGGCGAAGGGCGCCGGCGGTGGCGGGACGCACCGCCGCGGTACGCACCGCCGCGGACGTCACCGCCATTTTCTATCTACTTATCCACTTGCGACTTGAACTTTCACAGGAGAGGACCTATACTGCAAGTGTTGCTGTGACCTCGGTCTGGAAGGGACAATGGCTGCTGCGCCTGGGGAAAGGGCCCCTGCCTTCACTGGAGAGGAGTTGGAGAAACTTGTGGATGGGGTCCTCCCCCAGTATGCGCTACTCTACGGTCCTCCAGACCAACAAGTGAGTTTAATTCAATATGGATTTGGGGCCACTGGCTGGCTTGGGGGCCTGGCGGGGGGCCTGGCGGGGATGGGGGGCATGTTGGGCCTGGCGGGGGGCCTGGCGGGGGGCCTGGCGGGGATGGGGGGCATGTTGGGCCTGGCGGGGGGCCTGGCGGGGATGGGGGGCATGTTGGGCCTGGCGGGGGGCATGGCGCGGGGCCTGGCGGGGATGGGGGGCATGTTGGGCCTGGCGGGGGGCCTGGCGGGGATGGGGGGCATGTTGGGCCTGGCGGGGGGCATGGCGGGGGGCCTGGCGGGGATGGGGGGCATGTTGGGCCTGGCGGGGGGCCTGGCGGGGATGGGGGGCATGTTGGGCCTGGCGGGGGGCCTGGCGGGGGGCCTGGCGGGAATGGGGGGCATGTTGGGCCTGGCGGGGGGCCTGGCGGGGATGGGGGGCATGTTGGGCCTGGCGGGGGTCCTGGCGGGGGGCCTGGCGGGGATGGGGGACATGTTGGGCCTGGCGGGGATGGGGGGCATGTTGGGCCTGGCGGGGGCATGGCGGGGGGCCTGGCGGGGATGGGGGGCATGTTGGGCCTGGCGGGGGGCCTGGCGGGGATGGGGGGCATGTTGGGCCTGGCGGGGGGCCTGGCGGGGGGCCTGGCGGGGATGGGGGGCATGTTGGGCCTGGCGGGGGGCCTGGCGGGGATGGGGGGCATGTTGGGCCTGGCGGGGGCCTGGCGGGGATGGGGGGCGTTGGGCCACTGGAAAGGAAAATGCTGACAAACTTGAACGTGGTATTTCTCCCTCCCTGTACGTGTCACATAGGTCCGCGCCCATGAGAAGATCGGGATTTGGCGTGCCATCGCCAAGGAAGTCCGGACCCTGGGGGTCCACCATCGACGGGGCACCCACTGCCGCAAGAGGTGGGAGGACATCCGCCGCGGGACCAAGAAGACCGCCGAGTCTCTGCTGGGGATGGCCTCCCAACGTAGGCGGGGTGCCTGCCGTCAACTGAGCCCCCTGATGTTCCGGATCCTGGCGGTGGCCTACCCTGAATTGGATGGGCGCGTGAGGGCAGCACAGCAGACACAAGGGGGTGAGTACAAGCATTATCTACTCTGTTGTCGCGCAGTGGAGGTGTCTGGTTGGGGGAGGAGGGCTGGGGGTCCCCCTAGGCCAGGGCGATATCTGTAGGCTGGGCACCCCCGTAAGCCCCTGTGTCCCCAGCCACCACCCTCAGTAGTTTGTCAGTACAGCCATCCCTGGGCCGTGTCATCCATGGGTGCAGTTGTCAACTCTAGGCGTGTAGGGCATGTTCCACGGAATGCGTAGCGGACCCCAAGTGCGCAACTTAGTGCAGGGGGCATCTGTGTCTGTCATGTCCGCTAACTGTACCGGAGATCCATGTACTCAATATCCCTTTATTTCTCTCTCCCCCCCCCTTTTTGTTTGTCTTTCTGTGCTTGTGTGCATCAGCATCATCAGGCGGAGGAGAAGTGGCATCGGGGCAGGAGGGAGCTGCATCTCACATGGCCCAGGAGGGCCATGCCACAGAGTCAGACTGGACCAGTGAGACGGAGGGCGAGGGGAGCTCCACGACGGGGACGACTGGAGCCTGCAGCGACACGGACACGTCCTCGGAAGGGGGCTCCCTTGCGGGGGTGGCACCATCCGTGCCCCCCGCCATTACAGGTACAGCCGCCACCCAGCGCACCATCTCCGCCCTCCCAGCAGCCCCTCAGCGTTCGCCCCGTGCCCGCTCTGCCAGGAAGCCGGGCATCTCCTTCGCCCCAGGCACCTCAGGCCCTGCCCCTGTTACCCCCGCTGCCCTCAGTGAGGAGGTCATTGACCTCCTCCGAACGCTCATTGTTGGGCAGACTACCCTTTTGAATGCCATCCAGGGGGTGGAGAGGGAGGTTCATCGCAGCAATGCGTACCTGGAGGGCATTCATTCGGGTCAGGCTGCCCATCAGCGATCGTTCCAGGCTCTGGCCTCAGCACTGACGGCAGCCATTGTCCCTGTCTCCTGCCTGCCTCTACTAACTCCCTCCTCCCAGTCTCCTGTTCCTCTGCCTGTCCCACCCACACCATCAGACCAGCCTGCACACACCTCAACACCCAAGAGAAGCTCATCCAAACATAAGCACCACAGATCACGCAGACATTCACACACGCAACATTCCGATGCAGACATGCCAACAGTCACTACCACCTCTGTGACCCCCACCTCCTCGTCTCCCTCCTCCCTCCCTGTGACGTCTACACTCACACCTCCATTCACCTCACCATCAGCCAGTGTTTCCATCACCAGCACACCCTCCACTCCAGTCCGCACACGTGCAGTCACCACCCCCACTGCCATTTACACGTCCCCTGTGTCCTCTCCCACTGTGTCTGTCACCCCCTCTTCCACACCACACAAACGCAGCCACCCACCCACCCAACAGCCATCCACCTCACGACAGCCTATCCCTCCTGCACCTGCACCCAAAGACAGCAAACGTGACTCACCTACAACCACATCCTCTCCCTCCACTCCCATTCCCACTGTACCTACCACTCTCCATTGTCCCAAGAAGCTCTTCCTCGCCACTACTAACTTCTTTCCTGACCCTGAGCCCCCCCCTCCTTCTCGTCGGGGTAAGAAGAGCACCTCAGCCACCACCAGCCCTGCAGCCCCCTTGACAAGGGTGCAGGGGTATTGGAGCCCGCCAGCCCGCATGTCTGGATCTTCGCCCAGCAGCAAGGGGACAGCCAGCCCACCCCCTGGGAAGAGGAGCAGAAGGCGGAAGGGGCGCCGCAGGAGCCCGCCTTCTACATCTCCCCCGGACACCACCCAGAGACAGTCACCAGCCACAGCTCCAAAGGGAGGAAAGGGCCACAGGCCCACGACTAAGGAGGGCAAGGGCAGCAAGTCAGAGAGGTCAGGCAGCAGGCCTGCTGCCCAGGAGGAGCCCACAACCCCCATAGCCGCTGCCCCGGGAGGAACCGGCACAGCTGCCCCGGGAGAGCCCACCACCCCCATAGCCGCTGCCCAGGGAGGACCCAGCCCAGCTGGCCAGGAGGGCCCCACCACCCACAGCCCAGGTGGGCAGTGAAGGAGCACCATCCCCGCTGCCCAGGAGGGCACCACCAGGCAATTAGCAGTTCGCCATAGACCGTCCGCCGTCTCAAGAACCGCTGAACTGGGCCCTTCAAGGCAAGGACCGCTGAACTGGGCCCCGCCGTCTCAAGAACCGCTGAACTGGGCCCTTCAAGGCAAGGAGCGCTGAACTGGGCCCCGCCGTCTCAAGAACCGCTGAACTGGGCCCTTCAGGGCAAGGACCGCTGAACTGGGCCCCGCCGTCTCAAGAACCGCTGAACTGGGCCCTTCAGGGCAAGGACCGCTGAACTGGGCCCCGCCGTCTCAAGAACCGCTGAACTGGGCCCCGCCGTCTCAAGCACCGCTCCGCTGGGCCCCGCCGTCTCAAGAACCGCTCCGCTGGGCCCCGCCGTCTCAAGAACCGCTGAACTGGGCCCTTCAAGGCAAGGAGCGCTGAACTGGGCCCCGCCGTCTCAAGAACCGCTGAACTGGGCCCCGCCGTCTCAAGCACCGCTCCGCTGGGCCCCGCCGTCTCAAGCACCGCTCCGCTGGGCCCCGCCGTTTCAAGAACCGCTCCGCTGGGCCCCGCCGTCTCAAGAACCGCTGAACTGGGCCCTTCAAGGCAAGGAGCGCTGAACTGGGCCCCGCCGTCTCAAGAACCGCTGAACTGGGCCCCGCCGTCTCAAGCACCGCTCCGCTGGGCCCCGCCGTCTCAAGCACCGCTCCGCTGGGCCCCGCCGTCTCAAGAACCGCTCCGCTGGGCCCTGCCGTCTCAAGAACCGCTGAACTGGGCCCTTCAAGGCAAGGAGCGCTGAACTGGGCCCCGCCGTCTCAAGAACCGCTGAACTGGGCCCCGCCGTCTCAAGCACCGCTCCGCTGGGCCCCGCCGTCTCAAGCACCGCTCCGCTGGGCCCCGCCGTCTCAAGAACCGCTCCGCTGGGCCCCGCCGTCTCAAGAACCGCTGAACTGGGCCCTTCAAGGCAAGGAGCGCTGAACTGGGCCCCGCCGTCTCAAGAACCGCTGAACTGGGCCCCGCCGTCTCAAGCACCGCTCCGCTGGGCCCCGCCGTCTCAAGCACCGCTCCGCTGGGCCCCGCCGTCTCAAGAACCGCTCCGCTGGGCCCCGCCGTCTCAAGAACCGCTGAACTGGGCCCTTCAAGGCAAGGAGCGCTGAACTGGGCCCCGCCGTCTCAAGAACCGCTTAACTGGGCCCTTCAGGGCAAGGACCGCTGAACTGGGCCCCGCCGTCTCAGGAACCGCTGAACTGGGCCCTTCAAGGCAAGAACCGCTGGCCCTTTGGCAGATGTGGCAGGGCAGGATCTATCTCGGGCAGGGCTGCAGGATGTCCTCTGGCCAACTTGCCTCCTCCAGTGGCAGTGGGGTCTGTTATGGACTGTATGGACTGTGGCTTTGCTCTCCCCAGGATGGCCCAGTGGGCAGGCCACCCACTGTATGGACTGTATGGACTGTGGCTTTGTTCTCCCCAGGATGGCCCAGTGGGCAGGCCACCCACTGTATGGACTGTTTGGACTGTGGCTTTGCTCTCCCCAGGATGGCCCAGTGGGCAGGCCACCCACTGTATGGACTGTATGGACTGTGGCTTTGCTCTCCCCAGGATGGCCCAGTGGGCAGGCCACCCACTGTATGGACTGTTTAGACTGTGGCTTTGCTCTCCCCAGGATGGCCCAGTGGGCAGGCCACCCACTGTATGGACTGTATGGACTGTGGCTTTGCTCTCCCCAGGATGGCCCAGTGGGCAGGCCACCCACTGTATGTACTGTTTGGACTGTGGCTTTGCTCTCCCCAGGATGGCCCAGTGGGCAGGCCACCCACTGTATGGACTGTTTGGACTGTGGCTTTGCTCTCCCCAGGATGGCCCAGTGGGCAGGCCACCCACTGTATGGACTGTTTGGACTGTGGCTTTGCTCTCCCCAGGATGGCCCAGTGGGCAGGCCACCCACTGTATGGACTGTTTGGACTGTGGCTTTGCTCTCCCCAGGATGGCCCAGTGGGCAGGCCACCCACTGTATGGACTGTGGCTTTGCTCTCCCCAGGATGGCCCAGTGGGCAGGCCACCCACTGTATGGACTGTTTGGACTGTGGCTTTGCTCTCCCCAGGATGGCCCAGTGGCAGGCCACCCACTGTATGGACTGTATGGACTGTGGCTTTGCTCTCCCCAGGATGGCCCAGTGGTCATGGAGTCCCCTCGTGGATCTGGCGTCGTGTACTCAAGTGGCTGAGGTGCCCCCCCTTCCCTTCCCCCTGAGGTGCCTGTCCTATTTTCTTTCTGATGCCCCTGCAGTGTTCTCTCCGTGGAGTTCTTGTCGTGGGACTGGGCCTTGCCCCTTTGCACAGGACCCCTGTGATCCACGGACAGTGGTTGGACTACATTTAGTAGCTGTATATATTTTGTACATAGTTTATTTATTTATTGGGATTACTGGTGTACATATTTCAATATATCTGCCCGTTTAAGATCTCTTCTTTTGGTCTTTGCATTATTTCGGAGGGGGGTGGTTTGTGGGTTGTGACAGTGATCTGTGGGAATGCATTGATGTGTGTGTTGTAGTGGGTGTGGGTGGGTGGGTGTGTGCCGGTAATCTTTTCCCTCCCCTGTGTCGTAGGTGCAGTACTCACCGATGTCTTCCGCGCCGCCGGGCGTGCTCCTGGTATATGAGCAGGAATAGGAGTGCGGGGATGACCTGCAACTCTGGTTCCATACTGCCGGAATCTCGCGTGGAGTGCGTAGAGGTGAGCGTTTTCCCGTTCGTAGTCTGTTTCCGCCGTGTTCTTATCGGCGGTGCTCCCGCCCCGGAAAAGGTGGCAGATTGGTGGGTCGTAATAGGGTGGGCGGTACATTGTCTGCCGCCTGGCTGTTGGCGGGAACCGCCGCGCTGTTTGTTTGTACCGCTGTGGCGGGCGGAGTGTTAAGTTGGCGGGCTGTGTTGGCGGTTCCCGCCAGGGTCAGAATTGCATATTTTAGACCGCCGGCCTGTTGGCGGTTTGGCCGCCGCTTTATCACCGACCGCCAGGGTCAGAATGAGGGCCTTGGTTTGGTATCCCTTTGGGATCACTTTGATTTGGAACTTGCAAGTACCAAAGCCGAAGGACTCGTGTATTCACGAGACTATCGTAAACGATAATCCTTTGAAGTTTGAAGCTAGACTAGTGAGCGAAGATGCCTGGTCTTAGCAGACTTGGAAATTTGTTTTGTCTTGGTTGTAAAAGGGACTCCCGGTTGGAGGACTCATGTCCGGTTCCTCCGATTGGAACTCCAACCTATGAACTATATGTGAAGCACGGAGTGGGCCCCATCACGTTTAATAAAGTATGGGTCCGCTATTCTTGGAAATAATTGAGAAAAGTTTTTTTTTTTTTTCTTGTAAATATGACTTACAACTAGGATCTGCAAACGGTTCTGTAAGTAAATTGCGACGGCGCTATTTATGAAAAATGGCTAAAGCGCGCTGTATTGTGTGTACTGGGTGTTTTCTGTTTATATCTGAAATGAGCTCAATGTGTGTTTGTGGGTCTTCTTGATGTTTACAGTTTGTTAAGTAAAATGTTGGTTAATTAATATTAAGTAGAAACTTAGAAAAAATCCAGAAATGAACCATGTGATGTGCTAACATAGCTATATGTTGCTCTTTAATTTATAGAATGAGCAATTGTGCACATATACAAAACTGCCGTTAAATGCTTAATAAATTAGAAAACACATTCAATAGATATAAATAGGGCCCCCCCAAAAAAAAACGAAATTATCTATTTTCAATTCAGCCAGCACTTTCCCAGTTAAACATGGGTGGAATTTTGCATAACCTTCCTTTTAAATGAAAGTGGCGCAAAAATGTGACGCATTTCAAGTTAGGCTTATGCGCTTAGGCTTGTGAGTTAATGTATCCCAAATAATAGGCAAGGGATGCAGCTTGCTTTTATATGTGGAATTATCACAAAAAAAAGAATAATTGGGTTTTTAAAATAAAAAAAAAAAAAAATTATTATTAATTATGGAAAAATTATTAAAAAAATAAGTGCCTTTCAAAATCGTTTTTTAATATTTATAAAGCTTAATACCTATACTATGACCTCCTAACATTAAAATTTAATTTAAGTTATGTTGCACCGCTAAAATGACATTTGTATGTGCAATTTTCCCTTGGCGCAGGAGCAAACAAGCTCATTTCTATAAAGTATAAGTTAATATTTTCAATGGCTGACTCATGGATTGTGTAATAGACATTCTGGTAATGCATATTATGCAAGAAAATTGTAGGATATTGATTTTTTAATGCCTAAAATATCAAAGTCGATTTTGGGCAAAAGCACTGTTTAAACTGCATTTTCTTTCATTCAGAGTACTTTTTAAAGTGTCTTAGGCTTCAGTAAATGCATACATTTAGGTTTGATATATATTTGCAGGTTGTGCCTTCTTATGATTCAATGAGTCAATGTGCCAGTACAAAGGCTTGTTTTAATATCAAGGTTGAAGGTTCTAACTTCAGCTGGGCCTACTGAGACGTTCATTCATTCGAGGTTGATGAAATATGTACCATTGCATGGGATTGCAACAAGCATTTATTCTAACAACTGGTATGTGTGTTATTAAGGTTTGTGAATTATTCACAGTAAATGTAGTTTAATAATCTGGAAATAGAGATAAAAAATTTTAGCGCCTAAAAAGGAAAAATTATTTTTTTTTAAATAGAGTGAATTATTGCAGGTTAGAAGGAAAATAGAAAGGCCTACTGCCTTTGACAGATTCAGAGTGGCAGAAGCTAGGAGAGCTACAGAGGCTGGCTCAAGTCATGCTGCTGAGATGCTATCTTTAGTTTTCCCATAAACAATGGAGGAGGCTGTCATGTTGACACTTGTGACCTTTTAAATTAGGGCCTTGTCTCTGTGAAATGCAGAATGACCCTACCGGGCCTCTTAAAGAACTTAATTCCAAAGGGAAAATATAAAAAAAGGGGTTTCTTCGAAAGTCCCAACATCATGTTAAATGCTCTGTAGAACTGATACATTTGCGTCTCCGCTCTAAAAAAATAAAATTATGCCTGCTAGTTGCTTTTATTTGACAGAAAACGAAGTGTTGCATTAAGTCTTAGACAGAAAATAAGATGCAGCCCTTTTCTAAAATTTTGGAGGCTACATGCCTTAATGAGAACGATTTGCCAATTAAGACTTATTTTTCACAGTGGAAATTGTAGGTGCCAAATTAATATGGAGTGTCAGTGTAACAATTTTTACTTTTAGAAAGGTAAAACTAAGGTGGCTTGATGTTGCGAAGTAACTGACAAGAGGGTAACAGTTAAGTAATGGAAATTTATTTTCATGTATTTGGTCCTATCATGAATTGTTCTTGCTGGTCCTGTATGTTAGAAGAGAAACAGTAAAGTTATATTTGACAGCAGATTTCCATTGCCTGGTGATCTACAGTCAAAAGGAGGGTAAGGATTTTAAACCTGACAAATTAAACAGGCCCAAATATTGGGTTTTGGGCTGCAGGTTTACAGTGCATAAAGTACATGACATGGTGTTGTGTGTCACCGCTTATTCACACATGCTATTGTTTTGTCTATGCTTTTTGTGCTTGATACACAGCAAGTATATCTGATGGTTTGACGTTTTGTGCGTTTTTATTATTTTTTTTATTTGTTTTTTGCATGTTTGTTGCTGCTTTTGATACTATTACAAGCTCCCCTGTGTTGTGAGGGGATGGTCATGACGATGCCCATCGCTACGCAACAGTTGGTTGAACTTGTTCTGGTTACTAAATTCCACAGATAATGATATTTCATGCTGTGAACATAAAAGACAACACTTCACCAGTGAATGTCTATTTGGCTATAATGGTATTGAAGGAAAATAAAAAGAGATATACAGGATCAAAGTGTGTCACCTGCAGTTAGTCACGTTACTGCCCCTTCCCTTAAAGGAACAGGCAGCCCTACATTTATGTATCCTTGATTGGACCTAAGGATGAAATTATAGATCTGTGACTCAAGGTGGCCTAATTTCTATATTACATTAGTTAATGATGTTCTGTTTCCTAAGTAGCATATGGCTTTCGTTCCTTAAAAGAAAACCAGGTTTTCATTTTTTCCTGAAGAAGGAACTGAAACATTAGCTAGGAGTACCGTATATGGTGTAGTCGCCAACGGTAGAGTTAAAATTTGTGTAACTTTGGCCTTTGTGTATCACCCGTACTCTTGGTGTTGTGTCACATGCCTGACTATCACCCAAATAATTTTTTTTGTTCTTTCTATAGATTTTTTCTTTGGTTACTTCCCCTGACCAATGTCGCACCATGCTTAGTTCTTGAGATTTTAGCTATGTCCTAGTCCCATTTCTCTTTTTCGAATTCCTTTCACCAGTCAGTCCTTTTATTATTATTGATGTATTGTTCAGGTTCACATTTCCAGACTGCAGTGATGTACCAGGGACCCCCATGTTATGTATAATTCCCTTTGGTATGACCAGACTGGTTTTCAAGAATTTGCCTGCTTCAATGTTTTCCAGCCTGACTGTCAGGGTAGCGATAGACTGGTTAACTGACTCAATATTATAGTAAGACAAGTTTTCCATCTCAATAGGAGATATCTTATGTTTACCTTTTTGAACATGATGAATTTTCAATGTCTATTTTAATTTGGTTTTCGGTTCCCTTCTGTTCCTGCTACTTTAATTTTTTGTGGGATCAGATGTGTCCTAATCATGCAAATATCAGGACCCTCTAGTTCTTGTCTTTTTGTTTGCACATTTGACTATTAGCCTGTGTATTGCATAGTGCACCTGATGCACAGTTTTTAAAGGAAGGTTTCTACATGTCCCTGATAATCGGTATCATGTGATTTCTCTATTGAGATGTTCTAAGGTAAGGAGGAACACCTAGACTTAATCATTGAGGCAAATATGTGTTTACCCCATTAGACAATGCCACTGTGTGAGGAAATCCATTCAGATAGAATTCTCATGTAGCTATAGATGGCAGAGAATAATGGAGAGAACTGAATTAAAGATGCTACAGACCCTGTTTTGCCCTTCTGCCTTTGTCTTTGTATTTTATGCCCATGGTGTATGGCTACTCCTTTGAAGATTGCAGACCACCTGCTTGCAGTCACCTTGTTAAAAACCATGAACTGTTTTTGTACTAAATTGAAGGAAACTAACAGCTGTGGCACACTTCCTACGTCACTAGATTCTGCGGGTATCAAGTCATAATAACCTGCAGGACATTGATTTAAGCCTAATTCCCATCAGTGACAGCTACAGATGAAAGACGGACGTCTTGGCCCTACAGTCTCAGCACCCAGGAAGTAGCAAAGCTGGACAGCGATCGCCAGCGCATGGTATCGTACTTGCTCCATCAGACGGCGTTGGACATCACAAAACCAAAGTTTCAGTGTAAAAGAGCTAAAGAGAAGGATTCCTGTTGTTGATGGCAGAGCTGTTTTGAGGTTTCATTTCTCTACCTGTCATGTGCTGGTAACCTCTGACAGTGTGCAATCCCTTGAGCCCCTTGGCCTGAGTTTTGGCCACACCCCCCCTTTTCTTTGCTCCAACGGAAGAAGGGCAGTGCACCGGAGATTTCAAGTTTGGAAAAAGGCACTATATTTTGGTGCCCATGAAAGAGCAGCTTGAGCGTCCTCTGACACTAAATAATGAGTGTTGGAGTCTGAAAGTGCTGCTGAGCTTGAGCTATTTCCCAATTAATGGTGCTTGGGTCTGCACGAGATGATTTGTGCCCTTGATCAATGAAGAGCACATTGTTTGTAGTATCTGCCACAGAGGAGAGACACTGGTGCATTGCTTTAAGACATTGAGACTTTCGAGTGAGCTGTGGGTGTTTGCCAGGAGGGCACTCCAACTAAGCAGTACTTTTCTCACGAAGAGGCCTGAATTGAGAGGCCCATGCGAAAGAAAACAACAAAAGAAAATTTGATGGACAATAGAAGCCTGCCAGAGAGGCTTTTTGAACGGACTCTGGGCATAGTTGGTTTCACAAGAGGTTTCCGTGTGATTGTATAGACTAGGTGTTAGGAGACTGATTGTTTTGCTGGCATTGTTTTAAAGTACTATTCTGTTTAGTAAAAGCAGAATAAAGTCCATTTTCTGTGGAAAGAGTACCCCCTTTTCACCTTAGAGCATTGATGAGAGTCACCACTGTTCCACCTGAACATACAAAAATTACTGAAATGCAGAGGAGCCCTAAAAATTTTACTAGATAATTTTAGGATTTGCTTTTTGGTTAGGGTTGTGAAAAATTATTATTTCATTTGTAAATAGTGGTCACTACTTTCTCCCGTTGTCTATATGTTCTTAATAACGTGTTTTCTAGTGTCTTTTAAACATGACGTTGTCATTTATGGGTGGGATTGTTTTTCTCTACTCAATTGACTTCTGCACCCACTTCCCAACCTATGTCTTTTCCTACTATTGTTTCTTTGCACTCTTTTCACCCTTTTCCTGAACATGAGCAGGTTAGAAGATCAGAATTTGTAAGCAATTCTTTTGTACAGCTTCTGCATCAACACTAGTTAGTAGTGAACATCACTAATTGTTGGGTGTGTGATCTTATGCCACCTACTGCAGATAGAGGTATTCCTTATTTTGTCCTGCCATATGTGGCCTTTTGTGCTACTTCATGTTCGAGGAGACCTGTCCAGAGAGAGTTACCAAGTACTAGAATTTTGCTCCAGCAACATCTCCATGGCCTTATAAACATAGACCTGGACTCAGATTAGCATGAGAATAGGTTTATTACCTATGTAAGGGCAAAAGGAGGGTTTGTGGTTCTAAAAATTCTGGACCCATGTAATTTACTTTGCCACAGCAGTACGATTTTAGTATCAAAAGACCGATAATGACTAGTACACTAAGCATGAGCATTTTCGCTCAATTCCAGCAGCGTTTTCACCTCGAAATCGCCATTTTCGTCCTGCACTCGTGGCTTCCATTTTATACACGGCAGCCATTTTAAAACTTGCCCTCACATAGGCTTATAATACAGTCAGATTTGATTCCAAGGACACGTACACCTTGATTGACTTTTCTCTGACCTGGGCAAGCTGGAACCATTGCCTCAGGCCAAACCTGTTTGGTCAGTCCCTCTCCCAGTGGCCGAATCAGATAGCATCAAGGCACACCATGCCATAAAACCCTTATTATCGCTCACACACCCTGCCTAATCTTGCTCACACCTGCACCTGCTCTTTTCTTCTTCTTACTTTACGAGGGGGAGGTGCCCGTTTTTATTGGGGGTCCACACTTATCTGATGTAAAATACTAAGCCTTGCCGGGTAATTTATTATGGGTTGGATGACATGAAATATGAGGTTTCATCATGACACTGTTTTTTCCTTTGTAGTGAAAACATGTGAATGACCAACCAAAATGTCAAGAATGTTTGCCTGAAGCTTAAAAAACTGTATATAAGGAAACCTGACTTTGCATTGAAACACAGTCTCCTGAGAACATACAAATCGTGCTGTTGTACTTCTAGGACACTTGTCAATTGGTTGCAGCCAATAAATTCGATCTTTGACTTCACCTAGAAGACTCTGAGTTTCTGTAGTCTGAATCAGGAAAGTACCCGAGGTCTTTGGGTGTACCCTGGCACCGCTGGGTTACCGGATCAGTATCGGTTCTGAAAAACCCAGTACCTCATGCAGGGGGCTGAAGGAGAAGTGGAGTGCCTGCGCTCAAGGCGAAGTGCGTGGGCCTCCAGTTCTGATACTTGAGAGTTTTGTGCGCGTTCACGTATGCGGAGGAGGTGTTTGGCTGGCGTGTCTTCTAAGGGTAGCTTTGCATGCAGCACAGACTGTACCCAGGGACCGTACCGATCCCAGGTTTTGCTCAAAGTATTGTGTGAGGTGATTTCTAACTGCTAGTGTGTATTTGCCGTCTTGCAGGTACCATGCGTTCAAACGCCACATTGGACGTAGGGTGGGATACACGCCGCCTAATCAAATTTGTACTGGCGCATGGTCGGAGACCCCGCGAGGTAGGATTTCGGCCCCGTGACATTGGCAATGTCTAGCGCAGGCGCAAACACAAGATCGATTCTGGCGTGTGTCCCATGGGCTGCTGAGGTGTGTGTGTGTACTGTCGCATCCTGGGGTGCCAGGTTGTCCAAACCTCGCACAGACCGAGGCTCTCCGCCCAGCCATTTAGGGCCGTTGCTCGGCCAGACCGGCCGACGGTAATTTCGCCAGACACATCTAGTCCGGGATCTAGGATGGCATTAAAGTCACCTCCTGTTAGTGTAGTACCCTGGAGGAGTCTGGCCACCACTTGACGAAGGGAAATTAGAAAGGCATCGAACCCTGTTTAAGGGGCCTATGCACATATGAGATTAAGCGGTAGCCCGTGGAGCGACCCAGACACTGTGACATATCTACCCTGTAGGTCGGACTGCGTGGCTGTAATCACCATGGGCAGTGAACGATGAAGTAGGATGGCCACTCCCCTGGAGCCCCTAGAAAAGCCTGAGAGATAAACTTTATTGTACCCTCCCCTCGCAAGCATGGGGCACCTAGTCCCAAGGCGGTGCGTCTCCTGTGGCAAGACTACTGAGGGGGTATATCTGAGGAGATTACTATATACAGCAGACCTCTTAATCTTGTCTAGGAGGCCGTTCACGTTCCATGAGAGTACCTGTGTCAGTGAGGGCCACGCGTGGAGTGTGCAGGTGCGTTAAGGCGTCGAGTGTCTGTCAGTAGGCACAGGGACGACTGTCTCAAGCAGTCAAGTAAAAAAATCAAACCAATAAAGGAAACTTACAAAAACATTATTGTTTAACCCCAATGTGAACTTTTCACCCCCCACCCCATACGTCTACCCAGGAAGCATCTGTCGCCCAACTACCCAACCTAAACAATACAGCCAGATGGACTGTCGTTGGAGTGGAGTGGTGGACCCCTCCATTTAAATGGATCGTCTGCAATCTATGGACGGAAGTCCAAGCCAGGTGCAATAGGCGGCGGACAGGTCGCAGAGTCTCGGGCCAAGTCCTGTTCCAGTCTGTATGCACCGACTTTGGGCGATGTCAATTAATTCCTGCGTGCCTTGGAGTAGATCGTGTTTATTTAGTCAGCTGGGTGCCAGTGATTGGCTCAGGCGGTCACTGTCCATCACATGTGCCGGGTCCAGGGCATCCAGGGTGCCCACGGGAATCTCTCTGGACTCGGGCCAGGACCTTGGTCCTCACCTTCGCCCGTAGGATCCTCGGGTCACCTCAGCCCCACCATGCCTAGATCTAGTGCGCTTTCGGCCCCTCCGCTGTGCCATCCGGGCGAGAGGTCCATCTCCGGGGGAGCCTCTAGTCGGACCAGGGGGGCCTCTCTGAGATCCGACACCCTCCTCGGTCAGCCAGTCCCATGCCTCCTCCGGGGATTCGAAAAAGTACGTCTTTCCGTCCATAAAAACTTTTAGGCGTGCGGGGAAAAGGAGCATATCCGAAAGTTGCATGGCCCTGAGCTTTTGTTTAAGGTGTTCGTACGACCGGCGCCGGGTCTGGACCTCACGGGTATAGTCTGGGAATATCAGGATCTTGTGGTTTTCCCAGAGGAAGTCAACCGAGCGTTTGGCTTCCTTGAGGACATTATCTCGGTCTTTAAAGTTTAGGAAACGTGCTATCATCGGTCTCTTGGGACCACCCGGAAGGGGGTCGAGGGGCCAGGGCTCTGTGAGCGCGCTCGATTGCAAACCAGGATGAGAGAGTTTGATCCGGCATCCAGGACCTGATCCAGCGCTCAAGGAATTCGGAAGCCTTATTGTCTTCTGCTCCTTCTGAGAATCCTATAAAGCGTAGATTATTGCGCCTTGAGAGGTTTTTTGCATCTTTGGCACGTCAATGTAGCTCGCCAGTTCGGGTTTGCAACTGGGCCACTTTAGTTCTGAGGTCAGCCAGTTCGTCTTCGGCATGGGAGACACGGCTCTCTACTTCCGTGATCCGGCCCACTGCATTTCTGAGATCTTGTCTGGTGAGGCCCATATCTTCTCGCACTTCTCCTATCTTAGTCTCCACGGCCAGTTGCGATGATTGGATAGCCTGGAGGATTGCATTCACCCAGTCTGGCACGGGGCACCCTGAGGCCACGTCTCCGTCGCCACGAGAAGCCGCCGAAGTGGTAAACTGGTCAATCTTCTGCTGGGAGGCTGGTGGCTGTCTATTTGCTCTGTCCTTCCCCATCTCTCCTCCAAGAGTCTTGCTTGACCTCTTTGTGTCACGTAAAGTTTCAGGCTAGGCTCTAGTCACCCCACAATCTCACATGTCTAAGTCCCAAAGGATAACTCCAGGGGAGGAGCCTCAGGGGCCAGCCCGGACACCGCAGGAAGGGCGATTAGTCTGGAGGCCTGCACTTTAGGTAACTGTCTGCGGGTTTACCCCCTATCGGGCAATCTCCCCAGGGAGCAGTGCGGTATCCATCCGGTCACGCCCAGCCGAGGTCCAGACGTCTCAGGCCAGCACTGCCGGATACCTCTCACCTCCAGGGACTTCTGTAGGCAGTTGTTTCTCCCGGAGGGGTCCTCGAGGACAGGAAGGACACACTTGTCAACATCTCCAGCCCTAGTCCCATGATGCTTGGTTAGGTGCTCCCTACCTCACCTTATTGCGGTCCCCATCTCAGGGCCTGTTCTCGTCCCAGGTTTAGAAGGGGCCTGGGGGTTCAGTTCCTCCCTCACCCTCCGGTGCGGATCATCCGTGGTGCCGCATGCTGGTAAGAAACAGGGGGGGAGAGGTATAGCAGCGGCAATGGGGGCCCTCAATCCCCAGGCGGTCCACCACTTCTTTGGGAGGCAGCCCGGGCATGGGCGCCCCGAGGAGTCCATTGTTGCTCTCGCAGGCCCTGCACCAGTTCTGTTTGCCGTTCTCCCTTGTCCCGGGTTTAGAGGGGGACCGGGGTCTAGTTCCTCCTCCGGGGCAGAGCATCCATGGCGTTGCGTATTGATCGAAAACAAGGGGTGGGAAGAGGTCCAGCAGCGGCATTGAGGTGGCCCCCAGACTCCAAGCGGCCCACCACTTCAGTCAGAGGCAGCTCGGGCACGGGCGCCCCGAGGAGTCCTGTGTTTCCCCCGCGGGTCCCATACCCGCAGCAATCTTGTTCGCCGGTCTCCGCTCCTGCGGGGACCGGCCCATTAGATGCGTTCAAGCATCAGACCACTTCGGTGCGGTGCAGGGCCAGCCCCAGAGTCAAGGGCTGCGGCCCGGACCCGGGCCACCCTCCCGGACAGTCTCCGGATTCCAACTAGGAAGGCCTGGCGTTCCTCCCGCGGGGCCTGCACCTGAGACCAATGCTCCAAGCCGATCCGGCCCCGGGGGGCCACCGCCGCCACTGGCGGGTCATGGGACCAATCGCCAGGCCCGAGGCTGCCGCCTCCGCACCCAGGCCACAGGCCTCGTCAGTCTCCCCGATCCAGGGGGGAGACCCGCAGCAGCCAGGGCTCTCCCCAAGCGCCGCTGCTGCTGCTTTTTATCACCTGTTCGGGGACCCACACGCTGGGTCTCAGTATTGGGCCCCTTCGATATCTTCACTACTGCCGTCCCTCAGCGCGTCCAATCCGTGACTCGGCCCTACTCTCCAGGGGTGCAGCAGGGAGTCTCGATCCCCACTGCCATCTTGGCTGTGGGCTCGGTTGGGTTATTTCGGATTTAGGCACCACCGCTCCTTGCTCCGCGGCTCCTCGGGGTCTCCAGTGGGAAGGGAGTCTGTAGGAATTGCCAGATATGCGCTACAGGGTAGGAACAGGATCGGCTTCCTCTGGCGGATGACGGAGGGGTCCAGAGCACTCTCAGAGTGCGACCGCCATCTTGACGCCCGAAGCCACGCCCCCAATATTCAAATTTTAGTGATAAAAATAACATAGCCCATCTGTGTCCATCCACGATTTACGGTGCACCATTCTGGAATAAATTATGTAGGGCTAGATGTATCAAAGGATTTTGCATTCGAAAACAGTGCGAATCGGTAAAATCCACTGTTTGTGAATGCAAAATCGCGTTTCACGCTGTATGAAAGGCATTCACAGTGCAAATTTAAAGAATCAGTAAAATAGCGATTCCTTAAAATTGCGGGTAGATAATGCGAATTGCACCCTGGGATTCACAAAAAACAAATCGAAATTCAATGTATCAAGCATTCGCAAATTGCGATTAGTCGCAAAATGGGTTTTTTCATGTGCAATTTACTACGAATTGAAATCAGGTGGTAAACAGGTGCAACCGATTTAAAGAGGCCCAGAATGCATCAGCCCTTTTCCACAATGGCTGCACTTTATGTCATGGTGAGGAGGATGAGGATCCCAGCAGGTTTGAGGAGAGGGGGGAGGAGGAGACAGAAGTGCATTTTTAGAGTGCGTATTACCCTATTTGAACAGACAGAAGAGGAGATTTGTGTAAGTACAGGTTAAACTAAGCCATAACACTTGGCTTGATAGCTGCTTACAAACCCTACTGCAGCGAAACACACACAGAGCCAATGCCATACCCACTCGTGCAGGTATTATTATGCTCCCTGCACCTCTTAGCCTCAGAAAGCTATGAAGGGGTCATAGCAGCAGCTGGAGATGTCTCTCAAAGTGCGCTTTGACGCTTCTTTAATGCATTCCTAAATCCCTTGTTAACCAAAATTCATCTGCACATAAAATTCCCCAACATCTCACAGGATTTGCAGAAAACAAAATTTTATTTCTACCAGGAAGCCCAATTTCCACATGTCTGGTTGCTTTGATGGGGCACATGTATCTATCTGTCCACCATCTGCCACAGCGTATGTTTATCGGAAAGGAAAGAGTACACATTCCATGAACATACAGGTCATATGCAATGCCTCCAACGTAATAACGGATCTTGTGGCCAGATACTCAGGTAGCACATATGATTCCTACAACTTCAGGCACAGTGGACTTCTTGCTGGGGAGTTTGGCGAAGGATACCTACTTGGTAATGTAACAGTTAACAATGTTGCATAACCCCTATGTGATGTCACAGATAACAATAACTCATTTTATTCTCCTAACTAATTTTACTCTCTTATCATTCTAGAAGACAGTGCATATGCAGTGCGGTCCTTCATCTTAACACCGTATCTCAATCCTGCCACGCCAAGTGAAAGGAGATATAATGCAGCACACATGAGGACATGTAGCATAATAGAGAGGACTTTCACCTGCTAAAGAGTTGTTTCAAATGCTTGCACAAGAGTGGAGGCGCACTGCAATACATTCCGGAAAACACCTACAAAATCGTGGCCACATGTGCTATGTTGAACAACATCCCAACGATGAGTGGTATACCAGTGGAACTCACAGAGCCTGACTCCAATAAGGAGGACAATCCCTCACCACCCCTTCACCCAGCAGGCAGAACCAGTGCAGCATAGGGCAGACAAAGACATGCTGAGATTACATGCAACTATTTCTGATATAAGTAATGACAACACCATGTCTACTTTCATTTATTGCCTTGACTTCAGGTAATATATATGTGAATAGGACATAGGTATACAGTATATGCAATCGGGTCCCAGTTACAGTGTGACACTACTGACATCACAGTATCACTGCATTGCTACATGATATGCAAATCCCCTGTGCTTCTTCACGTTACATTTTACATCCACGCACTCCACTTGAACGCTCAGTGGTCTAAGTGGCACCTCTTGTTGTGGGTTCAGAGACCGTAATGTGTCTGGACTGCGACGCCTAGGATCCATGGCATGGGCTGTGACTGCTGAAGTTCGAGAGTTCCTCACTATCCCCACCACCCTGTTTGCTGTTTGTAGCACTCCTGGCTGTCTGCATTGTCTCCAATACATTGGTGATTTGCACCAATCCTCATGCAACGTCCTGGCTGCAATGTGCCATCTCCACTTGCATGCACACAACACGTTGTGACACCAAAGCAGTTGTGGTAGTGAGCCAATTGACAGATCTGCTGAACCCATCCAACCTGCCCATCAATTGGTGATGGCACCTACGGTGGGTGAAATGCTCCTGCTGAACTGCAGTGCAGAGTTCCTTACTGTCACTTGTCATCTCCCTTACATGTTCTGCTGCAGCTTGCTGCCCCTCATGCAGCTTGCACATGTTGTTATTGAGAGACTCCAACTGCTTGTGCATTGATCCCATTCTGTCATCGATAGACCCCAACTGCCTGTGCATTGATCCCACATTGTGATCGATTTACACCAACTGCCTGTGTATGGTCTCATGTGTTTACACTGTAGGCACTGCACTTTCAGCACGGATGCCTCAAGGCCACCAAACGGTGATGGGCCCTCACCATCCTCTGTGCACTGTCGGCCTTCTTCGTGACACCTCCTGACTAGAGTGGACTCACGCTGGGACAGGGACTGCTGTCTGTCAGTGCTTCTAACCTCTGGAGGTGGTGTGGGTACTCCTTCTGGAAATTTATCAGAGTCCAGAGTAAACTCAGGGAGGGCTAGCACTCTTGTCCTGCGTCTAGTTGATGCTTGTATGATAGACTCAATGGTGTTTGAATCGGACTGTGGCTGACTTTCATCATTCCCCCCATTTCCACTTTCTGATGCGTTAGGGCCCGGAACATCTGCAACAACAATGCGCAGCATGTCATTCTTGGATTTGTACTCTCACAGTTACTTAAATGATGAACATTTACCCTGGCATAGTATCTCTAATTGTCTGTTGTGTTATTTATCTGTTTGGTTTTACACTATCTTGCTATTTATGTAGTAGATGCACTTTAGGCGTATGGACTACCACTCCCATAAGGCTTTGTTGTGTTGAATATAATATGTGGCATGGACTACTTATCACTGTGCATAGTGCCATTGCTAGTTTATAAGGGGCATTAGTACAGTCACATATGGTGATTTAAATAATTACTGCACTTTCCCTTGCTGGTACCGGGTGTGCCTGAGGCGTCAATGTCAGTGACACCACTAACAGCTTCAGGCAGCAGTGTTGACTCCACCATGTCTTCCATGGGTGTGGACGGTGTCTGGGTGGGTGGTCCTCCTCCAGTGCTCCTTGCCTCCTTCAGCCTGCTTGCTACCCTCTCTTGTCAAAAACAATGGGGGAAAGCCTGCATAACCCTACTATACCCAGGCTAAGAACAAAACTGATACATCAACGGTATAGAGTAGGGAATATATGACAACATATTCACCTTATCAGTGAAAACATTAGTTGATCACTGGGAAATGGATTATTATTTTTTAAATCACACTTGGTGATTATAAATTCATATTCTGAGCTCACTTTGTCTCACTTCTCTTCCTACAAAAAGACACAAAGTGTTGACACAAAAACATCACTAGAACATATACATAAATCTACCAATACAATTAAAAATATATATACACAACACAAATTCCAAACAAAACAAGACAAAAAGCAGAGTGCATAAGCACTCTACACTTCGAAAGTAATTCAGAGAAATGGTCTGCCCAACACCTTTTTTTGAGGCAGTTCTCCTATATGAGGTAGTGATGATTTTATACTGTCACTGGTAACCAATTGTTCATACCGAGTATGTGCGGTATAATATTTTATCTAATTCTTTTCAGTTCTTAAATTCGTAGCACTCCTAAGATTGTTGGTTGACGCGTTTTGGCCCATTGTCTATGGGCCTCATCAGGGCAAAGGAAGTGGTACCTGTATAAAAAATACATATCAAGTATAATACTTATTCTTTAAAAAGTACCTTTATTATCAATAATGCCACCAGGGTCATTTTATACCCTGTTCACTTACGACTCAGTTTTTCACCTTGTGAGCAATACCTTCATATGTATTTTTAAGAAAGCAGCGCCGCCATGGAGATTCCGACCCCCTTCCCGCCATCCAACCGCCAGGAACAGGATGGCGGGAACGGGTGTCGTGGGGCCCTGGGGGCCCCTGCACTGCCCATGCCACTGGCATGGGCAGTGCAGGGGCCCCCTAACAGGGCCCCAGGGAGATTTTCACTGTCTGCATTTCAGACAGTGAAAATCGCGACGGGTGCAACTGCACCAGTCGCACCCCTGCAACACCGCCGGCTCCATTCGGAGCCGGCCTCTGTGTTGCAGGGCCTTTCCCACTGGGCCGGCGGGCGCTCCCTTGGCGGGCGCCCGCCGGCCCAGCGGGAAAGTCAGAATGGCCTCCGCGGTCTTCTGACCGCGGAGCGGTCATTTGGCGGCGTCCGCCGCCCGCCAGGGTCAGAATGACCCTCTATATGTCTTTATGTAGGAAGAGCAGTGAGACAAAGTGAGCTCCAAATATGAATTTATAATCACCAAGTGTGATTGAAAAAAAGAAAATTCCCAGTGATCACCTAATGTTTTTACTGATAAGGTGAATGTGTTGTTGTATTTTTCCCTACTCTATGCCATTGATATATCAGTTTCGCTACCCTCTCTTTGGCATGTGAACGCAAGTCATACCAGCGCTTACGTATCCCATTGATGGAATGCTGTGCAGCACCCGCCGCCCATATTTTGGTCTGGATGTCAGGCCACATTTTTCTCTTCTCACTTTCTGGAACCTGTAGTGAGTTGAGTGTTTTCACAAATAACTGGTCATGGTTCTTGACCACCTCTTCTGTGAGCACCTCCAATTCCTGCTCACGGAATTTCAGTTTGTGCTTCCTCTCTCCTTTGTCCTTCCCATTCCCACCTGTGGCCATGGTAATTCCTGGTCCTGGCTGACTCTTCTGAGTGCCTCCCTGGTGCTGTGCTTGGTCTCTCTGCCTGATCCTGTGGTTCAGGGTTTCTGGAAACAGCATGCACTGACTCACTTCCTGGTTGAGATGTCATCAGCTGCTCCAGAATACAAAAATCGCATATAGCGATTTCAAAATACCTATTTGCTATTGTTAACGCGTCCCTCTTTGGTAACTTATTACACATCAGGACTCGTTTTAGGCTAATGAATATTTTGACCCAGTTGAGAGACACCTTAGGACGAGAAAGCTAATCAGCATGTCAATCAATACGTCAATAATGTCATCAATATTTATCACGACAATGCATTTCACTTGAGTCAACGGTATTTAATAAATTCAAGACAACACCATGACCTTTCAGTCATGAATAACCACACCAGTTTAGTATACGTTTGTAATATTTATTCCCTATTAGTTACAATACTACTAGCAGATTTATTAATCTCAAAACCAATAAGCACAATAGCATAGTCACGATATGGCAACTCTGATAAGACTTCATCAAAGCAAGAATCACAAACATCAGCACATAGCACGGCGTGAACATAATCTATCTTTAGCAGAGTATCGTCAACAAAGCATTGGCTCAGGTCTACACTGTTGCATTTAGCTAGTACATTTCTACAAGCAATATGAATTTTCATGAGAACTGATCTATTATAGTTACATTCAGCTTCTAGTTTGAAGTAAACAAGAGTTCATGTTCTTTAGCAAGTCAGCACATTGCACGTTAGAAAAAATACATTTCATATGAGAGCCAGGCAGCTAAGCTTCGGCTCATGCTAACTTAAGGCCTACAAGATTTATTAGCAAAACTTTAATAACATAATCATTAATAATTAGTATAAAGCTATTTAAATGTAATAATTCATAAACATTAGTCATTTTCATTAGTCAACGTATACATTGGCGGCCACTCCCCATGGTCACATTTCAAATGCACGTTTTGGCACAACATGTTAATATAGTTTCTATGCGGCATTATTATACATTAGTTCATAAACATTTCATGTTAATATAGATTATATAAGCTACGCTCTCTCACTATTATACTGAATCGCTATTTGGTACTCGCCATTTGCGATTTTTAAGAAATCGCAACATTTTTTGCAATCGTGTTGTTACATTGCATTTTGCGAATCCCAGTTATTTGGTATTCGCTAATGCGAACCTTGATACATCTAGCCCGTACTCTCTAAACTGACGCACACAGTTCATGTTTGTTAATTGAATTATATAAAAATGTTGTGCCAAATCATGTTTTTCAAGCAAAATATCTAGTGGTTGACATCAACTACATGAGCAAAACCATTATTCTACTGGCAACATAAGAGGAAAAACCTTTTTAAGAACTAGCCACAGCCAGAATGGAGGTCCCACAAGTTAATAAAGGCAGAAGGAATTAATATGCAGAGAAGAGCAGCACTTTTCATAGTGTCAAGCCAGCGTGGGCCGCAGTGCATGGTAAACTTTCACACACACAATGAATGGAACCCTAGGGCCCCGAAAACAAATAACTCCAGCGCGAGGCGTGTTGCTAGGGAAATATAGCTGTGTGTTTTTAGTTAGAGGGCACCCGCTTAAGTCTGGATACGAAGTTGCAAAAATGCGCCTCTGTTTATTCACACACTCTACACTACAAGAACCCAGGTGGGAAGCGCTGTATAAATTTAATTACAAATAAGAATGCCATAGCAGCAAGGCACAGCCGGAATGACACATTTTATGTGGTTATTGTTTCCCCAAAACGTTGACCTTTATCGAGAAGCCAATTCCCGGTAAACGCAAAACCAAATCAAACATCCTAGGGAACCATATTTTAAAACTAAGCGAGTGAAGCATTTCACTCCAGTGCCGATTTGTCCCTCAAAATCATAGGAGCAAAAGGACAGTTAGTGTCTCTTTAATATTTCATTTATCTTCGTCCATGGGAGACTCTGGCCGCCTTCCCGGCGAAGGCAGCTTTATTGTTTGTTTTGCCAAAGGAATCCAATAACAGCAACTGTCTGTGATTGAGTCATGCAGTGTTTGAAGGGGGCGCGGTGGGGAAGCGAGCCTACTCTGAACAAGCATTTTCAATGTAATAGGTCTCGAATTTGCGAGAATTAGAGCTATTGGTGTTGCAAATGCTTAATTGGACTTCTGTGGCCACATACATTGGTCTACCATGTTACTAATTTTGTCATTTTCGGCCATGTAATTCCAGTGGCATTGTATACAACTAAAGTGCTTCCATTTTTTTCTATCAGCAGTTTACTGTTACCCGAATTCTGCACCTATATTTAAGGGCAGAGAACACTAGAAATTGATGTTATTAAGAAAGACTGGAGGGAGAGAGGATGGCTGGTACGACTTGAGTGAGTTGTGAGGACTGCTGTTAATGAATGAATGATTTGGAAAGTGTTTACAGCACCCTCGTCCCCAGCATCCTGTAGCTAAAAAGCCACCTAGATCAGAAGCTGAGGGACAGTGAGAAGGCTACGAGCGACTGTGTGGTGAGAGCAGCGAGGACTGTGGTGACGGTCTGTCAGCATTGTGGCGAGCACTTCGGTGACGGTTGTGTACTTTTCGCTGAAGGACTGTGAGCTCTGTGAAGAGAGACACTGGTGTTCAACGATGACATGCAAGTGCTGCAAAGAGAGACTGTAAATAAGGCAGTAAGAGAAAACTGTGAGGACTATACAGAGGCCGGCGAGGTTTGAGAACACGGTTGTTTCTGACGGATGGGCAGAATTATTTGCAGCTTTTAGGTTGAAAGACTATGATGTCTCGTGGCTCGAGGGAGAAGCAGTGGAAGCGGTCAAAGTTTTGTTAAGGTAGGTCACGTGATGAGCCCTGACCCAAGAGATGCTTAGGGGAAATCTAAGAGAAATTGTCAGTCCATGGAAGAAAGCAGGGACAGGCCCTGCAAGAGACCCCTGACCTCCAGACAGATGGGTGTGGGCTGCAGACAATGCTTGCGGGTCTCATACTCATTCGGGTGTGAGGGCCAGACAAAAGTCCCCTGGCAGTCCGCAGACAACCAAAGCCCCATTGGAGGTGCCGATGTCCCAACACTGGGAGACGGGGAATAGGGGCAGGGGATTTAGATGGCGAGGCGGCCTTGCTTCCGATCCTAGATCCCTGAACGACTTCCTAATCCTAGCTACTGACACGTCAAAGACAGCAAGAGAAAGAGAATGTGTGCACCGAGGAACCTGTGCAAAACAATCATTTGAATATACACCTATGGAAGACGGGCGCCAGTGGACCATGTAATAGCACACTTATTGCACTGCTCCCACAAGAGCAGGATCGGAGCTCACAAATGTCTTGAGTAAAGCAAAAACTGAGATAAACACGCAGGAGGGAGGCGGCCCAAGGAAAGGGAGTGAGTGGAACTACCAGGGAATTCCGAGGGAGCAGGGGGAGGAGCCCCCAGGCATTTTTAAAACAACGGACATGAAGCAGCCAAAGTCCTTCCTCTTGAAAAAAAAAAAACAGTAACACTGTTTCCTACGAAGAAACACAAAACAATAACAAAAGTGTTTTTTAAAAGATACAACACAGCACTAGAGAATAACCATTTTAAATAAACAAGCTGCAACACCATCTTTACTCGCTGTGCACTCCTCAGATAAGCCACTCCCTGTAGAAGCAACATAACAAGAGAAGGGGGTAGGGAGACCTGCTGGAGGACTTGCCAGAGGAAGCATGGCTGCTCTGGAACACACACCCACAGTGTAAGAAAAACTGACAAAAACAAAAAGTCCCCTACAGAACAGATAAACAAGACAAAGCTTAACTAAACAGAAGTTGGCCTCTGCACCCAAAGAGAAAAAAGGCAGGATAAAGAGGCATGACTGACCACTAGCAAGGAAGGATTTTTAAACGACACTGATACAAGCAAGTGAAATTGCTTTAAGCCCACAGTAAGTAGTATACTAAAAGTAAACAAGAGGTCCTATGCTTACGTTTGACCTAAAAACAGACAATCTGGCTTCAATGAATGCTAACTTTAGTGCAACGCGGCTAAAAGTGCAACATATTTATGAATGATGTTTTAAAGTGTTTCCACTTAGGTAGAAAATCATAGTCATGTAGTAGTTACACATTTCCTTCATGTACCACTTACCGTTTTCTCCTCCTCTTCTATTGTTGTTCTTTGTAACTACTTTGCTCACTGACTTACTGCTGCCACTTTAGAGTACACGTCTCCTCTTTCCCTTATGTCCCCAAGGAACCCTGACACTACTACAGCTTTTACATCAGGCCCTTCTAATTCTTGGAGCCACTCCTCTGGGTGGACCGCAGCAATGGAATACAAGGAAGTCTCCCTTTCAAAGCACTGGCCAAACTCCAGAGAGCGCAGAACTAAAAAGCCCAGGTCATACTCAGCTTGAAGACATCAGAGCATACCTACAACTAGTGCCATCAGAGAAGATATCGAAGGTTGGCCTTCCAACCGAAACAAATCATTCCCCTGCATGGTGTGCTGGTGCCACTTTTTTTTTTGTTGGGTGGGAGGGTGGATTTTAAAGGGAAGATTTCTACATTCTCAAGGCTTAATATACCTTTTCCAATTCCATCCATCTGTACAGGATTGCCCTATCAATGAACCTCTCCCACCACAAATTCAGACTTTTCCTGATACAGTTGTCCAGAAGCAGATACAGCTAGTGCACAGATTGATTAAACTTCCCATTTATTTGCTCCCTCTAAATCTTCTGCACAACTACCAGTCTGGATGCAGATCACACTGCAGCACGAAGACGGCCAGCTTACACACTGTAGAGAATGCCCTCTTGACCACTAATGAAGAAGACAACTGCCTCCTGTTATTGCTGGACATCTCAGTTCCCTTTGAGAGTCAAGCATCCCACCATTGACTCAGAAAAGGATATCACTGGAAATGTCCTTCACTGGTTTTTCTCATACCTTTCGAACTCACACAACGTTGTTCAAATGCATAACCAAGTAACAAAAGATCCCCATCACATGTGGAGTCTCCCAGTGTTCCATACTGTCTTCTGTCACCTTTAACTTTTATATATGTAACTGCATGGTCCTTTACTCACAGATAACAGCATTGAGAATCACATGGTAGTTCTCACCTGCACATGCATTTCAGCTGCTAACTTAGCAGCTGCAATGGATGTGCACACAGCAGGTGTATGGGCATTAGGCACTTGTGCTCCGGTGAAAACACAGAAAAAAGTACATTTTAAGACTTGAAAAGTATCTGAACCAGATATCCTGCTTTTGTATTTTTTCAATAAGCTAGCCTCCTCTTAGGTTTCTTGTGCACCTCGTAATAGTGTCTGATCTTAAGCCACTAATACACCCAGCACCAACCGATGTTAAGGGAGCTCCATGTTCATACCAGTGGTAGGCTAAGACACCTCAGTTCTGCCCATTGTACATTTGTGGTGAGAGCTGTTCATTTATGGACCGAGAGTCACTTCTCATTAAAGAAGTTCCAAAAACATGATGGGGTTCTGTAAGAAAATAGTTCAATCCAATCTAATTTCCAAATTCAGAAGAAAGTCTTGCTACTAAGTGGTGCGAAAACAGACACAAATTAAGCCAGAAACAGCGTGATGCTTCAGAAGTTATTCCAGCGAGACAGACATTGAGGTATTAGATTTAAGAATGTCACATAAATCGCAGCTGGCTGGAGACAGTGTAATGCCCAAACAGAAAAAGATGGAATTAAGTGAAAATACACACAAAATACAAATTTTACAATTTATTACCAATAAAATCTGTATGCATGAGTAGTGATTAAAGCAAGTGCCTGAAAGAGCCTGCATATAATTGAGAGAGAGAACGGTGTATCAGTGAGCTGGCATCAGTGTGTACAGGCCTCGGAAAATCTACTCGCCCACCCTCTATGGCGAGTCATATTTTAGCGGGTAGGGCTATTTTTGGGACCTACCTTACCCTTCGGGCAACTGAGAAAGAACAGATGTTCTGTTTAGTCACAAAGTGAAAGAGCAATAAAGACGCCTTTAAATCTTGTTTTTATCTTGTGACATTTCCTCTGTGTTCAGCGACAGAGGTCAAGAAGAGGTAAGAAGTTTGTCTTCTTATATTTAATTTTCCTTTTCATTGTAGAGTTCCAGTATTTTGTACGGTGAACTGTCTGACCTGCTGCACAAAGACACAAAAATTTAAATAACTAACTTAACTGTATAAAAACATTAAAAAATATATTTCAGTAGCCGTGGAAGCTCCATGTTTTGTACTTCTGGGTGATGAAAAGAATATTTTAATAGGATGAAAACAAATCAGAACACTTTACTTCGTGATGTGCAAAGGATAAATATGATTTCTGAAACCCAGCTTTCACAGATTGTAAATACACTATATAGCTTTATCAGTAAAGCTGCAAGTTAGTGTGAAGGTTTTAGAGCATTTCTTGGAAATGTACTGTCTGTAAATGACAGTGTGCTACCACATCATGATTTAGTAATATATTTATTTAAAGTGAGCGTTTAAACATAAACTGAGAAACACTCCTGCCCTGATGTCAATGCTATTAGAAAACTAAGAGGCAAATCACAGGTCATGTGTCCCCTGAATGTGGGCTAGATTCTTTTTATACATGGAGCAAACGTTTACTCTATTTAATCAAACAAAATAGTTTTTTTTGTACAGCAGAATTACTGATCTCACGTACTTAAAGATGCACTTCAATCAATCAATAGTTTATTCGGTCCAAATTTGGGCCATTTAAAAGGTTTAAAAATATATACATACGTACAGAAAGATAAAAACCATAAACCAGTACACAATAAAAGGAACAATAGTAAAAAAAAGTAGGGGTCCAGTAGCTGCCTGAGAAAGATTACATAAATAGGTGGGGTGAAAGAGGTGCTCGGAATAGTCTCTGGATCTTACCCTGTACATAACCCTGAACAATAAAATAATAATAACGTAAAAGCTGTTGTGTGGCACATCTCTATATAAAATCAGGCATTGAAACTCCAGACAGTAAAACTGATTACAAATTTAAGAAGTCAGACAGAGGTAGATGATGCTCTAGGTTAATTAGTTCTTTTGGGTTAATTAATCCAATAAATTGCATCTTGACAATTATAAAATTAAATATAATTTTAAATTTATAAAACACTTTAGTTAAAATAACTCGATGTAGCACTTATTTAGAAATACGGTCTTTTGTGCTCAATAAGTCGCGGTTTACAATTAGAGCCCAAGGCTGATATAACAGGATGCTGATTTACTGTTTTCTAGACAGCTCTTCAAACAGTGAGTTAAAATCTAGAATAGTCCTATTACGAATTTTCCATGCTGCTGCCAGATATTTAGAAACAGCGCTGATTATCAGTATGGAAGTGTCGTATTTACATATTCTGAATAGACTGTTGCGGGATAGTGGATGGAGTGTTCTGCACAGGGGAATAATCCACTTCCCTCGGGGACCTTTGTACAGAGGGCAAAAAAATAGGATGTGTTCAGCTGTTTCCTTGCATAAATGACAATTTATGCATTTGTCCGATGGGGAACTGTTAGTCGACCAACCAGCCGTGTAGCTATTGACCGCCAATGTCCCGTACCTGAGCTGGAGTAGTAGAGAGCGATCACGGGCTGGTATGGGTAGATCCAGGGAGCTTTCAGGAAAGGGAACGTGTTTGACCAGCAGGAATTCTGCTGTCAGCCGACCTGACCCATTTGAACCGAGAGATTCCTCGTTGATTTTTGCCCAATAATGTTCTTTGATCAGGCGTTTAGCACTGCCAGGAATCATCTCGGGGTTCTCCCAGTACTGGGATAGACTCAGTTTGGTCCATGCCGCTTTCATCTCCCTGAGCCACCGTACCTTTTCCCATCCGTGATGAGGTGGTAATAGTTCTTTAACTGCTGCCCTGTAGGGTTCAAGTTCGTCTGTTTTCCATAGTCTGACCCAATACAGGAGTGGTCTTAGATATGCTATGTCTTTGATACTATTTAAGCCCAGGTCCAGTCTGAAGGGGAGCATTGGCGTGCCCCTCCCCAGTCTAGATATGTGTCTGAGGAAGTTATTTTCTTTGGTTTGGAGAGTATCCATCTGTCTGTGTAATCCCCAAAGTTCTGCTCCATATAGGGCCGCAGCACGGATTTGTGCTTTATATATTTCAGAGATAAGGATCAGAGGGGGGCTTGTGGCAGTGCTAGCTTTGCGTCCTATTACTCCACATCTTTGGCTAATTGTTAGTGCCCCTTTCCTTATGGCTGGCTCCCAGCTGCCCTTGTCAGATAGTCTAATGCCCAAGTAGTCATATTCCATTACTCTCTCCAGGGGAGTTAAATCCATCTTTATGTTTGCGCTGAGCTTCTTGTTCGGGGCGCTGTATATCATAAGTTTAGTTTTCTTATGGTTTATGTCTAATCCATAGTTTCTGCAGTATACACCAAACTGATTTACCAAGTTTTGAATTCCCATGGGTGATTTAGACAAAAGAATAGTGTCATCTGCGTAGAGTAGGCAGGGGACTTTGGTTCCAGCCTGCTTGGGAGAATCATTTGTGCAGTTTGCTAAGTACTTGATACAGTTGTTTAAGTATAATAGGAAAAGAGTTGGGGCCAGAACGCACCCCTGTCTAACTCCCCTCTCAATAGCCACTGGTTCTGTGAGATCACCCTTCTTGCCGTTCCTGATTTGGGCATAGGTATTTTCATGTAGGCGGGTAATAAGTTTCAGAAGGCCATGCGGGACACCCATATTGGCTAGCGTCAGCCATAACTGGTTTCTGGGGACCAGGTCGAACGCGGCTCTGAGATCAATAAAAACTACGTAAAGGTTACCCCTTCCTATTTCTACAGTTTTCCATTTTATTGTTAAAAATCTTAGCACCTGATCTATAGTACTGACTGCTGGTCTGAACCCTGCTTGTAGATCAGAGATGGCGTTTGTTTCTAAAATCCAGTCTTCTAGACAGGACAAAATTTGCTTTGCAAAGATTTTTTGGAAGTTGTCGAGTAAGGAGATTGGGCGATAGTTGGCAGGGTTAGAGGGATCGCCTTTCTTAAAAATGGGGACTATCTCTGCTCCCAACCAGGAGCTCGGAACAGGTGCTCCAGCAGCTATCTCATTGGAAATGAGGTTTAAGTATGGGGCCCATACATCTGGATTCGTCTTGTAAAGGTCTCCTGGTATTTTATCAAGGCCGGGGGCCTTTCCCCATTTCATTGAGGCAATCGCAGCCTTGGTATCTGCCAAAGTGAATTCAATTTTGGGGGTCTCGGAGGTCATGATATGGATCAGATCCCGGGAAGCAGCATCGGTGGTCCCCAGGTATAATTGGGAAAAATGGTCGGACCATTCTGCAGGGAGTATTGAGGCACCAGGCGAACGGTGTGGTTCATTGCTGGCATCAGCTACCAATTTCCAAAATTTCGTGGTGTCGTTTGTTTTAGCAGATTCCAGGAGGAGGACCCATCTTGATTCATCCCATTTCCTACGGGCTCTACCTTGTTCCTTTTTGTAGTCTTTTCTAGCTTCCCTTATATAATCCATCTGGCCACCTCTTAGGGCTCTCAGCAACTTATGCTGTGCTTCTCTGCATGCAGTGTTGAACCATCTTGCGTTAGAGTTCTGTTTAGGCTCTGTTGCCGACTCTTTAGTAAGTAGAGTTTTTAAAGAGTTAAAAAACAGTGTGTGGGCTGCTATAAGCCCACCACTATCTTTCGTGGGTTGAAGTATATATTCCATATGATCCGCCAGCTGCCTGTACACTTTTGCCAAAGTGGTTATGTCAGTGTTCAGGGATTTCCATCTAACATTTCGCCTGTTGTTGGTCAGTGCGAGCTGCTGTCTATAGGACTTGGGGCAGGAGACTTCAAGTAGGGGTAGTAGGTTCCTGAGTGATAAAATCAGTGGTTCATGGTCGCTTTCCTCATGTTCTGTGATGTTCATATCGACCATGTGACCCCAAAGGCGGATGTCGAGCAAGATGTAATCAATCTGGCTCTTCTGCAACCCACGTTTAAATGTGGGGTGAAGGTTAAGATCCGAGCGGGAACGGCCATTGCAAGCCCGGAGGCCGTGTGCCAGTGTAATGTCCATGAGCTGGTATGATAGTCTGTTGATTTTAGGTCTTTTGCTTGACACCAGCTGGGGGATGCCCCAATGAGCATCTTCATCTTTATATAGTTCCTGGGCCAGCGAGTAGGGTTCAAAAGTGGTGTTAAAATCTCCGGCAATGAGAATAAAATGAGAGGGTGATTTATCGGTGAGAAAATTGTCTAAAATAGTCAGTGCGTTGGACTCATATTTATTGCCCAGGCTCCTATTATAGATGTTAATTATTAAAAGTGGTTTCTCTCTAAGAGATGGTATTGATAGACCCATTAGATCAGGGCAGCCCAAATCAATTGGTTCAATTTGGCATTTGAGGGAACAGCTGAGCCATATTAGCAGGCCACCTGAGGGTCTCCCTGAATTCACCTTATTTGCTGGAACCCAGTAGCTTTTGTAACCGATTCTGTATTTAGGCTCCAGCGCCCATGTTTCTTGGAAGAGACATATTTTATGTTTGTCTATAAATTTTCCCCATTCAGGGTTGTTCATTTTACTCTCCAACCCGGCAATGTTCCAACTGAGGATGGTATCTAAGCCATCTGGTTTGTTATGGGGAGCTTCAGCCACGGGATTCTCTCTCGGGACTAGGGTACCGTGGGGAAGCATTATGCCCTTCTCAGTCGTGTCTAGGGTGCTTCCAGCCCCATCTAGGACAGGGGGTGGCCTAAGCCAATCAAATACCTGGAGTAGGGGTGGCTCTGCGGGTTTGCTGTGATCTAGTGGGTCTGCAGCTAAATTAATCTCAATCACCCTGCGCTCCTTATCTGTTCCCCCGAAATGGATTTCAGAACATTTAAGATAGTCTGACTGGGCGAGAGCGGGAGTTAGAGTAGACTCGCTAGTGTTGCTAATGGGAGTATATTCGGCCCCACAGTTGATTTGCCCTGTTTTATAAGTTTCATTTTTCCCAGCTATAGGATAGTTTTTGTTCCAGTTGCTTGAACCTCGGGAATTAGGAAAAGTCATGTGTAATAGTCAATCGTTTTCGGAGAGTGTGGGCGAGGCAGGATTGCAACTTGGCTGGAAATCAGTTGGCATCTGAGCCCTAGGAAAATCTCTGGATGTCATTGTCACCCCCTTGAAGCCTGGTGCAGTTTTATGGGGGTAAAAGGCCTGAAGCCTGCAAAGTGAAGTGGCCCCCCCTAGGGGGTTGAGATGGCATGCATTTAGGGAAAGCTGTTCGACAAGGGAGGGCGCATTAAAGTTAATAACAATACAGTCCCCAGTACCAGGGTTTTTGAGTGGACCCACCCAACCCACCCTCCTCACCATTAATATTGAGGGTATCATATGGAATGCGAATCTAGCATGTTTATGCAACCAATGAATAACCTTGTTTTTCAGTTCTGTGAATGATTCTGGGATGATGGACTTGAGCTTAGGGACGTTCGTAATAACCAGCACGTAGGGGCAGGCTTCTGGTGGTAGATGTAAAGTTCCCATGTTAGTTCCTGAGTCCCTGCGCATCCGATCTACTGGGATATTTGGGTGGGTTCTATGGGGTTTGGCGCCCGTGTTTGTGGAAGGGGCAATTTCACCAGTCCGCCTTAGGTAAGAGGAATCGCTCTTTGTGTACCACTTTTTAGGGAGATTAGCCAGACTAGGTGTAGAGAGCTTCGGTAGTTGATGTAGTGTGTCAGAGCAAGGTGGTTTTGGCTTGTGAACCATAGGTGGTGGGAGAAGGGGACTACTGGCATCATTGACAGGGGGGCCAAGGATAGGGTGTTGTCGCAGGCAGTGCAAACCCGATGGGGAAGGGGGGATTGGCTGGCTGGGTTTAATGAGGGCATCGAGTTTCTCCTCGATGGCTAATAGACGGATTGTTATAGGATGTAGTTGTTTTAGAAACTCATCTTTAATAAAGTCTGTGATAGAAGTAATATCCAGGTTGCCATAGTTGGTAGTTTGGGCAGGTATATGATCCTTAGGTCTGGTAGATACGGTATGGACAGAGGGGTCCAGGACACGGGCCCGTTTGTTCTTTAGATTCGTCTCCCCCCGTTTCCTTTTGCCCTTTGTGCCAAGATTTGGGGAGGGTGTAGGCCTGATTGGCGTAGGCTGGGTAGATCCCGAAGAATGTATGGTTCTGTCCAAGGGTTCTGCGTTGAGTGTTTGAATTGTGAGGGTGGTTGGTGCTGGTGGTTCTGCAGAGGGGGGCTGGGAAGCTGGTGAAAAGAAGGATGGGGGAGCAGTTAGACGGCGCTCGACCAGTTCAATTTCTTTTTCTAGTGCCCCTACCGCTTTTTGGAGGAAGCCGTCTAAGGTCTTGTTATTGCCTGCTTCTTCCAAAGGTATCCCTCCCTTCCGTCTACCCATCTTGTTTTGGTAGGACTCTCAGATCCTGTGCAAAAGTTTAGCAATCTATTTCCTGTGAGCACTCTCCCTCTCTTTTCCTCACCCTGTTTAGCTCTGCTGAGGTTTGTGTTAGGGAGTGCTGAGATATCTAAGAGGCATGAAGGGCTGATCACCTCTGTTTGAAAAGGTGTCCGGGTAGGTAGATAGTTGTCAGCCACTGCCCAAGTCCTGCATCTGTGGAACCTGTTTAGGGCGTTGGAGTTCCGAACTGTTGAAGATCTTTCTGGGTGCCTCACTCCACCCACAGCACCATATGGTGCTTCTTTCAGGCAGCCTTTACCTATTAAAAAATGTCAGGGGGGTGGCCCTGCCCTGGCTCTTCCTGGCAAGGACGGGCAAGGACGGGCAAGGACGGGCCCGCCCTTGGCCCGGGCTTTGCCCGGGCGCCGCCCGCGCGCGTCCCGCGCGGCGGGAGCGCGATGAAAATTTAAAGGGCTCCTGCCCTTCTGATTGGACACTGGGCTCTGGGCTCAGGGCTCCTGCCCCCTCCGGATTTCTCTGGCGATGCGCGCTTTCCCGCGACGGCGGGAGCGCGATGAAAATTTAAAGGGCTCCTGCCCTTCTGATTGGACACTGGGCTCTGGGCTCAGGGCTCCTGCCCCCTCCGGATTTCTCTGGCGATGCGCGCTTTCCCGCGACGGCGGGAGCGCGATGAAAATTTAAAGGGCTCCTGCCCTTCTGATTGGACACTGGGCTCTGGGCTCAGGGCTCCTGCCCCCTCCGGATTTCTCTGGCGATGCGCGCTTTCCCGCGACGGCGGGAGCGCGATGAAAATTTAAAGGGCTCCTGCCCTTCTGATTGGACACTGGGCTCTGGGCTCAGGGCTCCTGCCCCCTCCGGATTTCTCTGGCGATGCGCGCTTTCCCGCGACGGCGGGAGCGCGATGAAAATTTAAAGGGCTCCTGCCCTTCTGATTGGACACTGGGCTCTGGGCTCAGGGCTCCTGCCCCCTCCGGATTTCTCTGGCGATGCGCGCTTTCCCGCGCGGCGGGAGCGCGATGAAAATTTAAAGGGCTCCTGCCCTTCTGATTGGACACTGGGCTCTGGGCTCAGGGCTCCTGCCCCCTCCGGATTTCTCTGGCGATGCGCGCTTTCCCGCGACGGCGGGAGCGCGATGAAAATTTAAAGGGCTCCTGCCCTTCTGATTGGACACTGGGCTCTGGGCTCAGGGCTCCTGCCCCCTCCGGATTTCTCTGGCGATGCGCGCTTTCCCGCGACGGCGGGAGCGCGATGAAAATTTAAAGGGCTCCTGCCCTTCTGATTGGACACTGGGCTCTGGGCTCAGGGCTCCTGCCCCCTCCGGATTTCTCTGGCGATGCGCGCTTTCCCGCGACGGCGGGAGCGCGATGAAAATTTAAAGGGCTCCTGCCCTTCTGATTGGACACTGGGCTCTGGGCTCAGGGCTCCTGCCCCCTCCGGATTTCTCTGGCGATGTGCGCTTTCCCGCGACGGCGGGAGCGCGATGAAAATTTAAAGGGCTCCTGCCCTTCTGATTGGACACTGGGCTCTGGGCTCAGGGCTCCTGCCCCCTCCGGATTTCTCTGGCGATGCGCGCTTTCCCGCGACGGCGGGAGCGCGATGAAAATTTAAAGGGCTCCTGCCCTTCTGATTGGACACTGGGCTCTGGGCTCAGGGCTCCTGCCCCCTCCGGATTTCTCTGGCGATGCGCGCTTTCCCGCGACGGCGGGAGCGCGATGAAAATTTAAAGGGCTCCTGCCCTTCTGATTGGACACTGGGCTCTGGGCTCAGGGCTCCTGCCCCCTCCGGATTTCTCTGGCGATGCGCGCTTTCCCGCGACGGCGGGAGCGCGATGAAAATTTAAAGGGCTCCTGCCCTTCTGATTGGACACTGGGCTCTGGGCTCAGGGCTCCTGCCCCCTCCGGATTTCTCTGGCGATGCGCGCTTTCCCGCGACGGCGGGAGCGCGATGAAAATTTAAAGGGCTCCTGCCCTTCTGATTGGACACTGGGCTCTGGGCTCAGGGCTCCTGCCCCCTCCGGATTTCTCTGGCGATGCGCGCTTTCCCGCGACGGCGGGAGCGCGATGAAAATTTAAAGGGCTCCTGCCCTTCTGATTGGACACTGGGCTCTGGGCTCAGGGCTCCTGCCCCCTCCGGATTTCTCTGGCGATGCGCGCTTTCCAGCGACGGCGGGAGCGCGATGAAAATTTAAAGGGCTCCTGCCCTTCTGATTGGACACTGGGCTCTGGGCTGAGGGCTCCTGCCCCCTCCGGATTTCTCTGGCGATGCGCGCTTTCCCGCGACGGCGGGAGCGCGATGAAAATTTAAAGGGCTCCTGCCCTTCTGATTGGACACTGGGCTCTGGGCTGAGGGCTCCTGCCCCCTCCGGATTTCTCTGGCGATGCGCGCTTTCCCGCGACGGCGGGAGCGCGATGAAAATTTAAAGGGCTCCTGCCCTTCTGATTGGACACTGGGCTCTGGGCTGAGGGCTCCTGCCCCCTCCGGATTTCTCTGGCGATGCGCACTTATATGTGAGAATTAAGAAAAAGCCAACTATGTAAACTAAAATATATATGTATCTGTAAACTAAAAATATATTTGCCTAGGATCGTACAATTTGAGACCCGTTTATGGGTCAAGTACGTTACAGTTAAGTTGAGAAGATTATTCAAATTACTTGAACAGCAGGAGAAGTAACATTTTAATGATTTTTTGAGGCCTAGTGTAGTTTATAGGGAAGAGCTATGCCCATAAGGAGAAAAGTTGCTTCATATAGAAAGTGTCTTCCAAACAACTGCCTACTGTGGTAAAATTCCTAGATTGCATCTCTGGTGGCGTCTGAGGAACCTAGTCAGGATTGAATCAATTCACTTTGTTTATCAAGCAAAATAAAAATCGCATATCAATTTTGGCAAGACAGAGCAATGGTGTTAAGGCTGGAATTATCATATCATATCATATGGATGACAGTATGCAACATAAATCAGTCAGTGACATGCTCACAGCTGATTTCTGCCGGTCATTTGACGAATCTCAGCCAGTCTAAGCATTCTACCCTTTCGAGGTAACTAAACTGATTGCATTTAATTGGGTAACAGGAACACCATTTATTTACTGCACTTAGAGACAGCAAGGGTGTACTGTGAAGTTCAAAACAAAAAACAAGATTAATATTACACCTGATTAGAAACTAATTTGAAAAAAACCTTGTATCCTGCACCAATTACCCAGGGTTGTATTCAATTCCATCTTAGTGGCCAGACTGACAAGGGCAAAAACTAAGCATAACATCAGTAAGAAAGGAGATATACTAATCAGACAACTAGCCAAAACACAGTCTGCTTTACATTGAAGATGAAATTATATGAATCACACTTCTAATGTACCACCTTTCGTCAAATCTGTCTATTTACACAGGATGAAATGAGTTCAATCAATCAATCAAATTTCTTTATTCCATAGCAGTGCAGCTATAAAAGTACAAAATTAATCATACAACATATATTAATCATAATCTCTAAAGTGCTAGGGGAATCAAAGACAGATTTACGGTACAAGAATTCTTGCCAAAGCCTGCATAAGTAAAACAACGCCTTTTGATCGTACAACAGCCCATAAAAAAACCTCACATAAAAACATGTTTCATCATCACTCGACTGCATGCACATTGTCAGTTTTCACGACCAAATCAAACGCATGAAAAACATTTTAGAATATTTTTGATAATGTTGAAAAATGGGTTATTGGTAAGGGCAGGTAAGTACCTACACTTAGCAATAGGCCACTAACCTCCACTTAGGTCCAGTTAGGTCTCAGTAAATTAAACCTAGCTCAACCCTTGGTAGCTTGGCAACGAGCGACAAGGCTTAACTTAGGAGACAAAGCGTAAAGTATTCAAATATCACAAAACAGTAATTAAATAAAACACAGTAAACAGTTTAAAAATCCAAAATTAATTTATGAAAATAGGAAATATTTTTAGTTTTAAAATTACACCAAAACTAATAAAATCGGATAAGGGGAACCGGAGATATGAATTTTTAAAAGAATTAATGCTTTATAGCGCTAGAAACAAAAAGCGCCAATCTGGTCATCTGGTCAGACCTCGAGTTTAAGGCTGACCGCGATGGAGCCCAGCTCGGCTACAGCCCGCAGGAGGCCTCGGTCAAAAGTTTACCTTAGGGACAAACCTGCTAGTCCAATCCGACCTCCTGGAACTCTACCTCAGATACGCGTCACGGGAGCCCTCGGTGGAGATTTTTACCTTCGGACTTAGTCATTTTTTTTAGGTGAAAATCCTTCGACCAGGGCAAACCTGAATCTTGATCCGACGTCCTTGGAGCCCTCTTCTGCTATGCTGGCTGGGAGGTCCCGGTCAACTTCCTACGTTCGGACTTAGTCACTTTTTTGGAGATTTTCTTCACCGAGACGAACCTGCAAGTCAGGCCGGGTCGCGGTTGAGGCAAGCCGGCTAGAGTTGCCGCGGCGGGTCAGTCCCTCTATGGAGCTTTTTTTCAAAAGTGCTCCAAACTTCTGGATCTTCTTCCAGATGTTCTTTTAAGGTTCTTTTAAGGTCCACAGTTCACCCCAAGGTTCCAAAAGCTCAGAGATGCTCCTGGGGGGTGTGGACTACAACTCCCAGAATGCACCTGGCGCAAACTCCTTTTTGGCCACTGGACAGTGGTGAGCTGGTTGGTTTCTTCAGGAGTTGGTGCAGGGTACTCTGGTTAGCAAGTTTTCACCTGTAGCAAACAGGGAGTCCCTCCTTGAACCAGTTGAAGCCAGGCAAAGTCCTTCTTGTGGTGAAGCCCAAGTGTGCAGCGGGTGCAGTCCTCCAGAGTGCAGTGTCCAGGTGCAGGCCAGGGGTCCAGCACGGCAGTCCTTCTTCTGTAGTTCTTCCTTGTTGTAATCTGAGGTGTGTGTGCAGGTCTGCCAGTCTTATCCTTGCTCCTTGCTCCTGGGTGAAAAACAGGGGGGTCCTGGTTCTCCAATCAGGGGCAGGGTCGTTCCCCCTGTGATGACCACTTCCTGGGAAGTGTGGCAAAAATTAATCCCAGGGAGCAAACTTCCTCCAAAATCCATCATGGCTGAAAGTGATTTTTGGAGGTTAAATCTGGGTGAGCCCACCCACTAGTGTGGCTAAAAATCATAAACACATCCCTCTCCTAATCTAATCTAATCAAGGGGGCACCTAATTGTCTGGGTTTGCAGGATGTGAGGGTGTTGCTAGGTTGCTCCAAATGTCTTTACCTGCATTTGAAGACCAGTTTGGCAGCCCTCCTCCTCCCTGATTCCCCATCTGCTGAGGGGAGCTCTCCTCCCAAAGGCACATCTCTTTGTGTTGAGCCAGGCCACTTCACACCTCATCAAGGCAGCCTAGCCAGGCTGCCAGAGGTTGGCCAATCAGAGCACAGCAGCAGAAACACTGCAGGGCTGAAGTTGGCAACTTTTCAAGTAAATTTTAAAACTCTTTACCTGGACAAGTTATATTAAATCCAACAACTGGAAGTTGTGGGATTTATTATAACAATTAATTTGATACCAAACTTGTAGTATCTATTACTTAAGGGGATTAAAAAAAAAAAAAAAAAGTCTCCCCATTCTAGCCTATGGAGGCCATTCACTACAATGAGGGAAAAATGAATGTGGCTGTTTTACCTCACCAGGGCTTATAAAACTATTTTTATAAGGCCCCTGCTTATAGTTACATGGCACCCAGCCCTAGGGGCACATAGGGCACACCTTAGGGGTGACATATGTAAAAAAATAAGGTAGTTTAAGACTTCGGAACTACTTTTAATTCCAAAGAAAGTCGAATTTGCATGTAACTTTAATTTAAAAGCATCCAACAAGGCAGGCCTGTCTTTAAAATGACATTGGGCACCTTAGCAGGGCACGTCAGCAGTGCACCTCTGGGGGCACTACCTATGCTGGGGTCCCTAAACCTCCATGCCCTACCATATAGTAGGGACTTATAGGTAGGTTAATTTTGCCAATTATAATTAGCCTAATTTGCATAGCCACTTTACAATGAGTTTGGGGGTGACCAAGGCAAAGAGGAGGACTTTCCTGCAGATAAAAACTACAAAAGAAGATAAAATGTAACATCATCTGTGTTGGACTTTTTTGCTTATGCAGGGTCATCCCCAATCTTTTTGCCTCCTATTTTTTCTGACCTGTTGCTGTTGGCTTTTGAGCTCTGAGCACTTTACCACTGCTAACCAGTGCTAAAGTGCATATGCTCTCTGTGTAAAATTGTATGTAATTGGTTTATCCTTGATTGGCATATTTGATTTACTAGTAAGTCCCTAGTAAAGTGCACTAGAGGTGACAGGGCCTATAAATCAAATGCTACTAGTGGGCCTGCAGCACTGGTTGTGCCACCCACATAAGTAGCTCTGTAATCATGTCTCAGACCTGCCACTGCAGTGTCTGTGTGTGCAGTTTTAACTGTAAATTCGACTTGGCAAGTGTACCCACTTGCCAGGCCTAAACCATCCCTTTTCTTACATGTCAGACACCCCTAAGGTAGGCCCTAGGTAGCCCCAAGGGAAGGGTGCAGAGTATGGTTAAGGTAGGACAGATAGTAATGTGGTTTATATGTCCTGACAGTGAAATATTGCTAAATTCATTTTTCACTGTTGCAAGGCCTGTCCCTCTCATAGGTTAACATGGGGGGGGCTATCTTTAAATCTGATTAAAGTGTAGATTCCCTTTGGGAGCGGATGGACATGTGGAGTTTGGGGTCTCTGAGCTCACAATTTAAAAATACAACTTTTAGTAAAGTTGATTTTGAGATTGTGTGTTTGAAAATGCCACTTTTAGAAAGTGAGCATTTTCTTGCTTATATCATTTCTGCGACTCTGCCTGTTTGTGGATTCCCTGTCTGGGTCAGTTTGAAAGTTGGGCTGGTTGCACCTCACACTAGACAGTGACACAAAAGGAGCTGGGGTATAGTCTGCGTTTTCTGATGAGCCATCTGTGCTAGGAGGGAGGGGAGGAGTGGTCACTTACACCTGAAAGGGCTGTGCCTGCCCTCACACAATGCAGTCTCCAACCCCCTGGTGAGTGTCTGGGGCCTGGCCTGGGCAAGGCAGGATTTCACATTCAAAAGAGACTTTAATTTGAAGTAGGCCTACTTCAAAGGAGAAATTGGGTATAAGAAGGGCACCCAAAACCACAGACTTTAGAAACACTTACGGAACCAAGAGGAACCTCTGCCTGGAGAAGAGCTGAATAGCTGAGGAAGAAGAGCTGCCCTGCCTGTGACTGTGCTTTGTGGAGCTATCCTGCAGTTGCTGCTTCTGCCAGAGTAAGAGGGAAAAGACTGGACTTTGTGTGTCTTCCATCTTGAGAAGAAATCTCCAAGGGCTTGATCTAGAGCTTGCCTCCTGTTGTTTGAAGTCTCAGGGACAGCAAAGACTTCTCTCTGCCAGCACCTGGAGTCTCTGGAGAGACTCCTACTCTGCCCTGTGGTGCCTATCCAGTTCCTGGGACCCTGAAAGGAGAAGCTGGCAGCCTAAAGACAAGGAAATCCACGCACAGAGCGTCGTGCGGGGAAAAGATTGACGCGACTCCGATCTGCGGCTGAAAAAAAGCCACGCCACCGGCTCCGCAGCTGAGAAACAACGCTCGCAGAAAACACGACTGAAGAATCGACGCACGGAGCAGGAGAAACGATGCGCAGCATCGCTGAAGGAGGCTAGGAGATCACAACCTGCGCTGCGGGGTTTTCGGATCATCGTGCGGCTGGATTTCTGACTCACACCCGCCTATGCGGGGTTATTTTTGACGCACACCTGCCCGTGCGGGGTTATTTTTGACGCGCACCAGGTACAATTTCACGCTAGCAGCGCTAGTGTGTGTTTAAAACTACTTAAAGACTCTTTTTGCATTTTTATTGATAACTTGACTTGTGTATGGTGGATTTTTTGTCGTTTTGGTCTTGTTTTGTTTAGATAAATATTTCTTATTTTTCTAAACTGGAATTGTGTCATTTTGTGGTGTTTTCGTTAAGTTACTGTGTGTGTTGGTACAAATACTTTACACTGTCACTCTGAAGTTAAGCCTACTGCTCTGCCAAGCTACCAAGGGGTTAGGCAGGGGTTAGTTGAGGGTGATTCTCTTTTACCCTGACTAGAGTGAGGGTCGTTGCTTGAACAGGGGGTAACCTGACTGTCAACCAAAGACCCCATTTCTAACAATCTGTTTATAAGTATTATTACATAGCCAAACCTGCAGATGTAGATTGTGCTGGCAACCTGGTGGGAAACAAAGTAGGTATTTTACCATATCTGCCTGAAAGCGTAACAGTAAGGAGCATTCCCATCTACCTCGCCCAGCACAAGGATAATCACTCAAAGTGTTATCATAGTTCATTGGCAAATAACTTTTAATGATGCAATGCCCAATCTTTTTTTCCTATACATAAGTTAATAATACTGTTTAGGCGTGTTTCCTACCCACTGTGGCACACAATTCATAATTTACTAAATACCTGTGGTGTGCGAATCGCATCAAAATATTCTTTTACAAATTCTAACCAGCGGATTTTAAAGCCATTATCACTTACCAAACAATCTTTGATTAATTCCCTGGATAAGGATGCCACCTAGTTCTTTCCGATTGAAAGCCACAACATTGGGGGCGGAATTTGAATAATATCACTTATATACTTAAGTCCCGATTTGTTATGACAAAGATAATGAGGCGTTATTTCTGAGGTATCACTGAGAAAGAACTGCTCATTTACTTAACACTGTTAACATGCAAGTTTGGGGATCAGTAAAGTGCTATATAAATTTTGTATTGGCCAGCATTAGGTGTTTAAAAAAAAAAAAAAAAAAAAAGAACATCAAGCAACAAGTTTTTAAAGGGTTTGGGGTACAAGAAGGGGTGGGTAAAACTTGCAGAGTTTTACTCCACAGACGTCTGTAGAGCTACATAAAACCTCTGGGAAATTCCACGGAGTTACGCCCACTCAAATGTCTCCAGGCAGTTCGAATCCCACATGCATTCAACTATATACAGTGGTGATAGCTCCGGTGAAGTGTACACCAGGGAGTGTGCCACATATTGCTCTGATGCGAAAACGTTTACATCCCTTTTACCCACTAAGAATGTCCCCCCTTACACCCCTTAAAAACACAACAAACAAATATCATCATATGTTTGTCGCAGGATCGGCTCTTCAATCCTTTTTTCATCCTATGGTACACACACAAAGCGTTACTAAATCACAAGAAACAATACAGCGGTTAGTAGTCGTTTTAGTTCAGTTTCATTGAAGAATATAAACTATACAGTTTTTGGGCTTCCAGTGAAAAAAGCAAACAATTAAGAAAGTGTGCCGGCAAAAGAGTAGCTTTACTTCTCTAGCGATCTGGGCTGAACAAATCGCCTCTATGAGCTATAAGCAGACATATTCGGGTTAGTCCAAGTGGATCTTGGGGTTGGTGTGGACAGTGACCCCCCCCCCCCTTCTTGAAGTTGGGGGACAGACCATGCACATACAATGCACTCACTACTCATCTGGGCAGACTATGGAAACCTCTCCATGAGTACGAAAATGCAAAGTGTGCAGGGGACCTCAGTAACCTCATGTTAACGCCCCTTTGCTATGAGAGAGAGGGGGAGAGAGAGAGAGGGAGAGAAAAAAAGACACACACACACACACACACCTGCAACAAAAATAATTGAGTGGGGAAGAGAAGTGTTTGTCGAGACCCTCTAGTGAAAGAACAAAGCTAAATTGTTTGGAAACATGTGGACGGCCGCAGAGAGTACAGAGGGCAGAGTCTGTGTGCATACATCAAGAGAATTACTAACTCAAAGTCAATTCACAGCTTTTTTGTCCAAACACAAAACCACGCATAATATAAGAAAACAAACAATAACATTAGATATTCCGTCTATGGGCTTACTTACCATCTAATTACACAAAGTTCATCAAGAGACAGACACACCCTGCAGAAAGAATGAAATGGCTACTCTTGGTGCGCTGCGTAGCAGTGGCTACATATAGGAGGCTTGAATAGTTTAACCCGGTGGTACACGATGTCCATTTTACTTTGAACTTTACCTTATCCTTCAATGTACAAGAGTGGAGGGCAGTTTCTTAAAGTGTAGTGGGAGCAGTGCACACACTAAATTTGAGGGGTGGGCAGTAAACACTGCCACGCAGCGGTTGGTGGAGCTTTTGCCAAACATGGTACGCCAAGAGGAGCAGGCAAAATTCTGAACTCCGCTGGCAGAGTGGAGTTTACTGCCCACACCTGGGTGCAAGCCTAACATTCGGTACATTCATAGCAACATAAAGCATAGAGTAACATGTTGTTTTGGAAGATAAACAACATCAGAGTCAATTAACAGTTTCCAACAATATTGTATATTGTAGCCCTGACTATCCCATCTGTCACATTCCCTCTGTAATCTGCACATTTTACATTATTTGAGGCACTTTCTGGCAAAAGAAGCTGGTCTGCACCATAGCCCAACATATTACATTTTCCCTCCCATGGTGTACAACATCCGTAAAACACTTGGGTATCTGGGTCAGTCAAGACAAGTCAATGGTCGTTACAGAGAACTATGGGACTGCCATAGCAAAAATCGTCGACCACTAGCACAAATGGACTTAGCTTCCTCTGCTACTACATGGCAGAATCGCCCTGATCAAAATTATTATATTGCCCAAATTATTCTATCTTTTCTACAACATACCAATTCCTCTTACTAAGCACTTCTTTAAGACGCTAAAATGCTTCATGTTTAACCTAGCGAGGGCAGGCAAGCAGGCTTGTGTTAAACAGAAGAAACTGACATTGCTATGTGAATAAGGAGGGCTGGCTGTGTCAGATTTTTTACTTTACTATTATTCTGCTCAAGCTTGCTTTGTACATTACTGGTTACACACCCTCCCATACAAGAGTCACTACCCATCGAACATGATATAGCCTATTCTATTCCCTTTGGGGCTTTGATAGGACCTACTCTCCCTTCATGAGTGGTTTGAAATTAACACTGACATGAACGCAGCTGGGAGGGACTTTGAAAGAGACACAGCAGTGCCATATTGTATTCCCCAGAGCAGACTCTTACACACATCCCACTTCCACAACTTAAAAGCAAAAAGAATGTCCTGCCGAGGCTAGTTACGTGGGGAGTTCAGACTGCGGGAGATTTCTTCCTGAATAACTGCGTCCTGGAGTCAGGTGTAACCACAAACAGGGAGGACTCCACTGTTCTTGATTACTTCCTCTTAATCCACCTTAGGGCATTGTGCAAAGCCAAATATCAGTCCTTTTCCCACAGACCGAACAAATGCAGAAAGCTTACTCTGCTCCTCACCGTCCAATCCAATAGGCAACTAGCGGCTGCCCTATATTCTGGGAAGCAGATGGAGCCCCTCTTAATTGTACCTAGCACCAGGGCACTGTAGGATGGGGATGTGGGCAAAATTGTGACTACTAAGGAATGGTCATACTGTTATAGTAAGATCGGGCCCTATTCCCTGAATGGTCACTTTCGGCTCAGGCTTGTTAAATTTTTACATCATACACATCATACCCATTTCAAATTACAAAAATGGAAGCTACAAATCGACTCCTGAATTGTCCAATGTGGCACCATGGATGCAGAGTTCATATGAGTGGCACTGATCTTCGTGCAGGCAGCTCATTTTTGGTATAGGTTGCTCCAACTCATTTCCGATATGATTGGCCTAATCGTAACACCAACTCCAACAAGCATCTGCAATTCAATAGGTCTCGCATTTGCTTGAGTAAGAGCTATTGGCATTGTGAATTAATAACTGGACTTTTCTTGTCATATAAATTGATCAACCCTGCCTCATAATTTTGTCTTTTCCTGACATATAATTCCAGTGGCCCTGCATATAACTAAAGAGCTTCCATTTACCTTCTTCCTCGATCTGCAGCAAAAAACGAAAATGTTGCCATTTAGCATCCTAATTTAAATCAGACATGTTAATTCTAACAGAATACTAATTTTACCACCCCACCATCAGAGTTGCTGGCTGGCTAACACAATGCCACGAAAAAAAGACACAATACAGCCACAGAGGAGAAAATAACTAGAAGAGTCACCCAAACATATCAAGAGTGTTCAAGCAGTCATAGCGTAATAAAGATGTTAAATTAGCATGGATTATGGTCATAATTGTAATAAGGAGATATTATTAAAACATATACAATTATCATATAAACCTTTATCAGAAATAAACTTTTGGCGTTAGACTGTAATGCTCAAAACAGACCCTAGAAGGCACCATAACAAAATATCACTTGTAATAAACATGGTCATGTAACTATATTGTTAGCCCCCCCAGAGAGGGGTAACCCCATGAAAAACAGGAGAAAGTAATGCTGAGTAACTATATACTTTGCCCATAGAGGGCATTTTAGGGCTAGCAGGCCTACTGCAATGATATTACAAATAAGGCCTTTAAAACAAACCTTTCCCAGCTGTTAAACAAAAGTTGTAGCCATGAGAAAGCTTAAAAGACACTGAATGGTGGGAGGGGTTATTATTTTGGGATCCCCACAAAGCTAGTTCGGGGAGCCAGAGATGATGTAGACAGAAAGATTGTTTTAAATGTGGCCCCATCCACTGTCCTAGGACCACCACAGGCTGAATTATGAGTAAAAATGTTTTGTAAAAGTGATGCCCTGCAAAGCATTATGGGGCGAGTTTTCGTGGCGCAAAAATCATAGTATCTTGTCTGCAATGCTCAGAACCGCCTCTAGAGGACACCCCAATAAAAATAGAATTTGGAAGAAACATGGTCATGTAACTATACAGTCAGCGCTTAGAGAACATAACCATATGAAAAAAGAATGGTAGAAAGTTGTGCAATGTAACCATATATTTAGACCCTAGAGAGCAGAGTGCATTACATATTTTCAAGGCTAGCAGGACTTTTACAAAGCCCATAAAACATAACTTATCCCAACTGCAAAACAAAAGTTCCAGCCATGAGAAGTCTTAAAAAGATAACAAATGTGGTGGTAGGGGTTATTATTTTGGAGTCCCCATTAACATAGTGTGGGGACCCAGAGATGATGTAGACAGAAAGAATACATTGTGGTCAATGTTTTGAATGTGGTCCCATTGTCCTTGGGCCACCACAGTTATGAGCAAAAATGTTTTGTAAAAGTAATGCCCTACAAAGCATTATGGGACACGTTTCCATGCCACAAATATTTTATTATTGGATATGACTGTAATGCTTAGAAAAGCCCCTAGAGGACACTACAATGCAAATAGCATTTGTAAGAAATATGGCCATGGAAATATATAGCAAGCCACTAGAGAGCATAACCACACAAAGAGAAAATGGCAATAAATAATGCAGTGTAACCAAATACTTAGCCCCTAGAGGGCATAGTGCATTATATTATTATATATATATATATATATATATATATATATATATATATATATATATATATATATTCATTCAGTGGTAGCAAGTCCATAACAATGGTATTACAAACAAAGCCCTTAGAACACAAGCTATCGCCAGCTGTAAAACAAAAGTTCTAGCCATGAGAGAGCTTAAACAGATACTGTATGGTGGGAAGGGTTATTATTTTCGGATACACACTAACCTAGTGTGGGGACCCAAAGATGATGTAGACAGAAAGAATATGTCATTGTGAACGTTTTGGTGGTGGTCCCATTTACCTAGCACCACCACAGGCTGAGTTATGAGCAAAAATGTTTTGTACAAGTATTGCCCTGCAAAGCATTGTGGGTTGAGTTTTCTCGAGTTCAGTGAATATTGTAGTATCTGCTCTCCCTGTGCCAGGAGAGCCGCTTTCACTTTGATGATTTCTGTTTTATGTAAAGCATTCACCAATTTCAAGTGTTTCAAGAGGAGAGCCACAAGAAATTACTCTGATTAGGTAACTGTGAACAATGTGACCAGCGCTCCAATTCCTCTGATCGAGTTCCTGCTATTGTGCCTGCTGGCGCTGTGAGCACCATGGTGGCCATGCAGCACGAAGGGAAGAGACAGAAGAAATAGTTCACCCACACTGAAATATATTGGCAGTCGTGCAGTAATCTACGTAACAGGGGCAGTCTGCAAGGCGTGACAAAAACAACTTCAAGGCAGGACAAACATTAAGTATTTACCAATGACATTAAGTGATTTTTGAAATGCAGGGCCACAAACGAGTGAAAGTGATGGGTGTGACATGGGCGTAGTTAAAAGCCCACAATACTTACAACACATCAAAGCGCTTGTGAACTTCACCTAAAAATGGCCCTACTGGAATAAATTATAGACATTCCCTGTGCTACGTGTAAGTTTACTTCTCTAGCTCCGCTCCTAGTCAAGAGTCTCAGACTCCAACTACTAAAGCATCAAATAAGGGCCCTGTCGTACTCCGATGACCAATTAGACACATACTTTGCCACCATCCCGCTGGTGAACAGACCCAGAGATATATGGGACCCGTTATGCTCCTATCTGCTCAACCGTGACACGCATGACTCTCCCAATAGCAAAAGTGTGTTCACATCTTAAAAGAAAAGTGCAATATCTGTTGTGAGGACCTCTTGAACCCTAATTGGCTCCCTTACTTTTAGCTTTGTTTTCTATTTTACACTTACACGTTTTTAGCTGCATTGCTTATAGCATAGCTTTTTGTAGCAAGGACCTTTTACACACTTTTATCAGCTTATTGTTATTCTAGGAATATACATGACGAGCTGCTTACTTAGCCTCTTCACAACATATTATCAGTACACTTTGTCCAAGGTTAAGAACACTACATGATATCCTAGTTTGTATTGCCCATTCAGGAGGAGCTTCTAACATCTAGGCACGGCACTGTATCAGAGCTGTGATCCCAATACAGTATGAGTTAATTATATAAACAATGTACTGATCTGAAAGGGGTGAACGGCATTCCAGATATGACCGTGGTGAGGCAAATGCTGTGTTCGACATGCAGCTCTGTTGGCCTTAATCTACCAGCTTCCCAAAGGGATTGCCATCTACACCACAGACTCCTGACACTATCTTCAGATAGGAAGTATGGGGCTGAGGCCAAGCCCTTAGATCGGGCCAGAGAGAAGAGTACACCTACTATGCTCTCAGCATAGTCGTAGGTTTAAGTAGAAACCTCTAGAACATCTGGAACCAAATTCATCATGGCTGGACTGTTTGCTTTCTTTACCTCATTTATAATGCTGATTACTTTGCTTTGTCCCATCTGCATAGATATCACAGCTCACTCGGTATATGCTAGATTGCAATTGTTTCTATAAATGTATTGAAAACTTATCTTGCATCTTCTGTGTCTAGCCTGGGCATGCATGAGTCATACAATGAAAGAGTAACATTTACTTCCACAATGTCCCTGGGGAATCAGTGTGCCATGTTCAGGTTGCCATAATCACCTTCCACCCTGGTTGGTTTGGAGTTCAGGTGAGGCACTGCGAGATAGTCAGGCATTGGGCCAACAGTTTCTGATGTGTGGACAGTCTTAATGCCCCACATCCTTAAGTTATGTTGTCCCATTGCTGAGTCCTATTACCTTACTAGGAACCGTACAAAACCTTACGAGATTGGATCCAATGCCTTACGAGGATTTGTCTTACTTTTACCTATAGCTCAAATACACTTCACTTAACACCGGGCCTGCAACTGAGGCCCTACCTCATGTCGCCCATCACTTCACCTAACTGGAAGTGTGAGTGATTGGTTTGCATGCTTATCTGAACATCTTATATTGCAGATTGTGGTGTATCTAATATCGCAGTGGTAATGCAGTGCCTATTCTCTTTGATTATAACTTTTGCTCGCACTGCTGTAAACTTTGTCTGCAATGCATTATTTCTAGGCTGTATTGTGGGGAGTGTTGTTGACTGTTATGTAATTTACCCAAATTGGTCAATTAAAAAATACACCTCCTTCCTGGCTGGCAAAAAACAACTGCAAAACTACCTCTTTAACCAGCGTTTGAGATTACTTTGTCCTAATTACATTATCTCTGGAACACAGCTAGTCAAATGCATCAGGGCAGACCCAATTTATCAAATACATTTACTGCAAACTTCTGCCACTCTGTGATATATGTGTAGGTAAACTCTCTCATTAATGCAGGATGATGACTACTGTTAGAAATGGGGTCTGTGGTTGGCAATCAGGTTACCCCCTGTCCAAGCAAGGACCCTCACTCTAGTCAGGGTAAAGGAGAATCACCCTCAGCTAACCCCCGCTCACCCCCTTGGTAGCTTGGCACAAGTAGGCAGGCTTAACTTCAGAGTTTAGGTGTAAAGTATTTGTACCAACACACACAGTAACTCAGTGAAAACACAACAAAATGACACAACACAGGTTTAGAAAAATAGGTAATATTATTATAACAAAACAAGACCAACATGACAAATATGCACCATACACCAGTCAAGTTATAAATTAAAGGGCAAAGCACAGGCAGGGCAGCACTTCTCCAGGTAGAGGTTCCTCTTGATTTCCAGAAGTGATATAATTATCCAGGTGTTTGGGTGCTCTTCTTATACTCATTTTGGCCTTTGAAGAAGGCCAACTTCAAGGGAAAGTCTCTCTTGTTTGTGAAATCCTGCCTTGCCCAAGCCAGGCCCCAGGCACACAGAAGGGGGTTGGAGACTGCATTGTGTGAGGGTAGGCACAGCCCTTTCAGGTGTGAGTGACCACACCTCCTAGCACAGATGGCTCATCGGGATATACAGGCTACACCCCAGCTCCCTTTGTGTCACTGTCTAGAGAGAGGTGCAAACAGCCCAACTGTCAAACTAACCCAGACAGGGAATTCACAAACAGAATGGTTTAGGCAAGAACATGCCTACTTTCTAAAAGTGGCCTTTTCAAAACACACAATCTCAAAACCAACTTTACTAAAAGATGTATTTTTAAATTGTGAGTTCAGAGACCCCAAAGTCCACATGTCTATCCACTCCCAAAGGGAATCTACACTTTAATCATATTTTAAGGTAGCCCCCGTTTTAACCTATGAGAGGGATGGGCCTTGCAAAAGTGAAAAACGAATTTGCCAGTATTTCAGTATCAGGACATATAAAACACATTAGTACATGTCCTACCTTAAACATATACTGCACCCTACCCATGGGGCTACCTAGGGCCTACCTTAGGGGTGTCTTACATGTAAGAAAAGGGAAGGTTAGGCCTGGCAAGTGGGTACACTTGCCAAGTCGAATTGGCAGTTTAAAACCGCACACACCGACACTGCAGTGGCAGGTCTGAGACATGATTACAGGGCTACTAATGTGGGTGGCACAACCAGTGCTGCAGGCCCACTAGTTCCATTTGATATACAGGCCCTGGGCCCCTTTTGTGCACTGTACTAGGGACATACCAGTAAATCAAAAATGCCAATCATAGAAATCCAATTACACATACATTTTACATAGGAGCAATTGCACTTAGCACTGGATAGCAGTGGTAGAGTGCACAAAGTAACAAAAACAGCGAAAACTGTCCAGCACACATCAACAACCTGGGAAACAGAGGCACAAAGTTAGGGTAGACCCTGCCAAGGATGCCAAGTCTAACAACTATCAACAAGATAAGCCTACGTGGCCTAGTCACTAGGACTGCATGATGAACGTATCGAAATTTCTCAGCCCCACCCCCATCAGTCTTTGCCACTTTTTTAAGTGTTACAATCCATATGTACACTTGCAATCACCTAAATGATATTGCTGTGAACTGAAATTGTCTATTAATGCTCTATCAAGTGTTTGGTCTTACTGTGGTTTATCTACATTGGTCAATATCATCTCCTTGTATCACCAGTGGCATAACATAACCCTCGTGTTAAGTGGGAGGCCAGAGCTCCAGCGGGCACCCTCAGTAAAAGTAGGTGGTGGACCTGGGCAGAGGGGGTCTTCATGCACTTTGCAGGGGGCCCCCTCAAACTTTGTTACGCCACTGTGTATTACGTATCCTTAATTGTACAGTATTGCATGAAGTACTCTGATGATCTAGGGTCTTGTATGTGCTATCAAACAACCTCGAATAAAAATAATATATATTTAAATGCACTGTCACGCACATAATAAAAAGTAGCTTTCATATGCAAGAGAAAGTGGAAGAGTGTAAAAAAAAAACAGTCCTTGACAGGCACTCTGCTAAACTCCGACGAAAATGCAGTGAATATGCAGCCACTGAAACATTTCAGCAGTCTCAGCATTTATTCCCCTTGGTCCTTTAGTGAGCACTCACTGCAGAGCCACGGTGAATCATGGAAATGATGTCTTGTAGCCTTTAGCAGCTCATAAGTGTTTTTTACGCCATCAGGTCATTACTGGGGAGATGGATGCCCCAGGGAGGCTTTGGTTACTCGTTTTGATTCTACTGTTCTTTTCCTCTATTGGGCTACCTTTAATTCCTTATCCCTCTGAATATCCAGCGGACACTGCACTTAATAAGTGCGAAGTCAGCGTTTATAAATATACTGGGATATTACAGAGATGAAATTGGTCAAATGTAATCCCTAGAAGACTCCTCATAAATCTTTACGTACTGGTAATGACCATATGTGGAGGAGGGAGCATGCTGGTATCTGCTACAGGTTATAGCACTGGTATCATAGCCCTAGGCTTCCTCTGTCAATATAATGCTATGAATGCACTCAAAAACATGATTACAATTATAACTGATGAGGATCAAGTTTGCCCTTCTAATTCTAGATGTTTGGTAACTGATACAAAAGACACCACATTTTTAAACAGATCCGTTTAAATGATTTCATATTGCTTTATCATACCTAATATGATGAGAAAATGAAGGGTAGAATAATAGGGGAAACTTTCAAACAAACATGAGAATTTTGAGGTGAAGAGGTCTAGATGGTTTTACCACTGGAAATAGGGTAGTCTTTTCCATTGCAGTACAAATCGTTCTGAAGCGGCAGGTGACGCAAAGCCTTGAGCGCGGATAAGTGTAGAGCATGCAAAATAAACCTTTCTTCTCAGTGAGAGACGGGTGTTTGTCTGATGAAAAGAAGACACTTAACATGAAAATGTGGCGGCAGATTTGGTCCGAACACAATACACGGAGGCACAAGTTTTAATTAAGGAAAACATGTGCATACGGCGCTGTATCTTTGTTGTGCCTTAATTTTTGATCTATCGGGTTGAGACTAAATATAAGGCATTGTGGTAATTTTTTGATTCGCCTTGCATCGTGCGACATGATGTGGGTAGATTTTCTATGGGAAAGGTTACATTGGAATGCGTATAGGCTTATGATGAGGTTCGGAAATATATTTTTGATTTGAGGATAGTTTGGTATGTTCACTGCCTGTTCCAAGAAGCATAAAATATTGGACCTTGGAATGACAACACCGATAGAGTGGCTAATTAAATAAGAAATGCGAATAACTAACGAGTAAAACGAATGTTTTTACAATATAGCCATTTTTATATGCATGACGTTTATGGTGTATACTTGTCTCTTAACTTTTGATTATAAATGGTTGACATGTATAGCAAACAAATATTGACAGATTATGGACTTCAGCTCATGACGCCTTTAATTAATTCGTACTTAGTATAACATAATATTTCAATGTTGGACATGCTCGACCTTTTCTCTTTGATTGTTAAGTGGTAACTATTGATCATGTGGGCTGGACTTGTGGAGATATGTGTTAGCTTATATAAATCAGTCCATTTGGTGTTATTTGACACTTGCTAACATGATTTGTACATTTGGGGGTCATAGGTTCTTGTGATATGTTATAGTGGTAAACAGTGTGTGTAAAGGTCTCTCTGCAGCCCTGATGAGGCCTTCTTCTAAGGATGAAATGCGTTGGCTGGGCTGAACAATTGTTTTAACAGATTGCTAAAAAGATTGAATAATAAATGTCACATACAATGAATTTGTCCTCTTGCACATATTAATGGACTGAATGGGGAATACAATGCTGCTGGACTTGAGAACTCTTTGAAGAGATTGTGGATCTTATTACACATATGTTTTTTGAGTGCCCCTCTCCTTTTTGTATTTGTTAAAAAATAAATAAAAAAAATACCCTTAACCCTTCCCCCCTTCCCCAATTACTCCGACAAACGGACGGGTGCAATTTAAAATAAGGGGGAAAGAGCTCATTGTGAATACAAGAGGAAAATGTAACCCACTCTACGTGTTCCACTGTATGCTGCTGAGTAGCAACACACAAAAATGTGCTAATTTTGGAACAATTCCTTGTGTATCCAGACAGCCTTAGGCATGGGGTTGAATGGTTAGAGACCGGGCTAAGATTCACACTGCTTGTGCCCCACGCCAACCCACAATGGGCACAATTACTAAAGATGAGCATGTAGATGAGCATGTTTGGTTAGTCCTCTGTTAGCAAAGGTGTACAGCGCATATCTGAACGCCTCAGAGTACAGAACAGCCTCTCTACACTCACCCAAAGATCGGAATTTTAATCTTGTGTAGACAGGTTGACTTCACCTTAGAAGTGAGCTGGAAAGGCTTTCACCCATAGATCAGCTTAATTCTGGGAAACGCTCTAAACAACACGTTGGGAACAACGCAGATGTTTCCCACACAAGTGAAACCACGCTTGCCCCTACAACAACTGCCTTTTTTCTGTGCCTTAACCACACATGTGCTGAACTACGCATATGCGTGGTTAAAGGCACAGAATAAGGCAGAGTGGATCGGGAGAGGATGTCGTGAGTTAAGTAGGGCAGGATTGGGAGGTAGTTTTTGGGGGTGGGGTGGATTAAGGGCTCGGGGTGTGTGGGAGATTGGGCATTTTAGAGTTGGGGGTCGTGCTATGTTTTTTTTTAGGTTGGTATGATAGAACCACGCATGAAGTTCCCACACATGCCTTTACTAGGCATGCTTTTACAATGTAAAATCGTAGTAAAGGCATGCACGGCAACAACACGATTGTTGTTCCGGTTGCATTGTTAAGGCATGCGTGGTTCCATCATACCTTCCTCAAATCTTTCAAAGCCAGCTCCAGCTGGTAGTGAAAATATTAATTTCAGTGCTACTTGGTGTCCTACGTTAGGTAAACTGCTAATTTCAGTTACATTTATAATCAGGCCGTCTCTGCAACAATGAAAAAATATTGCTGTTGCAAGTAGAAGGGATTTGTGGTATGGGATTGGTCACTGTTAGCAGACACTATTGCAGGGCTCATGAGAAAGTTCAACACTTATTTTTTCACTCCACCACTGCAATGTGGAATTGTTCACACAACGTGGCTTCAGCTCTGTGACTTCAGTAGGTGCTGCTCTTTCGCAGCCTCCTCGATGATGAGGGGAAAATAGATCATAAGCATAACTGGCAGCATTAAAACAAAAACACCAATGGTCCATAGGTGCCAAATTATTTAACTTCCTACTCATAATGAAGGCAGTAATATACGCCCCTTAGAAAAGTTCATTCAGAGATCTGCTCAGCCTCTAGACCATGTATCGCATAGAGAGGTGATACTATCTTTTACCTGCAAATTATATTATTTGAAGAGTATACCTATGATTTGTTGAAAATAAAGTGCATGTTACCCACGGTCATGTCCTGAGTGGAGAACCGTTTTCAAGAGATCTAAATCAATTTCTTAAGCGTTTCACTATCACGTAAACACATAATAAACTCAGGAATTTCAGCACTGTGCTAAACAAGTGCAAGAGCAACCTTTAGCAGCTTATCCGTGCCCTACCCCAATAGTAAAGGACTCGGAATTCTATGGCCTCACAGCTGCAAGAAGTCATTAAACCATCGTGTGAAATAAATTCTGGTCCTATTTCCTTCAAACACCCAACAATTATTCCCTTGTTGATGAATAAACAAGGAAGTCTGGTATATTAGGAATCGGTAGGGCTATGTCCAACTCTTCCTTCCAAGCTGAACTGGCTGAACTTATGAAACGTTCAGTAACTAATCAGTGTCCGGAAATCCACTTTATTTAAGGGAAATTCGAGTTTCAACCTATCCATAACACATGCCTAATTTAATTGTTAAACTATTTTAAATAGAGCTGACTTAACCAAGTGGCATTAGCACACTTTATATAGAACAGGAGTAATTGGATTCAACAACAAAGTTCAATTATCATAAATATAAACATTAGGGAGAATGATAGATACTGTTTTTCAGGGGACTGTCATCTGTTTCTGAAGAGTCTAATGGTTCTTCTGGCCCATACAACAGTTTCTGGAGTTTACCTGTGATGTAGGCGTATATTGAGTTTTGAGAGGTGGTTTTTTTTTTAATTTTTTTTTTTTTTTAAAGAAGATATGTCATAGTCCTCAGATTTTTGCAGACAGAGTTCAACAGCATGTCTTAGTCTGAGAAAGATCTTTTTATGACTAAGGGCCTGATTTGCCATTTGGCGGATGGTATACTTAGTCACAATGTGACAGATATCCCGTATACTGTATTAAAAGTGCCATAGGATTTAATGGACTTGTAATATGGTGTAATATTGTGACAGAGTATCCCATCAGCCAAACTCTAAATCAGGTCCTAGGCCCAGTAGTTAATTTGTAAAAGAAAAAAAACCAGGGCCCTCGTCAGGAGGCCACTACAACTAACGCCACCCATACCGCAGTCAGTGCTGCCAAATGACAGTACTAACACAACTACTAACCATCACACTCTTACAAGGGTGACAATTTTGGCTACTCCAGACCCCCACAACTCTAAGAATGGCTTTGGTGGCATTTTTTATGTATTTTGCATCATTAAACAACTGTTATTCTGTTATCTAAATGCGACCAATGGCGCCACGATGTGGCAGACTGTTGTAAGTGCCAGTGTTGACAATTTAGTGCTGGTGCGAAGGACTGGAAATCACCGGCTCAAATTAAGTACTGCGTAAGCCTGGTTTGGAGTTTGACAGTGAGTTATTCCTCTTCAAACTTCACGAGCAGGGCCAATGGAATTATGCGTCAGGATAGGGTCAAATTATGCAGCAGGGCTGAGTAAATTATGCAGCAATAAAGGGCAAATTATGCGGCATAATGCGCCACAACTTGTAATAATATTACTTCATTATTTTATCATTTTCAAACCGAGTAACACTGTCTGGGTATTGGTTGCAGTCATTAGTACCCATTTAACATCTAAAAATGGCAATAAGCATCTGAAAGTTACCAGTCCAGCTTTGTTAAAGGGCCTTCTATTGCTTGGCAACACATGTCGCTGCATTTTGAACATTTTGACATTTGAACTGTTTTAGCTACAACCAACATTTTTTTTTGTTAAAATCTGCAGATAATGCAGCAGATGATGGTTTGAGTGGCAAACGTAGCTAACTATAACTATGCGGAAATTGACTCTTCCCCACAATTGCATAATTCCAGAAGCCCTGCTTATGATCTTCTCAAATGAGTGAACACATTTGAACTAACTGTTCTCTCTTTCTGCACAATTACATCTACCAGACACATAGGCTGGTAAATGAATGCAAGAAATATCATCAAACTGACTGCATAAATGGCCACTGTTTGAGTGAATATGCCACATTTGAAAGAAATAGCAAAGGAACGAAAGTCCTTTTTTTATGCACATGCCATAGAAATGAAATTCCGCTGTACTTTTCCATGACAATTTGTGAGAAAGTATTGAAAAATTATTGAAATTCTGAACAGCTGTATTTTATAATAGACATGTTATCAGGTGAAGTACTCATTAAAAATTCATAAAAGTATCAATTGGTGGCTTTTTTCAATGAATCTTCAAAAACGTTTAGGGACTTCTGCCTTTTAGAGTGGCAATGAAATAATTTACTTTAAATATCTTACAAATTCCCTTGCAATGTTTATATAAAGTTTGACAAAAACATTTACAGAACTTTAAAAGGGGACACATTTGTCCCAGACCATTTCGTTAATGCTTCTTCTTCTGCTTCTGTTTAGTGACAAAAATCAGCCTTGTAAAATATTGTTACTAGGGCATGTGTGACTCTTTCAACCAGTTCTGGCTTTTTACAAAACAGATCCTTGTTTTCTGGCTCTAGGTTTTCCATTACACATTATCAAATAAGGGTTTAAAATCCCAGCAAGCAAAATTCTGTTGAACAAACATCCAGCAGGCTGAAGGTGTCACAAATGATATCACATATTTCAAGCTAGCCTGGCTGATGAAGAGTCATACCCTGAAACCAGTCCCAGGATGCTTGTTTCCGTTCCAGGGACGATCTGGCAGTTCGGGCTGAACTGTTTCCCTGGCACTTATGGGGGAACAGGGTCAAGACTGATTTGCATATGGCCAGGTCCAAACTGGGGTGGCATGGTGAGCAAAAGAATAATGGATTAAACCCAGATCCGTGACTGGGGGTGAGTGGTTGAAACGTTTCAGCACTCCGTCCATCATCCTTTTGTGTTACAAATTATATGGGGTCACTCGTCAGGTATACAGATATGCATACTCACCTCTATGTTGACGTAAAGTCCCTAAGGTACAACTCCATCTTGTGTATCTTAGGTCTGCTACTTGACCACTTCTCAGGAGAGGTCCTTTGGCCAGAATATTGACCGAGATTCTGCCAGAGATGGCCTCACCTACTGCCAGTACATTTTGCAGATGTTACATCTCGCCAGAAGCCCGAAAATAATAAAGCCGACTCCCAGAAGGCGGTCAACTGACTGCTCCCACAGCGTGTGTTTGCCCTTCGCGGGGAACACTGTCTTTGTGTCTCTGTTGATAAAGGCAGCCTTTGCTGTCAACAAGGTATGCAGTGAGTCTCTTCTCCCTAATGAATTCTAGATCACAATGTTCTCCACCTTCTTAAGTATAGCACATAGAAATAGGCATTAGGGAGTTAGACTATAAATGACATTTTGAAACACACTGGGAATGTTACTTTTTTTCTTGTTACTTATAACATGTCTGCTTACTGTTTTTATAATAGTCAGTGTAATTGCTTTAAATATACTGAGAAACAGATTATTCCGATAGAAATAAATACTTTTACATAAAAGTGTTCATTCATCTTAGTGGAGTGTGTTTGTGATACTCTGAATAATGAAATAAGGCTTGTTACTGTAACCACGATGCTCCTGATAAGTTTATGGGATTGTTAGTAACCTAAAAGCAATACTTCTATGTCACTGAATAGCGTCTGCGGGGCTACAATTACCTGTCTTTCACATTCATCCCTGGAGCATTTGAACCAAGTTCACTTTCGTCACCCACAAGTGGAAAAGCACATCTTGTAGAGTTACACCACAGTGATAAATTACGCGTCAATGTATGCCCTTAAGTGTTGCTGGTGTGCAATGGCCTGTACGTATCTGAATGCTTTTAACCATCCTGCTGTCTGCAAACAATCTCTATGCTACCTCCTTATGCGAGCTGCACCATACAAAGGTGAGTCCTACCAGACTGTCAGTGCTTTTTTTTTTTTTCAAGGTTGCTAAATTGTTGACCTTTGTGAGTGCTAGCAGGGACCATGGGGGCACGATCTCGTCTAGACTGTTTCTAGACTAGAGGGTTTACCATGACACTCCTGTTTGCCAAAGTGTTCTATAGTTCTGTGGTGTGACTGTAGTGTGCGCTAAAAGTTTCAGTGATGTGTTGGAGATTCCCACGCCCATTTGCAGTTATTCTGACTGGATGCCATGCTGATGGCAGGGAAGGCCTGTTAGCTCCCCACAGAAATTGGAGTTAAAGTCAGCAAAGAGTCGTAAATGCATTTTTGAAGGAGATTATTAAGTTCCAGCTGGCCAGTGGTAATGCATTGCGGTTGTCTGTGTACTGGACATGGTTGTTATTTGTTCCTTACTGAAACTTCTTAGTGCAGTCTAAAAATGCATTATGTTTGATGTTTTTTGTAGTAACCTAACACGTATGTAACTACCTCGACTCTAGGGTTACTAAGAGGACCCAAAATCTATTGTAACTTTAGAGACTTGTCAATTTAGATATTATGCTTTGGAACTAATACATCAGCTCCTGTCGACTGTTAATACTTAGATCATTTGTGTGGTTTGGTTTACACGTAGGATGAACTCGAACTTTGGAGCTTCAGTGACTGCTTAGTGCCCTGTAAACAGGCTGTGGCCTCAAAGCATTGTTAGCTTGGATGGCATCTTGCCCTTTATACCCATCCTCAAATTTTAACCAATCAGATTATGCCATGTGATTTTATACTGTCATGTCAACACAAAAAGTTACAGTTCCATGGTTTTGAAAAAACTGTACGTCAAGTGCTGCCTACACCTACTGTAACCAGGCGAGGGCGCTGCGTCTGTCTTGTGTTAGGCTGGGTTTGGTTGTTTCAGTACAGATAATTAGCATGCTCCTATGCTACACCCTTTCAACCAGTGCATTGCTGGTTAGGACTCCTACATCAGAACTATCAAAAGAAACTACTGGGTTGGGACACTGATTACAAAGTGACCTACGAATACTTTCAATCTTCCTGTACACACCTCACTCCTGCCCCACAACGATTATTAGTGCCTTCTTTGCACTGATATGATGGTGGAAATTATATACATATACATACTTTGGGTTTTGTAAGAACAATAGTGCTCAGCCCTCGTGTTATAGTTGCACAGGTGTGCCGTTGGTAGTTCTTATAGTTTTAATAACTTTCACGTACACCTTGGTCCATAGAGTTAGTGTAATCTCTGTGCAGCCATCCATACACACATAAATCCATTCACCCATTGTATTGTATTATTCAATTATATATCCATTCAATCACTTATTCATCCAAGTTTTACTCATTCTCACGCTCACTTATTTAAACACAGAACATTCCCAATCAATGAAGAAACATTTTCATTTAGAATTTGCCAGACCTATTGGCCTTGCCAGTGCTTTTTTTTTTTTTTTTAGACACTACTATCAGTCATTCTGCTTCTCAAATTAACTTCTGCAATTATTGAGCTCTTCTGTGCTTCTGCAGAAATTAATGTCTTTCCTCTTCCAATAATGTGTTTTTGGCTATCTTTTATCATTATAGATAGTTCATATATCCGCTGAATAGAAGGTAATATGTCTCCAGAAAATGAAATCCTACTCTTTTCACCTTTGGGAACAGATGCAAGACACCAGGCGAATTAAAGGGTCCGTTCATTACAGCTGTCAGAAAATAAGCTTTACATAGAGCTGCAAACCCTCGGGGAAGAAATGAACTATAACAAAAAGTAATGTTCTGTCTGTGAGTGCATAAACCTCAGCACTTCGGCTGGAGTCTAGTCCCTTATCTCTGAAATGCGCGTATCATAACTAAGAACTCCTTCAAAGCTTTCTTATAAGATGGACTAGCCAGGCATTTATGAAACACGTGAAGTGAAGCATGTGCGTATGATTAAAATGAGTACAAAAAACAGTCTGTATAAACAGACAGGTCTTGATTTGAAAGACTGATGAAGAACAATGTGGTGAGCGGCGATGGGGTAGTGGTGGGATGAGCTTAAAGGCAGGTTTAGGGCAAGATCAAAAGTGAAAAGCTGAATCTTACAGATGAAATGAGAGTGCGAGGTTGACAGTAAAGTATGAAACACTATTACGATAAAACGGAAGAGACTGGCCTCAGGCAAGTAAGTAGTGGTGGAGCGTAAGATATTTCACTCCATGAGCCTTCACACCAACTCTACGGTGAATGGCACAACTATCGATTCACAAATACTGTGTTACTTAAATATTTAAAGTGTTAGTATTATTAATAATAAAGGTTTAATGTTTTATGTAGTTTGCAACTTGCGTGTTTACATGTAATTAGTAATTTATACTTTAGTATCAGGTTGGTGGATTTATAGGGAAAAAGGGTGATATGTTATTTAAATTTAAAATTATTGATTCTATGTATTTTTTTATGTCAAATATTTAATTAGTGATTGATTATGCAAACTGTTTAAATTATGTTTTTTAATAATTTATTTTTTATTTTATTAGAGTTAAAGTTGCAGTACATCCAAAACGTTGTACCATGAACAACCTTGCACATTTAGGCCAGTCCCATTTCCCCGGCCCCCAGCCAATCATCCCAGAGCGGTTCCACACACAAATCTCCAAGTTACAGAATATTTGAATCAGACGCTAAGACACTTTATCCCCCTTAGTACTAGAACAGTTTTCCCCTATAACATGATATGTACTACGATTCACTCCAAGCCCCCTGGGCAAGTTCTTCCACCTCCTCTATCCGTTCGAGTATCCCCGCCATGTTTGTATATCTCCCTCTATGTGATCGTCTCGTCTGACCTGCTTTAGTCGTGTTTCTTCTGCCACTGCCCATTCCTGGGAGTATCCTTAAGCCATCCCTTTGCACTAGACCCCTGAGTATTCATTCAAGCGATCACCACTCGGCGTTTGGCTAATAATACAGCTAGCTGCATAAATTTCCATTCCATTTTTTTTACCCTTCATTTTTTTTTTTAATAGCCCCCAGTAATCACTTTACAGGAGTCAGTTCGAGTTACAACCCCCATACTTCTCAAAGTTTGGACCACAAAGCCTCAGAAATTTTGCACTATAGGACAATTCCAAGCTAAATGTAGGAAAGTTGCTGGTCGGGCGTGACACCATTGACAGCTATTATCTTTACCAGGGTCGATTTTATGTAGGAAGACTAGTGTAACATATATGCGATGTATATAATTAAAATGTATTAGCTTAAATCTCGCATTACATATCCCCTGTCGGAGCAGGGCACATGCTGCCTTCCACTGTGCCTCCTCCAGTGGCATGCTCAACTCCGCATCCCAGGCCTCCCTGTCCCGTACAATGTGCCTGGGTGTGTCTGCCATCATGGCCCTGTAGATATGAGGTATAATATGCTTGACCTCGCCCCGTATTCCAGGAGTACCCTAAGCATTGCCGATGAGGGAGGGCCTCAGGGTATGTGGGCCATATCTCTCTCACGATATTGAGTATGCTGGCATACATCAAAAACTGACCATGATTCACCCTGAAAGCGTCCTGAGCTGCCTCAAAGGTTACAAAAGTCTTACTGGGGTAAAGATCTGCAAGCGTTAGGCACCCACTCTCTCGTCAAGGTCGAACATCCACCGTAGTGGTCAGGTGTCAAAAACGCTGGAAGGTCCCAAAAATCAAATTTGCGGGCAAATGGTGCCCACTTTAAAACCACCTTCCCTGCACACATCCAAAGCGTTGTTGTGTGCTTTATTATGTATGCAGGCTTGTGGCCCCCAACACCCCAGTGTGAAGTAGCTAGGCTAGTGTTTCGGTTCAAGAGTCATCCCTGAGAAGGGTTTTCTCCCAGTTTTCACCCTCTGTTAGCCACCACGCTGCATGCTGTAATTGGGAGGCTAAATAATAATAATACTCTAAGTTGGACAACTCCTATCCTCCCTCCTCTAACAGGAGGTGAAGGGTCTCCCGTTTCACCTTACTGCGGCCCCCGACCACACCAGAGATAGTAAGCTGGAATGCAGACGCCTAAATAGCGAGCAAGGAAGTGTGTTCAGAGAATTCTGTAAAGTATATAGGCATCAAGACAGAAACACAATTTTTGCCACTGCTACATGCCCCATGACCGACAAGGGAAGGGTGTTCCAAAACTGCACCGATCCCTTCAACCCCAAGAGTACTCTCTCAATGTTATGCTGATTTCGCAGTGTGACTGTGTGAGCCACCATAATTCAGAGATATCGGAAATGGTGAGTTTCCCATCTCAGGGACATATGCAGTAAATACTCCTGTGGGAGTCTCGCTAGGCACCCTAGCGGGAATATTAACGATTTTCCGCTATTAATACATAGGCCCGATAATCACCCAAAGGATTCCAGCTGTCTGATCAAAATAGAAATAGAGGACCTTAGCTCTGTCAAGTAAAAAAAAAAGAACAGAGTACTGTCTGCGTACAGACTGAAGGTAGCGGGTTTCACCCACTGTGATGCCTCATCTATCCATTCCCTGTCTGCGACTCTGTGCTAATGAATCCAGAGCCATCGCAAAGAGCAAGGGAACCCCTGTCGTGTGCGCCTCTCTATTTGCAGTCTGTCGGAGCATTGTCCCCCATGCGGACTGGACCCTGGCTGAAGGTTCCGTGTAGAGAATTTTGGACCATCTCAGGAATTTTGGCCCAAACCCCACAGTTGCGAGGACTGCCAAGATGTACTCCCAGTTGATAGTGTCAAACACCTTCATGATATCTATCGAGACCAGTGCCAATTCCTCCTCTCTATCTTCCACCTCGTGGAGCACATGCATCAATCTAGTCGTGTTCCGCCAGTTGTGAACCCACTTTGGTCAGGATGGACCAGCCGGGCCATCTCTGGGCTAAGCCGTGTTGCAAGGATCTTACTCAGTATCTTTACATCTAGGTTGATTATGTGGTAGGCCGGTAGGCCACCGGATCAGAGGAGGCCGCTCCCTGCTTGGAAATCATAGCAATGAGCCCCTTCCGCATTGACTCTGGTAATGTATTATCAGTAAATGATTCAAAAGCTGAGGACAGAGTTCAGTTGCAAATGCTTGATAAAGCTTGGCTGTAAAGCCATTGCTACCAGGACATTTACCCACAGGGAGAGATCTAATAGCCGCCTTAACCCAGCCGTCACCCAGATTGGCATACACCCCCACAAGGTGGTCCCGAAACAGCGTAACTATATCTCACTATGTCCTCGCCTCTCCCCCCTGGGGATTCGTGAGGTGAAGCACTAAGGAGCGCTACTTCTCCTGTCGGAGGATCCTCGCCAGGAGTCTCCCAATTGGTCACCCACTCGGTATAGCAGCTGTTGTTATGATTTCAAAGTGTACCTTTCCAGTCTATCTCTAGTTTCCGTCAGTTGTCTGGTGTGCTGAGTTTCCTCCCCTTATTGCGTCTTTGGCATTGTTGGCACTCCATCAAAGTGTCCTCCCTCTGAGCAAGTTCTGCCTGTAGTGCTTTCTGCACTGCACAGGTAAGCTCCACACAGTTTCGCCAAAGCACCATCTTCCATGCCTCCCCCTCAGTCGCCCGTCTTTGTGTAGACGCCCAGTTATGTGTCATATAATCTGTTATTGATTGTGCAACCGTGTCTCTACATACCGGGTCTTGGAGAATCTCTGATGGGAATCTCCAACTATGTAGGGTTTGGGAGCTATTTCCCCACTGGAACACGCACGTCACTGGGTCATTATCTGATAAGTATTGTGTTAGATGGCATACCTCCTGTACCTTGGGGGTTGTGTGTTGCGTGAGCAATATCCGATCCAATCTGCTAAAAGTGCCATATGTATTCGAATTACCAGTGTACTCCCTAAGGCCCGGGTGTGTGTCTCTCCAAATATCCCAAAAGCCCAGTTGTGACATTGGGGTTTTCAAACTCGCAGTCATTTGTGGTTTGGTGCCCTGTCTACGAGGGTGTCTAGCCAGGGCCCCCATCCATAATGCAGTTGGAATCCCCCACCCAGAATGTATCAGTCCCCATGTGAGTAGACAGTTCACTGGCCAACGTGGGGTAAAATGTGTCCTCATCTATATTCGGGGCTTATGACTTCAGTATCTCCAATTCCTGACCATCCAGAGTTCCCCTAAGCAGGATGTATCAGCCCTCAATGTCTGTCTCCATAAAGTGCAGGGCAAAGGGCACTCCCGAAGCTATCCAGATGTGCACCCCCCTGGAGAAGGAGAATGTAGCATAGTAATTCTGCCTTCTCCATTTTTTCGCCAGTTTCTGCTTTTCTGCGTATTAGATGGGTCTCTTGAAGACAGGTTATACTAACCATGCTGCGCCTAAGCAGTGACATCACTCTGTATCTTTTCGTAGCGGTACAGAGACCTCTCACATTCCAAGTGAGAAGTTTAAAGGTGTTGTGGACTACCATGGTGTTGTATGATCTAAGCTTACCCTCTGAAGGGTCATTTCCGGTGTGACATGGCCATATTGTGCATAACTAAACTGTAATAAACAAAGTAAACCTAACCCACAACAATCCCAATTCACCCCCGCAGACAATCGTAGCGTTAACATTAGCCTATCGGAGCCCACCCAACTTCGTGTTTGGAAGTAAACACTCTTCCTACTGGTCCAACTGGGACCCATTACCTCACATTTGCTACTCCCCGGTGCAACATCTGTTACCTTCAGGCGCACTCTTGTAGCTGACCACCCTAAGGGGGGGGCTGGCGAACAGTGGTAGGATCTGAATGTTATTTGCAAGTCAGGTCTGCATTATGATGCCACAGACATCCCAATAATTAGGGAAGGCCATTTATAGACTCAGTGTCTCGACCAACAGTTCACTCCTGTGCAGGTGGTGTCTTAGAGTTTAAAGTAGGGAAATGCTATTGTTCCTCTTTGGCATCATAGTCCTCAACCATCCTGGAGTCACCCCTCAGGCGGGGTTGTGTCGGGGACAGTCTCCAAATTGGGGCATTGGCCATGTGAGATGACCTCTCACGAGGACACCCGTTCTGGAGGCCAGACAGTTCTCTCTGAATAGGTTGAGTGAGTGAAATGCATTGCACCATCCTCCCGTATGCAAATTCTATGTCGAGGTGATGAGTTGTGTGCTGTGCGCTCCCTGTGGATGCCTGCAATTGCTCCGAGTGCACGAGCACTTTGTGGTCCTTTCCATCAACGACCCTCCCCGCTCTACCCTGCAGCCCCTGGAACTCCAATCTCGAGCCAGTCCCAGACAGCTTGTGGCATATCAAAGAAATGGGCTTTACCAGTATGGAGGACTTTCAGTTTGGCAGGGTACAATAGCATGTACGTCAGTCCCATGGCCTTTAGTTTCCGTTTTGCTGCCAAGAAGGATTTACGTTGTTCCTGCACTTGTTCTGGGAATATGGCAATCTTACAGTTCTCATACTGTTGCATTTCCTGCTCCTGCTCCCGGGCTGCTCTCAAGATACAGTTCCTGTCTCTGTATTTAAGGACTTTGGCTATGAGGGCTCTCTGAGGGGCACCCAGGCGGGAGGGGGAAAAACCAGGGCTCCGTGCACCCTCTCAATCACAAAAATCTCTGAGAGGCCCCAGGGTTTCAAGGACAACCTAATCCACTCCTCCAGAAAGCCCTCCGCAGAGGAACCCTCTGCCTTTTCCGGGAACCCCAGCACTCAAATGTTACTACAGTGGGAGCGGCCTTCCGCGTCCTCCGCCCTCCTACCCAAATCAGCTACCTCTGTACTCACTGCGGTCATCTGCCTCTTCAGGACTGCCAGATCGCCCTGGAGGGACCATATGTTGAGCTCTGCTGCGGAAACTTTGTCTGAGACTTTGCGCAGGTCTGCCTGTAACAAGTTGACATTGATTGAAACAGTCTCTATCTGGCGTTCCAATGCTGATCGGAGTCCCTGTATAGCCTGCAGCAAATCCGTCCTGGTGGGCTCCGTCGCGTCCCCCTCAGGGGGTTCACCTTCCACACCTCCTGTCATGTGAGACGTTGAGTGGGAAAATGATTAATTTACATTTTAATTTTTCAAGTATACTTTGTGAATTTTATGTATATTTTATGTTTATGTAGTTTTAATACTAAGTTACTAAGCTTCCCAGTAAAAAATTATACCTTACTTGGTGTAGGTGGGCCAACTGCCTGAGACAGGGAAGAGCCAAAAACGTGTAAAAAATTAGGGGGAACCAAAGCAGGTCCAAAAGGGCAGTTTGAAAAAAAAACGTTTTTAGGCTGAGAAGTAGGGCAGATTATTTTATTGCCATAGATGCCACAAAGCTGAGTGGTAGGAATTTTGTGGATTCTTGCAGATTCCATGAGGTTCCATCACAAAAATGTAGGAAAAATGTGTGATTTCCAGCAAAGTTGGAGGTTTGCAGGGCATTGTGGGTAAGAAAATAGTGCAGGGTGCATGTGAAGCACACTACCCTGGACTCACCCAGATGTTTAGCTTTCAGATGTGTTTCGGTCTTGTGCATTTTCCTACATGGCAGCGTCCTAAAGTCCAAAAAGTGCAGCCCTCACCATTCCAAGTGGAAGGATTTTGAGAGTTAGACAAGCTCTCATGGCCCAAATGTAAAACCAAAACCCCAAATAATCAAATGTCTGCTTGCTTGCCGTGGGATAAGATGTTTTAGTGTGCGGGGAAGAGCTGAAAGACTGCTACCCCATTCAGTTGGGGTGGGGATATAACCATGCCCATACTGGTTGGTAGCCACCACCCCACTATTTTTTTTTTTTAAATTCCCTGGCATCTAGTAGGCTTTCTGCTCCCCTGGGGAGTGGACCGGGGGGGGGGGGTAATTGCCCCATCTACCCACTGGTGGGCAGAATAACTTTGGCCCCATTTATTTGGGGGTGGGGATGAGAGTACGGCCATACCCCCACCCTTTTATTTAAAAAAAAGAAAAAAACTTTGCAGGTATCTGGTGGGCTTTCTGTCCCCTTGGGGGCAGACGGACCTTCCAAAAATAGGCCAATCTGCCCCCAAGGTGGGCAGATATGGCCAACAGTAATGTGCCCCCATGGGGAGCGACCCCTTGCGTGAAATTGGCACAAGAAAAAAAATCCCTGGTGCCTAGCAGACCAGCCTAATAAAAATAGGCGGACCTGCCCCCAAGGGGGCAGAAATGGCCTAAAATAAATTTGCCCCCAGGGGAACGACCCTTGCCTAAGGGGTCGCTCCCCATGCGTGAAACTGACGCAAAAAAATCCCTGGTATCTAGTGGTTTCTGCCTCCCTTGGGGTCGGATTGGCCTACAAAAAATAGGCCAATCTGCCCCCAAAGAAGGCAGAAATGGCCTAAAAATATTATTCCCCCCAGGGGAGCAACCTTTGCCTAAGGGGTCACTCCCCACATGAAAAAACTGATCCCTAAAGGTTTCTGCCCCCGGGGGCATATTGGCCTAATTACAATAGGCAGAAATGGCCTAAAACAAATTTGGCCGCCCAGGGGAGCGACCCTTGCCTAAGGTTTCGCTCCCTCGCGTGAAACTGACCAAAAAAACAAAATCCCTGGTGTGTAGTAGTATTTGGTGGGTGGGGGTGTCAGAAATGGCCTTAGAATACATTGCCCCCCCCCTTATGTGTAAGTAAATAAATTTTAAAAATCCTTGGTGTCTAGTGGGCATCAGAAATGGTGAGAGTGACATCAAAGGAAAGGAAAGGCCTTTACTTTCCTTTGATGCCTCTCTCGCCCCTTCACGTGACCGGAGGAGAAATGCTAAAGCATTTCTCGTCTGAGCCACGCTGGAAGCTCAGCTTCCAGCACAGTGGGGGCAGCCTCTGATGAGGTATGCGCGTGGATGTCATCTGGCGCCAAGGGGGGGCGGCGGGGGTGGAAGGGGAAGCGATTCCCCTTCCATCCCTGCCCTGGGGGTGTGGCGGCGTGGCTCACTGGGGGGGGGGGGGGCGCACTAGCGCTCTCCCCATGAGCCAGTCCAAGGATGTAAGGGTTATGTTCTTGGTGCCTCAGCGCGCAGCCAAGGACGTAACCGTTACGTTCTTGGTTGCAAAGGGGTTAACCAACTTTGTAAAGTTGATTTTATATTTAACCCCTTCTGTGCCCAGGACGTAATGGTTACGTCCTGAGGCACAGTGCTGCTGTGCCCAGGACGTAACCATTACGTCCTGTGCACAGAGCCCAGAGGGAGCGCTCTCGCTCCCTCTGTGGGGTTCCCCCCCCACCCCCCCAAGTCAGGGATGGAAGGGGAAGCCCTTCCCCTCCCACCCCCAACCCCCCCCTGTGACGTCAGCGCGCGAGCGCGCGCTGATTAGTCACAGGGTCTCCCCCATCGCGCTGGAAGCAGAGCTTCCAGCGCGATTGAAAAAGAAATGCTTTTGCATTTCTTTTTCAATCCCATGGGGGAGGCCCCGAGAGGCTTCAAAGGGAAGGAAATGTATTTCCTTCCCTTTGAAGTCTCTCACAGGTTTCAAAAGCCGGATTGCTTGCAATCCGGCTTTTGAAACCCCACTAGACACCAGGGATTTTTTTTTTTTTCTTGAAATTGGCAAAAGGGAGCGATCCCTTGGGCAAGGGTCGCTCCCAGGGGGGCATTTTTTTAGGAAGGCCTTTTCTGCCCCCCCTGGGGGCAGATTGGCCTATTATTAGGCCGATCTGCCCCCAGGGGGGGCAGAAACCTCTAGGCACCAGGGACCTTTTTTTTTTTCTTTTTTTTTTTTGTGATGAATTCTTTTTTTTTTTTTAGGTGGGGAGCGATCCCTTAGGCAAGGGTCGCTCCCCTACGGGGCAATATATATTTAGGCCATTTCTGCCCCCCCTTGGGGGCAGATTGGCCTATTTTGATAAGGCCAATCTGCCCCCAAGGGGGGCAGAAACCATTAGACACCAGGGAGTTTGTTTTTGCGTGCGAATGTCACGCAACAAAGCGACCCCCTTTGGCAAGGGTCGCTCCCAGGGGGGGCAATTTTTTTGGGAAGGCCTTTTCTGCCCCCCCTGGGGGCAGATCGGCCTATTATTAGGCCGATCTGCCCCCGGGGGGGAAGAAACCTCTATGCGCCAGGGCAAATTTGTTTTTTGTGTTTTTTTTTTTTTGTTCTTTTTTTTTTTTTTTTTTAGAGATGGGGAGCGACCCATCAGGCAAGGGTCGCTCAACTGGGGGGCAAATTGTATTTAGACCATTTCTGCCCCCCTGGGGGCAGATTGGCCGATTTTAGGCACTGGGGATTTGTTTTTTTGGCGCCAATGTCACGCAGGGGGAGCGACCCCGTAGGCAAGGGTCGCTCCCGGGGGGGGGGGTGGGGGTTGGGGGGGGCAAATTTATTTTAGGCCATTTCTGCCCCCCCGGGGGGACAGATCGGCCTATTATTAGGCCGAACTGCCCCCGGGGGGGGGGCAGAACACTCTAGGCGCCAGGGCAATTTTTTTTTTGTGTTTTTTTTTTTTGTTGTTTCTTTTTTTAGAGATGGGGAGCGACCCATCAGGCAAGGGTCGCTCCCCTAGGGGGGCAAATTGTATTTAGACCATTTCTGCCCCCCTGGGGG